>NC_088851.1:23776055-24976055 GCF_904066995.2 Poecilia reticulata
ATGCATAAAATATTTCTCTACAGTGAAATATGTATGAACAGCATAATTTTGTTTGTCAAAGAGCAGAAAAAGTTCAAAAACGGCAGTTACTAGAGCAGGAGTGTCAAACTCCAGTCCTCGAGGACTTTTAGAAGTGCCTCTGCTGCAGCACACCTGAATACAATAATTAGGTCATTAGCAAGAGTGTTTGCCCAATTCCACCATTCATTTCTATGGGGAAAATATTTGCACAAAAGTGCAATTATTTCAAAAAGTGCAATAGTGAAGTTTACCAAAAGTCATAGCACCATTCTCCTGAAGGAGCTGAACGTTTTGATATATAAATTAGTACAATTAGTGAAACGTAGTGAAAGTAGTTAAGCGACAAAAAACGTACGGAAGACAGAATAATAAAGATAAAGAAAAACAGAAAAACAATAGTGAGAATGCATGGAATGCATTCTCACTGATAAAGAAAAACAGAAACACTATAAGTGAGAATGCATGGAATGCATTCTCACTGATAAAGAAAAACAGAAACACTATAAGTGAGAATGCATGGAATGCATTCTCACTGATAATATTTATCTCCTACGGTTTTGGACACTTACATGAAGTTTTGGATTGTTCCTCAAATGACAGCATAAAAAGAGTTAAAGAAATGTTTATCTCTTTGGATATTAAAATTATTACGTAATCTCCAGCTCTTTTCTTTTAGGAAGTTTGGATACAAATCAGAATAAAAGCCCTAACTCGTTTCTTGTTGCCCCTTACTCTCTCTCTTTCTCTCTTTGTCCATCTATCTCTTTTCATCTCTGGACAGCGGATGTCATGTTTTTTTTTTTTTTTGAGTCAGCTTGGGAAGCAAAAGGCAAAAGGCTGCGAGGGAGGAAAAAAAGCGTTCATTCATATCACCATAATACTCTATTCATGAAACCCCATGCGCTTTTATTATTTAAAGCGCTCTCCCAGCACAGAGAGCTCCATCCTGTCTCATTGTGGAGCCATCATCTGAGGAGCTGTTTCCACAGAGGCAAAAAATAGTCCCATTTGTGAAATACTGATTATCTAAAATGGGACCCCAGGGCCTCGGCGGAGGGGAAGACCGGATTCCACACTCTTCCACATCCCACTGGTGGATTAGGATTTTTTTTTCCCCTTTTCTTCATCTTAACTCTGCTGGATGCTAATAAAGAACAATGCAGATCTGAATGAGTTTATACAAATGTATAAAAAGCTAAATGAATGCATAATTTTTAAAGTGTTTGATTCTTTTAATCAGATATAATAATCTGTGATGAAGACAACAAAGAAAAATCGTGTGCACCAGAGACGTGCGGTGAGGTTCATAACTGGTGAGGCACCGACTTAAGAATAATCGGATTTAAAAATCTAGACCCCTGCATGTTATTGTTTACGTAAGGAAATTTCGTGCATGCGTGTACAATGTTGGAGGGCAAAAAGACTATTCTTTAACGTGATCCATAGCCTCGCCGCCGCCGCAGAATAATTCCGTTATCTCAATCAAACCTAGACATGTAGATATTATTAATTTCGTGCTGTGCTTAGCAGCAAAGGGAGAAACCGTTAAAGTACAACTCAAAACCACGTCTTTCTCGCTCTCTGTATCAGTGCAGCTACTGTATGGCTAGATCACTCTTACTGTGTCTTACTCTGCAGCTCTGGAGTCATAATGTCTGGGTTCATGAGCGCCCCCTGCGGTGAGGCAAGAGAACTGCCTGCCTCACCTCGAATCTGTTCTCTGCCGTTTCTGATCGCTCCTCAGCACACGAAACACGTTACACACACAGTTGGTGACAATAAAAACACAGTACATTAAGTACATAAGTTAAATTATGGAAAATCTGTTCATACATTAAATGTTTTTAACCTTTTTATTGGTGACGTACAGACAGGAGGAGCATGCTCTCATAGAATAGCAACCGGTTCAGTTAGCGAGAGGTTGCGCAATCCCAGGTGAGGCTCAGCTGGCTGCTGCCTCACCGGCTTCGCTTCTGAGCATTTGAATGGGAAAATGCGAAAATTCAGCGATTTTGAAGAAAAATAACATCAAATTTGGTTAAATTAAATAAAAAAATATGTACTTTATAGTACCAACCACCGGGTGGAAATATCTTTATAAATGATTTTATTATTATATATTATTTTTCCATGATGACAGGTGAGGCTCTACCTCACCTGCCTCCCCCGACCGCACGTCACTGATGTGCGCTGTCCTGCCTTCTGCCGTTGTTTGGTTCCATAATCTAATTTGCCTCGACACATCTGCCTTTTGTTGCCTCCAAATCATGTGAATCCCAGACTAATTGAACACGTCTTGATGGAAATGCCAACATCTCAGCACCTTTATCGCTCACAGGGGTGGAGCGGCGCCGACACTTTGACAAAGACGGAGGCCGCCGCAGAAAGAGCGTGGAATATGAGGTCAGGACTCTGAGACAAAACCAATCTGATTTACACTGTAAGAAAAAAGACCTCAGCCGTCACATGTACTGTACGCGCCTAATCAGCATGAGGGTGCTAAATACAGGCAATCAAGACAGATTCATCAGAGCTTTCTTTTCTTGCCAACGAGGGCAGCGAACTGTAATTACGTAGACAGCAGCCTCTGCGACAGCCACCCGCGCTAGTTGTAATTTTGCCCAATTTACACTTGGAGTCTTCAAAGAGCCTATAATTTGGATGCCTTCAGCGCGGCAATGAAGTTAGCACAGACGGATGCACCTTTTGTGCTAACATGAAACGAGCACAAGAAGAACAGGGATTTTTCCAATATATTCCTGTTGAATTGAGGTAAAGTATCCCGTAGAGATGGAGATTTTATTCTGATGCCTGAGCTATCAGCCAACATGAAAAAGTAATTGCCCTCTAAACTTAATAACTGGTTGTGCCACCCAGAACGGCAGCGACTGCCATTAAGCGTGAGTCTTTCAACTCACTGTGAAGGAATTTTGAGCCACACATCTTGGCCATTTTGGAGGGTTTTTAGGGAAGACAGGTGAAACTTTGGTCATGTTTTATGGTCAAAGGCGTTGAATTTCCATACTTCCTGCTCCAGTGCAAGGAGAGGCAGTGATTAGCTGTGATCACCGCGCCATGGCACACACTGGAATGAATGTGTTTGACTTATTTAGTTTTTCTGATTGGCCATGAATGGGTGGGGAAAATGCGCAAGGTGGGGCTGGAAGTACCACGCCACACTGGTAGGGGGCAGTGCTGAGCCACACAGGCACAATAGGCCTGTTTCCATGACTGAAAACAGAAGGAATCTGTTTCGAGGTGAATCTCCTGCTTGGTGATTTTCACCCCACATATTAATGGAGAATTATAGGAGCGTGTAGTTAATTTGCAAATTAGAAAATTATACATTATTATTTCAAAACTTAAATATAAGCATCTATTTTGGGCTTTAGATATTTGCACACACACACAACACACCAACAGATTTCAATCGGGAACTTTCATATGTCAGAAATCTCACCAAACCTCTCCAGATCAAATGTGAGCTCAGAGCAAATAAGGAAGAAGCAAAACTCTGACGTTCTGGTGCACCATCGGAGTTGTTTTGTTTTCCATGTTTTGGATTTTCCATCATGTTTCAGTGACTTTGCTTTCTGATTGGCTACATGTCACATTCAGAAGGCTGCATTTGTCCTGAAGAGAGCGATCACCTCCGCTGAGTGGATAAACAATGTGTTGCTTCTCCATATCATCCATTTGATCAGATGTAAATCCCTCATGATGTTTGCTTTTTAGTCCTTTGTGCATTATTTTCTGTCCCAAAATTCATATTTTGGAGGAAATCACAAGATCACACAACTTTAGAATAATATCTGTGTTACTGAACATTTATTCGTCCATATTGTCATGGATCAAACTAAAAGACAAAGGGGAGAAAAAAGGAGTTTTCTGGGTCAGACACGTCTGACCACATGACACGGCTGCCATGTTCTCTCCTTTTCCTGTCCTGCTCCGTCTCTCCCTCCTCTCTGAGGGCTTCTTAATGACTAACCTGCCAGGATTAGCATCTCTTCCTATTTCACACTGTGGTATCCGACGCCCTGCTCATTCTCTAATGAACAGCCCAGAGAAGCACAAAAGCCCACATCACAGCTGAGCTTCACATTTCAGAGCCTTCACCCCCCACGTTGAGCCAGGGCAGGTTGATTTTTTTTTTTTTTTCCCACTTCTCGCACCCTTTTAACACCCTCCATCGTTCCCGGCTTCCGATGCTGAGGACAACTTAATTAATCACTGTACAGCTCTAATGAATTGACTAGCCGGGTTGTATTGATCCCAGGGGTATCAACGGCGCGCCTTTGTGAAGTCTAATACCCTCTTCTGAGCACAGAGATCAAACATTTTGAGGAAAAAAGTGGGAAGGGATATCACACTAAAACCTTTTCTTCACTTGAAGAGTGAGGTCAGATCAGAAGACATTGACTGGAGCCACTTCAGCAAATATGTGCATTAGGTAGAAAGCAAATCCTCATCTTCATCCCCCACACAATCCTCCTCTCTCCTGCAGCTTGTGTTACATGTGTCACATTTATAGAAATAACATTCCTTTCATCAAGGGAATTAGCGTTATATTTCAGGTTGTCTTAAATCAGAAGGGGAGCTTACAGCTGACTAAAGTGTTGTCACGCCACCGCCGCAGAGGAGGCGGGGGGGATTTGGCAGACTTCCTCCGAGACTGGATCACAAGGATCTTTTTCTGGGCCGAGGTTAGATTTGGCGTTGATCTGAAAGGCTAATTTGATGCCGCCTCACAGCTGTGAAATTGCAGCACTGTAGGCCTCTCATTTAGGAATACGGAGTGGACAACGCTGTCGCCACTTCTACGACATCAGTTATGCAAATGAGCTCTGAGTGGCAGGAAAAGCCTGGCCAATTAGAGCCTTGGAACGGACGAGGAGCTAAGAAATTAAATTATTAGTAAAAGTTATTGTTTAAAGGGGACTTACTTTGCAAAATTCACATTTTGCATGTTTTTGCCAAAGCGATTTAAATAAATGAACAGTTGATTTTTGGCAGTAAGTTAAGTTAGTTTTTGGTTTTTGGATCTTCCAAAAACCTTCAGATTGTATCGTTACTAATCAGAATGAACTGCCCCTCACCTAGCAACCCAAGAGAAGCCCAGCCTGTTACCTAGCAACCCTGGCAAACCCCAACTTGTCACCTAGCAACCCAAGCGGAGCTCCACTGTGTTCGGTCAGCTGGTTCTACTGCTGTATGCGCTGTACAATGGCTGCTGGAAAAGACAAGTGTTTTTCTTTATTGAATTACCATCCAGAAAACACTTGCTACATTCTAGATGGCTGTGCTGGAGGCTCCATTTCTGCTTTTCAAAGATGTGCAGTTGTACAATTGTGCATTTTTTCTGCAGCTGTTTTCACGTCTGTGAACGTTGAGTTGAGTTAGCGTGGCCAGCATCTGAAATTGACTAAAAATACACAGAACTGAGCAGACTGAAACGTCATTAATGAATAATGATTTTTTGTTTCAGTCCATAGACCCATCCTAACCTGCTCAAGGAAGCACAATAAACCACCTTTAAAATCAAACTGCTTGTTTTTGTACTCGAAAAGAAAACAGACAGTTGTAGCTTCTCATCTACAACGCAGGATTTTCGATCTCCATAAAATCAGACTAGAACAATGTTAATCAGAGAGCTATAAGTAGGAGCTGTAATAACCTGCTGCTGCATGTCGGGTCAGCCTGCCTGCTCACTGAGATATACGTTTCCTCCCACAAACCTCTCGTTGCTAATGAGGGATTCATTCCCCTGATTGGTTTGTGCAACTTTTCTATAAATCCGTGAAGGCTTAGAAACAAAGCTAGTGTTTAGCTTTGAATCGGTTGAGTCTATTGCATATATTTATATCTTGACAAATGACAACCAACGTCATCTCAAGGCACTTTAAAACAAGACACATGTTTCTAAATGTTTCAGAAACATGTGACTCTTGTTGTGTTTATTGTCTTGTTGAAAAGATGATCAGATTTCTTTTATGACCGTACAGTTTGTTGTGGGTCGGCCAGTGTCTTTATGCTACAACTTGACTTTTCCTTCAAACACTTTTTATTTCCTTCCTCATTTTTTTATTAAAAAGAAATGCAAAAAGACGGTTTTACTGTATCCAACTGCCTCGTTGGAAGAGGAAATGCTGTGGAAGCTCAACAATCCTGCGATGTTCATAGACAGAAAGTCTTTGTGACTTTGCCATAAAAAGGTCACGACATGCGAATGCTTGACAGAAAATGACAGGAAAGCCATATTTATGAGCACTTTTCTGTTTTTCCCATTCCTCCATCTCTTGCCCTTGTTTCTTCTTTTTGCAATTTGAAGCTCTGGTTGCGAATCACTAAAGATAAATATCTGTAATTTTTTCCCTGGTCTTAAGATTTGATCAGGCATGAATAATCAAATCAATCCAATCATGCAGACAGATGCAAATTCAATATTGCACATTAAAATATCACCCTGGTTCATTAAATTATTTGATGAGAAGTTCTCATCAGCTCAGTACACACAGTTGGTCCCATGTTCTGCAGGGCAAAAACCACATCGATCCACAAGTTTGACTATCCAGCACACTCTCCTCTCCAGAATCTTTTTCCCCCTTTATAAAATATTTATTCTATCATATCACAGCTTCAGACATTACTTCTGAATGTCGCCAAAGTTTTAAAAAAGGCATATTAAACTAATCCTTGTAAGATCAAGGCTCAGTCATGCTTTACGCCGGTTTGTTGTACTCCTCTGCAGAGGTGACGTCAGCTTCTCACAGGTTTTATTCACTCATCCGCTCCAGGCACAGCAAGTCCAATCTTCTCGGCAAATTAAATGTTAAAAGGGGTACATGGAGAGAAATGTCCCCGTTCGACTTGTAATTGAGAGACTAATCCAATGTTATGTTGCAAAATAAGCAGGTAATGAAAGTAGCAGTTACCGGAGACATTCTGCTTTAATCTTTGTTGCCGCAGACTCTCGGGTCGAAAACATGCACAGACGGATTTAAGAAGTTGCTTTTTCCAATCAAGAGTTAGAAATTATCCCCACCTGCCCGAGGGGTGGAGGTTAGAAAGGTTACGCTCAGCGGCGCACCTGTTCTGAAGAGAAATTACCCGAGCCATTCTCTGGCCACTTCGATTGTGACGAGGATGCTGCAAATTGTTAATGTGAGGCAAAGTGTTTTTGAGAAAATTCTCGGTGAATTTGTTTGGCTGATTAATTCAGAACTGTGCAGATGTGTGAGTCTCTCAGCCTTTTATTGGAAGCGGTTGACGTGTTTTTCTGCGACTGGCGATGCCAGCAGGTTTAAGCTGCGAGGACGCAGACACTACAGAGCCCTTAAACAATAGAGTCAGTCAGCAAAGTTTCTCTGCCATAAAATAAATCCCTCTCACTCTCTGCAACTCCCTGCCTCCGTCTCCGCAGCACAAACTACATATCTACATTTGTACACAATGCCATGCTTTTTAAGTTAGCAGAGAAGTGCAGCATCGTTCCATGCCTCTCTCATGCCTCTGCACTGGGTGGGATTATGCACAAAGGCTGCGCGCCGTGCCGTCCCCCCCGCTGTGCCGGGCTGGGCCATGCGCTGCTGGCCCATGTCTGCATGGCTGCCTGTATTAAACATAAGCTGCTTTCCTTGATAGGGCTCTATCCAGCTTTAATTACCACAAACTCACAAAGTCTGCGGACAGCACTCCTCGCTTCTGCCACTCTGCAGAACAAGCAGGGTGAAAGCCACTCAGCCACACTTCTGTGAGTAAAAGGACGAGGACAGAAAGAGATGGTGCTGATGCCAGGACAGCAACAACTCTGCTGATTAAAGGACGCATGCAGATCACATTCACTAAACGTGACTGACATCAGAAAGCCGTCCGATGACCACTTAGTGATGGTGCTTTTCATTTTAAAGGCAACTCCTGCTGTTAGTAGTTTGATCTCTGTTGAAGATCGCTCTTAAACTTCGGTCATAGCTGATTTTCAAGAAACAAGCATATCTTTGAGCAGGTCAGCACTGCTGTGTGGATAAAGAGTGAAGCATGAATTACTGTTGTTCAAAAAATTAGTCTATGGTCATTCATCCGACTAACTAAACTCGAGTCTGTGTGAACGGTTTAAGTCCCAAATCAACCCGCATGAGCAGAAGAACAACGTAGATGTCATTTATGGATCACTTTCGAAGTTTATTCACAAATGGCTGCTGACTGTATCGTCACAAGGTCATAAGAAGAATAAAATGAAAGCACAGCAAACAGAAACGATTGGATGTGTATCAGATCCAGGAGTGGTGGGATGGTGTTGTTATGCATGTCAGTGACAAGTTTAAAAAAATGATTTAATAATCATAATTTTCAGCTATTGTTTGCATCCTGATGTACTGCCTCTGCCTTTTTCTGGTGCAGAATCAATCAAATAAAATGTTATTTGTATAGCACATTTCAGCAGCAAGGCATTTCAAGGTGCTTTACATAATTAAAGAAAAAATAAAAGCAGCATGTGACATTGAATAAACAGTATAAGAGAAAGAGATTTTGAAAAAAAAGAAAAAAATTAAAAAAGATCAAATGATGCAGGTCAGTGACATAAAGCTGGATAAACTGCGACATGGCCCTTTAGGGTTCAACGCTTAGAAAACAATCGGATTCATATCCAAAACAGTTCCACATGTGGAAGTGGCAAAAATTAGATTTGATGTTGAGTGAAAAAATTGAAATTGGGCCTTTCAGACTGCCGTGAAAAAGCCAGAAATAGTTTGCATATGGGCTAAAAATGCAGATTTAGGTCGCATTTTCCCTCTGTGTGAATGTAGCCTTAACGTTCGAAGCAGTCGATATAAACTGCCTTCAGAAAAACATCATAAATACCAGAGGAACCTTAAGTCTGCTGTCAGAAGCTGCTGTCATGTGTCTGTTGGGCTCTGAGGTGTGAGACGCTGCCATCCTCCTCTTTGACTCTGATGTTCAGCCGCTGAATGAGCCAAAACTCTAGAAACTCAGTTTGCTGCTCACAAAACTACGCTGCCTCATTATAGTTAAATCTGT
The DNA here is from genome assembly GCF_904066995.2 of Poecilia reticulata. Taxonomy (NCBI): domain Eukaryota; kingdom Metazoa; phylum Chordata; class Actinopteri; order Cyprinodontiformes; family Poeciliidae; genus Poecilia; species Poecilia reticulata. The sequence continues at coordinate 23,785,116 of NC_088851.1, forward strand.
TATTTTGCACATAACCAAACATCACTTTTAGACTGTAGCCTCAAAATAAATCATGACAAAAGTTTCAACGCATTCTGCGGCGTCTCGTTGGAAATTCGGATAAGATTTGTGTTTTTATGCTTCACAGAAATTTAATTTTGTTTTCCTAAATGTCAGACTAACATCAAGTTTGAAAGGAAAACCTTTTATTGATTAGGGAGCAGTAGTTGGTAAACACCTCCCACTGACATCAGAGGTAAATTATTTCCATCTATTATGAGTGACATCCAAGCTTTCATACCATGGACACGCTGTGATGTATGTTTAAAAAGTTACACATAATATGTTAGATGTTATGCTGCTTATTATAATCTGGTGCAGCAGCAGCAGAGCTAACAGCCTTTCAGTCGGAGCAACAGCTTCACATATATTTTAGTTGTTTCCTGACGTTTTATGTTGTTTTGACTCCAAAGCAAGAGTTATGAAAAATAACAAGATTGACCTTAAGATTCACTTTAGATTTGCTCAGTCAGACAAACTCGGTAGAAAAGCACAACATTTATGCAGAAGTTCATCAAAACTATTTTGAGCAAAAATACATTTCTTGAGGACAGAAAACAAAAAGCAGATTTTACTTTAAACACAAATGCATTTCATTGAAAGTCGCTGTTTGAAATAAAACATGAACAGATCTGGGAAAGACCTGCCGCCGATGCAGTTTTCGTATTTGAATACTTGGGGGAAAGCTCTGAGTTAAATCTGTCTCTGTCGTGCTCCACAGTTTCTCCTGCTACTTGACCAGACTCTTCGGTGTGTGCAGCTCTAAAAAGCTTCTGCTTTTCAGGGCTGTTGCCTTAATTTGGCTTCATGCAGAGGACTGTGGGGCCGTGAGACCGTTTGTGCTGTTTGATGTAACAGGCTGACCTAATTACCCACTAACAAGTTGCACTGAAGCACAGCTGAGAACCAGCATCTTCTCCAGCTCCATCACTTCTGCTCCGTCGGGCCTCAAGCTGCACCAAGGTTACCTTCAAAGTCTCCATAGAATAAAAACAGTTTAGTTTTATTTTATTCCTTCTTACCTTCCTTCAAAGTGCCCTTGCGTCTTTATGTCTTTTCTTCTTTGTCTTTCCTCCTTACCTTTCTGGTGTCTTTTCTCTCTGTCCCTCCTTTGTATTTCTTTTCCATCCTTCCTTCTCTCCTTGCTTTCCTCCTTCCCTTGGTCTTTCCTTTCATTCCTTCCTTGTCTCTCCTCTTTTTTCTTTTTCTTTGCTTTCCATTTTTTTGTCCTGTTATTCCTTCCTTTCTTCTCTGAATATTCTTCATTTCTTCCTTCATTGTCCTTCTTTACGTTCATTTTCAAGTCTCGTCTTTCATTTCGTTGTATTCTTCCAGTCTTTTTCATGTTTTTCCTTCCTTAATTTTCCTTATTTCATCTCTTTCTGGTTCCGTCCTCCATCTGTTTTCCATTTCTTCCTTCCTTACACACTTATTTAATCCTGCTTAGCATAATAATGTCTAACTTAAGGATGTGGTGAATTTAACTATTTTTTCTCCTACAAAGAACAAGATGTGCAGATAAAGCAGCGAATATCTTCAACATGAATGTGAAGGAACTCTGCGTTTATGATTTTCTGACCCCGTCACGTCTTTAACTCCTCTCTGAGTCGGGGTTACTATTTATGTCTTTCTTCCATCAGACTCCCACAACACCTCTTCATTCCCCAGTGGAGTTTGGTTCTTGATGAACTGCCACCTCACAATTGTCTGCATCCTGCCTCCCAATGCCTCATCCTCATCACCTTCAAAGGATAAAGAAATTCAATATGAATTGCTGTCATTATAGCAAGGGCATTGTCAGAGAGAACAGGAGAGATATAGAGAGATAAATAGCCAAGAAAAAGGAAAAAACACTGAGATGGGAGGTGGAAAGGATAAAATCTATATTAACTCTCTCTGACGTGCCAGTGATAACCACCAAGGCCAAGATCCGCTTTTAGAAACCGTCGAAACGAGGGAACAACTAAAGCCCGGGAGCCTCTCAGCAGCTCTTACCTCGTGGCTCGTCGATACAGAACCACCGCAGCCTTTAACCGAAGACAATAAGAAAAAAGAAAGACACATAAACCCACATGCCCTGCAGCCAAGCGTTAATTTAAGACACGGTTTCTTGTGCATCCAAGATTGATCTCTCAATTACTGGAAAATCAGAAGGAATCCAGAAACATTTAAACGGCGTTTAATTCCTGACATGCAGACATGAAGGAAATGGGCCTCAGAAGACAATCAGGATATGGTAGTTTATGGCTGCAGACAGATACGCTCACATTAGTGCTTACTGACCCAATCTAGAAGTAAATTATGTTGAGGAAACTATAATCATGCAGGAAAAACACTGCTTGTTACTGAAAAACAAGATTCTTTATGAACTAAGACATTTCCTGGTAACTCAGTGCTTATAGCACATGATGATATTTCAAGAAAATGGCAGTTTTAAAGCTAAGAAGGCTCTTAAAATGATTACGCTCCTCAGAGGTCCGTTTTTTTTTTTCTTCCTCGGTTCTAACTAAAGTGATTTAAAACCAATTTAAAACTATGTGCTCTTCTTTTATGCGATCTCTTCAAGATCCCTTGACATTTCTGAGTTTGTTTTCATTTGTTTCAATATTAATAATTAAGCAAAGCCTCGTGCCTTTTCATCCCTCGGTCTCTGCCGTGAGCTGAATGGGGCTCAAAGGCTCAGAACTCAATGTTTAAAATTACTCCAAGAAAAAGGTTTTTCTTTTTTCACGCATCACATTACTCTACTCAGGCTAACATTTCAAAAACTGCAGTGGAAAACTATGTGTGCCGCAAAACTGAGTGAGAAAACTACAAAAAAAAATGTATATATTCAGTATGCACACCTTTAATTGATCAGAATTTCACTGATGAGATGCAATCAACCAAACTTGCAGTCAGCATATAGATATCAATGAGATGAATGATGGGCGTGTTCACCTGGGAGTCCAGCTGATCAATCAGTTCACCCACCTGAGAGAGGATGCCTATAGCTTTGTCAATTCATTGGAGAATGTCTTGTATCATTTCAGTAAGGTGCAGATGGCTGCTAGCTTTAAAAACAATATTATGACAGGGCAGCTGGTGTATGGGTCAGTGGTTGTGTGATGCAGCTTCGATCTACAACAGATGGACCCTGCAGCGGTCCTGGAAATCCCCTGGTATCCTCTGCAAAAAAAAAGAAAAAGAAAAAAGTCTGCAGTACTGAGCTCTCCCTCCATTTTACATCCAGGAACTGTGTTTATCTGAATAAGTCCTCCAAACCCATTATCTAATGACATGACTCAATGAGTCACTATCCCCCTGATGCCGCTGAAGGAGAAACGCTCTGCTTTTGGCAGAGAGCGACTCAAATGCAGTGGAAAGCGGGGTTTTCTAATGAATGTCAGAGGAGCAGAATATTCCAGTGATTACAGCATCTCAAATCTGCATCTCTCCAGGGAGCAGATTTCAGAATTACCTCCACACTGAAACAGCGCAGGCTTTCCTCAGCAGAACAGTTTTAGCGATTATCACAACAACCTGCTGGAACGCGTCGGTGAATGGTTTTACAAAAAACGCCTCACGCTCTCCGCAGCCTGAACATTTCCCAGGGAGTTTACCTTGTGCTTGCCAGAAAGGGAGAGTCAGTGTTGAACACGGAGCTTCTGGGACTCATAAACAAACAGATGTGACGGAGTGAGGCTCTCATGACGGCAGAAGATTTACTCATGGAAGTGAGAGCGACCGACGCCCAGATGTGGTTTTTATTAAGCAGTGTGTAAAAACATTTGTGTTTTACATTTCTCTTCAGTGATGCTGTTATGTAGAAATGATGATTAGAAAAAGGTTTTTAGAATCTGCGAATGTTCAAACCATGTATTATGATTTTGCATCATCGATCAAGAAAAAATAATGCATAATTATGAAGACAAAATTAATTGGCACTTTTTTTTCTTTGTTTTTCAAGAAAATTTTGAAAAGTGCAGCATGCATTTATTTCCCTTTACTTTTCAACAAAATCAGAAATTTTGAGATTAATCTCTGAAATTTTTTTTTTGAAAAAAACCTTCGTATATTTCAAATTTCTAACTTTTGAAACGCAGAAATTTCCAATTTTTTTCTAGAAAATTTTGTGAGTTTTTCAGTTGAAATTCACTTTTCTTTTTTTCTGTCTACCTTGGGTCTAATAAACCGTCGTAATCTACAGGTCAGAAGGGAAATCTGTCTAATAATAACTAATAATCGTTCATGTTTAAATCTGGCTTTCTTAGAAGACTAACCAACACAAACGTAGTCACACACAGCACAGAGAAAACCAGAGGAAGGAGCTGCTTTGGTCAGTTTCTGTTTTCACCAGAGTTGAAATGTAAAGATCAAAGTAGGATGGTCAAGTCAAAGTCCAAGACTGAAGCTAGTTAATAATCCTTGCAGTTTCTGAGTGATCACTTAATAATTCAGAATATTTTGTGCCTTTCAATATTCTTCTGAAGTTGTCAAACTTTAAGAACTAATCAAGCAACTGAACAGCCTGAATAAACGGATGGATAAAAGCTGCAGGACCATTAAAGAAAGGAAAAAAACAGGGTTGTATCATTTGAAAGATCTTTGGCAAGGCTGTGAACCAAATAGATATTTATGCAAAGGACAGCTGAGGGTGACCTGCACCAAATAGATGTTCTGTTTGCACCATTTAGGGAATTTTATCCTTTATAAAAGTGATTCTGTCTTCAATTAAAATCCAGGGACACCGTTGATTTGACCATTCAGGGATAAATAATCGCTCTTCTTTAGAAACTTATGAGCTAGACGGAGGTTGCAACACAGTTCAACACCTTCATCATCTGCAGACCTCACACAATAAAGGCATGAAAACCTAAAGTGTTTTCTTTTATATGAATGGGTTTTTAGTATCAAAGCTCCGTCTGTTGGGTCACTGAATGAAAAGAAACTGCTGTGTTCCTGCAGTTAGTTGGTGATGATCACTTTCCAGGGTCACGGCAGAAAAGCAGGACATAATTTTAGTACTTAGATCAATCCCAGGGTTTTATCACTGCCTGTTAATGATGCTCATGATGTGTTCCTTGCTATTTTTCCAGTTTCACACATTTGAATGGAGAAATTCACACTGCTTCCCTTGAATCAGAGGCATTTTGATGAGCATAATTACTCATAAACAATGCTCCTTCTTTCTGTTATTCCACCACACTTTGGCCATTTTATGCAGCAAATTGATATTTGGTGAGGATTTTTATTTTCCCCCTCTGTCTCTTTCGGTTGCGTTCAGGTAAGGTCAAGAAAAGAAAAACCCGTGTAAGAATTAAACTGAGAATTCATTTTGATTCCATCATGTTGTGTAGACATGGCACCTTGACCTATCAAGAACAAAACCGCTACTGCGAGTCCTGAGATTAGTCATTTTGAGCGAGGGTGCAGCACATGTTTCAATCGATGAAAATGTCATCAGGGACAAACCTATTTTCCTCAGCTCTGTTGTAGATAAATGTTGTCCAATCCTGCGCTGTCAATCCCTCAGACGGAGACCGCACATGGACACACACTCGCACATCACACCGTAGATTTAATCTAGACTGAAACATAAAAACTCAAGTTACTGCTAGCAACTGTGTTTGTGGCAGATATGGATTTGTCAAATGCTGGTGAATTTCACATTTTGAAATCATAACTCCTGTCGGTCTTGTCAGGTCTGCTTTTGGAAGACGTCACTGAGCCACAGAAAAACACGTTAATTCGTAGAAAAGGTGAAAGAAATGTATGGTTAAAAAAATAAATCCTTCAAATATCTATACTGGTGATCAGGGTCTGTGTTTTAAGAGAGCAGGCAGCATATTAGCGAATAATTTCAGAGCTCTAAAGCATACAAACAACTTGACATTTGGCAGTAAATGAAAATTGACACTTGCAGCATTGGATTAGTGCATGATTAGGGTTCACCTAGAAAAACAAGGAAAGGGCAAGGAAAGGGCTGCAAATGATGAAAACGGCAAAAGGGAAGCAGTTCTTTCAGTCTCTGGTCAGTCTGAGTCAGCTGGCTTCTCTTAGCCATTTGGAAACCCTGAGACTTTATGCTAGTCGTATAAAAATAAAGGAGATGCAGTTAAAAGCCTGTATTTCTGACACACATGAAAAATGCTACCTTTATTTCTCGCTGTCTGACATCAAGTCAGTCTAAAGATTTCCATTTTTAGGTCAGATTAAATCTACAAAATTTGTTTTAGTTGTTAAATGCTTGAAAAATTATAGAATTATTAGTTTTGATTATTTTTCTTTAAATTGTAGTTTTAAGAAAATTCCTCAACACTGGCAAAATTGAGCTATTTAAGAGTATTTGTCTTGACTGAATTTTTATTACTCCAAAAAACTGACTATTATTTTTAAGTGATTTTGTACTTAATTGGTTGTAATTTGATGGTATTTTTCCTGGCTGATGTCTTCAGATCTTACTTTAATATTTACACATAATACCCACCAGTCCCTTCTGCAGCAAGAATCCACACAGCATGATGCTGCCACCCTTGTACTTTGCAGCTTTTATTGTATTCTCTGGTTTATAAAGCTCCGGCCGAGCACTTCAGTTTGAACTTTTTTAATATATGATTTGTCCTAACTCGGGCTGCACAGTGGCGCAGTTGGTGAGCTGTTGCCTTGCAGCAAGAAGGTTCTGGGTTCGATTCCCGGCCCCAGTCTTTCTGCATGGAGTTTGCATGTTCTCCCTGTGCATGGTGGGTTTTCTCCGGGTACTCCGGTTTCCTCCCACAGTCCAAAAACATGACTGTCAGGTTAATTGGTCTGTCTAAATTGCCCCTAGGTGCGAGTGTGTGTGTGCATGGTTGTGTGTCCTGTGTGTCTCTGTGTTGCCCTGCGACAGACTGGCGACCTGTCCAGGTGACCCCGCCTCTCGCCCAGAACGTTAGCTGGAGAGGCACCGGCAACCCTCCAGACCCCACTGAGGGACAAGGGTGTAAAGAAAATGGATGGATGGATGGATGGATTTGTCCTAACTCTATGTTCAGCATGGTTTTTCTTCAGCAGTGGAGTATGGCGCAGTAAGCATGAATAAAGGCCAGAGTGGTTGAGTGTGTTACTCATTGTCTCCATAAAACTGGACTCACCTATGAAGTCTATCGCAACGCTATCTGAAGTGCTACACAATATTGTTTTATTTTGATGTTCTATTTTTTTTTATTTCTTTATTGTACGATGAAGTTGGAAATTTGTCCTGCATCACAACACTTTTATTTAAAGAATTTTTTACACAAAAACAAAGAGATCCTGATTATTTTGACTGTTTTGGAAATATAGCAAAGAACATGCTGAGTTTAGGGTGAATCGCAAACTCCTGAGAGAGTCTCTGACTTTTGACCCCCGTGACCCTGAAAGGTCATCAATTAACACTAAAGCAGTTGACATGGATTGGTAGCATGGCTGTTTCAAGATTCTGATGGATTCCTGTTGTTGTTTTGGCTTTCTCTTAACTATTCAACCCACATTTCATGTGTTCTGTTTTTTTACCTCATAGCTCGATTTCTGGATTATACGGGTTCAGGTAGCATTGCAGCAGATTTCAGAAAACTGAATTTCCTTGGTGCAATCCATCAATGAAGCTGTCGCTGTTGGAGTTTCTCTTCAAGAAAGAATCAAAATGGAGAGGAAAGTTGCTGTTGGAGTGTCTGTGTCTCTGTTCTCCACATCTGAGGGCCCATGCAGACCTCCACGGGCGCCTGCCCCCGCCATGAGAGCTGGCAAATCATTCTGTCCCATCACACTGGGTTCCCTTCCTGCAGAACAACAGGGAGTCAGAGCGTTTCACTCTAAATATTAAAATCTGAGCCAGGAGGAAGAATGGGAGGAGGTCAGAGTGATGTGCAAGGCGCCAGGTATCACCGCATGCCTGGGTGATGATACAAACAAGAGGTAGAACACTGGCCAGGCTCATGTCAGCTATGCTTTCTGATAATGTATGTTTTTTTCTAAAGTTATTTCTGCAAATTTGCATGACTGAAGAATCACATCTTCAGTTCAGATACAATTTTAACAAATAACTTTTGTCCTTTGCAGAAGCAAAGGCAAAGCACAGTATTGCAAAACATTTGTTTATAGCTGTGTATTAAAAAGGAATTTCCTAATTAAATAACAGTTATTTTATATATGACTTATTTATTGAAGAGAATAAAAAGACGCCTATGACAGTGTATCAGGGCCATTGTGGACAGAAAAAAAGGAAGTTAATTTTCTCCAGAAAAACGTGGGTTAGTCTGAAATTTTCTAAAAAAACACAAAGAAATTTCTGAGTTTGAAAAGTAAAAAATTTGCCCAAACAAAATTCTAAAAATTCGAGATTAATTGCAGGAATGTTCTAGAAAAGTCTTGGAAATTTTTGCGCTTAAGAAGTCTAAAAATATTTTCACAAATTTCCGACTTTTGGAGCTTAGAAATGTTTTTTGTTTTTCCAGAAAATGTCTGAGATTTTTCTCAAGATTTCTGAGTTTTTCAGCAGAAATGTTTTCCCCCTTTTTGTTTCTATCTACAATGGCCTTAATACATTGTTGCATTTGAATAGAACATGTATTAAAATTGTTTGTTTTATTGGCTTCTATCAGTGAGGGAACAGAATATTTTACAAATAATTCAAAAGATTAACTTAAAGATGGAGAAAATATTTAAAAATCAGTCAAAGTGTAAGAATTGTGAGGAAAATAAAACATGTCAAAGTATATATTTAAGAGTTGTGTTGCATAAAGGAGATGGATCCCAATCAGGAGGAGCAGCAGCTCTACTGTCCACTGAAACCCAAACCTTCTCTCTCTGTTAACGTCAGAGGAAAATTGCTGCTATCGCTCTTGAACAAGGTATCAACATACTTGAACGAACCTTCACCCAGAGGAAGCAATCCACCGTTTTTCATTTGGAAACCATGGCCTCAGAGTTTCCCTCCTCTTCACACTCAGCTGTGAGCCACTCTAGAGTAAAACTGGAGGTAGAGGCTGGAATACAACAATAGAACCACAGCATCTTGAAAATCAGAGACCCCGAGGTTCCCCATCCAGGCGTAAAGCCACTTTTACATCCTGACCATAAAGACCATAATCAATGACAAAGTATAGCCCTGATGGATCCAACTCACACTGGGAACAGGCCGCAGCTCTTGCTATGGATACACGACGACTGAAAAGCCCTTAAAAGCAGCCAAGGCTCCCTATAATATCTCCACATCTCGGACTCAGATGACTACTTTAGTAATTTCACCAGAGTGAAGATTTGGTCCACTTTCCCAGCCAGGATGGAAACCACGCTGCTCTTCTTGGATCTAAACTTAGACCAATGGTAAATGCTTCCTTATATGTTCTGCTTGCAAGATTTAGCATTTTTATTTCAATTTCTTGAAGTCATTTGCATACCGTCGTTGGATGTGGGTTTTAAATATTTTTGTCTCTAAATTACATTGTTTTAGACCCACATATCTGCATACCTGAACCTGTAATTTTTAACCAATTGGAAAGCAATAATAAATAAAGCAAGGTTTAATAACTCCTTAAAGCATCAATTAATTTGTACAATGTGTTAAAATAAGGATGCATAAAAATTGAATAACCCCAAGGTCCAGGTCTTTTTAATTTTTACTAATTCACAAGAAGCAGTTTCAGAACATGAAAGAAATGAGATCTTTGCGCTCTGGGAAGAATTTAAACATTTAAAGCCCCCTGTAAGAGTTCAGTGTGGTCTGGACATTTCCACTGGCCAGGGAAGTTTTTAAGTATTAACAACAACTGAATCATGATTTCTTCATTCGAAGGCTTTCAAGAAAGTTGGCTCAGCCGATCTAAACTGCTCTCTTTGGCCAGACTTTTAATTAAGAGACAAGCCAGCGGGGTTTTATTTCAATATGTGGATGAAAAGAAGATGAAGCTTTTCCACGTTCTGATTATTAGACCCACACTGCGACTCCGGAGTTCTGTTTTCATTCAGAGCATCAGATTTATTTGTCCAATATGGCCGTCAGAGATTTAGTTTTTCTTCGTGTGCAATAATAAAAGTAAATTTTTTTGTGTGAAAGCTGACTGTCATTCATCAGAATATTCATAATCATCCTTCATGCTTACTGGCACCTCTGGTGGGGATTTGCTAGAAGTCTTATTCCCAGACTGAATAACTTAGAAAACACAATTCTTAATTATTATTTTTTATGTTTGTAGTTGGAAAAAGAAAATGCGTTTTTTAAATGAAGTCCTATGGAACACACCAGATGGTTTCCCAGCACAAAGTCTCCTCCCTTAAGACTGAAGCTTACAGAGAGAAGGATCTTAGTCCAACCCTTCAATCTCTCTGGACGGTCCTGTTAAAAGAACCACTGGACTGGAGACGCATCAGTGAAGCGTCCATGAGACGGGTCAGAGCAGACTGGACTTCCTGAGGAAGCTAAGATCCTCTTCTATTAGTCTGTTGTTCAGAGCTTCATCCCTTCTGCTGTCATCTGTTGGGGCAGCAGCTTCAGATTCAGGGACCTAAAAAGGCTCAACAGCCTGATGAAGAAGCTGGTTCTGTTCTGGTTCTGTTCTGGTTCTGTTTTGGTCCTGTTCTGGTTCTGTTCTGGTTCTGTTCTGGTTCTGTTCTGGTTCTGTTCTGGTCCTGTTCTGGTTCTGTTCTGGTTCTGTTCTGGTCCTGTTCTGGTTCTGTTCTGGTTCTGTTCTGGTTCTGTTCTGGGGAAATCTATGGAACCTCTAGAGATGATAATGCAAAGAAGGATTGTTCATAAAATCAGCCCTGACCATCCTCTTCATGAGATTCTCTTGAGAAAACAGGGTATCTTCAGTCAGAGGTTTCTCCATATGCCCTGTAATACAGACTTCTACAGGAGATCTTTCCTGCCAACAGCCACCACCATCTTCAGTAACTCTGAAGGATCTGAATTAATGAGCCACAACATTTAATTTCCCTTTGGGATTAATAAAGTATTGTTGAATTTGAATATAATTTTTTGCATCAATTTTTTTCTTTTAAGAAGATTTTGTTTTTATGCAAAAATGTAAAAAATAGTTAATAAATTATATGAATAGCGTGTTATTTTATTGCATTTTGAAGCTGCAGTTTTCAAGCATGTTTGTTGCATAAAGTTTAAAACTGAAATCCATCGACTCAGAGCAGCAGCAGGGGAATAATCCAGATCGTGCCTCAGTACTACATATGAAGCAGGCTGATGTGCTGAGCTGCAGGATGCTGAGTTTTAAAAGTATTTGCCATCAGCACAGCTGGATGCTAGCAGAGACAGACAGACAGAAAGGCAGGCCACTAGTTTGATTCTCTTTTATTTGCTCGTGTAGGACGACCACAGGGTGTGGAGAAGCTGCTGACCTCAGCAGTCCTGGAAGCAACACGACACCATGAAGTGGCATATTGCTGCTAAGGTGCTTCTGCTCCCTGAGTGAAACACAAGCTCATCAGGCTGACGGTCCTCCGAACTGCTGAAAGGTGAAATACAACCAGTCTTTGTGTCTCACAGTGGTAAAAACTCAGTAGTTTACAGTGTGACTAAATTAAAAGAAAAACATTTGCTGCTGCTTTTCTTGTAAAAATTTAATTCTAAAACATCAAGGGATAAAACATTTGTTTTTCTTTTAGTCTCAATTATGTGTTATTATGCGCCTGTAGCTCCACTTCTCACCTCATTTCCTGCCTCCTTTGACCATTTCTCCTCATTATCCCTCCCCCTGCTTCCACTGACACTCTGCTCGTCTCTCGTCTGTCTAACAAGAAGCTCCTGCTGCTTGAGTGAGGTTTATCAGTGTTATGCTACATTGTTTCGTAACATTAATCATTAAGTTCAATTGATTGGCACATTAATCAGAGGGTTTAATTGGACAAGCATATGAATGCTAATAAGTGTGTGATTTGACAGAAGCAGAAATCTGTTATTAGATTGTACATCATCATTAACCACAAACTCCTGGATCCCAAGTGAAAGTCTGAATATGTAATGTTGTGTGTATTTCTCAAATGGATTAAGTTACTTTATAATTAAGCTTTAATTGGAACTGTATCACTGAGAATTAGGAGAGGGAGTTAGTGGGGCAAACTTAATCTTAGGGAGCAGGAAGCTGACGGAGGAAGGTGCGCGGCTCTGTTCTGGTATTTTCTTTTCCTTTCGACTGCATCAGCGTTTCCCCTCGCCGGCCTTGTTGAGGCAGTTAGCAACATCATTAGAGAGAGAGAGACTCGGACAGTGTGTGACCTTTCCACCTTTCGGCAGTCACACGCCGCATTGTGTCTTGCAGACTAACATGTTTGGTCTTGTCTCCTTACTGTTCTGTAAGTTAATTAATGAGCTGCATGTGAAAACACAGCAAATGGCTTTTTTTTTTGTCACAGCAGCAGAACCAAAATACTCCAAGGGGAAGCAGCGTTGTGTGTTTATGGATAGCTTCACAGGCAAAAAACTGGGTGGGGAAAAAACAACTGACCTTTGTTTATTTCTAGTTTTTACTTCAATAATTATTTAGATGGGTAAACTGTTTTTACAAAGAGAGAATAAAGTCCCTCAGGTAGCTTGTGGCTTTTAAAAAATGCTCACCTGGTACTCAGACATCCTCACACCATTATACCATCGTTACCAGTCAGAACCAGCGGTTCAGGACATGCAGCTGAATTCAAGCCGCATCAAACCGAATTTTTTCAAAACTATCCATCCAATCCAACTTCTGATTAGTACTTTTTCTTTTCTAAGCTGCTCTCTGTAAAACAGGGAGATGGTTATGCATGAAAACCCAAGTATGTCAGCAGTTTCTGAGATATTTAGAGTAGCCCCCTGCTGACAGCCAGTCAAAGTCAGTGAAATTGCTTTTTTTTTCCATTCTGATGATTGGTTTGAATTTCAGAGTCGACTTCATCATATCTAGATGCTTAAATGCATTGAGTTAGTGCTATGTTACAGGCTGCTGTTGATGTTAAAAAGTAGCTGAAGAGGTGTACCTAATAAAGTGGCTGAGAAATGAATTTACATGTTTGTTTGATTATTTTCCAGCGAATAGCTCAATCTCTCTGAAGGAACATTTAAAATAAGAACCAGAAAATATGCCAAAGCAATAGTAACCTGCTTAATGGTTGCTAACATCAATAAATAGTGAGAAGAGTAATTAAGAGACTTATTTTAAACATTGGACTTTTATACAATTACTTTTCTACCTTCCTGTAGCAGCTATCTGTGCTCCCATGGTACTTTGTTTCAGCTGTTTTCTTTTTATAACTCTCCTCCATTTCAAATATGTCGCTTTGTTAACATCTTGATACGTTATGTTTGATGTTGCCGTTTTTTTAAGTGCAGGTTTCTGTTGAGCTAAGCTGTTATACCCATCAGCTACCACCAGGGGGCTCAGAGCCCAGCAGCCCACCACTTCCCATGCTAATTATTGTGTTTGTTATATTGGATGCTGAATTTGAACTGCATAAAACTCAGTTTGAGTTTTAACTCTCGTCACTGAATGCTGCAAAACATTACATATTTATACTCTGGTTCATGAATGACTGCAGTTCGTGTTTTCTATGTTTACTGGATTTATGAAATAACACTCAGGACCATAACACATCTATTTTGACTGTTTTTGCTCGACTTTATAGAGACGTACGGATGGCTGGAGGGATTTTTTTGACTGGCATGCCAAGGACCCACACATTTACAAAAGCATTTCAATGACTGAATGCTTTTGCTTTGAAAAAAATGATGAAGCACTTGATATTTCATATTTCACGTCTAAAAGAGGCTTAAGCGCATTCTGAGCATGTGTCACAGCGCTGGATTTCGATTGCCTTTTTGGTTCTTCATTTTGTAAGCGATCAGCTCCTCTGCGCTGAGGCCTGGCGCTCTGCCTGCTGGTAAACTCCATGCCCTGCAGAAATAGCTGGATCAATTGATAGACTGTCAGCATATGCAGCAGCTGCGATTTGAAATATACATGTGCCAGCTAGCAAAATAAGTTTTATTGATTTGTTGGAACATGTGACTCTTTCTATTACTGTGCTAATGGGCCAGATATACAAACAAATAAAAAGCTACCCGAGCCCGTACTGTGGATAAATAGCTGAGGCTGTTCTGCTAAAAAAAAAACATTTTTAATAGCTGTTAGGGTTTAAAGTCAGTACAATAAGAACAGAAGTCCAGATCATCAGTTTCTGGTTCCCTGAAACCAGAGAAAGTTCATTTAATCTTCATCTCTTCCTCATCCAGGCTTCCAAACCCATCCGCCCTGCACACATTGTACAGGTTAGCATGCCTACTGTGTTCAGAGAACTGTGGAGCTGTTGGCCACAACCTGAGGACTCATCAACCTGCTGGGTCACCTGGATGTTTTTGAAAGACCCAAAACACTCAATGATTGCAGAAACATCACTGATGATGTGTCCAGATGCATCAGTGGATATACACTGCTCAAAAAAATAAAGGGTGTAACACTTAAACAACACAATATAACTCCAAGTAAATCAAACTTCTGTGAAATCAAACTGTCTTAGGAAGCAACACTGATTGACAACGGTGACCCTCGTCGGGTCAATCAGCGTTGCTTCCTAAGTGGACAGTTTGATTTCACAGAAGTTTGATTTACTTGGAGTTATGTATATTGTGTTGTTTAAGTGTTCCCTTTATTTTTTTGAGCAGTGTATTTAGACAGAGACAGGAAACCCTCTAAATTACGTCATCACTATGATGTGTTTGGAAAACGTTCAAACTTATAATTTTACTGGTGTATGTGGAGTTTTTTTTATTATTTGCTTTGTATTAATGCTAAACCACAGTGGGAAAATTAAGTTTAAATAAAAAGAACAAAAACATTAATTGAAATTTGAAGAATGAGTCACAGTTTACACTGAACATTTCCTCGTTCTCGATCTAGACTGGTCTGGTGGCAGCTCACCTGAAAACTGATTCATATTTACAGTTCACAGCTAATTCCTGCCCATCTACACACTTACATTAAAAATGTGCACTGCCTGGGTCTAGACGTGAAGAAATTACATGAAGGTGATTTAAAAAAAAAAATCAAGTCTGCTAATATGTTTAAAATATACGTTTCAGTTTTGATTTACACTCTTCTGGATACTGTTTGTTCATTGGGATCAGGAGTGTGGATCTCATTTTGTCCTGCTGCCCTAAAATAGTGTATGTTACTTCTCTGTGACATTATTAAAAGAATCGACTGACTATGTTTGAAATTAAGCAAACTGAGTGCTTAATTTCATCCGTGATCTACAGCTACTCAGTTCAAGTTGCTTAAGCTAAACAAGCCTAACTTCAAAAACAGTAAAAGTCGCTCATGAATGGGGTCATTTGGACGTATTTCTCCACATCACTGCCTCAGGCAGGAAGCTTTTTCTAGGAGTGAGATTAACACAGAATTCCCTTTATTGTTAATCTTAAACTATTAAACCTGAAGCATTATTCTCTTGTAGGTCCAGCCTGAGTTAATGAGTTACCATGACTCCTGTGCTTTCTTAGACTTATTTATATTTGTTTTTATTGTGTTTTTATGTTTGCTATTTCAACTTTACTTCATTTATTTTATGTAAACAAAGCAAAAAAAAACAACAAAAAAAACAGAGCATCACAGTGGTAAATAAATGGACGAGCCTGAAGCTGAAAAAATAGGGCTGGTGGAGAGGAATGTTTCTTAATCATAGATTTGTGCCTTGAAGCGTGTGAAGGTTTTAATTAAAGATTGAAAACCAATCATCAAGGTGGTACATTAAAACTGCAGGATGCCCTTCTGTTTTAAAGTGAGAGAGAAATGACATTCAAGGCACTTTTTTTTGTGCCGCTTTCAACTTTTTCAGCGTTTCCTCCCATCTGCAGGATTTCAATTAAATCACCCTCACTAAGTTCTTCATTTACTTTCCCTAATCTCTCTTAGCTTGGGGCAAAAAAGTGATTTTGTTTTGCCATTTTCAGTTTAATAGAAGTGCACTTTCGCTCACCTGCGTTATGAATTAGAATGGATTTTTTTTGTGGAGGCAGGCAGCCATGGTTGAGCACCTCTTGATTCAAACCCTCTGTACCTTGAAGGTGAACAGTGCAGTGACTGAACTCCATAAATTGAAAGCCAGTGTTGTTCTGTGGCTGTTGTTGAAGGTGAGGCTCCAAACCTGTCCTTGAGAAAGCGTTGGTACCTGGTGAATTATGGAGACCGAGTCTGGATAAGTCGGTTTGCTCACATGGTTGTAATTTTTCTGCAGGTATAAAACTTTCCAAGCTGGCAACAAAGACAAAGCCATGGCATGAAATAGGGGATTTTTTTTTTGTAGCTCCCTTGGTGAGACAATAAATACATGAAAGCAATTATTCCACATATACGGTACCTTGAAATACGATTCATAACGCTTGAATCATTTCCAAATTTTGATATTTTAAAAATGCAAATCTTAGTGTATTTTTGAAGATTGCATGTTTTATGAAATGGTTAAACCCTTATTAATTTGAAAAGTGTGAATCTTTATCCAGCTCTTCAAGATGATGTTTCTGAAACACGTTTTGATTCAATTAGAGTACGTTTGTCTAACAGCTGTGCACATCTGGAGAATAAAATCTCTTTTATTCTTATTTTGAAAATAAATGAAGCCCAGACAGATCAGATGGATCCTGTATGGCCGATTCCCATCCACTCTGTCCAGCCTCCCCACAGCATGATGATGCCTCCGCCATGTTTCTCCATGGGGATGGTGTCCTCAAAGTGTTTCGTTTAACATTTTCCATGCTGTTTTTAAACTTCACAACTTTACGGTGACGTGTCTGGTGTGTTGTTGATCTGTACAATCCTGCTCATTCGTTGTTTTCTGCAACACATCCTCAGAAGTCTTCACTCAAATTCTCCTTGTGAGTTTCGGCTAAATCACAGACAGGTGGACCATATTTACTCATTAGGCCGTTTCTAATTTTGCACTGCACTATTGATAAATGATGGATGACAGCGCGGCCGCCGGGTCCTCGGTTTCATATTCAGAGACGTTAGAGGCTTTAATGAGGACGCCGCACAGACGTGTGAATGGCACAAGCGACTCTTTCACTCCTCACAACATGAAAGACTCTCAAAGAACCGCCCACAAGCTGTCCCCACATAAATGATGAGGCATTCTGTGCCTGTAACCCTTTTCTAGAAGATCCAACAGCCCCTTGGAGACGAGGCAATCTTTCACATCAAAACACATTTTGTTTGTGCTGCCCCTAAAATTATTCCCTTCTGCCACACAGCTTGTTTGCCCCCCCTCCACCTCCAGAAGCCTTTGTCTGTGCATTTGGTAGCAGAGGAAGCGCAGACAGTTATGTAAAGGCTAATGAGTGCGTGACTTCAGACTGGCTGAGCCCATGGGTGTTCTCATCTCGCTATTCTTTATGTATGGAAGTGTTGACGCACAAGTGCGTAATTATTGTCCAAAATTAGTACATGCATCTGTCAGTCTTCAGGCCTGGGCTGATGGTTTTGTCTTTCACGGCTGGTTAAACACGACTGGTCAGTTAGTTTCCCTTCAAGGTTTCAACCTTGTTCTCGGTCACATCGGCCCATCGTCGACACGCTCCCAGCCTTTCCTGCCCACAGGCAGCGCCAGCAAACTGACAGGAACATCACACTTTGATATGATGTCGGAGAAAAGCAAATGTTTATCCATCAGTTTATGTGTTTGCAGCTTTTCTTGTTTTTATGGTTAAACAATTTTATTCATTCTTACTTCACAGCATCATGAGGAGAAAATACAAATACACGCATTCTTATGCATGATAGTTTTCAAATTTGTAAACCAGGAACACATTGTAGATACTTAAACAGGTTATTTGTAAAATGTTGAATTATGGCAGATATTAGTGAATATGACAGTGAGTCATATGGATGGTTGTATGCTGTCATCTCTCTTACTTGTAAATATCCAAGTTGTGAGTAAGTTACTTGAGAAGCTCCTCTCATGAAGTTACATGTAGACAAAGTTTTGTGTCCTTAACAAATTTAATAAATCAGTTTTAATTTGGAAGTGCATGCAGTGTTTTTATGCATTTATAAGGTAAGTGAAAAATAATTACTGAAAGTTGTTATTAGGATCCATAACAACAAGATGCTGTTATGGATGTGTATTTTTAAATCACATCTAAAAATACATGTGATTTTTAGATGCAGATTTTCAAATTAAGAAATAGATTTTCCTTCAGAAAGGGCTGCACGGTGGCACAGTTGGTAGAGCTGTTGCCTTGCAGCAAGAAGGTTCTGGGTTCAATTCCCGGCCTGGGGTCTTTCTACATGGAGTCTCCATGTTCTCCCTGTGCATGCGTGGGTTTTCTCTGGGTACTCCGGTTTCCTCCCACAGTCCAAAAACATGACTATCAGGTTAATTGGCCTCTCCTAATTGTCCCTAGGTGTGAGTGTGTGTGTGCATGGTTGTTTGTCCTGTGTGTCTCTGTGTTGCCCTGCGACAGACTGGTGACCTGTCCAGGGTGACCCCGCCTCTCGCCCGGATCGTTAGCTGGAGATGGGCACCAGCAACCCTCCCGACCCCACTGAGGGACAAGGGTGAAAGAAAATGGATGGATGGATTTTTTTTCTTTCAGAAACTGTTTTAGAGTACACACAGCTTTGTGAATCTGCCCCTCTACGTTTTCTCATCACCTTATGCAAAATATGAATCTGGTGAATGAAGATTTATGTATTTCAAATTTAAAAATAACAGGCAATGCGTCATTAAGATGACAGACAGATGATTTCTTAGAAAAAGTTAAGTCTTTGGTGTAAAGGGAAGTTGGAGTGTGCTGAGAACAGAGGCAAAAGAAAGAAAAGAGACCTGATGCAAGAAGAAATAAACTCAACGGAAGCCACAGAGGAAAGGTTGGGCACAAAAGATCAAGATGTGGCAGTGAAACTGTGGGAGCTTAGTGTCGACCCAGCAGGAGGTCGGTGAAAGGAAAATCATGTCAGGGAAGATCATGCTGTCACAAATCATATCGCTATCTCTCAACTCAGATTGATCTGCCAACCTTATGTTATACAGCTTTCACACCCATTTTTTAACTTCCCTTCACTGCAGCAGCAGACACTTCTTTCTGCACCAGGCACACTGTTGTCACAAGCAAGTGACTAAGGGAAGTCACGCGTGATCACGAGGTCAGAGCTGTGACTGGAAGTGGCAGAAGAGGATTACTGGCCCAGTGGAGGGAGAGAGTGGCCGACCTGCAGAGCAGAACCAGCTGGTCAGCGGGCCGGCCAGCCCAGCTCCATCTGTCAGTCACCTGCTCGCTCCACTGGGAAGCATGCTAATTCTCTCCTCCTTCCTTAGCATCCAGCGATTATGCCATTCAGTTTTGTAATGTTGTGGGGGGGGGGGGGGGTTCTGAAACTCTCACTGTTTTTCCTAAAACGTTACATTTCAGAGCTTTTTACACATTCTAACATGGTGGTAACAGACTTATTAGTTATTAGTACTGAGACACAAAGGGGATAACTTACTGCAAAAACATACAATCTTGCCCAGTATTTTTGTTTAGTCTCTAGTACAAATATCTTTGCACACTTGAAATAAGACAAAACTAACTTAAAAGTTGCTTTTCAGCTATATACAGGAGCTTCTCTTAAGGAAATAATTATTTAATATTCATGTAAATCTCCTAGTTCCACTGGGAGATTTTTCCCATCTTGCACACTGGAAGCATCGTTACACGCCTAGTGGACGGTTGGAGCATTACATCTCAGTGGCTGAGCATTCAGATGGACTTTTCTAAAACTGATCATTTCTCTGCTGCCCTCTTTGCAATCAGCAGCAGAATCAAAACCTGCTCATGTCTATGAGGGGCCGTTTGGACAAAATCTATGTTTTGTCTCTCACACACTACAAAAAACTCACGCACACTCAAAAAAAACCTCACGCACACTCAAAAAAAACCTCACGCACACTCTAAAAAAACTCTAATTGCCTATACACACAACTAAAATGTCACACACGCATACAAATTAAATCTTTCTTGCACACATACAGTGTCCTAACATCTCGCACACACACACACACACACACAAAATACTACAATTGCACACATACACTACTAAAATATCACACACGCAAACCATTTTTTTGTCTTAGTCACAACACTAAGATTGCACATATATAAAATATAGACCCATTATTTTGCATGACTCAGTTTATGTGTGAGGGACATTTTTTGTATGTGTGAGAGGTGTCACGGAAGAGGTGGGGCATAATTTGGAGATCAGATCGCGCATGCGTTTTACCACAGTGAAGTTAGCTTCAAGTTAGATATTGGAGCTCTGTTGTGTAAGCGGCGTTTAGCTCAAGGTTAATCCGATTTATGAACGCTAATTTTGGCCTGCTGTTCTCTACCGTTTCGCTAAAACGCATGCGCGATCTGATCTCCAAATTATGCCCCGCCTCTTCCGTGACACCTCTCACACATACAAACTTGAGTCTCTCACGTGCAAAATAATGGGTCTAAATTTTATTAGTTTATATGTGCAATCTTAGCTTTGTGACTAAGACAAAAAAATTGTTTGCGTGTGTGATTTTTTAGTAGTGTATGTGCGCAGTTGTAGTATTTTGTGTGTGCGAGATGTTAGAACAGTGTATGTGTGCGAGAAAGATACAATTTGTATGCGTGTGTGACATTTTAGTAGTGTGTATACGCAATTTGAGTATTTTTTGAGTGTGCGTGAGTTTTTTGTAGTGTGTGAGAGACAAAGCATAGATTTTGTCCTAAACGGCCCCTCATACATGTCGGTGAGTTTTTAAAAGCATCATTCTGGAGGGCTTGAATAATATGCCGTGTTTAAAAGCCTGCAAAGTTCACTCGAGTAAAACTTGGACATTATATGTGTAAAGGTTAAATTCAATCATCTGAGTATTTTTTTTTTTTTAATATGTTTCATTTTATTTTTTTATATCTGTAATTTCAGGGCTGTTGATTCTAATTTGCATTAGACAAAACAAAGCAAGTGCAGGATCAAATAAGTAAATTTAAAAATTTCACTATAATTTTGAGTGAGATGTAAAATGTCCTCTTTGAATGTTACGCCATCAAAAACAGATTTTTGCTAACTTGACGTGTGCCGTTCACCAGAATCCCAAAGCCTTAGAAATGGCTTTGTAACTCCATGCTGATTGATGTAATTTCCATATTTTGCTCTGTTACCTAACCGCAAAAAGGTAAAAATACATTATGTTTACATTTAGATGTGACAACTTAATACTAAAACAGAAGAAGTCTGTAAGGGGGCAAATACTTTTTCTCGTCCCTGTAAGTGCACCAGCAAACATGAACCCAAAGTTTGCACAGGCACGTATAAAACTTAGCTGCACTCACAGGTTTATTTGTTGGAGTTTGGAGTAAACTGACTGTGGACTATATATGGAAAAATATATATTTTGAACACTACCTACCAAGTGGACAAACTTTAGTTCATGCTGAAAGTGTTACTACAGCATTTAGATGTATTTCTGGAAGGGTGCAGATTAAACTACATCTCAGCTATGGAATAGATTCAACAGAGAGCTCTGCCGCCGGTACAGAGGAAGCCTGTGCAATGCTGATATAGTCAGACTAACATACTGTCTACAAACTGAAAAAGCCAAAACAGCACGCTTTGTTAGAAAAGATTTCCATATTGTATTTAATGGTGAGTTAGAGCCAGTTGTTCCTGGAACCTTTGGAGACCTCTCTGCAAATGTTATTTTCTTCCCAAGCCTTCAATCAGCCCAGTTCTGTCACAGCTTCTGCTTTGTTTCTCATCCGTACCGGAGTCAGGTACCAGAAAACAAAAGATGTTTCTCCATCCCTGTTTAAAACAGCACTGCATTTTGTTTTTACTGCTGAGTCCCTCTGACAGCTGTTGTTGGTTCCTGTCAAGAAGTGTTGCTTCACGTTTTTTTTCCCCGTTTCTTTTATATTATTATTTTCCACTCTCAGCCACTCTAACAAGGTGCGAACAAACAGAAGGAGGAAAAAAAAGCAGCAGCACAGAAAAACCTCTGCCCACGAGAGTCAGCAGAATCCTGGCTCCATAGGAGAGGTTAAACTTTATGACATGATCTTTTAAAGAGTTTTGCATGCTGAAGCGTCGGGGGGAGTTATTCAACACACAAAGAGTCTTCAGCATTGACTTAGTCACTCTCATGCGACTGCCTTTGTGTTCGACTCTGAAAGCTGCTGTCTCCTCACAACAATAACAGATGTCAAAATCCTGTTCTTTGCAAAGTTTATAACTGTTGTGTGCTTATTGCTGTAATTCTCATGGAGAGCCAGTGGTGTTTGATTGACTGTGACTGTGATTGGCAGAAACTTGGCGCTATTGTTTGGCCACTCATGTTATCACGTCGGAGAAGCATGACTTGCCCGCGGCTGTAAAAAGCAGGAGGCATATTGGCTCCTGAGTAGCTGGCATCAAGCCTCTTCCAGACAGGCAATTCCAGGGGAGCAATTGTCTGGTTTAATTGCTCCAGAACAGAAAGACAGAGAGGCGGCGAAGTTAACAAGTTGTCTGCAGAATCAGTAATGTACAGGCTGTGTGATTAAAAACAAATTCCTGTTTCATTTTTTTCCGTCTTGACAGTTTTGCTGTAAATAGATCCAGTCGCCTGTTCTCTGCATCTCCTGCTCAGTGAATGGCCAACCACCTGTCCACTTGACTCTTTGAGATATGGACCCGTCTATTCAGTATGGATGGATTAATATTTATTTCTTTCTCTTTCACAGTCTTCCTTATTTTACCAGCTTACGGTCACAGAACGTGTGGGACGGTGTAACGTGCAGATAATTAATTTTAGGAAGCTTTGATCCGATGCAAACATGTCCACTGGCTCATTTTGAAAACTTAATATCCATCCATCCATCCATCCATTTTCTTGCACCCTTGTCCCTTAGTGGGGTCGGGAGAGTTGCTGGTGCTGGTCCAGTTTTGGGCGAGAGGCGGGGTCACCCTGGACATGTCGCCAGTCTGTCGCAGGGCAACACAGAGACACACAGGACAAACAACCATGCACACACACTCACACACCTAGGGACAATTTAGAGAGACCAATTAACCTGACAGTCATGTTTTTGGACTGTGGGAGGAAACCGGAGTACCCGGAGAAAACCCACCATGCACAGGGAGAACATGCAAACTCCATGCAGAAAGACCCCAGGCCGGGAATTGAACCCAGAACCTTCTTGCTGCAAGGCAACAGCTCAACCAACTGCGCCACTGTGCAGCCAACTTAATATTTACTGATAATCTTATATTATAGTGGGGGTTTGGATACATTTCAATTATAAAAGATCTAAGTGAGGCATGTGGCAGAAAAGTCGTCCAGATCAAGTAAAAATGTTAAGATCACAAAAGTTAAATATCCACATTTTGTGGTGCTGCACTGTAACCAGGTTAAAAGTTCAACATCGTTGGAAAGAAACAAGAGAAAGAATCAAAAAATAGACCATGCGAGTAATTAAAAACTACATTTAAATTAATGATGAAACAGTTTTGAAGAGGTGCTGTGAATCTTTACTGTAGTGATCATCAGTTAAACTTCTGCTTTTAAACATAAAGCTGAGATGAGGGAGTTCTGAATTCATCCTTTCACACAACCGTAATGTTTTTGGTTTGAGTGAGTGAGGTGGTGGATCTGTGGCCTGCTCCTCTCCCTTCAGCAGCTTTCATCCCCATTCAGAGGAAAAACAAAGGGAACGAGGTAGAAAAAAAGGTGAGGGAGGTTTTTAATCATTAAAGTTAAGAAATTGAAGAAATTAGGAGTAACTGGCTCTGCTTTTTCACCAGGATATTAATGACTAGGATACCAACACTGCAAATGTAGGGACTATAAAACTGGAACTAATGACTCCACTGTGATTATCAGTCTTTTAAATTTACCGTTTATGGTGGATGAGAGTTCAGGTTTGTGGATTCAGCAACAATATGTAGATTTATTGAGCAGTGATGAGGAAACATTCTCCTGCTCATGACCATTAGCCCTGCAGTTAAAACTGACGTACAAATACATACAGAACCTTATTATCAGGTTAGGAACCTCAATTTCTCAGGCTGGAAATGGGCTCCTCATTTCCATTCTTACACGAACTGGTGATAAACAGTGAATAAGTCACAGAAAGACATTTTACTGCTTGGAAAAGTTTGAACTTGCAGTGAAAGGTGGGTCTACAGAGTACTGGCTCAGAGGAGCTTAATGTAATTGCATGCTATACTTCTAATTTTTAATTATAAAACTTGTAAGAATAATGTACACTTTACCCTCAGTTCTCTACTACACAGAAAATGCTGTGTGGTGAAAATCTAACAATGGACTTCACCCTGAACCAATCACTGCCAGTCTGAGGCATGGTGGTGGTCGCATTATGACATGGGAACACTGTTCTTCAGCAATAATGCCCCAGCTTATCTACATCTGATTGAGAATTTGTGGAAACACTTAGATATTGATGCTCAGATGTTCCCTAATCTTAAATCAGTTCAAAGTAAATAATCAATATTTGGCATCTGAGAACAAGAAACTGTTCATAGATGTTGGATGTTTAATCATTTAATATGTTGAGCATTTTTCATCATCAATAAAGAATTGTGAGGTTACTTTTACATAATTTATCAATAGTAAAGAGATTAGAGAGGGACTGGTACATTTCATTCTTTTAAACTCTACATTTATGCTCACATGTCAAAATGGCTGCAAGCAGATGTGTCATAATGCAACTGTACATCTTTGACCAGCAGAAATGGAGCCTCCTGCACAACTAACAAGAATGCAGCAAGAGGTTCCTGGATGGTAAGTCAACAACAAAACATTTGCCTTTTCCAGCAGCCATTGTACACCACATACACCTGTAAAACCAGCTGATCAAGCATGCTTTAACTCAGCTGGGGTTGCTGGTGAGAAGCAGTATTTTTGAAATGGCTCATTTTCCAGTCACCAAAAAACATTAACTTATTGGCTGGGAGTTCATTTTAAAGCGCTTGTTTTTAGTAGTAGTAGGAATCCAAGTGGAAGTACAAAAATGTGACTTTTTGGATCATATGTCCACTTCAGGTCATCTGTTTTCTCTACCCAAAATGCCTTTTGGAGAGATAAACAGCAGCTTATTGTTTACTGCATCTCTTTGACACTGAATTTGATTGATTCTCAGCAAGACTTTCAATGTTTTCATAAAAGAAACATTTACACCAACCTCCCACACCTTACAATCCAGCTGCTTGGAGGGGACCACTTCAACCCTGTTTGGTTTTTCTGCCTTGATCCTCTAAGGAAAGAGACTCCAGAAATGAATCCAGTTCTCTGCTTACTTAGAGATTGAAGTGTGGCAGCTCAAAAGAGTTTAACAGCTAAGCAACAAGAACAAACAGGAGCGTTTTATAATGTGTGAAACTGTGAAATGAAAAAGATCTCTCACCTGCTAGCCCACATCCTCTTCTACTCAGAATCTTTTCACACATATCTGTCACACACACATTTCCATCTCCAGACCTAATGTGTTTTGACTTATTCATATCTAATCTCTCATCTCTTTTTGTCCTGATGTGACAGTCAGTTTTTCTCAGAACTGTTAAAAAGAACTTTGTCTTTATTGATCTCTTAGAAGCCCGACCTTTAAGTCAAAACTGTGTGACAGGTTTGAAGTCAGTTTTGGCGTTGACTCGTCCAACAGTATCACATGTGCTAATGACGACTGTCATCTGAGCAGACTCTAACGATTCTTTTATGTTTGATTTCAGCTATAATGAAAATGACACTATTCCTTACTTGTGCCTGAGCAATTAGCCGACAGACTCCGTCTCCTGCGTACATGTCTGAGCATGTGATTCCCACCAGACCACTTGATGGAGTGTATAATGTCTTTCAGCGTTCAAAGCATTTTACAGTAGACTTTCTTAAGGCTTTAAAGGAGACCTGGCTGTTTGATCATCCACTCGACACCCTGCTGAAGCTTTGCTGAGCTCAAAAAGCCCACATATCCTCCATCCAGCCATGAAAAGCTCAGGTTAGGGCACATATTTTAGAATTTTGTTGTGAAACATAATTTGGCGTTTCCGAAAATATAACTACTTATCTTGCCTTTCCTTTGCTGAGTTTTGATGTTGATTTTACAAAGTGGACACAATTGAAATCGCAATACTACAAATGTGTCATGAGCGGTGGTTGATAGCGGTGAGGAGATGACGCTTAGGCCCAGGTTATGATGAAAAAAGATGAATTTAATGACAAAATCTCACAACAAGGAACAGCGGGGAAACAGCACGAGGAAAACTGGCAACACGGAGACAGGTGACATCAATTGACAAGGACCCGACGAAGAACACAGACAACAGGGGAGACTAAATACACACGGGGCAATCACGGGAACGAGACACACCTGGGAGACAATCAACGGGGAAAGACGCAGAGACAGGACTAACAGGGAACAGGATCACACAGAAACTCAAAAATAAACACATGGAAACACGGATCATGACAAAATGTTTTGAAAGTTGAAACTCTGATGGATCATTTTCATATATTTTCTATGATTTGGTTTATTCTTTTCCCTTTTTTTAATATAAAGTGTACGCGAAGCTTTCCCAAAATTCTTTATGACACATTAAGTACAACATTTGTCAACAAGTTCCTGCTATAGCAATGAATGTAGATCAGCTTAAAGCATTAACTCACTAAATATGGTAGTTTTGAGTTACTATGGCAACATAATTTACCATAGAGCGGACTAAATGGAGAGAAATTAAGACGCCTTGTTTTGTTGTCACAAAAAGCAGTAAAAAAATCTCTTCAGTGTTTTCTTAAGGATTACTTTTTATTTCATGTTCCTAAAACTTAAGTCTTGTGTAGAATTAGGAAGAATGTTGTTTCTCCAGAGGAAGGAGGAAACACATGAGGACTGAATCAAAAAATATTTATAACTTTTGAGAAATTATGACACCAATCACTTTTCATTATGCCTAGTTTGGTGGGAAATTTTGTCTATTATCAGGTAATTTGTCTGTCATGATAATTTAGTCTCAATGAAACACATCGAATTTAGTGTTTTGTACTGTGGCAAAATGTGGGAATTTCAATACCGTAGCTGTATTTCATAAAGTTAAGGCTAAAAATGAACTGAAATGTCATAAAACACCTTGTATTACACACTTTGAAGATACAACATAACAAGGACAGTATGTTGAGCTATTTGTGTGTTTTTCTTTTAAGAATGAGGATTTAACGAAACACAGATTTTACACATAAAGGGGAAAACGATTTTTGGAGAAAACCCACTCAGGCACAAGCAGAACTCTAAACCTTCCGCAAGCAACTGTGATAACTTTTGTGACGCCGTAATAAAACTTGAAAAAGCCCCAGACTCATGACTGCCTTGGGTGACCTTGAGCTATCCTTTCAGTAATGTTGCTATAAAACTCTAGTGCGCTCAGCACCTCTCTTCACTCAACTGTGGCCTAACCATTATGTGCTGTAATAGCTGTCCCCGGTTCTGTGTTTTTCTGCTTTTTTCCTTTCCCGTAACAACTTTCCCTGACATGGTGTTTTATGTGTTATGTATGTGTCTGCTCTGTCCTCTCAGCCCCTAATCAGCCAAAGCAGACGGCGGCTTGTGTGAACAGAGCATGAGGGATTAAACTGCTATGCTGCAAATTGTTACCACTCCTTACAAATTGACCTTCCACGAATATTTTAGTGCAGAATAGATGAGGTAGATTAAAAGTCATTTAAGCTGCATGCAAATTGAATTAAGTTTAAATAGATCTTACCTTAGATAGGTAAGATCTGCACTAAAACTAGACTTTACCTATGGCTAAAGTAAACGGATAAAAAGGCATTTCCTATTCAACAACTGTACAGTTCTAATTTAAAAAAAAAATTCTTCAAAGGGTTAAAAAGGTATAAATTTATAGATTGAATGTTTTCAAAAAGAAAAGTACTTTAAAGCAGAACAAGAACTGTAATAATTTCCAGGTGTCACGAGGTTTTAAAGACTGAGATTAGTAGTAACAAAAAAGCAAGTTTGAAAAAAAATCTGATGGTTGTAGCAAATACTATGCTGAATTTAATAATTTAAATATTTATTCTGTGAGGTTGTCTTTTTATTAGAGAAATACATCTTTGATGGAGATTAATAAAAAAAAAAAACAAGCTTACGATCTGCGCAGAATAGAGTCCAATTCTCCAAATGTTGCCTCATTCAGTCAGTGCATCTTGTTCTATGTTATAATCAGTAAGACAGTCGCCCACCTCAGATCGTCTTTAATCTGGAGGCATGGTGACCGGTCCAGCTTTCCCCATCATAAGTCTGTCTGCATTCTTAGCAGTTTAGCCAGATAAGTTGGTCGTTTTGTACAAAAAACTACAATTGGTGCTTCAAAAAAAAAACAACATGTCTCCATGTGTTTCTCAAAAACCTTTGCAGTCTTCTCACATATGGTTTGGATATTATGCTGCACCAGAACAGGATACAGTACCACAGAAAAACAAGTGTGATAAAAAAAAAACTGAGAAAAACACAATAATTTTTGCACTAGCCATAATTGGCTATTTTTCGTTCTGTGAACTAAGTGTAATGAATGCAGTCTGTAATGTGTGTGTGTTTGTTGTGAGGCTATTTTTATCCAGTTACATGATGGTTTACAATAAAATAGGAAACACATTTTAAAAACATCCTGGCACTTCGTTTCCTAGAGGATGAACTATAAGATATTTTGCATATGCTGTAAAAATAAAAAAATAAATAAAAAAATACAAAAGCAATCTCCTTTTCTAAATGTTCGACCTTAGTGAACCAGGCTCAGCTTTTCCTGTTTTAGGTCAGCTTTGATTACCATAATCATTTCTATTTACTAAATGTCAGAATGTTTAGAGAAGAAATCAGGATAAGACACAAATTCAAAGAGTCTTTTGGAGGGAGCATTGCAAATTTCGGGCCAAAGCTAAAATAAAAACGTGTGTTAACTTAGCAGCCTACAAACCTCACAGTTACACAGGAATGGGTCAAATTTACAGCAAACTATTGTGTGAAGCTTCTGGAGGAAAACCCAAAACTTTTTCACTTAATTTATATAGGCTGGAATGAAATTCTACCAAATATAAAAGAGATGTATTTAAAATGCATTTTAAAAGGTTTAAAAAATGCTGTTGCGTCATTATTTTGACTTTTAGTGGCAATTAGGCTGAAATGATTTTTCCAACTCTAATCATTCCTAAATCAGGCTGACAATGAGAAAATAAAGCTTTGTGTGTTTTTTAATATAATGTATGTGAATTTCTGGAGCCAACATCATAACATAAGATTCATTTTGAAGCAAAATCTGACCAACTGGCTCAAGGTGTCTTGGTTATGTTTGCTTTAAAATTAACTTAAGACTCATAATAGAGTGTTATTATATAAATTGGGTAGAATGTAATTTATTGCTGTAGTTTGTACTCTGGGACTTTAATAGGCTCAGGTTTTCTTAGATAAAATCTCTTCTTAAATCTAAATCTCATTACTATAATTGCCATCATTAACATCCCATTTTCATTACGCTTATCCTATTATTATATTTTAATAGCCTGCCAAAAAATAAAAAAATAAACTAAGTTGCTAATCTTTATTTAAAGGCTTTTATTTCTCCATCATTTTTACAGTCCAACTAACATCATCACCTAAAACAGGAGTTGTTTGGATCCAGCTTCTCAAATAGTTATTCTCTGCTTCCTTCTAATTTCTAACAAGTTTACAACTTTTCAAATACATTTGAGCTACTGGAGAAACAAATTAGACAGAACCCCTGCATGCAACATTTATTCTGATCCATCCACACTAACCCTTACCCTAACCAGCATGAGGGAGACAGCAAAGCTGAGACAGTTGATTTCTAATTGGAGTATTTAAATAGCTGACACCTCAAGTCAAATGTCTTCACCAACTTTCAAACGGAGAATCCAATTCATGTACAGTATGGGTTCTGCCCACGCGAGCTATTAGCTACCTCCTCTCGCCTAATTACTGTCATTCATCCTTTATCAATGAGAAGTTGTGGGAAGCAGCTGCTGCCAGGTGGCTGCAGAAATACACACACACATGCAAAAATAGGGATTTATCTTTGTTTCATGTATTTTGCTTTGGTGAGCTACGGCTAACAGTAACGAATTTTTCAGGACCATAAATTGTCCGTGGAGTTATTGCAATAAACTATATCGTTTTGAGACAATCGTCAATTAAAGGTAGTAGCATGATAATGCAAGAAGCTTTAAATTCTAATGAACATTTAACTCTGGAACTGGAAGACATTTTAAATATCCAAAATAAGCAAAACAACAGAAACGAATGATGAAATCTCTGTAAACAATCAAAATCATCGTTCAAAACAAGAGCTAGCTGAGACCAATGCACCAGACTGAAGACTTTAGTCATCCGATTTTTTTGTAGAAAGAGAGAAAAGAGACAAACAATAATTAATGCAAGTGGGAATTACTGCTCATTTTAACTTATCATGTGATTAATTGATTTCTTTCTTCCTGCAGCAGGTCCAGCTAACAGCTTTGGTTGCATAAGGAATTCCACACCACAGCATGCTAATCCTGTGTGCATGGAAGATGTGATGTGCAGGAATCTATTTGAGGTTTCCTCTGTGACTCTGAGGTGATGACATATTTTATTAGCTTCTGTTCTGGGACCAGCAACCGTCTCACCTGGGAGCCCAGCTGAAGTTCTCTGCTCTCTCTCAACCCCTCCCATCTGTCCTCGGATCCCGTTTCAGCTTCCTGAAATCACCCTGCCTCCATTCCACCCGTCGCTTCTGCTCGTTAATCCCTCTGTTAGTCTTGGTTCGCTTCTTTCCTCCGCTCAGGCCTTCTCGCTGCATCTCCAGGTCCAGGTGACTGTTATCTGTAAAGTAATCCCTGTACGCTGTGCCACCTCCTACAAGCTGGCGTTCTCTCATGACAAGTGGCTAATTGGATGTCACTAGTGAAAATGAAAGGTAAACGGACAGTAGATAAAGCCATAAAGCTGTCAACCGTCTCACTTCTGGCAAAAGAAGAGGATGATGGAGGAAAAAAAAGGCAGATGAGCTAGATAGGGTGTAGAGGTCAGTGAGAAGATTGAAGACTGCTGCAAGGATGTGGAGCGGATGAAGGGATTGGGGGGAATTAAGAGCCCAGGCAACTGTACGCTGGATAAATGCAAAAGAAAATG
Organism: Poecilia reticulata; assembly: GCF_904066995.2. NCBI lineage: Eukaryota > Metazoa > Chordata > Actinopteri > Cyprinodontiformes > Poeciliidae > Poecilia > Poecilia reticulata. The sequence goes on from NC_088851.1 coordinate 23,816,320, forward strand.
AAAAGATGTGAGAAGAATAGATAGAAAGGATGGAGGAAAAAGTGACAAAGTGATGCAAGGCAAAGGCCACTGCTGCCATTCCCTGTGGCCACTAATAAAACGCTCCAGTCAGATCTCTTGTGTGCACAGTCTTGCATGAGGAAGCACACATACAAAGGGCAGTTAGACTTCCTGATCGATTGAACCGTACCCTACTCTGACGTCTCAGCAGGCCGGAAGATGAATGAGCTGACCTACGAAGGAAAAGAGGAGAGGAAGGAGGGAAAAACAAACCTTTGCCTTTTAAATCTCAGAGGTTTGGGTCACACTCTGCGGTTTGCAAAGGGCCACATGAAGATACATGTATAGATTTTATTTTTTTTTATTATACCAGCAACTGATAATTTTATTAAATAGAATATGTTATGCATTTCTGGGTTTTCATTTCCGCTGTTTTTTGTGCAAAACCTTTGTGTTCATTTGTCTTTATGTGTATAAACTGGTTCATCATACACTGAAAGAAAGTTGATCATGTAGGAATATTAAGCAACATTATTTTATGTTAATGCTCATAAATTGGTCTCATAATATGTCTACACTGTATTAGTCTGTAGGATGAATTAATTGGTTTCCAAAGGCAACCAAACAAAACCCAAAACAACCAATCAGAGCCTTACTGCTGTCAATCATCCTGGTGTACACTGTTCTACGTGTTAATAGCAATAAACACTATACAGGAAAAGTGTTTATCCATCATCAGTGGCCATGCTAACTAGCCGTAGCATTCATGACAGGCTCAACTGTTGGGAAGAAGCTGCAGCAAACCAAAGAATAAGGCGGAGAGTGTGAGCAGTGAGTACACATGAATGATTGACAGCACTAATACCCTCCCCCCAACTCTGATAGGTTGTTTTTTTCTCTCAAACTGTTAGCACAAAGTGATAGATTCAACATATATGTTAAAAAAAACAACAACAAAAAACTTTTTTTAATAAAAGTTACATATTGTACCTTTAAAACATCAGAAACTCATATTAAGATCCACAAAACACACATTGAGGTTGGACTTTATATAATCCTTCCACTCTGGAAAGGTTATGGTCAAAAAATACCAAAACACTCAAACTAATGTGTTGTCCTGATCTACATCTCCGACCAGAGTTCATACATTATAAGCTGTTTTGTCTTCTCTCTGCCTCCAGTTGTGTGTTTTTGTGTAACCTGTTTAAATGTCTGGCTCTCAGAAACACACTTGAGCGGCTCCTGCTCCGCCCTGCGCTCAAGAGCCATCCATCACCTCTCAGCTGATGGCCCACCTCTGGCTGGCCTGTCGCTGCCACTCAGACGGGCCGGTTCTCACACAACAGCCCTGAATGACTGCTGTGCAATGAAAAGGGCACATCGACTTATAATTGGAAGTGCGCCCATACTGAGCTCCAGACTAATTAGCTGTGCATCCAGAGGTGTGACTTCCATACTAATGGAAGATGTTTTGCTCGCAGCTCCTCAGCCAGCAGCAGGTGAAGGCAGACTGTTCGTAATTCTTTTGCGTTATAGAATATCACTCAAATATTTTAAGACAATTTAGAACAAGAGCGTCAAAAAGAAGAGCTTCTTTGTTAAATCTCATGCGGTATGTATTGTTGGGATGCTAAATTAGCATCAGTGCTTATGCACGAAAATGAAGAGGTCCTTTCCGTTTCCGTAAGACAAATAAATGATAGCGTTACTCAGGAAAGTGACAAACTGTTTCAGGAGAATAACTGTAATTTTCTGTGCTGCTCTCAGGCTAAGAGAGGAAGCAGTGACCGTGACAAACAGTGATTCTATCGCTCTGGTTATTAGTGTCTGTCTGTTTTTTCGACACACACATGAGCAGAAAACACGCGACACGCAGCACACATGGCTGTATTTGAAGTCAAATATTGCTTCCAATGGGGGTTATATCATCATTAGAGCAGAAACCGCCGAGGTAGGAGGGAAAAAACAAGCATAAAGAAAATGTTTGATGTTTTCTGAAAGACTCTTAATTAAAAACAACAAAACAGACTTCAGCCAAAATGCTGCCCTTCCATATTTAGAGATAAATATTCTACTTAGAGGAATTAATAACTTTTTTGATTTGGTAAATTCAGCAGCACATGCGTGCTAAGAGCATTTAAGTCTTCTCATGGGTCAATAAACAGGTAAATTCATAGCTGTAATTAGCAATACAACAATTATAGTAAGGAGCTCATTAATTATTTACATAAAAATAGCTGCTATGTAATGAAATGTAGGGCCTTTATACTTAAACAGAATGCTTTATCTGTAGTTTATTGTTCCAGATCTGTGAAATGCCTGAGTTGATAAAAACAATCAGCAAGGGCATGCATTCTTAAAAAAAACTCTACAAAATGTTTTTGTTGAATTTAGAATAAAAAAAAACAAGATATATTTGTTGCATTTGCATAACTTCATTAATTTGTGAGTGTTTCTACTGTGTAATTTCAGTAGTCCGACACCCCTTCATCGCATTGCATATGTGGGTTTCATTTAAAATTTAGTCCGCATTTGTAAAATGAAACTACAATCAAAATTTTAAAATTATGCACTCAGATAAAATATGTTTCCTGTTTCAGAACCATGACCTCAGACCTTTGTATCTATTTCGCTCATGCATAATGAAGGTCATGATTTGAAGATAAATCTTGACCTGTAAAAAAAACAAAAACAAAGATGAGACCCTGAGTTTCCCAACCCAGACACCCCCTCTCTACAGCTTTTATTCACCCCCTCTCTACAGCTTTTATTCACCTCCTCTCTACAGCTTTGACACCTCCACCATGAATAAAATGTAACAGACAAGGAGGAAATGTTTGCTGGAGTTGTCTTTGAGAAGGGATGCACAAGTTGCAGGATAATTTCTTCTCAAGATCTAAACTAAACAGTTTCACCTTGTCATGACTTGTGAAGCAAAGAGGACGTAAAATGCAGAGAGGCAGCGGCGAGTAAATCGGGTTATTTAATGAATAAATGATGAAAACAGAACTTACTAACTTACTGCTCTGACACAAGGAGTCAGAGCAGAGCAAAAAACTACAGGAACCAAGGAACAGTGGGATGAACTGAGGCAGTAACAGGATTTAACGGGAAGAGCCAGCATGGAGTGAGAGCAGGAGAAATGTTAAATACAGTGAGGGAGAACGCTGGAGCCTGATTAGCTAACAGGTTGCAGGCATAGAGGAGAGAAAATGACACGGGGAGCGAGGGAGAGTACAAATCTAGGAGAATAAATCTAACAAATAACCGACATTACAGAAACCAGAATGACTCAGAAAGGCCTCAACTCAAGTACAACAGAAACAATCTCAATAAAGAGACTAAGGAACAAAACTAAAATCAGTTAGGTTGTGTTGTTTTACCAAGTAAATTTCAAATTTACTTCTGTTTAGTCTGGTATAGCCTTGTTTCAGCTCATGCAATCTATTATACAAAGGGGAGAGCTGGCATGCTTTAGAAAAGGTAGCTTAACGGAAAGGCGTAACATCAGTTAACCTTTAACCTTGAGCTGTGTTTTTGGAAGATAAACAGCAGAATGTTTTCACAGAGAAGCAGCAATTTCATAAACTTTAATCGAACAGTGGATTTTGTAATGTTTAAAAGTATCGCTGAGCAAGCTACAGCTCAGATCTGTCAGTCAGATCATCAGGAAAGATGAGGATATAATCATCAGACTATTTATATAGTCTGATGACCTGCACAACATCCAAAGCAGGATGTTATGCAGGTCCTGCTTTGAAACTCACCAGGGTCACGAATAAAAGGCAGAAAAGCCAGAAGTGCCTGTTTTCCTGCACACTGCCACCCTTTGTCCTCGATGCACGGCTGCAGGTACAGTAACCTCAGGGGAGCATCGCTCAAACTGCTGAAGAGCAACAGGAAGTGATTACTGTGATCTAGCTGTACGCTCCTTGTGCTGCAGTAATGGAGCGGGCCACAGCGGTGCCTGTTGAGTTGATGTTTTAAGAGCTTTAATGGACTGGCAAGTCACAGATGTGAGCAGTCTCTCCTGCTCTATTTTTGGGATTTGCACTCAGACATACACACATTTATACATATGTACATTTATGTATACGTATGGGAATTATCTGTGGATACAAGGTTTATTCAATCTGCTACATCTAATGCACAAATAAAACACAGGAGTGCAGTAAAGGCTCTCTGATTGCACAACCACTGTCTCATTTTGTTGGAGTTGGAGGTAGTTACAGTAGGATGGTGCTGCCTAGCTCTCCCAGAGGCTTCTTCAGTAACTGGAATTGATTTGCGATGTTTAGCTTTACTCTCCGTCTCTTCTGTACATCTGACTTCTATTTTTCTGTAGCCCTAAATGGTTTGCTTCCTTTTTCTATTCCCCTCTCTCCTCCCGGTCCCATCCCGCTGTAGTCCACCAGTGTTGCTGATTTAATATTGATGAGGTGGATCGATCAGAAGAGCGCCACCCTTTCTGTTTTCCCCTCTGCAGGTCAGCGATAATCTGCTCCCCATCTGATATTCTGACACAAGCAGGAAATTCCCACAGGAAAAAAAAAATTGTGACGTCAATTAACCCTTAGAGACGTATGATGTATTGTCCAAACTGTTAATTAGAACTATGTCACAGCACTGTATGTTGGTTTTCTTTTCTCTGCGTTTTTATTTGTGTCCACTCAGTTGATTTTGGAGCTGCTGTTATGAGTTGAGCTTAATCCTGTTTCTGATCTCAGAAAACTTCCCACCGGAAGCGAATTTCAGCTCCTCAGTCATCATCACGGACGGTTATGAGCCTGTTGGCCCGAAACTTACACATAATTATCAGCCTTTGCAGTTCATCTGCCTCTTGTGGACATTAACTCGTGAGAAACTCTGATGGTTGCCTTCTCCCTCAGTGACTCTAAACCAGGTTACATTTTAATCTTCAGCTGAATCTTTGCACCATATCTTGCTGTATCTAAATTAAATGAGCAGAAACTGCAGAGGGCAGGTGAATTAGTAAGGGAGCAATTCTGAGATGAAAGTTGTCTGTAGTGCACCGTGTTGTGGAACAAACGGTTATTTAGACACGAACAGGGTTATAAAGTTTGCTGTCTGGTTTTTACACACCGTGGCAAACGTGAAAACATAGTTGCCCCCTGAACCTAGTAACTGTCTACGCCAAACATGCATTTGCGATAAAAGGGAATGACTTGTCAGAGAATTTAGACTCAGAATTTGTTACAAGACTGTTGCAATTCAATGGAAAAGTTTCAAACATCAAATCAACTTATGGTCATTCTACAACATCTCAAATGTGCTTAAATCCAGACTTTGACTTGGCCACCTTTTTTTTTCTTTCAATTTTCTATTTTTTTCTTTCTTGGCCACTTCAAAATCTTGATATTTTTATTGTTTATTTTTCAGAACCGGACTTTCTACTTTAGGATTTTCTGAAACCATGGAATTTCATACTTCCATGGATTAAGTCGTCCAGGTCCACAGGCAGCAAAAGCACCGCCATGTTTGACTGCAGGTACGGCTGTGTTTTGAAATGCTGTGTTACTTTTACACCACATGTGATGGGACACCCACACAGCTTCCAAAAAGTTACATTTTTATATCATCGTCCACAAAATATTTACTCAAAAGTCTACAAGATGTTTTTTGGGAAATGTTGCAAACTGCATTTTGTATTTACTCGGCTTGTCTCACAGATTTGAAACATTTATGTTCTGTTTAAAATTCTCTGCGGAGAAAAATCCCCATTAGTGATGGCCTACTGATTTAATTGTGAACCTATTGTGATTTTAAAACAAAGCCTGAGAGAACTAACAGTTCAGGCTGCATTTGAATGCCTCTAATTATTATTGATTGCCCTGAAGCCTTATAGCAAACACCATGTTGTCAGATGTCAAAAACGTTAATCAATTCCTCTGCTGTTCAGAAAGACGGTAAAAGGCAAGCAGTGCATAAACGTGCTAATGCACTGCAGTTAGACCTGGTGCTGCTGTAAAGGTGAAGGAATCATCATCAGTCAGCACGTCTTTAGTGGAAGAAATGGGAAAAGACATCCAGAACCACACAGAGAGAAGTTAAAGAAGCACACGCACACACACACACACACAGATCCAAATACATTAAAAAACACATTCGCTCTCACCACAGCTTGGCTTGACAGGAAGTGTGTGATGATAAATGGGTTAGATCTACTTCCTCCAGACAGCCGCTCTGCAGAGTGGACGGGGGGACAGGAGAGGGCATCGGCCATCGCAGCGTTTTACCCCTGCTTCAGACTCATGCGTGTGTGTGTGTGTGTGTGTGTGTAATCGCTGCGTGTGTGTTTCAGTGCACATCCTGGCTGCTGTCCTGTCTTTTCCTCTGACCGTGGATTCTCCGGTGGAGAACTCCAAGCCTCACTTTCCCTCCCCATCTGCCCCGGCACCGCCTTTTCGTCCCTCAGCTTGCCGCCCTGACAGGCAGAGTTGCCACGGTGATGGATGACTCTGCGCTCAGTTTCAGTGTCAGAGTGTGGCTCCTCTGCTACCTGCCGTGTGGGTCCCTGTCAAAGACTTCCTGTCGGGTCAGCTGCACCGTTCCCCCGTTTCTTACCTTCTTTCCTTTTATCCTGCTCTTGGTCTCTGTGCTGCAATTCCCTTATCTCTCCATTATTTAGCTCGGTAAAAAGCTTGATGTCGGTCGAACATTTCCCATAAAAGGACTAACTCCTGAGGAGCCACAGAATAAACTGAAAAATTAACATAATCATCCAGTTTTTTCCATTCGGGGCTGTTTTTAATTTCTCCATTCAGAGCCTGGTGCATATTTGGGTGAGAGACTCAACTGCAACTTCCTTTTACAGACTGCGGCGCCGTCTTCATTATACAGCAGGCTTCCTTTAGAGTGACCCCGGTTCTGCACCATGCATTTTAAACATCTGGCCCTTTGAAATGAGGTCCATAAGCGATGCACTCACAAGCTTTGTCTGTGAATGTAATTAGCCAATTAGTCTCCTCTTTATTAGAAACCAGCAACGGCAGTCATGCGTCTCTGCTAGCAGGGACTAGTTAGTGTGTTCTAATGAGCCTTTAGCTCCCAACCAGAAACCCCATCAAGCATTATTAATAATAAAGAGGCTATTTGTTCAAGCCTTCCAGTTTAAACACCGATGCCACATAGCCAGAATTATTAAGATATGTCTTAAAGAGTAATGAACAAGGCTGAACTGTGAGGCCCCATTTTGCGAAAGGTGATAACAAAACCACAGATAAATGATCTGTTACGATGCCAATGAGACGTTTGCCAATCCTTTATTTTAAAAGTTATTTTTCCAAGTAAATTGTTTATATGAATTGATGATTTTTCAAGCAAGAATTGGATGCACAAGTTTTAATTTTATTTTTAATGTCATTATTCGAGCTATGATGTTCAGAAATAATACAGGAACTTAAAAGGATCAAAATTATAAGCAGGGACATGATGGGACACCAGTGCTTCTTTCCAGAGGGAAACCAGTTTACTATCAATGTGGACTAAAAGTTAATCCCTTTAAAATTGACTAAAATGTGCAACTACCCACCTGGATCAATGTTTTCAGGTCAGACAAATCGTTCAAACCTAAAAACAATCTATGAACCGTGTTAGTTCTCCCTCAGTTTCCCTGGTTTCTTCCAGCCACAGCTGTTCCATATTCCCTCTGATTCGGTCGCCTGATTCCTTTGTCATTTTTATCCCAACTCTGAATAAAACCTCTGGGTTTTCTTTGTTCATCATTTGATTCCTTTGCTCTCTACCTTTTATGACTTGAATTCTGTTCCTCAGTTTTCCTCTGCATTTGGGTTGTTTCTACTGCAAAATTGCTCCAGAGAGCATGTGGTTTATCTTTTGAACCAAATAAAAATTCAGTTTTATCTGAATATTTGTGCCTGTATGTATAATTTTGACCTGGTGTGGATTTTATAATGTGCATCCGTCTAATTTGTGTTTCTAAAGTTAAGCCTCAGATTATCATACCATTCATCAGGGGTGAGAGTTTGTAAACTTTTGGCTGGATATTTAGATCCAACATATATTTGCTGTGTTTTTAGGAAATGTTCCTTTTGATTGTCTTATTTAAGTAAATTAATCAACTGAGATGTGTTTTCCAATTTATATTTTTAAATTAATTCATAACTCTCACATTCTCCCTCAACTTGCCAAACAGATGTGTTTCTCTGTCGGTATGAAAAAGGGAAGACCGCAGTCAGATTTATTTTTTTCTGGAAGACATCATATTAAAATTCAGTTGTGTTGCGTAATAACGCATGCTGTAATCACAACAGATTTGGTTTGCAAATAAGAGTAGCAGTTTGCGGCAGGTAGATTTAAAAAGTATTTGGCGTGGGTTGTTTCTCAGCATGTGTCTGATCAAAGACGCAGTGGATGAATACAGACATGAAAAGTGCCCTCATGTTGCTGAAAGGCAGCTTTGAAAATTTATTCAGAAACGCCAATACTCCACACACCAGAACAACAAATAAAGCCAGAAATTGCATTGCGTAGGAGTGGCTGTTTGTATGTCAGTAAGCCAAGTAATATCAGATCTCCTGACATTGACACCTGATCGCAAACAGCTTTGATTACAGCAACGTTACTGAATGACACCCAGCCAGCATGCATGGGTGGGCCCCACTTGGGTTTAATGTGGGCTACATGGGTTAGGAGTGGGCATGGGTTTTATCTGGGCTAACTGTATGGGACCGATATGGTAACCTGAAATGGGACCCACATGGGTTTGCCCATGTGGGCCAAATGTATGGGCCCCATTCAGCAGTAATGTGGGCTAACTGTGAATGGGGCAGAAATGGGAAATACAATGTGGGGCCCATGTAGTTTTAGTATCATGGGCCCCACATGGGAAGCCCATGTGGGCTGACCGCATTGAACCCACATGAGATAAGCATGGGCTGACCGTACATGGGTTGGACCTGGGCATGGGTATGTAGGCCCCATTCCTTTTTTATGTGGGCTAACTGTGAATGGGGCAGAAATGGGAAACACTATGAGGGGCCCATGTAGTTTCAGTATCATGGGCCCCACATGGGAAGCCCATGTGGGCTGACTGCATTGAACCCACATGAGATAAGCATGGGCTGACCGTACATGGGTTGGACCTGGGCATGGGTATGTAGGCCCCATTCCTTTTTTATGTGGGCTAACTGTGAATGGGGCAGAAATGGGAAACACTATGAGGGGCCCATGTAGTTTCAGTATCATGGGCCCCACATGGGAAGCCCATGTGGGCTGACTGCATTGAACCCACATGAGATAAGCATGGGCTGACCGTACATGGGTTGGACCTGGGCATGGGTATGTAGGCCCCATTCCTTTTTTATGTGGGCTAACTGTGAATGGGGCAGAAATGGGAAACACTATGAGGGGCCCATGTAGTTTAAAAATCATGGGCCCCACATGGGAAGCCCATGTGGGCTGACTGCATTGAACCCTCATGAGATAAGTATGGGCTGACCGTACATGGGTTGGACCTGGGCATGGGTATGTAGGCCCCATTCCTTTTTTATGTGGGCTAACTGTGAATGGGGCAGAAATGGGAAACACTATGAGGGGCCCATGTAGTTTAAAAATCATGGGCCCCACATGGGAAGCCCATGTGGGCTGACTGCATTGAACCCTCATGAGATAAGTATGGGCTGACCGTACATGGGTTGGACCTGGGCATGGGTATGTAGGCCCCATTCCTTTTTTATGTGGGCTAACTGTGAATGGGGCAGAAATGGGAAACACTATGAGGGGCCCATGTAGTTTAAAAATCATGGGCCCCACATGGGAAGCCCATGTGGGCTGACTGCATTGAACCCACATGAGATAAGCATGGGCTGACCGTACATGGGTTGGACCTGGGCATGGGTATGTAGGCCCCATTCCTTTTTTATGTGGGCTAACTGTGAATGGGGCAGAAATGGGAAACACTATGTGGGGCCCATGTGGTTCCAGTATCATGGGTCCCACATGGAAGCCCACATGGGCTGACTGCATTGAACCCACATGAGATAAGCATGGGCTGACCGTACATGGGTTGGACCTGGGCATGGGTATGTAGGCCCCATTCCTTTTTTGTGTGGGCTAACTGGGGATGAGACAGAAATGGGAAACACTATGAGGGGCCCATGTAGTTTAAAAATCATGGGCCCCACATGGGAAACCCATGTGGGCTGACTGCATTGAACCCTCATGAGATAAGTATGGGCTGACCGTACATGGGTTGGACCTGGGCATGGGTATGTAGGCCCCATTCCTTTTTTATGTGGGCTAACTGTGAATGGGGCAGAAATGGGAAACACTATGAGGGGCCCATGTAGTTTAAAAATCATGGGCCCCACATGGGAAGCCCATGTGGGCTGACTGCATTGAACCCACATGAGATAAGCATGGGCTGACCGTACATGGGTTGGACCTGGGCATGGGTATGTAGGCCCCATTCCTTTTTTATGTGGGCTAACTGTGAATGGGGCAGAAATGGGAAATACTATGTGCGGCCCATGTGGTTCCAGTATCATGGGCCCCACATGGAAGCCCACATGGGCTGACTGCATTGAACCCACATGAGATAAGCATGGGCTGATCGTACATGGGTTGGACCTTGGCATGGGTATGTAGGCCCCATTCCTTTTTTATGTGGGCTAACTGTGAATGGGACAGAAATGGGCAACACTATGTGGGGCCCATATAGTTTCAGTATCATGGGTCCAACATGGGAAGCCCATGTGGGCTGACCGCATTGAACCCACATGAGATAAGTATGGGCTGACCGTACATGGGTTGGACTTTGGCATGGGTATGTAGGCCCTATTCCTTTTTTATGTGGGCTAACTGGGGATGGAACAGAGATGGGCAACATTCTTTGGGGCCCCTTATAGTTTCACTATCACGGGCCCCACATGGGAAGCCCATGTGGGCTGACTGTATTGAATCCACATGAGATAAGTATGGGCTGACCGTACATGGGTTGGACCTGGGCATGGGTATGTAGGCCCCATTCCTTTTTCTTGTGGGCTAACTGGGGGTGCGACAGAAATGGGAAACACTATGTTGGGTCCATGTAATTTCAGTATCATGGGCCCAACATGGGAAGCCCATGTGGGCTGACCGGATTGAACCCACATGAGATAAGCATGGGCTGACCATACATTGGTTGGACCTGGGCATGGGTATGTAGGCCCCATTCCTTTTTTATGTGGGCTAACTGGGGATGGGACAGAAATGGGCAACATTGTTTGGGGCCCATATAGTTTCAGTATCATGGGCCCAACATGGGCAGCCCATGTGGGCTGACCGCATTGAACCCACATGAGATAACCATGGGCCATTTCTTTATTATGTGGGGTAATGGGAATAAATTTTTAAAATCATATTAGACACTGTGGTTACCCTGTCACTTACAAACTTTTCACTATATATCAAAAACAAAAGCTGCAAGAGCAAGATTATAAACACTTTGAAAAAAATTACCCGAGATGTCAGATTGATGGCCTTTAGTTAAGGAAATTGTTACTCAGCTGGCCTGTATTGGAGTTGATAAAAGGTACAGCTTTTCTTTCTACAACATGAAAAGCTCTCCTTGGATGGTGCCTTCATCTTGGATGTCATAAAGAGGTATTGTATTTGAACCTAAAACATGCTCACTCCATGATTTCTGTGTCTGGCTCATTTACTAACACCGACATGACACTAGGCTTCCAGAAGACCAAAATATGCTTCAATGCTTTATTTTTTAACCCGTTCTGTATTGTTCAAGCTACACTTTGAACTCCTAACATTTTTCTTTTTATTATTTTACGCTAGAACAGTCCAGATGTCTTATAATGTTTTTGCGACATTATCTGTTTTAAATGTGCATAATCTTCTGCTGCTCACTCAAAATAGATCATGGTTCAGAGTGGACTTTGGTCCTTGCTTCTTTTTTAAATTTAATGTAATTTTATTTTATTTTATTATCAATTGGATGTTCAGACATCCAAAGTGTTTATTGCAGCTTTTTCACAGCAGGACTTAATTCTTATTTGGAGAAATAGTTCAGATCAGACCATCGTGAAAAATATTACTAAAATAAATAAATGTTTAGAAAATAAATAAAAGAAAGCTCATCAATTGAGAAAGACAACATTAAAATTATGAGCATCTGTTTCTTCATCTGTAAACATTTTCCAAGTTGTCAGCATAAATAAAATAAAAAAAAACGTAAGATTTCTTTTAATGATTATTTTTATATCTTTTTTCAATAATCTTTTTTACCTTTTTGTTCATTTTTCTCTGGCACCGTTGCCAATAAAGGTTGTTGAATTGAAGTACGCACTTTACACATCCACTAAAGAAAATAGTTCCAAACCACATTTGAATAAGGACTGACGACTATATTTATTTATTTTAATTGAGAACGTTCGTGAGAGCTACATCGGTTTTACAATTGTTAAACCATTGTAGCACTCTCAAAATTAATCTTATGTTTCTTGGAAAACGTACAATTGTTAACTGCGGATGGATATGCGGTTTCAAAATCATCAGTCCGTTGGCGTGGAGTCTGCAGGTTGGCTGGCGTTCTACTAAATAATCTGTAAGTACACTTCTGTCTGTTTTGTCTATATAGTATCAAATTTTAGGGAGAGATTTTAAATCGCTAGTTAAAAAATATGTTGCTCGTAATGGTTGACCGGAGTACCCCAAAAGAGACCTAATTAGTTGTTTCTTTTTTTTTGCTTTTAGGTGATAATTATTTTTGATATTGTTAAAACACACACACAATAAGTCATCTGCCATCATTAAGGTAAGAATATTTGGATGCAGAGCGATTTCAAACTGTTCTGGGTCACATCATTTTCAAATACGCTGCGGCGCCATCTTGTTTGCTGCTTCCACCAGTAAATTTGAGCGCCAACGCGGCAGAATAAAATCAGTTCACTAATGAATCTACGTTGCTAGCAGAGGTTGCTTTTACTTTTAAAGTATCTTGACACGATAAAACCACTTACATTATTTATAAAGAGTAACTACTTTGCTTTCATTCTGTGTACATGGGTTTTTAATAATCTTTCTCATCCAGTTAATCCAGCATGCATGGCTGGATCCCATGCACGCTGGCTTGGCTGCATAGGTGCATTTTTAAAAAAAATGAAACTGCATTGAATCGTGTTGTGGGCTAGATGGGTAATGATGAATGGGCATGGGTTTTGTCTGGGCTAACTACATGAGGCCCATGTGTTTAACCTAAAATGGGACCCATATTGTCAGCCCATGTGGGCTAAATGTATAGACTATTCAGCATTATTGTGGGCTAACTGGGAATGGGACAGAAATGGGGCCCATGTGGTTTCAGTATATTTGGCATAAAAGCTTTTTTGTAAATGGAATGAAGGCATTGTAGTAAATATTTTAAAATCATGTTTGTTTTATTGTGCAAGTGATATTTTAAAGCGTTTTATTCTGTCATAGTTTGACTGAAAAAAGCAAACTGCATGACAAGCATTAAGTCTGGTGTTTAGGTCTCAACTAGCCATTTGTTTGGTCAATGAAAATGGGAGCGTTAGATTTACCAGTGTTTTAATACTTTTTTAAAATTATTTTCTAAAGAATACTATGGAGAAGCGCGACAAAGGCTTGCAAGGGCAGAAGCAACATCGGATCTTCAAACAGATGATATTCCAGAAAAACGAAGTAGAAGGTAATGTGGAACAGGGACTTCTGTAACACACAACTCTAGATCTTCTGTCTCCCTAGTTGTCATTTGAGCTGCTCTGTTATTCTGTTATTTTACCCATTTGGTTCTCTTTGCTTTACTTTTTCCTCCTAATCCTTCAAAATTTATTGTGACTTAAATTGATAACATTTAATATATATAACATATTAATATTTTGTACATGTATAAAAGTAAGCATATAAGCTATATATGTGTGAAACAATAAATCGATTTTAAAATGTTGTCTTGTAATTGTCATTATACTTAAGGTTGCCATGGTTGCAGAAATTGAAGGAGGGTCTATAGATGATGCAGTAAAACGAGCTGTGCGATTCCTCATGTCCCCTGAATTGGCATTCCAGTTCAACCTTTTTGGCCGACATGGGAAACAAGTTCTGGGACCTGCGCCTCTGATGTTTTGTATGGTAAAGATCAGTTTTTATATTCACTTTTTTTCTTAAACATTTGTTAATTTATTTTGGTTGTCATAGGCCTTTTGTTTATTTTTAGTAATCTTTTTCTTTCTTTTTTAAAGATTAAAAACTGAGACTTCAATTTTTGGTTTTATTCATATAGTATTCTTTCACTGTGTTGTCAAGAACTTTTGATTGCTGACAAAATTTGAAGGTAATATTGTTTGCATTTCAAACAGTATTAACAAAATAACTATACAAAACCATGATAGAACCTTTATGTCAATAGTTGATTTATATAGATTAATATATTTTAAATTTACAATAAGAATATAGTGTGTGTACTAGGGATGCGCCGATCAGGTTTTTTGCTTCCAATTCCGATCACGCATGAGGCCGATCTCTGCCGATCATCTGGATTGGTTGTTATTTTTTCGCTTTAGGTATAAATGATAACATGTTGACTCAAGAGTGCTCTGATTTTGGCAGATGTCTGCAAGCATTTTTGCCCTGTGAAGGGGAAGATGCAAATCTCATAAATGTTACATTGTACTAAAAGTAAAACACTAATACAATTTCTGCCTTTGCTTGTTATTTAGGAGCACTGAAAAGAAATGGATCCATCCTCGGAATCACATAAAGATACGGAAAAGGCACTCTGGAAGTGGGTTACTGGAGCCCGGGACAGAGGTGGAAATGGAAAAGTTAGAGCGACTAGGGAGGCAGCCAGCTCAGACTCAGGTGGGCAGGTCCTCCAAGATGGACAGTTACAATGATGTGTGAGAGCTTTCAAGTGTGGCATATAGGTTATTAAAAATGTTTGACAAAATCGTAGTGTGAAAGCTATATAGGTGTGTGTATGTTGATATATATATGTGTTTATATCTAAATATATAGATGTATAGATCTATATATATGTATCTATTTACACACACACACACATTATATATATATATATATATATATAGCTAGATGCATAGTTATCTAGATAACTAGATATAGTTATTTAGAAATATAACTAGATATATAGATATATACAGTGCTGCTTGACAACAACATGGATATTGTTTTCCAAAGAAAAATTATAATAATCATGTGAAATGAACATCCAAAGCTCAAATTGTAATGTGGACCTTCCAAATAAGGAACACAAAGAAAAAAATACCTATTTTCATTATTTATTCAACAAAAGTATTTTATCTGTGAAAAATGGACAACCTGCCAAGTGCAAAAGTACGTGAACTCTTTCAGTTAGTACCTTGTGGCTTGTCCTTTTGCAGCCATTACTTCAACCAAACATCTTCAGTTACTATAGATGACTGTCTCACATCTGCTGTTTGAGGTTTTTGTCCAGTTCTCCTTGCAGAACTCTGTCAGTTGAGAGGTTGGAGGGACATCTGGCACATGCTGCCCGTTTCAGATCTTGCCACAGCATTTCTATAGAATTGAGATCCGGACGTTGACTGGGCTTATCCAGAGTGCAAATCTTCTTTCTCTTAAGCCATTCCTTTTGCTGGATGCTTTGGATCATTGTCTTGTTGCACAATCCATAATCCAGCTTCAACTCCCTGACTGATGGCAGGAGATTCTGGTCAAGAATTTGTTGATGGTTCTGGGAATTGATGGTTCCCTGGATCATATGGAGTTGTCAAGGTCAGGAGGCAGAAAAGCAGGCCCAGATTTTCACACTTCCACTACCGTGCTTCACTGTAGGGAGGAGGTACTTTTCTGTAAATGCAGAGTTGACTTTTCTCCAAACATGGCACTTTTGATTGAGGCCAAATAATTACATTTTGGACTCATCCATCCAGAGAATGGACTTCCAGAAAGCCTCTGGTTTGTCCAAGTGCTCTCTGGCAAAGTTTAAACGGACAACTTTGTTCTTTCTTGAGAGCAGAGGTTTCTTTCTAGAAGCTCTCCCATGAATACCATGTCTATTTATATTTTTGCCTGATTGGAGATGCATGTACATTTATCCCAGATGCTGACAGAGAGGTCTGCAGCTCTCTAGAGGTGATGCCTGGGTTGGCCTTTACCTGCATTATTATTTTTCTGGTGTTTCTTTGTAGAAGTTTTGGTGGCTGTCCACTTCTGGACAGGGTTGCGGTGATGCCTAGTGCCCTCCATTTGTAAATGATTTCTCTTACAGTGGATGGATGAAACTGGAATCTTCTGGTGATGTTCCTGTAGCTTTCCCCAGACTGATGGGCTGTCACCACCTTGCTGATATCCTCAGATGTCTCCTTTCCTCTCAGCATTGTCGATCTGTTCTTTATGCCTTGACACAACCAACCAAATCACTTTGGTCCTCTCCCTTTCAACCAGTGTGGCCCAAAACTTTTCCCAAGGATGTCTCATTTGATTTGTCTGCTTAACTGATTACTTGAGCACTCTGATGTGTTTCACCTGAGTCTTTTACCTAGTTGACTTTACCAGTGCAGCTGTGGTTCATTTACTTTTGCAGATGCTCTGATTCCATTTTTTAGTTAGTTTGCTTTCAACTCACACATTTTCCTCAAAACAGATGAATGGAATTGATGAACATAAACCTGACATTTCATACTGTATTTAAAAAGTGGTAATGAGAAAATAAAATCATGGTAAAAATAAAGAAAAATCTAAACTACTCAACTAGTTCACAAACTTTCAAGCAGCACTGTATATATTTATATCTATAGATATAAATATATCTATAGATATATCTAAATACATATAGGTATATCTATAGATATAAATATATCTATAGATATATCTATATACATATAGATATATCTATAGATATAAATATATCTATAGATATATCTATATACATATAGATATATCTATATATCTATATACATATAGATATATCTATATAGATATAAATATATATTTACATAACTAGATATCTAGTGATATAGATAACTAGATATAATTATATCTACATATAGATGTATGTTTACACATTTGTTAAATTAAACTAGTTTCTGTTATTACATATGCCATATGAATGTCATTTTGTTTTTTTGTTTTTTACCAGTGCATTTCTTGTTGTGGCATTATTTGCTCTGTGTTAATAAAGTTCTTATAATTGAAGAGTTTAAAAAAACTGACAATACTTCAAATTACTAAATAAAAGCCTTGACACAAATAAATATTTCATCTCTTTTCTTATACGCAAGTTTTGTGCTAAAGCATTTTAGTACTTTGGTTTGTTGATTAAGATCTATTAATGTAATTCAGTTCCAGGTTAGGTGAGAAAGACCCAATTGTTCCTACAGGAAAAAGGCATCTGGCTCCCACTGAAAACTCAGTCAGGGCCTGTTAAACCCATATGGGCTACAGCATATGGGCGCTCATGGAAAATGTGGAAATACACATTTGTTACCCATGCTAGCCCAGTTTACATCCATTTGGGGCCCAGGGAAATATTCCTGAAAGCACCGTAGTGGGTCACAGATGGGCCTCATGTAAGTTACCCATCTGGGCCCCACTCAAAACCCAGTCAGCACCCATTTAAATTACGTGAGCAAACCCATGTGGGGCCACCATGGAACCCGAGGACAAACCCACTTGGTACCCATATTCTAGCCCAGTTTAGAACCAGTTGGGGCCCAGGTAAAAATTCACGAAAGGACCCTAGTGGACCACAGATGGGCCTCACGTAAGTTACACATCTGGGCCCCAGTCAGCACCCATTTAAATTACGTGGGCAAACCCATGTGGGGCCACCATGGAACCCGCGGACAAACCCACTTGGTACCCATATTCTAGCCCAGTTTATACCCAGTTGGGGCCCAGGTAAAAATTCATGAAAGGTCCCAAGTGGGCCACAGATGGGCCTCATGTAAGTTACACATCTGGGGCCCACTCAAAACCCAGTCAGCACCCATTTAAATTACGTGGGCAAACCCATGTGGGGCCACCATGCAACCCGCGGACAATCCCAGTTGGGGCCCAGGTAAAAATACACGAAAGGACCCTAGTGAGCCACAGATGGGCCTCACGTGAGTTACCCATCTGGGCCCCACTCAAAACCCAGTCAGCACCCATTTAAATTACGTGGGCAAACCCATGTGGGGCCACCATGGAACCCGCGGACAAACCCACTTGGTACCCATATTCTAGCCCATTTTAGACCCAGTTGGGGCCCAGGTAAAAATTCACGAAAGGACCCTAGTGGGCCACAGATGGGCCTCACGTGAGTTACCCATCTGGGCCCCACTCAAAACCCAGTCAGCACCCATTTAAATTACGTGGGCAAACCCATGTGGGGCCACCATGGAACCCGCGGACAAACCCACTTGGCACCCATATTCTAGCCCATTTTAGACCCAGTTGGGGCCCAGGTAAAAATTCACGAAAGGACCCTAGTGGGCCACAGATGGGCCTCACGTGAGTTACCCATCTGGGCCCCACTCAAAACCCAGTCAGCACCCATTTAAATTACGTGGGCAAACCCATGTGGGGCCACCATGGAACCCGCGGACAAACCCACTTGGTACCCATATTCTAGCCCATTTTAGACCCAGTTGGGGCCCAGGTAAAAATTCACGAAAGGACCCTAGTGGGCCACAGATGGGCCTCACGTAAGTTACCCATCTGGGCCCCACTCAAAACCCAGTCAGCACCCATTTAAATTACGTGGGCAAATCCATGTGGGGCCACCATGGAACCCGCGGACAAACCCACTTGGGGCCCATTTTGGCAGCCCTCTTCTTTCCCATATGGGGCCCACATAGGTATGCTGGCTGGGACAATGACATGTTTGTTTGTTATTTTACATTTTTCAATTAAACTTTTTCAGGGAGGGAAAATCTGGAATAGCAGAATTAAAGCTGCACTATGTAACTTTTAGTTTAAAAAAGTTTTTAACACACATTATGCAGAAATGCACAGCTGCTGGCCAACAATTATGCTGGTCAAACTATACTGTCATGATATATTGACAGTTTAAACAAATATGTGAAAAAACATATTTTTTAACTAAAAGTTACAGCAGATAAGATTAAATTTGTTGTTCTTATTTTAGTAACCGGTATGTTTGTGAGGTGATGAGCTCCAAGTCCTCTTTGGTGCAACTAAGAAAACAAAATTCAAGGTAGAGTTAGTTGTGAAGAACTCCTTCACAAAATAAAGGTTTTTATATTCAGAGTTTCTTTTATTGAAACAGGTTGAAACAGCGCTGAAGAAACAAAAGTGGAAGCTTCTTTTGTTTCTGTTCGATGCACTTTGCCCCTGAGTAAATAAACTCAGAATTTCTTTGCATTTTTATCCAAACGCAAACTCTTTTGAATTCCTCTTGCATCCTGTTGTGGGTTAACCAGCAGAATGGAGACGCTTTGTAAGAGTTTATCTCAGCCCCAGAACCGTGCGAACCACCTGAGACTCTGAGATGTGATTGCTCCTTCCCATTTCACCTCCTTTCTCTCCACGCAGCGACTCTCCACAACATTTGGATGAGTGATGCTGTCGCTGCCTCGTCTTTGACTGGCAGAATAAACACTGTAACCACAACAGAAGTGCTGTGAAACAAACTACTAGCAACAACAGAGGCAGACAGACACACCGCAGCTGTGACAGTGTACGACAGGGGAGATAAAGCGGTGCACTGTTAGCAGAGATAGGAGTGTGAGCCTCAGGATGATAATAGAGTTAGCAGGCAGATATAGAAGTGTGATACTATGAGAGAAGATTCAGATGAATATGACAGTTCAGGAGGGGGTCTCGGTGAGGAAACTTTGAAAGATGATAGCTGGCGAAGGCTCTGACTCTGTGACGGAAAGCTTGACTGAGTTTAGAATCACAACGAGGGTTTGTACCGCAGAATGCCGCTGTTGTCACAAAGACTAAGCAGCTTTTTAAAAGCATTAAACAGATAAAGCTGCGTTCAAAACAACAGCCAGCCGACATCACTAACCTAACAGATCATTGTTTTTGGTAGAAATTGCAAATCTGCATTAGAGTAAAAAATCTAAAACAGTAGAAAATCTTTCAATGGCAATTAGAATCGGTAAATGCCGTAATGACTATCAGTTGCAATACTTTCTTCTTCTTCTTCTTCTTCTCTTTCTACCACTCTGTGACCTTTTGCATTTTGGGTAATGTGATTTGTGTCTGATGTGAGCACCTGCTGTCAGCAGACATTACATTAGCATGAAAAATGCAAGTTTATAACACTTGGAATATATTAGCTCAATATCATTGCACTCTGAACAGCCCTCTGTGATGTGGCTATTGCACACACTGATATTGAGGTGATGATATATTGTTCAGCCTTTATTTGCATGGGAATAATTTATTATTAAGTACAGTAGAGTAACAGAAAACTAACAGATTCAACAGTTTTTCATTATATTATTGTATTAATAACTAAACTAATGGTAGGTATGGGTGCGAAAATTATTATGTGAATAAAAATATGTCAAACAAGCACCTCTTGTTGGAGGAGGAAGGCAGTAAATGTTGCACATCATGGTTATAGTGCATTACTCTGAGTAAAACTGTTTATTGCAGATCAAAAGCTGATAAAAGAGAAAAAAAAACTCAGAAAGGAAGTGCTGGGAATAATGGGCCACTCGGCTAAAATGAGCTCATATCCGGAAAAATGGGAACCCAAACTAATAACATGTGGACAAAAATGGTAAACTATCACTCACATTGACAAAATGACAAGTACAATTGTAAACCTGCAGTCGATTTTAAGCTTCAGTGTTTAAAAAAGATCTGCAGTTAACTGTGAGTTAACAAGTTCCCATAAAGTTCCTCATAAGATAAAGAGCTTAAATGATTCTGAAGAACAAGTTCATTGGCCTGCAGAGAAACGGAGCAACATTTGTGAACTGATGAAGGCAAGATTGTTCTTCTGGGTTTAAGATGCTGCTGACAAGTCAAGATCAACAAGATCAAGTTGTGAGGTAACATCAGTCACAGGACCTGGTTGACTCAATGCAGCACAGACACACTCGGTCCTCAGAAACAGAGGTTAAAAATGAGTTCAATGTTTTACAGAGAAGCCAATTCTTCAAACATTTTGAGTTGATGAAGTGAGTTTGTAAAGAAAGAGGCTGACTCTACTGTTTTTTAACAGATTAATTTTCATTTTTTTCATCAGTTTCTGCAGAGTCAGAACAAATTTCCTCCATGTTTTTTCATGAGTAGAATATGCAGTTTCTAATGCAATTGTCCGTATGGAAATGTGAGCTGTTTGGAAAAAATGAGAATAGTCTCTCTTTCAAACACACTGTTATTTTTCATATAGTGAAACTAAGCAGCATTTTATCGTTCTCTAGTGATTAAAACTAGAAAGTGGTGAGCAAAGCAGAGAAACTCAACGGCGAAATGATGATGGGCGAGGTGTGAGTGGCGAAAGGCAAAGAAGACGATGTTGAAGAACGAGACATGAAAGTGGAAGGAAGCCACCTCCAGAAACAAGTTTCCACAGTAACAAAATGTGCAGAATGAAAAGACAAAGCAAGAACAGAATGAAAACAAAAAACAGCCATTCAAAGACAGACGGAGCGACGCAGCGACTGGCACCACAGACAAACGGAGAGATTGACAGGCCAAAAGGGAGAACGTGGAAATGCACAGCATCAGGCTGATATTGTCATTCTGTACAGCAGCCCAGCTCCAATGTGTTGATTATGAGAGCATCATTTGAGACTGACAGCCTTGTTCCTACAGTACAGCATGCCAAGCGCACTCCCAGCCCCCATCGCACTCTTTCTGCGCTCTCCCACCCTTTCCCACCGAGCTCACACAATTGCTGTCTGATGAGGAGTGAATGATTGGAGGAGGAACGGAGTGAAACGTGAAAGAATAACAGGAATACAAAAAAAAACACCTAGAGAAGCAAGAGATGGGGAGAAAAACGCAGAAAGGAGGAGTGCAGAACACAGACTCTGTGCAGCTGCAATTAAGTGAGCGATTTTGTGCCAGGGAATATGCTAATTCCTCCTTTGTGTGAGCAGTTGATTGGCCGCTGCATGGCACACCAGGCGGCGAGGGGAAGGGGAGGTCGTGGGTTTGGACGCCTCTGTCTGGCCTTGTCCGTCTGCAGCGTCACGTTTTACAGCAGGTTAGAGAAACTAAAGGACACAAAACATTAGTCAGCATTATTTTAACCGAGTTAATGAAGGAAATAAGAGTTTTGTTCTCAACAAGATGGGGGAAAATCCTCATCACTTCAACTTTTATGCACTGGCACCATCCTGGGCAAATTAAGTTTATGAAATTATAATCTTTTTATTTAAAGATACTATTTATAGAACTTTGACTTTTCTTATTTTTTTATACCTGACATTACGGTACATTCTTTTATTTGATAATTTTTACGTGTATTCGTGTGCTTTCCATTTTCCTCCTTTTGGCTGCTAACAAACAATTATTATTCAATTCTATTCTAAAATGTAACCATTTTACCAAATCTCTAGCACATGACAACTGAAGCACGCGTGTGAAAGCAGTAAGGATGCATAATATTGTTGAGACATTAGTTGTCATTCAGCATTTTGCCCCCATGGCCTCACATGTAATTAGACACTCTTTGGAGAGCAGTGGAGGTAGAGCATCACACGGCAGCGTCAGCCTGTCAGCCGAGTGCGGCTGGTGATTAGCTCTCCCTGTGAAACGTGCACACCTGTCCTTATCACATCGCGCAGCATGCGCTTGGATGCTGAATGGAAGGGGAAGGTGACATGCCGTGCTGATGAAGCACTTGTGGAGGATGCTGTTCCTTGTCCTGCCATGTGTTCATCCAAATTCTTAAAATGTGTGGAGCCAGGCTTGTATTTAGACGCAAGTAAACAGGTAAGCCGTTTCTCAGCTGTGTTTGACCTTGTAGCTCTAAACAGTTATTACTTGTGTGATGTAGAAAACATGGAAAAATGTGAGAGAAAGTGGAGGACTGCCAAAGGGCAATTAGTGAACTGTGGTCACCTAGGAAGAAGTCTCTAGCTCACATGTGAGTTCATAAAGTTTACCCAGTGAGCAGAACAACAGAGAGCAGGAGTTAAAGACTTAAAGATGGGCAACTATGGAATATCGACTTTTTTTTAGCTTTATGTCCCTCTTCACAAACAAACCTAAAGTTGCTATGATCCATTCATGCATGTTTGAGTAATTTGTGAATCTCCAGAGGAGAGGTGTTGTGGTGGCACACAGGTAAAACACAACAAGGCCTCAGTCCTTGACGTGGCTGCAGGTTCAAGTCGAAGCCTGATGACCTTTTTTTCCCCCCCCTTTCATTATCCACCTTCCTGTCTAACCACGCTCAAATAAAGGCCACAGAGCAAAATAAACATTAAAAAAAAGAGCAGAAGCTTCTTAAAGTAACAGAGGCCAATTTCAAGGCATCAAATTGCAATGTGAATTTTTTTTACGTTATGTTTCACATATACAGCCTTTTTCTAACGACGTAAAGTAACATAGTCACTTTATTCTGCTACAAAATGGCGCGATGTGCCAGGAAAATATAACACAACAAACCAGCCATATTGGTGAAAATATTCTCCCAACTCGCTCACTAAAATCTTTATATTAGCAGGCGCTTGTCTGCAACAATGTCGTAGTGAATAGAAGCAGCTGAAAGTCAAATTTATGAGCATAATTAGGCTGTTTCACTCACGAAGCTTCAGCTGCAGTTCAATTGTGGAACTGTTTGTTCGGCACAGACACAGAGCAAATACAAGTCACTGATGCTGGAGGAGTTTTTATGAGATGGGTAAACATGCAGGAGGAGAGTTTGGCTGTTATTTAATTAAGTAACCCTCAGATGACGAGGGGTTTATTACTGACAGACTGCAGGTGAAAAGTAAAAACACATTTTCTTACCTGGGATACTTTGTTTACAACAAACATCTGTTGTAGTGCAGCTGCAGTTGCTAGAGCTACACTATGTTGCCAAAAGCATTGGGTTACCCCTCCAAATCATTAAATGCAGGTGTTCCAACCAGTCCACCAGGCGTATTAAACAAGTGCATAAAATGAAGCTCCTTGGCGTTGTTTCTACAGAAACTGAAAGAATCTCTGGAGCCGTGAGAGTTGTTCTGCAATAGCATGCAACATGTGCAAGAAGGCCTTTTGTGAAATTTCATCATTATGAAACATTGCATGGTCAACTGTTATTGGTTACTTAGCAAAGCAACTGGAAACAACAGCAACTGGGATACAAAGTGAAAGGCCAGACAGACGGGGAGCGATAGCCTGCAGATTAACTCTGAAACAGTGTCAAGAGATTCTTGCTATAGTGTTTCTACGTCAGGCTACATCCAAGAGATACTTTGCATTTAAATTGGAGGCGTATCAGATGCAGACACCTCCACTGGACTCGGTAGTGGAGGACTGTTCTCTGGACTGATGGGATATGCCTCATGCAGTCCAGCAGAAGGTCAATAACTGCGCAGTGTCACAACTAAAGTTTGGTCCACAGGGGATTGTGATTTGGATTTTGATGTCAAGACATTTTCAAGAATTTAATTCTTCCATCTTTGTGGGAACATTTTTGTGATGTTCCAACATGACTGTGGACGGGTGTGGAGTAACTGGCCTTCTTGGAGTTTTGATTTAAACTTGAAAGAACATGCTTGGGATGGATTGGAGTGGATACTGTGATCCAGACCTTTTCATTCAAATGAGCATCAGCAACAATGTTCACAGTTTTCCATGAATACGACTCTAAACCTTGTGGAAAACCTTCCATGAAGACCACAAGTAATACTAAACCCTATGAATTAAAAATGAGACGTCCCTGAAGTTGATGTAAAGTTCAAGTGGTACATTAATGTGTCTATTGTCATTCAAAATTGTGTTGTATTCCTATTTGTAAGTCTTTTTTTGAAATAAATAAAAAGCCTGATATTTATTGCTTCATGTTTTCAAAGTTTTTAGGTTCTCTGGCCGTAAAATATTATCTTAATTGTTCTTTAACTGTTTTAAACAGATACAATTAGGAGACTTTAATGCAGATAAATTATAATTCCTAAAAGGCACAATATGCATTCTCAAAAATAAGGAACAATGACAGCTTTGTACGTGACCTATGGAGTTGTTTTTTTCTTTGTTTCTTCGTCTCCTTGTCAGAAACAGTGGAGAGCAGTGGCAGGTTCCATCACCATCTGGTCCCAAGAAGAGGGAGGCACAGCAGTTCGCTCGCCATGCACACCCACTCACCAGCCCACAAAGCACAACGAGACACACACACACACACACACACACACACACACACACACACACACACACACACACACACACACACACACACACACACACACACACAACTTCACTCCAAGGCCAAATCCAAGATCCTGCAGTACTACCAACATGGACACACACGCCAACGCCAACACACATGCTGGCACCGCTAGGAGCATTCAGAAGTAAACATACAGGGACAGGCAGGCTTTTCCTCCCACCATTTCTCCGAGGTGCAGTCCATCTGCTCTCTCCATAGATTTAGATGGCATTCCAATATGTGATATATTGGAATGCCAGCTCGGTTTGCAATACAGTCCCCTGAGGTGCAGGTGTCTGAGGTACTCATAAAGCACAACATGGCTACTAAAAACGCCCTATAATACATTTCACTTATTTGTGGCACAGAGGAGTTACTGTGTGTTTGAGGTACTTTACAGAATATGTCGTCAATAAAACTTTGTCCTGTAGGGATCCCTGCAAAGTTTGTTTTTATTGCACTAAATAACACGGCTCCCTCTATGTCTTGGCATCAATTTTTCAAGGACTAAAATTCTTGTTTTTATGTTAAGGATGTTTTGTTTGTACCACCAAACAACTGTTAACGCAGTTCTTCACAGGAGACAGACGAGCACAGCGTCAGGTCATAAAATGCCCCGCGGCATTTATGGGAACATAGAAATATTCATGAATAAAATATAAAAACTGCCATTCCAAGGAGGATATGAGGCGAGAACGTAAGATTGGACACATGTAAATCCCACTAAGTAATAATAAACCGAAAAAAGAACATGCTGAATGCAGGGTGTCGGAGGCATACGTGAAAATGAAACTCCCACAGCATTTTAATTGCTGCACTCAGTTCAAAGTGACGCTGAATGCCAACTGAGCTGAGACTACAGACGAGATCAGCCCACGGTACAGAGAGCTCTGAGCGCTCAGGTTGCTGCTGCAGCTTAAAACATCACTGATGGCTGTTTCACCCTCTGACTCACTAAATTAACTCCAAATCCATTTACTAGCGTTGCAGCTTAAGCCCTCCAGTTTGGTTCGGGTCTTCAGCGGTTTCTTCTAATTGAGTTTCTAGTAATTACCACAAGGCTAATGCATTGTAAGTGCCTTCTAAATCAGGGGTAAAGATTTTGTTTCAGACTACAAGAGCAAACAGCAATCGTATACATCAGGATGTTAGAAGGGGGCTTCTGCGATGTGCCAAAACGGAGACAGATTCACAGGAGACCTTTGTGACAAGCAGCTCCCAAAGAGAGGATCATCGCTCCTCACACGGCCTTGTCTTGAACCCCTTCCCCTTTGCTGCTCCTCTGTTTAATCCACGGTTTTGAGTCAGGGTGCCAACCAGAGGTAGCCTGGCAGACAGGCTTCATCTTTGATCTTTGCTGGCAAATTTTACAACAATGACTGGGCTGATCCTGGTTATAAAAATACACTTGAACTGTGCAAAACCTTACGATATATATGACGGTGTGCAAGAAGTATTTATCAGCTTACAGAATGCTTGCTTTTTCTTTTGAAGACAGACTCAAATCTTTCAGGTTAACAAATTCATTTTGACATCACACAAAGACGACCTGAGTAATACAAAAGGCAGCAAACTGTCCAATCAAGCTGCAGAAAGTATGCAGTTGTTGTGGCAATGAGTCTTTCACTTCACACACTGAAGAGCTTTTAGCCTGTTTGGTGTCAGTCCACAGCCTCTTAAATAAGACTTTGACTACACCACTTCAGAAGGTTAATTTTGGTGTAGGTGTTTTTCTTTCAGAGAGCAGAACGTATGGGTCAGACAATGATATTGTCCAGGTTCTGGAGCAGGAAATCAAACCCAGATCATTTTATCAATATGACACTTTTTTCTCCCATCAAAACCTGTGATAGTTTACATTATTTTTATCAGGACACACACTTTCCGAAGTCGTCTCCTCAGATCACAACCATCAAGACTTTTTGTGCTGAAGCAAATGAGACTGGCAGCGTTTTAAATGTTGCTCTGGGATCTTCTGTGACCTCCTGATGTGTCTCTGTGTTGCCATGGGATTGACTGGTGACCTGAGCACTTTGTCTTGTTTCTGAGATGTGTTACAGCAGTTAACGTGGCATAAACTTGACTTATGTAACCCCTGGTGGCTCTAGAAAATGGATGGATGTCTCTGGTTTCCTGGAGTCCAGACCCTTTCCAGGCTGATTGTTAATCTTTTTCAGTTTTAGTTTTATGTTATTTCTGTCATGATCGTGTTTCTATGTGTTTATTTTTAGAGTTTTTTGTGTTCAGTTTGCTTCCTGTGTCTCCGTCTCTGCGTCTTCCCCGTTGATTGTCTCCCAGGTGTCTCGTTCCCTTGATTACCCCAGGTGTATTTAGTCTCACCTGTTGTCTGTGTTCTTCGTCGGGTCCTCGTCAATTGCTGTCGAAGTTTGTCTTACGTATGTCTATTGCTGTCTATGCAGGTCGTCTCTCTGTCTGTCCTCTCCAGTTTACTGTTAAGTCCTGGTTTGCGCTTGCTCTCGTTTTCGTCCTTTTCGTCAGTTGCTACCGACATTTAGCTGTGTGCTTGTTTTCCTGCTGTGCTGCCTGTCCTGGACTGTTAGAGCAATATTATCATTAAATCCATCATTTTCATCCTTTTACCTGGGTCTTTGCGTCCTCTCCTCACCTTACCACCACCCATTATGACAGCTTCATGTTGTCAGGTTATTTTTAAATAATTTCTATATTCTATATTTCTATATATTTTTTTTGCTGTACAGAAAATTAAAAACAGAAAATCGGTTTGGTTGAAATGTCTAACAACAGTTAAGATATTACTTAAAAAATAAAATGTTTTCTTATTTCTTGGCTTTTTGGCAACCTTGTGGCAATTGTGATAAAATATTAGGAAGCCTGCAAATAAACACACCCTCCTTTTTCACTCATGAAGTAGCTTGAGACCCTCCTCCTCTCGAAAGACTCCTTTAATTAGGCTTTAATTGCCTTATTAGCTGTGGCCATCGATGGTGGAGACAATGCAGCGAGAGAAAAAGGTCAAGCAAGGAAGACTGAAGGAGAGGAGGAGACGTAACTGGGCAAATAAACAAAGGTTGGTAACAAGAGGAAGCATCCACACACATTAAAACCCTCAATTACACAGAAATGGACACAGAAATATATGTGCAAGGTGGCAGTAAATGGAGGGTTCAATGTGCAGGGCTCTTGTAGAAAAGAGTTGTCAGGTGAAATAAAACACAAGGATAAGCTCAGATACATGACCGCTCCTTCAAGAACAGGCTCGGAGGTGTGCCCGGGCAATTGACCCTTCACCCTGACCTCGGTAAGGCAGGGGAGATGAATGAGGCAAAGGAGAGGGCTGAGAGCAAAACGAAGGGCAACAAGAAATGATAAATGAGAGAGGTGTGGAGGAAACGGAAAGCAGCACGTGGAAAGGGGTTGAAAAAGACGTATAAAAGAGGAAAGAAAGGGAGCAAAAGTTCTGCTGGGGATATTCAGCCTCTATTCTCATGGAGGTATTAAAAATGGGCTTAAAGGGTAGATGCCTTCTGAGACCAATAAGAGCAGAGATGTAAAATGTGCACACAGACTTACAGAATTACACAAAATGACCTCAATAAAAGTCTGAACAGCCACACGGAGAAGAAATCCCAAATTTAGCACAAAGAGGCGACACAAAAAAGAGCCTTAAGCAAAAAGGATTTAAAGACAGATGCAAACACAACATAACAGAGGAGTCCGCCGACGTCACATGACTTGGGCTCAAACCCAACTCAACTTTAAAACATTTGCCCACTAATGACTCATGACTGTGCTTTAATTTGAGACTTTTGATTTAAAAATACCTTCACCCAACAGAAAGTGTGGTATTGTTTTCTCATGCAAGTCTTGAATCATCTGTTTTTTGGCCAATGTGACTGAAATTGAAAATTTCTGGATTATATTGAAATGATTAATTTGTATATTTCTTGGAATGAATTTCACCCCTTTGTTTTGGAATGATGGTGGAAGACGGATGGACAGAAGGACAGTCAGACTGAGGTAATGCAAAGACTGGACTTGGACTTGGGTCGATTGGGATCCTGTTTCCACCCTCTGCCCCTGCGTGTCTGTAGAGGAGGACACAGGAGACTCAAACATGGGGGAACGAGTCAAAGCAACAATCCAGATATGTGTTTGATGATGGAATCACATTAGAACATGATATAAAGCTGAAAAAGTAGAATTTGCATAATATCCCCAACGTTGAAATCCATAGTTGGATTCTTTTGAAAATCTTTACTTTGCAGGCTGAATTCAGTCTACACAGGATTCTATCAGTTTCACTGTCAAGTGATATGCAGAAGTAATTTCAAGTTTTGCTCAAACTTGGATTTGAGATTCAGTGTCCAATGTGAAACCAGGTGCTGATTATTTCAGCCGACATTTTCATCCCTATTGAAGGTTTACCAATCTATCTGTTCACCTATGTTGAGGTGATGCTACTAATGGATGCTGGTAGGAGTGAAGCTCCCACAGGTTATTGTAATATCTCGATATCTGTTCGGTCCTGAGGGCAGTAGCTTATACTGGTCGTCTTCTGTTTTCTCTATAGGTGCACCTCAATGTTCACACCAGTGTCAATTTACACCTACTGTATGTGCTGTACCTGTCACCAGTATAGGTGTTTGGACACATCTATGTGTGAAGATGAGGAGAACTCAGTCCATCAGGGAGAAAGGAGGCAGTCTTTCTTCCTCTTCTGCTCCCCAGGCCTCATTAGAACCCACTCAGTCAATCAAGCATGAATCCTGAACACAATAACATGCAAAGTGCTTTGTCTGTGTGTAATTGGCCTTGCCAGGGCTGTTTTTCTTAGACGGTTAGCTTCACTCGTCTTTCTCAGACCCCAGCCAGCAGCACCGTCCAAGAACTGCAGCTGGCTGATGGAGGACGGGTGGAGGGATGGAAAATTGAGTTAAAAAACGCAGATTTTAAAGGAGCAAAATTACAGAGGTGAGCATGTGTTCCTGGGTTCCTGCTTACTCATTCAGTTAACAGGTTTCTGCACACATCAGTGTTGTGAGCGGTCATGCAGTCATGTCCTGTCTGTCGCCATCACACATGTTCTCCATTATAAGACTCCACCAAACACCCCATTTCCACAAACGAAAGGGACCGCTCACCGAAAGGCGTGACGGCAGAGGCATAACACTCCGGAGCAGAAATATTGTGGCCCCGTCTGCGTCCCCAGAGGAGACACTGTTTGTTTTCAGTGATAGGTGACACGGCTGACTGACACTTTCCTCCAACTAGACAGCCAATCTACTGAAATTGTGCTGTGACATTGTTGATTAAGTGGACATTCAGTGTTCATCGTGTGCGTTGTTATGGTGTGATGGGTTCACTGGTGCAAGAAAATGCAATCTGAGCTTGTGTGTGTGTGTGTGTGTATATATCTGCGTTGCAAGAATATTTCTCTGTATTACATGTTCCTTCCAAGGACGCGCGACAGCAGATATCAAAGGACTACATTTGACTTTGAACCAGAGCCTTGTATGATTCGAGCCGGGCCAATAGCAGCGCCCCAAACGTTGAGATAATCAAGTGCTGCCATCTAGTGGCAGAAATCAGTCATTTCAGCTGAGTGAAATAGAGTTAAACTAATTAATCTATTTAGTAAGATTAGAAAATGTTGTTAGATCTACGACAAACTACCACTATTAGGAGTAGTATGATGATGCAAAACATATGTAATGATTCAACTTATGAGATAGTCAAATACAAAATATATTATTAAAGAGCTGTGCATTTTTATTATAGCAAAAATAATAGATTATTAATTTTATTTTTGATTTTTTAATTTTTATCTACTCAATGAGATGCACACATTCATGGTACATTTGTAGCTTCTACTCTTTTTCTTGTTTTTTTCATTTATCTTTTATTTCCTGCTGTTGTTTGTTGAAGCCAGGTAACTCATTCGTTTCACCAATAAAATTACAGAACATGAATAAAGAAAATAGCCTGCACTAAAGTTTAATTACTGGGGCAGCATTCAGTTGACGCAGCAGGAGCAGGGATGTGTTTTTGTTCTCTTTCTTAATAAGGATTTAATTTGCGCTTCCTGCCCCGCTGCCCGTTTCTCCGCCTCCTCCTCTTGCTCCTCCTGCCTTCCCTCAGATCAATAGCTTTGTTTGTTGCAGCAACATCTCCCAGTGTTTTCACTTGTCCCTCTCTGCAGGAAGTGAATTGGATGTCCTGTCCTGTGCTGTGGTTATGCTGTGAATCAAAAAAGCCAAATTAAATTTCCTAATTGGTTTCCTTGGGAAGGGTAAAACAGATTTAAATTGATTACCGGTAATGGCCTTTTTGTGGAACCACATTGGCTTCTGCTGTTTGAGGAGGATTTAGCAAAACCAATTAATTTGCCTCACCTCTCACGCGCCCTACTTCTGTCTCCCTTTGTTTCTGTCTGGGAGCTTTTTCATCGTTTACTTTTCCCGCTCTCTAATGCCCTACTTCATACTCACAGAAATAAAAGGAATAATGAAGATAATGTCACCGGATAACAATCATTCAAGCCTAATTGGCTGAATACTGTCACACCGGGGTGCTGATAAAATGGGAAGAATTTTTTTTTACTCTTTTTATGCTGTTACGAGGCTTGCCTGACAAAAGATAATTTAAATCTTTCATTCAATTACTTTGCCTGTGGATGTTTGCTTCCAGACTGCGTCTCTTTCCACAGCTGCTGCTTCAGCTGAGGGCGGAAAAAGAAAGACGTTAAGGTCACATTTTGTCAGACAAGCTGATTAATTCCCTAATATGTTCCCCGTCTTTCCGTATCCACAGCCTCTGTGTTTTGCACCTCCAATCAAATATTATAACCACCAGACCTAATGTGACATTTAGCATGGACAATTTTCAGTATGACTTCATTAATTAGACTGAGGAAACTATTGTAAACGATTTAAACAGGTTTTAACAGCATCTGAAGAAAAACGGTTGACAAAAGTCCATGTCTAATTAAGCTTATCAGAACCTCAGGTGTAACCTGGATCTGAAGAAACCATCCCGCTAATATCGGACTTGAAATTTACATTTTACCTAATCAACCCACCAGGATAACCGTCTGTAGTAATGTTCAGTGGTTCATGTCATATCTGACAGAAAAAAAACTGCTTACATGGGAAAGTCAGGATCTCAGCATCACAAACTGAGACAGAGTTTCACAGGACTCTGGTTTACTTTTTAATTTAGCCAAGAGAGATCTGTTCAGTCAGCTTCTTCCAAATAATCTTGTTTCCTTCTGACCCAGACTGAGAGACAATTTCGAGACTCAGGAAACCTTTGTTGAGTTATTTGATTAGCATGTGACACCACAAGTTTCCAATATTTAACATTCTCACAATAATACACACAATAAATTTTAGGTTTTCATTATCTGCACATCACATTAATCAAATTTTCCAGAAATAATGACTGTGTAATATTTCATTATATTTTGAGTATTTCTGAAATGAGTGACAAAATAATAATAAAAAAATCATATTTAAAATGTTTTTAATCTCTTTGTATAAGTTGTTTTTTTTACACTTTTAATTTGACTTTGTCTTGATTTATTATAATTTTATTTTGTTCATTTTTTTGTGCTTGTATGTCACTTATTTCAGTCCAGAAGTCTCCAAATACATTATTATTACATTAAGTCATTCAGCTGGTTAAGTATCAAGCCCAAGAGCCCAACAACAGAAACAGACATATCAGGGTTTGAACCAGCAACCTACAAGTTACAGGACGAACTCACACCTCCATCACCTCATCTATAAATGCCTTCAGCATTTTAAACCAGTTTAGTCTCTGTTAACATTACATTTCTTGTCCAAGCTTAACCTTGTTTTGCTCATATTTTTCCTTTATTTATATGCTGAATTCTTTAAGCTTTGTTACATGAGAGAAAATTAGAGTTAAACGCAGTAAAGCTGAACAGTCTGCGACAAATTAACAAAAGAAAAACCGTAACCTTATTTATAGCTGACGTTAATCTGCAGCAGCGTTAAGCAACCCTCCGCTGCCCAAGGTTCAAAAGAGATGTTCAAATACTGATTTAAGTATCATTATTTAGTTGGATTACATGTAAAATCCCTGAGCACAGAAAGAGGCCAGACTCCATTAAGGGATTTCTTTGCAGACAGTTGGTGTCAGCGTGTTGCCAGTTTGTCCTAACTAGCAGCAGTAGATGATTTCTCAGGACAGCTAACAAGGATGTTCCAGACCCCAGCAGGTTTGTGGAAACTGTGAGTCAGAGACTATTAGCAGGAAAAAATGAACTACTGAGCACAACAAGTGGAGAACGGGGGTAAAGCTACTCTTAAAATGACCCAAGCAACACGACGATTTAAACTGTAAACACAGATATCTAAGGTATGAATCGGATTCAGTCAAACAAAATGCAGTCAATACTAACTACACCTGAATATGAGTCAAATTATAAAGTTAAACTTGTTGGAGTGATATCAGAGTTTTATGATTTAATGAGTTTGCAACCAGTCATATCAATATTTCACAAAATATTGTCCGATTTATTACAA
Source organism: Poecilia reticulata (assembly GCF_904066995.2). NCBI lineage: Eukaryota > Metazoa > Chordata > Actinopteri > Cyprinodontiformes > Poeciliidae > Poecilia > Poecilia reticulata. The sequence goes on from NC_088851.1 coordinate 23,850,178, forward strand.
TATTTTGTAATACTTCAAATTTTGCTTTCAAAAATGTTGGTTTTTATTTCATAGGCTGGATACAAACCAGAGTTTCTGCAGGGTTTTAAATGTAGGAAATATCTTTTTCAAAGGTAAAGAAAGCTAACCATTTTGATTTATCAGGCTAATCATTATCTCTCAGGGTCTCAGCCTTCTCTCAAATACATCATTATCTTGATATTATTTGACATAAATTCCAACATGATTGGTTTTAGTCTAGAATTTAAAGAGGAAATGGGTTTGCTTCATTGTTTTGAACATATAAAATCTGAAATAACAGCTGAACATACATTCCTGGGTTCATTACACAAAACTCAGATTCATCCCGAGGAATAATCCCTAATCCTAAATCAACGACTTTAAGCAGGAACTACCTGAGTGAGCTAAACATCTTTTGGAGAAACATTTTATGGTCAGATAAGACAAACATTGAGCTGTTCCAATAACCTTCCCACCTGAAGACACTGTAAAAACGGCTTAGCATGACCATGTTAGCATCGTTATGAAGGTATTTGCTGCTAATGCTTTTCACAAAGTGAATGGAATAATCAAAAATGAGAACTACCACTAAGCTACATGGCTGAGATTTGGACAAAGTTGGGTGTCCCAGCAAGACAGAGATCCCAAATGAATATCAAAAACTGGATTTGGAAAGTGGATAAAACAGAGATTCAGAGCAGTTACTAAAAACTATAAAAATATCTCCTGCAGAAGCTCAACAGGGGGAAAAGTGCAAACATTGGATTTATGGGATTTGGCAGTTCTGAAAATATCTATTTAAACAAACATTCTTAAAAGTGTCTAAAGTGAAATTTACTGATTTAGGGAGACTTTCTCTTTTTATCTCCTCAAATATGTGTATATACATACATATTAAAAAACATCACTGACTTTAGATAAGCACATTTCTCTCTGCGCTGTCAGTTTAAATATATCCAGTGTTTGATGTTTGCTTAAAGCAGATAGACTTGCAATCTTCACCGCTTAATTCTTCACTATACTCAGCTTAGCATGTAGTTTTGTCTATTTATGTGTTTTTCAGAGGAAGAAAAAAGTGTAGTGTTGGCTATAAATCACTTAACGTTGACAAAGCAAAGCTCATACCAGCAACGTTTACATTCAATGACAGATTTTATTTCTTTACATTTATTTACAATGCTCATAAACAACTTTTATTACGAGTGCACTGAGGCAAAGAGCCGTTGCAGAGAACAGAGAAGCATGTTTAGTTTTCAGCACATGACTCAGTTGCTCTTAAAAAGGAATTACAGCAAATTACATGTCACTTTTTCCCTCTGTTGAGAAGTGCTGGACCTGAAAAATCCGATAAACAGAAAGAGGAAATAAATGGGCAGTAAACTGCAGGGTGAAGATAAACACAGCTTTGGGCTCACATGTGCTGCTTGGATTCTGGCTTTTAGTTTATTTATTTATTTAGCATTTGCATTTAAAAAAGTTTAAAAAAGCGTACCTGTTCAGACCAGTGGATAGCTGGCTGCAGTGGCGATTCCACACTGGTTGTTTTTGTTCCTGGACATCTTGATGTATCCGCTGTCTCCCCAGCTAAGACCCCAGCTGCAGAAACACACAAATTATGTTGGGGTTTTGTTCAAAGAAAAATGGTTTGCTTTGAAGGACAATGTAAATATGAGCTACAGTACATGCTTACCTGTTTTTAACCAGCCAGTAGTCAAGGCCACTGTTAGTGCCGTAACCAACAGCGAGGACTCCATGATCCAGGTCAGTGCTGCTGCAGTCAGGCTCATCATACACACCTACAACACAGATCCACAGGTCACACAGAAGGTCAAATTGTAAACTCCCATTGTCATTTCTTTACAGGGTTTAATCCATATTAACCTGATTCATAAAGCTGGAATGATGAATGGCCGGCATCAATGCCAACAGAAATGGGTCCGATGGTGGCCACAGCCTCCTTCAGGGCGTCTTCATCGCCTTGATTCACGTCAACGTAGCCGGTGCACGTGGCTCCAACGGTGCTGGGGTTGTAGCGGCACTGTCCATCCTGAAGGAGGGAAAACAGTTCACTCTCTGTGATTTCCATGCTCATAGATCAAATATGGAAGCTTTTTCAACTGTTTTCTCAGTCTTAGCATTTGCTCGTCTCTTCAGACAGCGTGTGATGAAAACAAAAAAATGCTTTTTCAAAGATTGTGGAAGAAATATAATCTATCAGCATATTGTCACCCCTGACAAGCACAATTTTGCAAAGACAATAAATGGATCTTTTTTTTTTTTTGCTTAATGATTGTCATCATTAACCGCAGTTCTTACAATACATAAATATTGTATTTTCTAAAAAAGAAAAGGAAAAGAAAACTCTCTAGATTCCTGTTTTAGTAATTAAATGTTTTTTCTTATCCCATATATATAAATATAATATTTTAAAAAAGTCTGGAAATGTGAAAAACCGACAGCAGCAATGATTCTGATCAAGTTTTTAAAAATGTGCTCCATAAAAGCTTAATTTAAAGATTGACATATAGTATGCATTCATATACTTTCTCCTACTTTTAAAAATTATATTATTAATTTAAATCCTGATGCACAGCTATGATTTTATGAACTTTTAAGCACTTAAAAGTTATCAAAAATGTTATTTATTTATTTCAATCCACCTCCTTGAAATTAGCAGACTTGCAGAAAAACAAAAACAAAAAAATCCCGTAGTGAAAAATCATATTAAGGACTTGGGGGGAAAAAACCTCAAAATAGAAGCTTTTTCCCAAAAAATACAAACAAATATTATTCCATTTGCATAAATGCAAAAAATATTTTGGAAAAAGAAAAGTCCAGACACAAAGCTCACGTTCGCTTTCAGGATTAATGCAAGTACATGTTACATCCAGAAGATGGCAGCATTGTTCACTCATTCATTCAAACGTTTATCACTCAATAAGTTGATTTGAATGTTGACAATTCTTTGATTCTATTTTGTTTGAACATTATTTCTCACCTCTGCCTCATAAGGGTAGGAATCCTCTGTGTCTATCCCACCATTAGCCTGGATGTACTTGAAGGCGTTGTCCATCAAGCCGCCGTTGCATCCCATGTTGCCATAGTCACCAGAGCAGTCAACCAACTGCTGCTCACTCAGAGACACCAGCTTCCCGGTCTTCCTGAAGGTCTGACCTTCCAGGGAACCGGTCTACAACAGAGAAACGGTTTTCTTAAGAAGAGAACAGTTTCCTAAAGTTTCCTGAATTCAAAAGAAACACTAAGTTATTCTGGAGCGTACCGTGCTGAAGGCCCAGCAGGAGCCGCAGTCCTTCTGATCCTTGACATCTGTAACGTATCCCTTGTCCCTCCAGTCAACAGATGTGGGCAGATCGTTGGCGTCGAACAAGCTGAGGAAAGAAGAGCCACGGCGAGGCAGGGAGGCGTTGAACGAACGCAGGCAGCCCATGGAAATCACACGCCTGTACTCTTCGTTTTCCTGGAGAAGAAGAACCGAGTTCAAAGAGTCATCACAGAGAAATATTAGTTTTTTTCTTAACCTGTCCCTTCCTGACAGCCTTGTCAGCCAATGTGATGGATCTGGTTGCCTTGTAGGTGAAACATAGCTAAAATAAAAATGAATAATAAGAAATAAAGCTAAGAACATTTCCATATTTACATAATAAAATTATATTATTGGAAAGAGAAGCCCAGCAGCCTCCCTCAGAGCTCCACAGATGAGATAAAGAGATGAAATATATTAATAAATCTTAGCATGCAGTCAAATAAAGATGGAAGATTATTTTTCTGCATATACCATGTCAGCAAAGTAGGTCATTCCAAGGCGGTAGGACTTGATGCCCTCATCTGCCATGATGTTGTGAACCAGAACCAGTTTGCGATTGTTGAGCCAGATTTGCTTCCGCTGTGCCTCCTCTGTTGGGGATCTGTAAGTCCTTCCTGGAATAAAGAAACCACAATGAGAAAACAAAGAGAAGAAATCTACACACAAAAACAGACCTAAATGAACATTTAGGCATCTTGTTAGAGGATGCAGGATCTCACCAAACTTCAGTTTCCAGGCGTGAAATTCGAGGTCTTCCAGTGAGATGCTTGCACAGCTGGCCACAGCCAGAGCAGCAGCAACAAAGAGCAGGATCTTCATCTTGGCTGAACACACACAGATAAAAAAAACTAAAACTTGTTTGAGTTACAGGAAACCACACAGGTTATACACGATCTCTTTCACTTCAGCTTTTCTTCTTTTGCTTTTTTCAGACGCTTGCTTGACGGGATGTTTGATGTTACCAGCTCTCAGCAGAACTTCAGTTCCATAACCTACTTTTCATGAATGTCTCTTTTACCTCTTCCTCTCGCTCTTTTCCCCCCTTTGTTTAGTGTTAATATATAACAGAATGTGTATGAGGTTTAGGTCTTATCTGCTCTTACCTGTGCCTATCTTTGTTTCTGGGCTGAAGACAGATGTATTTCCTCCCGTGGGTGACAGAGGTGTGCTGGAAAGAGCTTCTTATATAGATGACAACTGTTACGATTACAGCATTCCAGTCAGGTGGCTGTCAGGAGCCCATAAACAAAAAAATAACAAGTAAAGCACTAAAACAAGTAAAAGGTGGAGTTAGAAGTCATGACAAGCTTGCATGATGTCAAATAGATTCAACATCAGCAAAATCAGCAACACCAGTTACTCATTTGGGGTTTCTACGAAGTGACTTCACTCAGCAGTTTGTTGGTTTGAGATTTTACAGTCACATGTGATGGTAAAATATTTTTCTTTTCAATACCACAGCTGGGATTTTCTGCTGCCTTCAGCCTGATTCCAGTCAGAGAAGTGGGGATTCTTCTGAGTTCCGGACGAAATCTAACATTAAAAAATAAATAAAACAGGCTTTGCATGCACTAACACCCACATGTTTTTTATGAAACCTAATAGGCAAAACAATGGCGCGTTGGAAAATACTGAACGTGCAGAAGCGGTGTGTTTCTGTTTCCTAAAGCAGGCTGACTTCAGCGGACACCCACTCAATTACAGTTAGCTGAATTATGAGGGTTTACATGAAATATTGCTCCATCTTTACCTCTTTAAAATGATCCGAGGTGAAATTACTCCACTCACTACACAAAATAAATTCTGTCTAGGTTGATAAAAACACAAACAAAAACAAAAATCACACTTCTGCAACTTTGATAACTTTTTATAACCCTCTGGAGGAAGTCTTCTCATGCGCTGAACACATCAAAACACGCAGCACACACTGTGAGAAACCCTTTTTCTAAATTAGCTTAAATTAAGATTTAAGGTTTTAAATTCTTTTTCAAGACCAAAGTTTCTTTCTTTGTTTGATTTGGTCCTAAACAAGCTGCGCTGTTAAAATGTAGAAATAAACACAAACTGAGAAGAGTTCTTGAATGTCTTTCAGAGTCTCTCTACAGGTTTTGCACATTTGAAGCCTGAGATTTTTATCCATTTCTCTTTACAAAAAACTTGAGCTAAGAAATGTTTGGACAGCATCTGTGAACGAATGCTTTCAAGTTAGATTATGCTCTGAACTTTGACTGGTCCATTCTAAAACATTCCTTTGGTCTGAACACTAAAAGGTTTCTTCTTCATTGGCACTTGCAGGTTTGGTCGTAGTTTTACAAAAAAAAGTCAAAATTCCCAAGAATTTGGAGTAGAAAAGATGGAACTTCACAACAAATGTCTAAATCTAACATGGCCGCCTGAAATATTAGACTCTGTGATAGAGAAATTATAAAACAACACACAAAAATGACTGTAGAGCTTCACCTCTGACAATTTGCATCTCAGTAAATCAGACTTCAAAGTTTTAGTTGTTCATTATGTGAGGGAAGTTTTCATCTATAGTTCAATTACTTTGGCCCAAATCCATAAACTTTTCACTACTCATTAGAGCAATTCTGAAAATTTAGGATTTAAAGAAGTTAGAATGTCAATGCACTCCACACTTTTTAAGATTTTAATTTGTAAACATATTTTAAGAATCCCTTAATTCTCCTTCATGTTGGTCTGTCGTATAAAATCCCAAGACGTTTGTGGTTGTAGCATCACAAAATATAGAAAAGTTAAAAGTTAAAGTGGTGTGATATATGTGCAGTGACTTTTGCACATATGCAAGTCACTGCACATATTCCCAACTCATGCTGGTCTACTTTCTGGATGTCACAAGGCTCTCAGTCTCATGACAGAGCTTAGACCATAAAGATAGAGTAAAAAGCAAAGAGAACTGATAACCAAGCTAAAACGTTACGTAAGTCATATTTATTTGCTTCTGTGGACTCAGTCAGTCTGTCAGTCTCTTGCAGACAGACAGACTGTTGTAAACAAACACAGCTTACTTTAAGAAATTAAGTGCTTCATTTTAGATAAACAAAATTAACTCTCATTTAGTTTACAGATGTTTGATATTTGAAGAAAACACATTTAAAAAAGCCACAAGAATTTTCTATTAAATTAAAAACAGAAGTAGAGATAAATACATGCTTCTGCTATGACATGCATGCCTCAACTACGGACCAAAGCTACAAAAGAGAAAAAAGTGAGACTGCAACATTGTCTGATTATTTCAAAGTTCTCACATCTTTATTCTCCTCAAAAGGTCCCAAAACCTCCATGACACACTGTAAGATTTTACTGTGTGCTAAAAAAGAGACGTTGACTCAGAATGAGACACCTGGATGTTTTTAGAGGGCTGCTGGCCATCTGTGGCCATCTCCTGTGTTTCTACTTCATGATTATTTCTGCAGCTATCAAGATGACATTTGATCATGATGTATAATTTTTATCTTTGTTGAAGCTCAGTCTAATTTTACTTCTTGCTTTGCAGTCAGGATGCAAATAGACAGGATCATGTGAGTCCTGAAAACTATCTGGTGTTTTTCCGTTTTATGCAGACAAACTGAAACTGAAAGAATAATTTTTTCAGAAACACATCTATGTTGATTGTTATCTAAATATCTAATTCTAGAATAATTTAGTGTTATGTATTACTGTTTGACTCTGCTAGAGGGCTAATACTTTACTTTCAAAATGTAAACAATGTAATCCTGATTAAATCCAGGAGAAGAATCACATTTGAAGTAACGGCCTGAGTAACAAAAGAGTTGTTAAATCTGTTCTTTCTTGCTTTTGGTTAATTTTACCAGTTTTACTATTTCTTTCATCCTTTTTTGTCTCCTACTAACAGGTTGCCGAACCAGCTGATAAAAGCAAATTTAAGTACATAACAGATGTTCTTTAACTATATCAGTTGTTGATGATCATAGAAAACGATCATCAGCTTTTTGCAAACTCTAAATTGATTCCATTTGAGGAGGAAGTGTGCTTGTGTTTGATGTGCTTTTTTGCAGATCTCATCAGATTTGTCACTGAATGTCAGCTTCCTGCTAATGACAACACCTCGATACTTAAATCACTAAAAGATTCTGCACTGTAATTCAGTTTTAAGCATAAAATACTTAAAACATACCATAAAATCCTCCAGCTGACCAGGTGAGTCATTCTCTCTCTCTGCCCAGTCAGCTGATAATAACTTCATCTGCAATGATTTCTGTAATTGTTAGTACAATAATGGAAAGAGAATAAAACCCTGAGGTTACGACTCGTGTATGCTGTCATCAATCCTTAGATTGTGTTTTGCAGCACATTGCAGTGGTTTTCATACTGCTGCAGTGTTTAAAACACAAACCTCCATGTGTTTTGTTGGGATTCCATGTGATTATTTTCATAAAAGTGATATCAAAGCAAAAAGATTTTATGGTTTTAATAGAAATTATGACTTTAAGCATCTGAGAAATGTTTTTTTTTCAGTAGCCCTAATCCTCTTACGTACAAATAAAATCTAAAAAGTGTGGTGTACATTTATTTGCTACAGCTGCAGATTTTTTTGAGGTTCTTCTCTATCAGGTTTTTCTCCCGTGTGTAGGTAAAAGCATCCCCCACAGGATGATGGTGGCACCACCGTGCTTCCCATTGAGATAATGGGTTTATGATGATATGCAGTGTTAGTTTCATACCGCACATACCAAAAAATAAATTCTGGTCTCATCTGACCAAAAGACTTCACCCACATGGCTTGTAGCAGACTGGAGGTTCTCCAACTTGAGTTGTAGGTTTCTGTGGTTCTTCACAGCCACCTGAAACCCGACCTTTCAGATTATTTGCAATAATCCTCTCATGTTCAGATGATGGATTAACCAGAGCTCTGTGAGATACTGTTTCAGAACCTAACCCTGCTTTAAATAACATTCTCTCTGCTGTGTTCCTTAGTCTTCATGATGATATTTGTTCACTAATAATCTTTAAATCCCTAAGGTCTCCACAGAACAGCCGCATTTATAACACAATTACATTAGGTCAACTTCTGGAGGTAATTCTCAGATAATTGTTAGCCATATGGTCCCAGTTTATGAAAATGTTGTTTTCAACCAACTGCAATCTGCTGAGTAACTATGACCTATAGAATGAGAAGCATCACAAGTGTGTTTATGTGTGTAAGCACGGCTGGAGTCACGAGTAGCTCTGCACGACGCTGAAGGTTGTGACTGGTCTGGAGTTCTACCAATCATTTACTACACCTGCAAAAGCAAGTCAGGAGTCAACGCAGTAGCAGATAGATTAAAAAAACTACATTTATTCTGTCCAGTTTCGTGGATCAAAGGGTTTTAAAAACGTGGAAGTGGATGGAGAATGTGTTTCATGGCGTCTCCACACATGCTTAGGGGAAATACTGAGTTTGTTCTCCGAAGGCAAAACTGAAACTGGCTTACGGCTCAGCAAAAGAAGAATTTACGTTCCCGTAATTTCCCCTTCCTTTTATGTTGTCCAACACATGGTTGACACATCATATATGTTCCTCAATTAATAAATGGCAAAAGGAAGGCACATTTATTACCACATTCTTTTTTTTTACCACCATTAAAGTTTCTTAAACAAATTCCCCGTTCTTATTTTAAAGCTCTGTGAAGTGAGCTGTTTTTAAAAGTGAACATGCCTGTCATATCATGTGACTTCCTCCACTGAATGATCATATGACCCGCTCTGTTGCAGGTGTTGTATCTCAGAAATTGTCTGACTGTAAACTGTGACTAAAACTAACTGGAAAGTTATTCTCAGGAAATGCTGGGAAATATTGCCAAAAAAAAAAAGTATAATTGGCACTGGTTTGATTTTATGACTCATTAATTTATTTTCTCACTTCCCAGATTGCAGGCAGTTAGCAGGATATTAGGACCCAAAGGAGCCATTTATTCTAATCTCTTATCTATCACTGGAAACCTATTTGAATTAGTTTGTGACAAAATATTAAGTCAAGCATTAACAACACTATATAAATGACAAAGCATTTCACAGTGAAACACAGTTAAAGACATGATCATAATTTGATCTACCGCTTGCTGTGTTAAGAAACCGCCAGGAGATGGCAGCATTTCTCAAGGCATCACTAAAACAGGATACACAAACTCTCATCTACTGTATATACTGTATATCGATCTTTAAATTGATCAATTGGCAGATTAGATCACTTATAACATGGGTCTTACTGTAAGTAAAATAATCTGTCAATGGAACTAGTACTTTTTAATCTGCCAAGGAATTTATGACTTAAAACAAGCTGGAATATTTTGTTGAAAAGGTACTTGTAAGTTTGTTTTGTCTTATTTCAAGTGTACTAAGATATTTGCATTAAAAAATAGGCAACAACTACTTGGTAAAATTTTCTGTTTTTGCATTATAATTCGGTTTTGATCAAACATCTTGAACACGTCTTTCTATATTAAATTTGTACTAATAAAACCAACACAAATTACCTTAATGCTGAGAACTCAATAGTAATCTTAACAATATTTTACATCTAACATTTGCAACAACTTGTGCAACGCAGAAGCGCTAACTGTTGCTTTATTGTGAAAACACCAGAAGATGGCAGCATTTCCAAAGCATCACACACAATATAGATCCGTTTAGAAGACACTCTAAATTTATATTAACATGATTTTATTCCTCCTACTTCCTCTCTCAGATCTGTTAAACTGAATCGATCAGATTAAATCTCAGGAATGAGCAGCAATGAGCCAACTGGAGTGGGGAATTTGTCCCACTATGCTTCATAAGTAGTTAACTAGACTTTATGTGGGGTTCATTGATGGCTCACAAATACGATGGAACAAAATTTGTCACACCATGCTGGACCTCTTGAAGGATCCAGAGCGGAAAGAAACGTCCTTCTAATAAAACAACGATGTGTTTGGAATTGGAAACTAAGAGGAAAGCTGTCTCTTGTAAACTCGTCTAATTTCATTACCCTGCATATCTCCTCAGCTTAGTCATTCACACTGTTGGCTGCTCTCACACTGCGAGTCAGAAATAATGTATCAGCCTCTAAAATGCGGCAGTAGCTTGGTTCAGGCTTTACTTTGCATACTGCGTAATCTGATTATTGGATCAATAACAGAGCAACATTTGAAGCATTGCTCGGATAGCTGGCTTCTTCTCGCGTTGCGCATTGCTGGCATTCAACACTCGTTCCCACTTTATAGGTGACAAAGTGTGAATGCGAGCAGGAATTCAAATGGAAGGCCTTTAAAATGAGATGAGTCTGGAAGCAAAACCTCCATCACATCTGGCTCTGCTGCCGTCTCAGGGACACAAACATCTGGGCTTTCTCTGAATTTGAGTGGCTGATCTGACATCTTCAGTTTAGCATATGTTGATTACGCTAAACTAAATATTTTCTAACGACTTTAATCAATAGCTTGTCACCTTATTCAATTATCAAAAATACTTACAAGACATGGGCAATGCGCACACAATAAACACATTTCCAAGGAATTTATTGTAACTTGTTGATTCTACTCTTAATAAAGTCAAATATCTTTATTTTAATCTATAAATTGACTAAATGTAGCTTCACCCGTCCGTTCCTGAAGCAGTGAGTAAAAAGTGACTTACACACTGAGCAGAAGTCAATCAAAGCCCATTTCTTCAAGTATTAAATGTATGTCCTGCAGAAAGAATGTAATTTGAACAAAACTTTAACTGGAAAAAAGTATTTGTCTGTGTTCAAAGCAACAATTGGCAAAAACACTTTTGTGAAACACAAGTGAGTTTAGAAGGAAAATATAAGGAAATGAGGGACAACTAAAGCCTTTTGCACAAGGATAATTGCTGTAATCATTCAGGAGATGTGGTAATTAACCATAAAAATATTTATTGACAATAAAATCTTCTTGGACACAAAAATGAGAAATAATTCACACACGGAAAAACCCCAAAATATTCAAGAAGTCCAAATTCAAAACCACAATAAAAGGAAAACAAACTGAAATTTCGAACTAAAATGGAACATCTTCATATTAAAAATACTACCTTCTCTGAGTGTGTTCATGGATAAATATGATCTGACAGCATTTGAAACAATATCCTTGAGAAACTACACCAAAACCACATTGCACTGGCTGATCTATAACTGTCCACTTTTAAAAACATCAACTGAACCACAAGAATCTCAGAACACTGGCCAAGCAATCATATTAAAAATAGACATTAACACTGATAAATAAAAACACTTTATTTTAAAAGAAATGGCTTTTTAAAATAAAAAAAGGCCTTGTGATGACTGTCACAAAGCACTAACCTCCATGAATTCTGCTCTTGGATATTGCTGCACATTGCATTTGTGAAATGCAGATAAGTGGATAATGACAGTGACTGTAGCAACACAGAGCATGAGGCTGAGATAACCAGGAAGGTTGGAAGAAATCCCTGCTCGCTGTGATTCATCCCGGTGCCCCTCTGTCTTTTATTTTCCCCCAGCTGCAAAAGTCTGCTGTGATCCTGTTTCCCAATCCAAACAGGTCACCATGGCCCTCATCCTGCCAGAGCAACTGGATTCAGAGTGGAGGAGAGATGGAGGAGAGGGAGCAACGATGGTGCACATCACGGCCAGTTCAGATGCTGGGCCTCTCTCCCTCGTTCCCTCGCTTCTTTATCTCCATGGTGCACACACGTCGACCTGGAGCAAGGCCGTGTACTGGCAGGGGAGGCTAAAGGCAGAAAGAAGGGGGTGGGTGGATGGGGAAGTGGTGTGTGAATGTGTGGGGTGTGGGGTGGGGGTGAAAGGACACAATGCTTGAAAAGCAGAGCAGATCCAGGGACTAATTGGGTCTGGTAATGGCAGGTCAGTGTTACTGAGGGGCTCGTTAGAACCAGTACAGCTCCTTGCCTTTCTTGTGCTGCTGGAGGCCTGAGGAAATAAAAAAAACATGGAAACAATGAGAAGGACAACAGTGAGCGGCAGAACACAGGTTGTCATGGAGCCTTCTATGGCCAAACATGCTGGTTTAGGCGGCTGAAAAGAGCCTCTGTGATGATTATGATGTGTTGTGTGTTTCTGTATGCAGGTCTGCACATGGAGGAGGGGCGGAGAGGGGGCTGAACCTGGAGCAAATCAGAATTGATATTAACCTGATATGGTATTGATTGTTAAACTATTGATGATCTCGTAGACCATAAAGTGAGAGTTCATGATGAGACATGATATTTATGAAAACCCTCAGTTCTCAGTTCAATCTGATATTTGGTTTAACTTATTGTATTGTTTATTTATAAATTCACAGTTTATCTTGATCATTATAAGAAATACGTCACAAATATGTTTAATCTTTTGCATCTGTTTACATTTACAGCTCATATATAACTACAACAGATGTCACCACAAAATACTTTAGAAGACGTCCAACTCATATTTAAAAAATAATCCCACCATGTAGGTGGTTTAAATACCAGTTATAAGGATTTCAGTTAATTCCTAGTTATAATATAACGCAGTCAGGTTCAATTCATGTGGCGACGGTGGGGGGGTTAGGCTTTGTTTCACAGGAGAAACCTCCAGAAAAACCAGAAACACATCGAAAAATAAAGCTGGTGTCTAATTGATTGGTTGATCGATTGATTGATTGTATCATAGGTGGTGTAAAAGGTGGCATATTCAGAATAAATTCATTTTCATTGGTTCAGAACAGTGTGTTCCTTTATGATGTGCATAGTAAAAGCTTGTACATTTTAGAGTTTTAATATTGCATATAGACATCTGTTTTCAAGTTGTTTGATCAGTTTTTTTGAATTTATTTATGATTTTACTTTCGTGCTACTGGGTGGACTGGGAAAAAATAATATTAAACTGCTCCAAATCTATTTTAAGATTTTAAAAAGCTTCATTTGAAAATGGATTAGTTTATGGACAAATAAACATTGATCATTTTTATTAGCCGTCTTCTTTTGACATAATGTATTTATTTTTATTTACCACTTATTATTAAATTGTGACACAACATTGAGAAAAGTGATCACCTTCCTATTTTAGTAGGGCTGTGTAATACCAATTTTGCAATATATATCGATATTTTCTTTCCTAGAAAAAAATCGATATTCATGCACAAGTATCGTAACATCCAACTGTCACCTTGCTCACTCACTGCTTGCTTCGCCGGGAGAATGATTCGGTCATCAGGCGTAGAGTGATTCCTTCACATGTTAAGTGTTAAAAAGTTATCAAACTATTCAGAGCAGGTACTTGGTGCACTTTATTTACTTTACAAATGCATGTAAGCTACAGTTTGTACTGTTTCAACTAAAAGAAACATGTTTTCTCACCACTTCTTTGATTCATTTTGTCCAGCTGTCGACTTTAAGTCCGTGTCCAACCAGAGCCAGGTATTGTGTAGTTGGTGCTTTTAATCAGTTTTCAGTTAAATGAATTCAATCCAACTCTATAAGTCACAAAATGTTACCAAAATCACTCTGTCCCTCTAAAATCTTTCAGAAAATCGGAAAAGTGTATTGAATTGTATTGTTTGCCGAATATTGTGATATATATTGTATTGTGAGCAGAATATCGTGTATCGTATCGTGAGATTATTGTATCACTACAGCCCTATATTTTAGTGGCTGTAAAACTGTTTTTCAATGCCTTACTTGCAGAGTCACTATTTGTTATTTTGTTCTGACTGCATTTTGTTGTTAATGCATATTCAAAGCTCAAAAACTTCTTGAATGAACATTATTCAAAGACATTTCTTTCTGCTTTCAAAGACAAACTGAAAGAGAAACACTGGTATGAATCAGGACATTTCTGAGTTGTACCTGCATCCATGTTGAGAGCCAGCGTCTGGCTGACGTCTCCAGGGGGCAGCAAGGTTGGCCAGGAGGCGGTGGGCTCCAGCTTGCCCACTTCATAGTGGCTTGGCAAGGTGGGAAGATGAGGCGGCCTCACAGTGGGCACGAGCAGACCCCCATAGTGAGGCTCCAGAGCCGACGGTGAGTACAGTTCATGTAGCGGTCGAGGGGGGCCGTAGGCTTGGGCTTGAGGGTACCCCCAGCCCTCCGGTGGGTGGGGGTGGGGATGAGCGTGGGCGTGTGGGTGAGGATGAGTATGCGGGTGTGACAGGCCTGGATGCAGCGCCGACGCGTACGGGTCCATGGAATAAGCCGGGGCGCTGGTCTCACAGTGGGGGCGACTCTGAGGCGACGTGTAGTTACTGTCCCAGAAAGACGGGGGGAAGCTGCGCCGACTGGTGGAGGAAGAACTTTCTAACAGACGAGAGAAAAACAAGTCTTGAGTCCTATCAATCAATCAATCAAGTTTATTTATATAACACATTTCAGCAAAAAGGCAGTTCAAAGTGCTTTAAATCATAAACTCGTCATACAGTCACCAATGTGAAACCAGTAACAGACAGTGCCATCATTAAAATAATCAATAAAAATCAAACATCTTGGTCAATATTCCATGTAAGATGGTTTGAGAGCAACTCTAAACAGGTGAGCTTTTAGTCTTGATCTGAAGGAACTCAGTGTTTCATCTGTTTTGCACCTTTCTGGAAGTTTGCTCCAGATTTGAGGTGCATAGAAGCTGAATGCTGCATTTTGCACAATCATTACCTCCAGATGAATCAGAACAAAACTGAGATTTTATAACTGGTAATGGCATTCAGCAACAAAATCACAGTAAAACTGAACAATCTTTACAATGAATTAATTTATATTCTACATTTTGAAGCTCAAAATGTATTTTTATGTTATTTTAAGTATCATGTAAGAACTTCACCAGTGACTGTTCTTTTTCTTAGAGCTCATGAACATGTACACTTAAAATCAAATATTTACATGCACTGTTTAAAAAGGCACATAACTTTTTTCCTTCACTGTTTGACATTTAATTACTTTTTTTTGTTTTGTTTAAGTCTAGCTAGGTTAGCAGAATTATTTCTAACTTCAAATTCAGAAGTACACCAAGATTTCCTCAGTATTTGGTGAAACTGACCCTGATTGGGGTCAAATGTTTCCAGTATCATTTCATGATTTCTCACAATAGTTTGCTGGACTTCTAGTATTTTCCTCCTGACAGGCCTGTTGTAGCTGCTTCATGCTCGTTGGCTTTGGGACACTTTTCTGTCCCAAAGCCAAGTTTCTGTGGAACTTGGGATCTTCAGTATTTCTACATAATTCTCTCTCATTTGGACACCATTTATTTTGTGAATTGAACTTTCCCTTAAGCAGCCAAACATCATAATGCTGGAACCCAGGTACCTCACACTTGGGGTTGTGTTTTCAGGCTCCCAAGTGTTCTCA
Source organism: Poecilia reticulata (assembly GCF_904066995.2). Taxonomy (NCBI): domain Eukaryota; kingdom Metazoa; phylum Chordata; class Actinopteri; order Cyprinodontiformes; family Poeciliidae; genus Poecilia; species Poecilia reticulata. Next base: position 23,865,824 of record NC_088851.1, read on the forward strand.
ATTTTCTCTTAATTATGGCCAAACACTTACATTTTTTAATCATCATGTCTCCGGCATCTCCAGGTATCTGGAAATCGTACCAAAGGGTGATTCAGACTTGTGGAGATGTGCCTCTAATTGGTTCAAATGTCATAAATTAACCTGTTAGTAGCTTACAAAGCCATGACATCATAATCTGAGCTCCCAAATTCTCTAAAGGAATAGTAATCTTGGTTTACGTAAACTTCTGGTTTTGAAAAAAACACAGTCTTTGAAAATGTTCACTCACTTAATATTCTGGCATTTAGAAAGTCGTTTTGGTGATCCTGTTTGACGTAAAACAGGAGAAGCTTAAACAGTTTATTGTCTTTTTTATACAGTGTATGGTTTGAACTGCCTGGACATTATATTGATTCAAAATTATTCTGTTCACTATAATAATTATTTAATTTGTTTTATTGCTGATAAACATTTATATCACTTGTTTGACTCAAATGTAGATTTGAGTTTAAACATTTTCTTTTTATTTGCTTATTTGTCTTTCCTATTTTCATTTTGCTTTTAGTTTTAGAACTCACATCAGGATTTTAGAACCAATGTTTTTATTTTTTCACTCCCTCCTGTTTCTGTTTCACATAAAGCACGTCGTGTTAACTGACTGGTTGCTGCACTTATTTCACAGCAGCAAATGAATGGGAATGGACCAACGATGCTGCTCACATGACTGCGACACCCTCTGGGTCAGATATCTTCCTCATTGGATCATAGGGTCACACGACCCAGGTCCAACAAGACACAGAAATAAACACAACCACGCTCCCGTACACTTAAAGAGAGACACAATTTAGAAAGAGAGATGTCCCTATATCCTACAATGCTATATAAGGCAGACGCTGTAACCTGGAGGCAGCCCAGGGCTCACAGAGTGTTAAATCACTGGCTGTGGTGACACTTCTCACTTTCATGTCAGCCCGGTGCTCCTGAAAATCTAAAAACACACACACAAGCAGTTCTGACCCCATGCTAGCACCCGCCGCCCCTCTCTTCTGCGCCCCGCACCTTCACCTGTTGTTTTCGCAACCCCTCCCGCTCTCTGCACGCCCTTGACAGAGATTCAATATGCTGCTATATATTTTCAGAAATATAGCTTTATATTTAGCTATTCCTCAAGAAGACCCACCATGTTTCTCATTGTTGCTACTGCACTGAGAATAGACATAAATCCGAGTAGCAGGCAGGCAGCTGACTGTGCAACCATTGTGGAGCATGAGTTGGAATCAGAGTCAGAATGGCTGCCGCAGAGATGTTTGAAGGGGATACGCCGGCGAGGCTGTACGCTTACAGCCGGGTATAAACATAGCATCTGTTGTGAGGCAGGGAGCGCTAGCTGGTGCCGAAATGAAGACGTCCAGCCTAACGAGAAAAAAGAGCGCAGAGAGAGCAGAGTGGGGCAGCGAGTGAGGGTGCAGACCCTACATGGAGAGCTGAGGGACGCCCTGTTGGACGCAGAGGGCTTAGGAAGATTTTCAATTTCAGGTGTCCTACTCAGTGCATTGGTTCAGTCGTTTTATTGTAAGATGGATTTTAAATATCAAAATTACAAATAAAAATATTTAACATTTCTTGAGGCCCAGTAAATCAAAACTGGTAATGTTACATAAAGCAACTCACACAACTGCACAGACTCTTTTTTTTTTTTGTCTTACTTCAAACTTTTGGCCCAGCCAGAACCACAGAAGCCACATTATTCTCCCAAAGAGCCGTTGACCTGCGTGACCTTCTGCCCTGACTCCTCCAAAACCACATCTACCCTTCAGTCCTGTCACCTGACAACATCACCGGTCCAACTTTTTGCTGTGCTCTGCAGAACTGCCAGCTCCACCAGTGTCTTAAAATTCATGAAAGACACCCCAAAACACACCTGGCATGCATTTGTGGGCCCAGTATGTGTTTTGCTCAGACTGAGTGTTTGCAAAATGGGACTAAGATCACAATACTCATTTATAGGGACCACATGTATTTACTAATTTGAACGTGGATAAGAAATACCAGCAGGATTCTCTGTGCAGGCATCAGGTGAGTCACATTGAATAAATTCAGATCACATTGCACAAACATTTCCAGAACCAGTATGGGTGTCACTTTTTGCCAGTTGTCCAGCATCCTCTGTCTGTGTTGGAAAATCAATTTAGGTCTATACATCTAATAATTACGATAGTAATAATCGTAATCATAATAATAGATTGATTAGTCACAAATACTACATTTTTCTCCAAACAAACAACACTGATATTTATTCAAGCTTTATTTTTGAAAAGCTAGCAGAATATTTTGTCATCCTGTCCTATATTAGCTTTATTAACAATGATATATCCCATGACTTTAATTGTGAAGACAATTATTTCCATTAGTGGTGTAAAATCTTAACTACATTAATACGTTCAGTCATGTGAAACCTGCAGCTACCTGTGCCCTGTTGCTCTGGCGCCCGCCGTTTTCCCTCTCCATCCATGTAGGAGCTGAGAGCCCTGGAGAAGTGCTCGTCCACCACGCTGCTGATGTCTCCATGGTAGTAAGTGAAGAGCACACAGCGAGAAGTCAGGTACTCTGCCTCGGGGCCCTCCTGCTTCTCCTTGGGGCCCTCCGCCGGCCTCGGAACCGCAGGTGTGTAAGAGGAGGAGGAAGAAGAACTGGACGAAGATGAGGAGGACGTTGATCCTCCAGTGCCGGGGCCTCCAGACATCCCTTCGGGAACCCTGGGAGGTTCCATAAAATCCCGACTGTTGGGCGCAGAGCTGCTCAGACCTGAAGGAGCCTGTCAGGGGGAGATCAGCGGGCGGGCGGGGGGACGTGGGCGGGGGAGCAGGGCGAGGGTTAAGACAGGTGCTGCAGAAACACTTCTGGAAATTATTATGAGGCTTTTTCACATGCTTATCATTGTGCTGCTGCGCTGGCATGTCCACGCGCGCTAATATAAGTGCGCGAAACATCTGATTTCAACAAGATATTCAATTAAAAATAAATTAATTTCAATCGTAAATGTATTAAATGCCTTGCCTAAAACCAAGCCTATTCACGTTTACGCACAACCCACATCAACCAGCATAATGTATCCGATTTAAAAAATATTCTACATTCATCTCAGTGACTCCAGTTAAACTTGGGGAAGGAATTTAACTGAACTTTAAATATTTACTCGCATCCTACCTGTAAGCTATTGATAAAAGCGGAAGCAGTCGGTGCGTACGGTGCGTAATGTCCATAGGCTGGATACATAACATCCAAACAGCTCATGGTAAACGAGCGGCGTCCTCACTGTTCTGCTGGAACCGACCTTCGCAACCGACTGCGCGACAACATCCCTGTTTGTGGAAGTGGGGAGAGCTGAGCTGGGGTTATGCGGCGTGAAGCAAAGCCCGTTCCAGATTTGACATAATCACTCCAGAAGGAGCGCACTCCCTCCGCTTCCAGCGCGCTCCTCAACAGCCGCGGTTGCAAAATGTGGAGAGGTTTATGAAGCAAGCATGAGGGTGTCCTGTCCAGTGCATCGCAGTGTCGACCCCTCCTACCCCGCCATCTCCTTCCACTCCTGCCCTCCAGCTCCACATTATGATCCCCGGCAGCGCCGTTACATCCACAATATGGAACATAATAATGGATGATTTAGCATAAATCATTTAGTTTGTGGACATTATGGTGGAATCCACATTTCTTTCATTGAAAAGTTGAAGTAATTCCTTCAATTCACTAAATAGGTGACATTCACACATATTCATTAATTGTATAAGACTAATAAAAATGGATTTTAAAAAAACTGAAGTCTGAATCTATTGAAAAGTATATCCAGGTTTATTTGTACAGCACTTTTCAGCAACAAGACATTTCAAGCGTTGAATATAAAGTGCTTTACATGATGAAAACATAAAAACTTATAATAAAAGTTATAAAAGGAAAGTAAAAAGCTGGACAGTCAAGTCAACTAAGATGGGTTTTTAGTTTTGATTTGACTTTACTATGTCAGGATTGTTGCGGTTTTCTGGAAGTTTGTTCCAGATTAGAAGAGCCTAAAAACTGAATGCTGCTTGTCCATGTTTGGTTCTGGTTCTGGGGATACAGACCAGAACCAGAAGACCTGAGTGTTTGGAAGCTCAATAGAATAACATCTATTTTGGTACCAAGTCATTCAGGTATTTATTGACAGAAAGAATTCTCTAAACTCCAGGGAGCCTCTAAGGACTTTAAAACTGCACTGATGTGCTCCGTCTCCCTGGTTTTAGTGAGAACGCGAGCAGCAGCGTTCTGGATCAGCTGCAGATGTTTGAGTTTTTAGGCAGACAGTCTGTGAAGACAAGTTTGCAGTAATCAATGCAAGTATAGATAAATGCATGGATGAGTTTTATTCCTTGTTTATTCCTGGAAACACCCATCCATCCATCCATCCATCCATCCATCCATCCATCCATCCATCCATCCATCCATCCATCCATCCATCCATCCATCCATCCATCCATCCATCCATCCATCCATCCATCCATTTTCTTGACACCCTTGTCCCTTAGTGGGGTCGGGAGGGGTGCTGGTGCTAACGTTCCAGGCGAGAGGCGGGGTCACCCTGGGCAGGTCGCCAGTCTGTCGCATTCCTGGAAACATTCAGGTGATAATAAAGGTCCAGGTCCAAGTCCATCAGCAGATTTCAGGACGGATCTGTATAGTTTCTAACTATAAAATCTAAAGCTGTGTGCTGACTCTTCATCAGAACACAGCTGATCACAGCTTCTCCAAAAATAATAACTTCAGTTATTATTGAAGTTATTGATTTTATTCAACTGAAGAAAGTTATGGCACATCCATTCATTGAACAAATGAATGTATCTACTCAACACTTGAATGAGTTGGTAGTCACCTACTGACATGGTGCTGTAGAGCTGTGCATAATCATCATACTATGTTATGTTTGTTATTATCTGACTCAGTGGAAGCATGTTAATATTAAATAGAGGGCACCCCAAGATGGAGCCTTGGAGAACCCCACATGTGATTTGACTGATTTTCCTTTTGCATGTCATATTGCATCATTGTGGTGATTATTTGCTCTGGTATTCTCATCTATTCCTGACAGAACTCCTTAGATTCTCTGTGGGATTGATCTCACCCTGCAGAATGGAATAAGCATCTACAAACCTAGTCAGCAGAGAAGAAGGGGTTTAAATTGTCCTGGCAGAGTGTTACACTTACTTTGTAGTTGAGAATAAACCCCTGCAGGTAATGTTGCCTCCCAAGTCCTCACTGACTGTGGAAACTTCACAGCAGCTTGGATTCTGTACCTCTCCGTCATTTCTGCAGATTCTGGCACCTTGGTTTCCAAACGAAATGCAAGATGTGAGGAATTGGGGTGACGGCGGTAGGAGTTTGCCCTTCAATTGGTGGATCGCCGGTTCAGTTCCCGGTCTGCCTGTGCTCTTCGTTTGTGTCCTTAGACGAGATGCTTCACCTGTCTTGCCAGCTAGTGTCAGTCAGAAGAGCCGATGGTGCAAAACTGCAGTCTCTTCTGTCAGTTTGAACCAGGACAGCTGTAGCTCCAGCCCAGTAGCTTGCCACCATCAGCATGTGGATGTAATTAGCTTTATGAATAAAATTGATTATTATTATTAAATTCACTTTCCTCTAAAAGTAAAACTTTGGACCACTGAGACAACAGTCAGTTCCTCATTCTCTTAAGCTTATGTAAGTGACGGTTGTAGGTTAGTCATGTGTTCTTAAAGTTTCACCTTCGAGTTGCAGCCTTCTGAATCTCCTGAAAACTTTTAAATAGACTATGCTTCATAATCCTCATGTTTTCTTCTGCTATACTTTTCAACATTGTCTCCATCTTCAGTCGCAAAGACTTTTCATGGCTTCTCTTCCTTGTATAATCTCGTTTGGAAACCTGCATGACATTAAGATTTCTATATTAATTCTCTTGGTTTTCATTAGCTATGAGTCATTATTGTCAAGATTAACAGAAATTCATTCCTGATATTTAGACCTCTGTGTGTAATTAAGCTATAAGAGAATCGTCTTTTGAATTGAAACACTGAAATAAATTTCCTTCTAATGTGAATGTAATTCGTGGAGCTCTGAAACATGGAAACAAGTTGTGGTTCTGCAATATCTGATTTCTCATACAAACGGCTGTTAACGAGTATGTCATGTTACACAAATAGATCTGGATGAAGTCACTTAGATAAGCAGACAAACAACAATGAGCACATGATGCATGTGGTTCTGTGACTTTTCTATTCCTCTGTGTGCACTTTGGATACTTGCAGACCTTGTGCTCGGTCCAAACTGAAAGTGTATCCATGCTCTTAAAACAGCCATTGGTTGCCAAGTAAACCCTCAAGTCATCTGAAGTATTTAGTGTGCTCCCAGTATGACACATAGGTGTCAACTATAGGTTGCATACACTGGCCACACCGACATGGACGAGAAAGGGACTCTGCACAAATCTATGACAAATTATCACCTATCAGCAGTGCAAACAAAATATATTTTCACACACACACACAAACAAACAGACCCCCAGAAGCACCAAGAGGGCAGAAACTGAAGATTCAATATGTAACCAGACTTTAAAAAAAACAAAGTAAATACATGTTTTTTTTTATTGTTGCGTGCTTCTTGTGCTTGAGGTCTGGGCATGCCAGTCTTTCTGACAGGCACTTCAGAATGCCTGTGAGAATAGTGTGGAAAATTTGCAGAATTCCATGGACGAGTGTCAGATGAGGTGGAATGTCTCTGATGTATGCTAGTGGACGAGCTCCTTGGGAAGTTACATCGTCCGTCTGCTGCGTTCTCTAGATGAAGAACATGACCAACAACTTGCTGTGCACACGTTACACATAGCATGAATAACTGAGGCCAGGTTATTAACATGCTGATGGATTAAACATGCTCTTAAACTCTATTGGTGAATGCATCTTTTATCTCCTACATAGCAACACTTTCACCTAAAATCTTTCATCCCTCACTGGAAATTGAGGGCTGAATTGACAAAACAAAAAACACAAATCAACAGCTATTTACAATTTTTAAAAAAATCAAATTGAAGTTATTAAAATAGCTTAACTATTAGCTAATATAACAAGTGGTTCCTCCAAATTAAACATGACATTTTTAGTGAGTACTGCAGTCTCAGAATTATCCAAACCCTCCTTGACGTGCATCTTTAGCACTTAGTAAAGCACTCTTTCACTGTTATGACCTTCTTCAAGTATGGCGCAGAGCCATACAACATATGAGGAATCTTAGCTCACTTGTTATGAGCAAAGATCTTCAGGTAATTGATGTTAATGGGTGTTCATGCTGCAGCCACATCTTTCAAATCTCACAAGAGAGTTCTTACAGTTCAAGTCAAGCAACTCTGACGGCCTCTTCCAAGATGTCTTGTGAAACCAAGCTTGAGTGAATTCCTCACCCTGCAACATTCCAGTGTGAAAGGAAGCACAGCAGCCCCTCAGCATCATGGAACCACTACTATGCTTCCCCCATAGATATTAATGAATTATAATTGCATAATCATGTGACAAATTCTAGTCAAGTTATGGATAAAATTATTGTAACATTAGCTTTACTTAGTTATTTAAACCTATTTTACAGTGGAGATTGAATAATTTTAGGATCAATTGTGTATATTTTATTGTCTCTGTATTTTTTAAATTAATCAATGCAGTGCCAGTTTGCAACAAATGTCAAATCAAGGCACTTTTAAAAGACAAGCAGGTCGAAATCACATGCAGAAATACATAAATATCTGCTTGTCTGAGTTTGTAAGCATATCAATTTGAGTGATATCTTCTTCTTAACGCATGATGTTTATTGCCATTTCACTCCACACTTTACAACAAGAACAGCTTCAACACTTCTGGAAATTCGTTTCCTCAATGTTGCATTTAATTTGGATCATTTTGAGCGTTCTTCCACTGATGTAGGACAACAGGGCTCACAGTCAATCCTCTAATTCATCACTAATGAGTTTTTATGGTTTAGTCAGTACTCTGTGCAGGAGAGTTAAGTTCTTTCCCAGTAGATTGTTCATTTATGCTTTTATGGACCTTGCTTCGTGCACGGGTGTGCAGTCATTTCCAAACAACTGTGCCATTCTCAAACTGTTTCCTACTAAGCAGGGAGCATGAAATCGTCCATGATCCTTGGTATGCTGAAGTATTAAGAGTTCCTTTTAACGGAACTGAAGAGCTGATCCCAACACTGAAAAACATCCCCACAACATGATCCCCCTTCACCAGAACTTACACTTGACATCATTCAGACAAGTGCCATTGTTCTGGCAACTGTCAAACCCAGAATCACTGGTTTCCCAGATAGAGAAACAGCAGAAACAGCAGAAACAGCCTGCATGCTTAGTTGTTGCATTTTACACACCTGTGACCATGGAAATGATTGGATCACCTAAATTTGATTATTTATTTACGTTTTGCAATATATTTCATCTCCTCAAATAACTCAACAATCCAATCATTGAGGCAGATTCAGATCCATTAAGATGCATTCCTATCTCAGTTTATATGAGCTTATGAGTAAATACACAAATGTAGATTTTTATATGATAATAACAAGCCTTTTCGTTCTTGCTTCTTTCCACAGCCATCAGAAAAGCTTCCTGCACAGTAATGCTGGACGGCGAAGTAGTGGTTGGAGAAAGAGAGTGATGCAATGCTAGAAAGCTCAGTGTTACACCAGCGTGATCAACAGCTGCAGCTGACGGAATGGAAGGGAGGCCACTATTAGTATTAACTGCCATGACTAAATTTCTGTGTCTCCGTCTCTCTTTCTGTCTCTGCCTCTCACTTGTCTTCCCTCGTGATAAACACTGCTTCTCCGTTTATAATGCTAGCCTTAAGACACACGGAAATGGGAGTGATTTCACAGATATTTGCCTTGCCGAACAAGTCAGAAAAGACAACCGATAAGGTAGAGATCCAAAATGAAATATGTAAATCTTTGCAAGCAAAAACTGAATCTGTCACTCATAGAGTGAATCTGTGAACGAGATCTTGAGGAGTTGTATACATTTACTTGTGTGTGCTGAAAATAAACACAGATTACATCATTCCTTGTGACCCTTCGGTGCTGCTCCACCCCATTAAAAAGGCTCTGAGCAGGCAGTGTCTCCCATTGGCTGAGATGTTGCAGGCCAGTTGAGGTAGTAACAGCAGCTTGGTTTTATTTAGCACACTATTCAAATTGCAACAGCACCTTTAATAGTATATAGTCTGCTAGAAATACCTGACTGCAATTAAAAAAAGCATCGGTGCTCCTGCTAACTCTTCATAAAATGCTTAAACTTTAACAATCAGAGATACGGTGGATGTTTCAGACAGCATGTGAGGTTTTAGAGACAGTCTTGAAAGATGTTTAGGTTGCAACATGAACCCAAAATGATATAAGCTGCCTCCTGAAACAACAAGTCCTTTATTAAGGTCTTAGTGTGGCTTGGTCCCAGGAGGGATGGACCTCGGGATTCCACTGTTGTTTATAAGCCTTGGTGTTCGTGTGAATGTGGGTGTATATGTCCAAGGCAGAGATGTACAGCTGCCCCGTTGTCCACTTCCACACAAACTCATCTCAGCTGTTGAAAATCATCACCCGGTGTCATCGGAAAGACACTCTGGCACACAGGCGCGCTCTTACAAAAGGGCCACATATGGACAGGTCCAGCTCATTCAACCTTCTACACAAATGTTGGTAATAAATCCTCTGTCACAGAGTGAGCAAGTGTGCGGCTATTTTCTTTCTCAAACAACCTACTTATTGTCCTCACAGACCACCAGGATATTGGAAGTAAGGAAATATAAGGAAACAAATTAAATTAGAAGTTAGAAATTTAACTTTATACACAACAAATCAAGGCATGTTTCTTTTCTTCTGATGAATTCTTTTCTTTGGTTTCAAGAGAAACATTAGGTCTGATCAACTTTGATTAGCTAAAAAAGATAGAAGTCAATTTGTTGCTTTGATTACTTTTCAGTTTTGCAGTCTTACAAAATCCTTCACTCTGTAATTTTTTCTACACTTTTTGTCACACAAACTGTATTTTGTAGGGATTTTTTGTGATAGACCAACACAAAGTATTTCATAGCTCTAAGTGGAAAAAATGACACATGGTTTTCAGTTTGTAGATCAACACAAATCTGACTAGTGTGGTGTGCCTTTGTATGCAGGCCTCAGTAATTTGTGGTCAATTTAAAAAAGACACCTTTCACTGAAATCATAGTTTCAAATCTTTCTAGGTTTATCTTTACCAGCTGTGCACATCTAGAAACTAAAAGTTAGATTGGTAGTACTCAAATCTTCATAAATTCCCTGCTGTTGATAGGTCTGGACTTTGACTAGGCCATTCTAACAAACAAATATGCAAAAAAAAGTGATCCTGCAGCCCAGTGTCTGCTGGATCCTAAAACATTTTCAGATAATATTCAGTTGCAAAAGGTTAAATCTGAAAAAAACAAACATCATACACATATTTTCTCATGTCTTCTTTATCTTCTAGCAAACTGAAAACAGAACTTTTTATGGGTTTGGAGTGATATTTATCCTCTCCTTTGTCAGCATCTAATTTACCAAGTGTCTTATCTTATTGATGCTCTTCCTCTTAGGTTAGGTGAAATTCTGACGACTGGTTGAGTTCTCTGTGAGATTTTAAAGATTGTGTTTACTCCTTAGCTCAGCTCTGAAAGCAATTGTTTGGAATAGATTCTGTTCAGGGGTGTCAAAGAAAAAGGAGCTGCATGCCACACTTTTCAGGTTTTATTTGTGAAGATTGCTAAAAAGCATTTAGCATTCTCTACAAATAAATCATTTCCTCAATACACCACTGAGAGTATAATAACAAAAAATACCTCTGTTTTTATTGAATATAAATAGCCTGAATTATTTTTTCTGTAACTCAGTTGAAAAAATGTTTGGTTTGATATTTTATGTATTTTTAAAGATTCTGATATCATTTCATTTATTCTATTTGCATATCCATATTATTTTACTATCATGAAAAAAAATCAACAGAACTTTAACAAGTACAGTTAATCACCATAAAACATATCCACTTCTCTTTTTGAAAGTAAATGTTAAATAACTAACACTGATAACAATAAACACTGCTATAAAGATGTTCAGAAAATAAAAATAGAAATATTAGTGTTTATTGTTTTTCCTTCCACCTTGTTAACATACCAGGAATAGCCAAGGCCAAGAAATGGCTGCACTTTTTTTTTATTTCCCCTTTGTATCTAGAGTCTATTTGTACACTTGAGATTAGTTAATGGCCCCCAAAGCTGCCTCACTATTTATCAATAATTCATCTTGTGAAATGGGCAAAATCTGGAAAAACTGCATCCTTGGCGAGGTTGACAGGTGCTACATTCCTACTGCTGACATAGCTGACACCCTCCTGTTGGGCCACTGAAGTTATGCACACACAATTAAAATTACATGTTGGAATCCAGATGTAAAGCCAAAGAAAATCAAAAATGAGGGAGCTGAAGTCTTAAGAACTGATTTGGGGAATGCAGGATTGACTCTGTGTCGGAGAACGGAGCCGTTAGAGGAGCGACATGGGTGGCAAAAGGTGAAGAGAATGAGATACCAAAGGGGGACTGAGGGCAGAATCACAAATTTGGCATGTCACATGGTCAAACAGTGTAGATTTACGACTGATCGGGTTCCTCATCAGCAGCATGGTGTTGTGGCTCCAGAATGCCAGGTATGGGAGTGAGATCAGACTCTGACTATAGTTTGTACACCCCTTCTGGCAGCAAACAGCCGGTGTGACTGGTTGAAAATGGCAGTGTCACCTGTAGGAGAAGGGCGAAAACTTTGATTTCTTTTTCTACATCTTCAAGATTGCAGGTAAGCTAGCATTTATGCAAAACAGTGAGCATTCGTGTAAGTTATTCTGAATAATATGAAAACCAAGACATTAAAAAAAAAATCTGAATTACCAATGGAAGTGCGAAGTGTAAAAAAAAAGTACAGATCTTTAAAAATTTGCCTCATTTTATCCCCTTCTTCACTCTCAGGATCTATGATTTACTCAGCGGTGACATCATGGAGACCGCAGCTATTTTTATTGGACGGTAAAGGGCCAGCTCCTTTCCGTGCACCGCCACCTGCCCGATCCACACCAGTCAACAAGACCCTGGAGAGAAGGGGGGAAAAAAATCATGCACCCAAAAATGATTGAGAGTTGAAAGGCTGAAAATGATATAGGCATGCCATGCTACTGTCTGAAGCATGTCTAACAAGTCAGATGTCTTTTCACAGCTACTGGTCTGCCATCCTAATTTGTCACACTGATGCACTGAGTGCAGTCAGTTGTGTATCTGTTGATGCCATTGTGTTTTATCACTGATCTAACATGTTTTATTTTTGCTCATGCTCTGTTTTTGGTAATTACTTGCTGAGTTTTGCATATAAATTAAGATTTTAGCTATAATACCTTGTTTTAAAAAAACAGTTTGATATACTTGTGTGTGTGTTTTGGTTGCCTGCATGGAGTTATTCCTGTCCTTGAGTCATTTGATCAGAAGTTGGTCACAGGCCACCCATAATGAATCAAGCGTGTCACTGTTTAAACCGATTGTATTAAGGGAAAGAATAACTGTAGATAATAATGAGTCAAAATGGAGAAAAAAAAAACCATAGAGACAACATTAACATTTATAAAAGCAAGAATGGCAATAATTGGAATAATTGTCTGATGGAAAATGAAGAGGGCTATGCAGATCAGTGTGCTTAGGTATTTTGGTATTTTTGATTGGTAAGTTTGTGAGGGATAACTGGAACGATTTTAAATAAATTTGGCATATCCCTTTATGTTCTTCTGACTTGCCTTGTTGTGATGGACTAGTAACCTGTTCTCCTCCAATGCCAAAAGAAAGCCTGGTTTTCTCAGTGTCCTCCATGCCCCCATGTCTCTCCACATATGGTCAGAACATGTGCAGAAGCATATTTTTTTTCTTAGTGCTGAGTCAAAAAAACAAACTAAAACAAACGGAGCTAATCCTGAATCGTCATTAATAAGAAGCACAAATAGAAACTAATTTTAATTTTGCTTTTACTCAGAAAAGTGTCTCTGAGTCCATCTAGTGGCCGAGGAATGCCATTACAGCAAGAATAATCAATTTCACCGTAAGCAAGGTTCATCTTTCGGACAGATCCTGAGTCCCACTTAAAAAACCTTCACAATTTCTGGTTCTGGTGAGCTTCAGATTCAGCTGAGATAATCACTCAATATGTACCTTCTCTGTTTAAACTGTGAGTAACAAATAAGCTCAAAATGTCCTTACTGTCTACACTCAACAACGTTTTATGTAGTATTTCACTCCCAAAAATATATAAAATCTAGGGGAAGGAGTGTTGTCTTACTTTTACAAAATAACAGATGATAATTTTTTTTAAAAAATGTTTTTGGCCGTATGAAAACTTTTTACTGAAAAGCATGTGTTGTCTTGTAAAAGTATTCATAGTATTGTCTGTAAATACTTATTTACAAAGCTTTTTTTTCCATTTCCATTCTTAAATATCTATATTTAAATTATCGGCACTGTGAACAAAGTGGAACCGAATGAAAATTCCTTGTTTGTGCTCCCAAACTTAAAATCTGCAGTAAGACTTGAAGCTTTATGTTGACCAATGCTTTCTGCCCCATCTGACTTAGTTTGAGCTATTTTGCAAAAGAAGGATGAGCAAAATTTGTATCTCTTGACATGCAAAGCTAGAAATGATATACTCAAGGACTCATATCTGTAATTGCTCCATAATATGATTCTACCGAGAACCAAGAGGGCTGAATACAAATGCAGGTCACACATTCAGATTTTTATTTGTATAAAATAGAAAATTATTTTTGATTTTCCTTCTAATTTACAACTATGCACTACTTTCACTTAGTCAGTCACCTCAAATCCTGATAAAATGCACTTTAGGTTGGTGTGACAATGTGACAAAATTAGAAAATATAAATACTTTGCAAATTGCTATACATGTTTAAAGTATCTTGGATAAATATTTAAATAAAAAGTTAAGCCTTGAGTTCTGTAACATCTACAGTTCTTTTCAGAAGTGGGTAATAACAGCTACATTTAGTATCGCTAACTTGAGTAAAATATCTGGCTACTCCACTGTGACGTACTTCACTGAATGAAGAGTAAATGCATTTTAACTAAAAAAGCACCAGAAAGACTCACACATCTATAGTTTATGTTAAAGTCAGACTTCTTTTTCGTGCACAGGATTTGTTATTCTAATGCCATTTCTATTTGTTGAGCTTGTTGTGCCTTTAGAGGGTATTTATTTATATTATACTTTTCATTTCAATTTTTTAAATACTAGAAGTTACACAAAACTACATGCTTTGTCTATCTGATGACATCATAAGATATTCTGATCAGTTACTCAGTACTTAAATTAAAAGTAGCCTTCATGTGGAATATTTTTTTAACTCTTGAGTAATTCCTTAGGTGGAAACTTTTCATTTTTATATTAGTAAAACTATGTTGAAGTTACGGAGGACGATTAGAGCCACGGAGAAAAAAAAAGAATTCTGGCTATAACTTCAGAATTCTGATTTTTTTTCCCCAAAAAAAATTCCAGAAGTGAGAATTTTGAAATTAAAGTGACTTTCATCTTAAGGTTCTGATTTTTTCTAAACAAAAAAAAAAGAAAAGAAAAAAGACAACAAACAGAAAGACCCTAATTTTTTTTTTTTTTGAAGTAGTGCTACTCCTTCTTTAGTACAATTTAGGGTATTCTATCCACCTTTAACGGACCTTCGTATCTTGTTCCTCCCAGTCACTAGGGGGCGCGTGTTCACTGTGAATAAATGTCATTCTGAGTTGACGAGGGCCGCCCAGCCATGTTGAGGAGTCTGTCAAGCAAACTGCAGCCCGCCATTGTGTAGAAACCAGGCTCTGTAGAGAGATAAGAGTGCTTGCCTGAAACTCCTTCATAGCCGGACAAATTGTACACCCCGCCGCTGTTAATTAGGAGAGAATACAGTTACACAGGCCGTGGGGGGGGAAAGACATGTCAGCCAGCAGCCTTCTTGAACAGGTAAAAAGAGGTATTTTCTGAACGTTTGCGAGGGCCAAATTTGTCAGCATCGCGACGGCTAGCGCAGGTAGCTTAGCTTCGAGGCAGCGGCTGTGGCTCAGTAGTGCAGTAGGCCTGACCACCTGCAAAACAAACTGACTGCTGAAAATACATCTCTTCATCTATTTTTTCCCCTTCCTCTCTTCTCATAAATCAAACCTTCATGAATCACCTGGACCCAATCCAGAGACCGAAAGGCCAAGCTAATAAAGGTAAGAGCTACTCACTGACTGGGGTTGTGAATACGGATCTCCTTACGTGCCGTGCGCTCTGAAAATCCTGCGTTCACGAGTGCTGTTAGCTTGTTGCTGGTAAAAGGCCCCTCTATGTCTATCACAAACTAGTTTTACGCATATTATAGGTTTAAATATAAAAACCGCAACGTTGTTTTATCTAAAACCGGTTCTGGAGCGTTTACGGTACAAGTTTTAAAAGGGTCCCCACAGGTAGCGTTGACTTGCTAATGTTAATAGCAAAATGATTCACGTCGGCATCGTTTTCCTGGTTAGACTGGTCGCTTTTCTGGCCAAAGAACTGAACAAAGACAACGTTTTAACACTCAGTCTTACTCTACAGCACACACTAAACGGCATTTTAGCTGCGTTTAATCTACAGGTGCCTTTCTCTATGGCTAATGTCAGCCAAACCCGTCAAGTTGAAAGGACTCGTCGCTTGGTAGCGTGCTAATGTTAGCATGTTGCTATGTTAACCCGAAACGACACGTCTCTACACATGCTTTACCACCACTTTACCACTAACGCTATAAGTATACATTTCAATAAATTTTGACCTGTTTCTATGATTCCACTTGCAGTTATCAATCTTTACTGTGATACTTGGTGATTAGCGGGATGCCAGAAGAAATTTCAGCAAAATTTGCTATCAACATTTTCAGAAGAGTTGAATGTCGAAAGGAATTAATTTAAAATTAACTTCAAATGGCACAGACGTATATGAAAGTTTAAAATGTTAAAATCCAAAATCCTCGAGCAATTATGTCCTCCCAAAACGACAAGTTGCAACCCAAAACGTAATATCACAAAATGTGTGTAATTTTTATTTTTTATGTAGTTATGAAATATGTTTTAATCATTCAGTCTAAAGACAATTAATTCTCAAGGCATTAATCTATTGAACAATAAAATTATAAATAAAAAAAATCAACTGTTACTTTTAATAGATGTGCTGAATTTGAGATTGTTTACGAAAAATTGTCAACCATCTGTCAAACAAAATGTTCAAAAGTCCTGGATGTCATTATTCTGTCCAACCTATAAATTGTAAAATATTTTGACATTTTGAAAGGAAAATGTACTTTCAAAGTCACAATAGACTTGGCATTTATCACATTAGGAGGATTCTGCTTCTGATTTTGCATTAGATGTACTTTAAATCATAGTTTAAACACAACATAGCGATTATAAAACATTATTTGGCTGGATACTGTGTATTATATGCCATTTATTCACACTGTGTTTAATTCTATAATATTGGACCATTTACATTTACTGTCATAGTTCCCAAGCCTCATAAAACATCTTCTACATGTTTAGTGACAGAGAATCTAAAGCCACCCATAGTGGTGGCAACGTTGTGTAAAGGTAAAGAAAAGGATCTGAAAAATGTCAATATTATCAGTTTTCCAGCACTAGCATTTAAATTACATTTTTCTGATAATCTCAACACCATTAGACACACTTTTTCCCTCTGGTTTGAAATCAGAGATTTCAGATTAGTTGAGTTTTGTTTTACTAGAGCTTAAAAACTTTAGACTACATAGGGTTTTAAAAAATTAGCCTACCTACAAACAAATTTGGCACACTTTCTTTGAATCAAAAGTCTTCCATTATCCCCCTAACAGGAAGTACGTGGATGAGGAATAGCATTCTGAATTTACATTACTATTAATGTAAATACAGATCCAGTGATCGTTGCAGAAATATCAGCCCAGATTCACTGATGGTAACATAGCAGTTAATAACTAACGTTTCTTGTGTGTTAGATTTCAACTTTATTGCAGTCTTACTCACATTTCTGTCTTTCATGGGTTTTTATATCATTTTGATCTGTTATCAGTAACAAAGTCCGCCTCTTCAGTGCATCAAAACATCTTTTAACTTGCTCTGGCTGCTCCCTCATCATCTGATAAGTTTAATCAGATGATTTTTTGTTTAGAAAAAGTCAGGCGATGATGGTGATATAAATAGAAACTATAACATTTCTATATCGGATTCACAAACCTGTTTGTCTTTTTTCTGTTCAGTGCAAAACGGAGCTGTGACCCAAAAGGATACTTTGAATGACGATGAGTTTGAGCCTTACCTGAATACTCAGGCCAGACAGGTGAGCATTTGACTGAGGTTTGAGAAGGTGATGAAACGCGTTGACCACCATGTCCGCATTTTCATCATGCACTAATAAAAAACATACCTTTATTATTTTTTGACAATGATGGAAGTGGAGTTTGCAAATTAAATAAAAAATAATCACAAAAAACCACCTTCCTACTTGCCTACAATGGGTTCAAATTTATAAAAATTGTTTTCCATGTAAAATTATTTGAAACTTAATTTACAAAAACTTGTTTCCAGTTGAATTCTGTTATCTGGGGCATCACTGATTAATTTTTATTCATTAAAAAAAAAAAAGTCATCCTCCACCTTTTAATCTGTATAGCGTCATTTATTTTGCTTTTCTAAGGATTGAAGGATTTTATATCTGAAAACTTTTAACAAGTATTTGGTTGTTGTTTTACCTGTAAGGAAATGCCATGGAGTAGAGAGAGGTCCGTTTGCTACCTCTCTCTACTAAGAAGTTACAAATGAGTGAGAGATGCTGAAGGTCTATTTGTGTTTAAATATTCCAGGAGATTGTGTTTTCATTATAATCCTGTTTAGTTGCCCTTTTGGTAATGCTTTTAGACTAGACTGATATTTTGGGATCAGAAGTTTTATCCAGTGTTGTTTTTTAGGGGTTTGAAACTGACTTGTTGTATCCATCCTTCAATCTGTTGTTGGTATAATTTGCTGCTGTTTATCCATCCTCTTAAGTCAGAGGTTTTTTATATTTACCGAGTCCAGTCAGTGTGAAGGTATCTCCAGATGACTACATAGTGAACTTCTGTATTTATACTGTAAAAATTGGCTGAAAAGTATGCTGGATTCTGGACAAATATGGAATTTTGACATGATAAATGTGCGGGAATAATATGGAGTGTTATTTGAAACACTGTTAATACCGTGTCTGTTTCTGTTGCAGAGCAATGCCTATACGGCCATGTCGGACTCGTACATGCCCAGCTACTACAGTCCTTCCATTGGTTTTTCCTACTCCCTGAATGAGGCAGCGTGGTCCACTGGTGGGGACCCTCCTATGCCTTACCTGGCCTCCTATGGACAGCTGAGCAATGGCGAACCCCACTACCTCCCAGATGCAATGTTCGGCCAGCCCGGTCCCCTGGGGAGCAACCCGTTCCTGGGCCAGCATGGCTTCAACTTTTTCCCCAGCGGCATCGACTTCTCCGCATGGGGCAACAGCAGCTCTCAGGGACAGTCGGGGACACCGCAGAGCTCTGGCTACAGCAGCAGCTACGCCTACGCCCCCAGCTCGCTTGGGGGTGCCATGATTGATGGACAGTCTCCATTTGCACCTGCTGCCAACGAACCCCTCAACAAGGCACCTGGCATGAACAGCCTGGACCAGGGCATGGCGGGTCTTAAAATCGGTGGTGCTGCCCCTGGTGGGAATGGAGAAATGGCTCCGAAGGTGGTTGGCTCTGGGCTGCCTGGTGGGGGGCCATTGGGCCCTGTATCTTCTGTTGGACCTCCCAGCATGCCCCCCGTCTCCATTGCTCCACCCAAGCCGGCCTCCTGGGCCGACATTGCCAGCAAACCCGCCAAGCCTCAACCCAAGCTTAAAACCAAGGGTGGCATGGCAGGTGCCAATTTGCCTCCTCCGCCCATTAAACACAACATGGACATTGGCACTTGGGACAACAAGGGCACCATGCCCAAAGCTGCCACCCCTCAGCAGGTGCCCTCTATTCCCAGCAACGGGCAGCCACCTAATCAGGCTTCTCCGCAGCCTGGAGCCACAGCTGCAGGGAACCCACAGATGCCTCTGAGCAATGGACAGCTGGTTCCACCTGTCTCCCAGCTGGGGCAGCATCATCTTCCACCTACTGGACAGCCAGGTATGGCTCAGATACCCCAACCCCTCTCCCAGGGTCCACCACCGCCAAACCACCAACAACAGCAGCAGCCTTCTCAACCGACTCGCTGGGTCCCTCCGCGTAACCGGGCCAATGGGTTTGGAGACGCCGGCGGAAGCGGGTCAGGCCAGTCGCCTCCCTCCTCTTCCAGCGTCAGCGTGGTTCCCGGAGTCCCGTCCGAGCCTCACCCCGTTTTAGAAAAGCTGCGGATGGTTAACAACTACAACCCCAAGGACTTCGACTGGAACCTCAAGCAGGGCCGCGTGTTCATCATCAAGAGCTACTCCGAGGACGACATCCACCGCTCCATCAAGTACAACATTTGGTGCAGCACGGAGCACGGCAACAAGCGGCTCGACGCCGCTTACCGCTCGTTGGCGGGCAAAGGGCCGCTTTATCTTCTGTTCAGCGTCAACGGTAGCGGGCACTTCTGCGGTGTAGCGGAGATGCGCTCACCGGTGGACTACAACACGTCTGCTGGCGTGTGGTCGCAGGACAAGTGGAAGGGCCGCTTCGACGTGCGCTGGATCTTTGTAAAAGACGTTCCCAACAGTCAGCTGAGGCACATTCGGCTAGAGAACAACGAAAACAAACCGGTGACCAACTCTCGGGACACACAGGAGGTACCGCTGGACAAGGCCAGGCAGGTGTTAAAGATCATCGCTGGATATAAACACACCACTTCCATCTTCGATGACTTCTCTCACTATGAGAAGCGTCAGGAGGAGGAAGAGTGTGTGAAAAAGGTAAAACACCATTCCTAAAATGATTGAAACGTGTAATAAAACATTTGTTCAACTCTGAATGTCGTTATATATTGAGTTTTTCTGTCACATTATACAGAATGAAAAGTTTTAGTACAAGTTTGATTTTTATTCTAAGTTGAACTATTTTCTCTGACTTGTTTATCCCTCCTCTGTTTATCACTTGAGCTGCACAATATAAAAAAACAGTGTTGTAGGTAAATGTAATGATTGTTGTATCAATTAGAAGAAATCCACTTTTTCTTTTTACTCATGACCTCTGACCTTTGGCAGATTACCATGATCTGTCAATTGTGGGAATCTACTACAGTGAAACTTGTATCTAGCCTTATCGGCATCCAAAGTGTACATTGATGACACTTGGTGTATATTAGCCTTCAATTACTGCTTTCCAGTGTTAATATGCAAACACATGACAATATAGCAAAGTATTGTGCAGTTCTTATATATTTTAGTCATAAGTCAAATTATAAACTGGAAATACCCTGAATATGTGTGTGAATGTTATTTTTCAGCTTAGCTGCCATATTGGTGGTGGTTTTGGTTTGTATGCAGGAACTACAGCCGGACAAAATATCATCGCAACACGAGTGTGTGCAATATTCACGCTACTGTTTGGAGAGCAGTAATTGTTGGTTAATATATTCCAAGTGTTATGAAATTGCATTTTACATGCTAATGTAATATTTAGTTGGAGTCTCATGGCAGCAGATCCTCACACTGGACACAGATGACCTTGGCTAAGATGCTGAAGGCCACAGAGTGATGGAAGAAGAAAATAGGCATGCATCGCATCTCTCCAGATATTTCAATATACCAATGTGTGCAGTAGCTACTTGCCATAGCACACAATAGGGTGTGTAACACTTTCTGGTATAGTCCAGAAGCTTAACTCCTTTCTTTTTGTTGTAACCTTTAACTTTTGGCTTTACAATGAACCAGATTAGACCATGAAACGGTGAAATACTATATTTATTTTACAGTTGTTGCACTTTATCATTTACATAGTGAATTTAAAGCATGAGGAATAAAAGTATCAAGCAGCAGATTTTGGATTCTTTCACAGGTTGGGGTGTTTGATTTAATAAAAAAAAAATTATTCCTTTCTTCCATGTGTTTGCACACAGAACAGTTTTACAGTTAAACTGTACATGTATGATTATTGGAAACATACTTTTACAGTCCATTTCTTTGCTGTGTAGTTTTACATTTCTTGAATGTCATTTTGAACATTTAAATAAATGCTTAGAAACGGTTTATTTTCATAAATTTCTGAAAATATTAACTTCTCTTTGTATTGGATTACTACTCTAATTGTACTATATTATTTTTACGGTATCAAAAGTTGTTTTTAATCTAAAATGTTTGGTTATAATTGAAGTCTATGGATGGAGACCACGTTGTTTATGTTGTGCTCAGTTTCCTGTGCTGTGTCTGACAGGTGGAGGTCCAAGGCAGTGAGCCATATCCCAGCAACCCAAGCAACAGGAGTCATTACAGGCTTCAGGTAACTTTGCTTGAGCTCAGGAGTAATTTGATGCACATGTATTGTTGATTTATGCCATGGTATGTTGACTTTTTAATAAAAATGTGTTTGCTTTTTTATTCTACCTGCAGTTATTTGACACTCTTCACAGTATACAATCTATCCCCTTCTGTTATAAATCCATTGGAAATGGGGAAAAACATGTTTTATTGTACTTTATTTTGTACTTATTGTTTTTAATTGTTGCTTCTTCTTTTTTCCAGGAGCGCCAAGGACGAGTCAAGTAACAGTTGGTGCTTTGGTCAAAGGACTGCAATGCCCCTTCCTAAAACCCTGTCCGCTCCAGTACATTATTACATTCAGATCTCTAAGAAATTCTAATAGGGGTGAAGATTTAACAAAGGACAAAAGGAAAAAATAACTAAATGAAGACTTTGATTTCTTTTGACTTTAAAGACTTACTTCGAACTTGTAGTAAAAAGGAAACGATTATTCATAGGACTACAACTAAATGCATAGCATCCTTAGCTGAAATCCTTTTTTTTTTTTTTTTTTTTTTTTTGCCCTACCCCATTCCACTACATACGCTTTTTCCTTGTATGCTGCTTTTTCCTTTCCTTCTTTCTTTCCTTTATTTTTGTAAACACAAGGATCGGCATCCATTTTTTTTATGGTCCAAGACTTGAGTCTGTAATTCTCACACAAACCTTAATGATCAAAAATCCATACAGAAAGCAAATAGAAAAAATTAGCGTCCCCCTCTGCTCAAAAAAAAAAAAAAAAAAGAATGGAAAGATCTTCATCTTTAAAAGCAACTCTTACACCTGTCTGCAAATGATGCTCAGATCATCAACCGAGAAACCCAGAGCAACTTCTTCCACAGTGGATTCCTCACCGACGGCTGGTGCCAACTATTCTCACTTCAGTTTCTGTTTGTACATGCTTGCCATGTTTTTGTTTAGGAGGACTACAGATGTTCGTTTAAAAAAAAAGAAGAAAAAAGTAACGCCCTCTGTGTTTTCACATGTTGTCGGAGTGTGTAGGGGAGGTGGGGTGAGGAGGATCAAGGCAGGAACACAAAGGAAGGGGGTTAAATGTTTAAATTCAGAGAACATGTTAAGTTGAGCTTTTGCTCACTGTATAATTTTATGGGGAAAAATGGGGCCGTCTGTTAACAGTCTTCATTGGACTTTACGCCTTTTTCTTTCTTTCTCTTGAAGAAGTTGAGTCATTGTTGCTATGGGCTGCTTTTTTTTCTTCCGTTTTCTTATGACTGATGCGAGTGGCCTTGCCCCCACTCTTTCTATTAATCAGTTCAAAAGTAATAAATGTGGTATATTCAGCAGAGTTGTGTGCATTCCTTATGTTCGACTTGAAAGTGGCTTCTTTATTCAGCTTGTTTTTACATGGTATTAATGTTTTTTTTCTGCTCAGTTATAATCAACCTGCAAATGATGGAGGCTCTACTTTAACCCTGCTTTGCCTTTCCTACTGCTCCACTTTTCTGTCACCTTGTCCTCCACACTCCCCAATTCTTATTTCTGCTCAGCCAGACATTCATAATAAATCATTAATTGCAGCCATGCATTGCTCGGTGTCATTGTCAGTTTAGAAAAAAAAAAGGAAACCTTGAGAACTACTGGCTTTTATTTGTGGCATAATAAAGATGCTCCACAAAGTTATGTTGGGTTTTGCTTCTCATTGGCTATTTGTACTTGCACTTATTCTCCTTTAAACCAGTAAAGTTTAAACTGATGTTTTCATGAGGATTGAATTCCACCTCTGCATTGGTGCATGTCGGTTATTGTGTGTCAAACCAGAATTTTTATAAATGGAATGCGGTTGTTGCAGACACACCTTTGTGTTCTTTAGGCATTCAAGTCAAATGTCTGCGGTGAAACTGTCCGGGAAAAGCCGTCAACTTCTCATGATTGTGTTTAGAATAATGCATCTTCTACCTGCTTAAGGTAAATTGAAAATACATCCTAGAACTACGTATTTCGGATCGTTTCAGTTGTTTTTTTTGGCATGAAATGTGGTGACTCAGCTTGATTAAAAACCTTACATACACTCACTAATTGGTGGAAAATGACATTTTGTAAAATATGACACGTACAAGATTCCGTAATTACCATAAATATTCGATTAATCCACATTCCGCCATTTTCTGTCTTGGAAATTATTTCTGTAATAGTCGAAGCGGACACAAGAGGGCGACACATGATCGTTTACCGTCCCAAGTTCTTCAGCCGGATTCAGTTCATCGCCTCAGGCTTCCTGGACACGAGGCCTTGTGCTACAAGGTAAGCAATACTGTCTATAAAATGTACCGGTGTGGAAATTTATCACGTATCTGATCGGAAATTGAGAAAAGCTTTATAATCTGCAAGAAATTAACTGAATTAGGCTTTTCAAGAAGATTTTTGGTCACGCTTGCGCAACGTTGGTGTGTAAATGAACAGCAGCCTGTATTGCAGCTTTCATTTCGGATTTTCTACATTTCTGAATATGTTTCTTCAGGGCTAGAGGTGCCTCAGCGGTTTATATACGTCTTAAAAATAGAGCTTTTAAAGTGATGTGGGTAGTAAGTGCCATAATAATCACCGTAATGTCTAATTTGATATCCAACATTTTACATTTGCAAAAAAATTCAAAAGGGCATTTATTGTGCACTTTGACGCATTTTTCGCATTTAAACAAGCAGAAATCTAATATATGTACCGGTGTAGACCTGTTAGTAAAAAATAAATTGGCTGACTATTTGATATTCTTGCAGTCAGACTAATTGTCAGCATATTAACAGTAGATTGTAGTAGGACTTAACATAAACAATGGGTTTTTAGCCACTTCCAAGCCAACAGCAGGAGCTCAGTGTTTCAGCAATTATGCATTTTTCTGGAAATTTGCTCCACATTAGTGACCCATAAAATAGAATGTTGCTTCTCCTGGTTTGGTTCTGATTCTGGGAATGCAGAGTGGACTTGAACCAGAAGACTTGATTGGTCTGGAAGCTTGATGGGAAAACAACAGCTCTTTAAAGTATTCTGTTGCTAAGCCATTCAGTGATTTATAAACTAACAAAAGTATCTTAAAACATATTTTCCATCAGCTTTTGGGCCTGATCAGTAGTTTTTAGCCGCAGTAGCTAACTCTACATTGTTTATGTTAGCATCCAAAGATGACTTCAGTTTTGTTTGTGCTGAGCTGGAGAAGGTTATGGTACATCCATGCTCTGACTTGTTTCCAGCCTCTCTTCAGTGCTTGAATGGGTTCATAGTCACCTGGTGACATTATGATGGAGTTATGAGTCACCTGCATATGTATGGGACCTAATCTCATAACTGCTTTTTATAACGTGAGCGGAAGCATGTTTGCTAAACGGGATGCGTCTGAGGATGGAACCTTGGGGTACCGGTCATCTCTGATGATTGGATAAGATTGTTGGTAGGAGGAAAAACAGAATCTGTTTTAGTCTAGTTATTTTCTCCTACTAAATGTGTTTTTTAGTTGACTTGTACACTAGGCATGTTGGAAAAAATAAAGTTTTTGGTTGTAGAATTTTTTTATGCTACAGAAATTTGACCTTTGTAACAAGGTCGTGCACATTCTGACTTTCGCTGTACGTTCGTTCTGCCAGAGGTTTCACACTGATGGCTTTAGGCTTAATTTGCAACATCTGGATGGTTCAGTGTAAAAGATGTTATAGGGATGCTCCGATCAGGTT
This sequence comes from Poecilia reticulata, assembly GCF_904066995.2. Classification (NCBI taxonomy): domain Eukaryota; kingdom Metazoa; phylum Chordata; class Actinopteri; order Cyprinodontiformes; family Poeciliidae; genus Poecilia; species Poecilia reticulata. Next base: position 23,891,134 of record NC_088851.1, read on the forward strand.
TTTTGATGCCGATTCCAATACTGATCATCAATGAAGCCGATCACTGATCACTGCTACCAATCGCCTGGAATGGTTGCCAATTTTTCGCTTTTGGTATAAATGATACTATGTTATCTGACAAAATGGAAAAATTATCTGGCAATAAATTCACCTAATTTAGACATAATAGACACATTTTAATACATATCTAAGATCGTTTTTTTATTTTTTAAGTTAGATGCTGCAGCTTTAAGCAGATGTAAAAGTTCACTGTCTGGTGGAGGTTGAGTTGCGCTCCGTCTGTGAAATATTACTATCAGTAGCGCGTAGCGGGGGTCCAAAAGTGAGAGCAGAACCAGCGTCTTACACTGCTAGCTCGAAGACTTTAATTACTTTTCTGGTTGTTAGTTTAGCTTTCTGACCGTGATGCTAATCCGGTTGAGTGTTGGTAGCTGTGCGCTGCTTTACCTGCTATCTGGCCGCTCGGATGTCCTTATTTCCCTGCAGTGAGCCTCGATGTAGCCAAACTCCGTCAAGTGCTTGTTCTTTAAATGCCATATTAGATTCGTTGTGTTGATGCATTTTGACGAGCTTCACCCGCGAGGTAATTTTTCAACGCACTCTCGGATATATAAATCGTTTTTATTACATTTATCGTGGGGGGTGGGCGATATCGACTTAAAATTTTATCACGATATTTTGTAGTACTGCTGTGATAATGATAAACGTCACATGCAGACGTGTGACTGCACACAATAACGGCTCTGAATCACATTTTCAAATTAATGATATTAATCTACGCTCTCATTAAACAAACAGTGAAAAGTTTTGGGGTTTTTGCATCATTAATAAGAATTTATTGCAACAACGATAAATCAGAAATCTTATTATGGCATGAATGATAAATGATAAACAACACAATAAATGCCCACCCCAAATGTTTCATTATCACAACAGTACAGCAAAATACGACAAAACTTCAAGTCTGTGTCGCCCACTGCTGGGGATAACCCTCAGAAATCAGATTCACCCTTATTACAGGCGAGTTTATGGTGAATGGCCGGCATCTAACAAAGTGACAACAGCCTATAAAAGAGCCACGGCTGGTGAGCGTTGAGTGTGTCGGGAGGGAGGGAGCTCCATGGCACGTGTCGTCTGTGTGTTGTGGTGGGGGGGAGGGTGTGTGTGTGTGTGTGTGTGTGTGTGTGTGTGTGTGTGCGCGAGGCAAGCGTGCCGCCCTCAAGGGGTTCTCCTGTGACCCTTATCTGCGTGTCTCTGGGGACGCCTTTCAGCCCCTCCTGGGATGCAAATGAGCAGCCATAAAGCAGGGGCGCATGGAGATGCCCCATACGGAGAGGGCGGCGGAGAAGAAAGAGAAAGTGGTGCTGGAGGTGGAGGAAGAAGAGGAGGAGAAGGAGGAGGAGGGTCAGCTCTGGAACATCCCACAGAGTGAATATTACGCTGAGAGCATGCAGGAGATGAAGTAGCAAACTAACAGACATGATGGGAGAGTTTGTGATGGTGTGTGAGATGGCATCCTCAACCAACATTTTCTTTCCTTTAAATTGATCAAATCCATAAAAATAAATAAAAATGATTATACAGCTACGATTGAAGATATAATTATTTATGTATATCTTAAATCCTGACGGGATCGATCCAGAGAAAACATTCTCGACTCATGAGATCCTTTTGTGAGCGACGTATTACACGGTTTGGGTTCATTTTGCACTGCAAGGTCATGGTTCTGCTTTATTTTCCCCTCATTATCATAAGGCATCCATCTCTTTCTTCCATTAGTGACGCTTCGCCATGTCGCCAACCCGACCTCTATTTTCGTGACTAAATTAGATTGCCTCTGTCTTCTCCTGCATTTTACTGGGAAAAAATAATCTCCCAATCAAAATGAGAAAATTAATCCTCTAAATATCATTATGTAGTTTGTATTAAAAGATAGATTGCACAATCTTTTTCTGAGAATATTATTATATATCAATGCATTTTAAATGCGTATCGTCAGTTGGAAGTTTCAGAATCTTCTATTTTACGCTATTTATGTTTATTTTATTTTAGTATTAATTGAATATGGCGGCCTCATGACATATTCCTACCTCTTTTTACTTACATATATGTAAGAAATAAAAAGATGTCATGTTGGGAGATGGTTTTTCTGGGCGGTGGGGGAGGGGCCGTCTGTGTATGGTCACCTGCTCTCCAGCACCAGGGGTTCTGCAGTGTTTGATGTGGTCGGCATCCCCCTCCGCATGTCTCCTAATTGTATTGAGCATTGTGACGATGCATAATGTGCAGACAGGCAGAGGGACCTGAAAACAGTTGATGACCTCTGTCTCAACATATGTGGCACGCTCACCCGCTGCACACTGTCATTGTGAGGAGATGAATGCATGCGAATAGAAATGCGTAGATGTAGACCTGCTATATAGCTGTGGTATCTATTTTTTATTTTCTTTAAATAAGACACGGCTTTTGCTCTTAAATAAATTTGTTAGTGAGGTTTTTAGCTGCTGTTGCGTCTGAAATAAATCTGAATTATATGTCGACTTATTTTAAATAATGAATTTTTACCACATTTTTTTTATTTTTGTCTGCATATTGTGCCTCCATCATCTGGGATGTAGGTCAGCTCACATCTTTGTTGCCTGCAGCGATTTGCAGCTTGAATCGTTTGATGTAAGGCTGTGATTTTCTTTTATTTAATACAATAATTTATGCTCATTATTAAAATTACTTGAGGCTTTCTTATATTGGATTTTTTTTTTTGTACTTTAACAAGAAATACTACAGATAGAAATTCAGTCCATAAAACGACGACTTTATTGAAATGTTTCAAAGAAGGAAAAAACACAAGTGTGATGCTGAAAGTGAGAAACCCAAACGGATCGTTTCAAATGCAGGGAAGCGTGTTGCAGCTGAAATCGAAGCTAAAGTTATAAACCAACATGCAGGAGGATGACTTTGAGTTTTTTACAAGACAAATACACAGCAGGAGTTTGATTTATTGCTTCCCATAAGTAATATCATGGCAGTATTTTTCTTTTTTGTCTTTTTTTTTTTTACCTCATAAGGAAGTGTATTCTCACAGAAAACACACAGACCTTTGAAGTGTCCCACTGTCACCACATGGCAAATCCCCCCAGTGTGATCCCTCTGTCCACTTGGCTGCAGGAGTAACACTGCAACGCTGCCTATGGCTCTGTTTGCTGGGACAATATGGAAACCAGTATGTTAACCGCCCAGTGCCCAGTGGTTGTGGGTCTGTGTCCTAAAATATGCATTTGCTCCTCTTGGATCTGTGCGTGCAGGCTGGTTAATCTGGATTGTGAAGCGCGTTAATCTGTGCAGCCCTGTCCTGTCACCTACACGCTGCAGGTGAGGGTCGACTGTGGCTTCTCTCTTGGCATTCACCGCGTGCCTTAATTGTATTGAAATTAAATCAAGGTCCACTGTGAACACAAAGAGCTCAAACCCAAACTTCCAAGCATTCGCAGCTAACGCTCCCATGTCCTCCTCTAATCTGTCATGTGCCGCACGTTGAACTTCACTCCTTCTTTCGCTGCATGTTTTCGCCTCTTTTCTGTTGCAAAAGTGCAAAGAAATTTCTGCCTCCGCTCAGCTGTACTTTCTCATTCCCTCTTCCTCACCTGTGATCTGTCCTCCCTGTAGGCTCAGACGCGGCTCTGCGGGTCTTTCACACGTCAGAGTGCCAGCCATGTTAATCCCACACAAATGTGCAGTCTGACTTAAAAAAAATAATGTTTTCTGTGCAGATAGTACAGAAAAAGACACAAACACACACTGCAAACGGTGGCTCGCACTGAACGGCACATATACATGCACGCATGCAAATGTGGATGTGCAGCAACAAAATTTGAGGGGGGGGAGAGGAAAAAAAAAAAAGTGTTGTCATCAAAGCAGGGTTCACAGCCTTCAGATGCTGTTTGGGTAAACAGAACAGAGAGACGAGAGCGGCAGAGCGAAGCTACCTTTGTTGCACCATAAAGAGAGCAGCTGCCCGGCTACCTGATCGCTACCATTCCTGCAGAACATCTTCCCCCTGAGAGCAAAACAAAGGAAGGACGCTCGGTTTTTTCACGAGGACACACCAACGACGCTCCGCAACGTCCTGATGTGAGCAAAGCGCCGGACTCTACGCGTCGCCTGATCTCTGGAGCTCAGTACGGCTTAACCAGACCAAACCGATCTTCATCCCAGTTGGTAAAGCTGTGTCGCTATCTCCCTCTCGCCCTCCCTCCTGCTCTCCATCTCTTTACTGTTCTCTCTCGCTCTGTACACTCTGCGCATGTATCTGTACAAACCAGAAAGCAGGACCTAAATATCAACACACACACACGCACAAATCGATTTGCAAGCAGTAAAGTGTGATGGAAAGAAGGAAAAAATTCAGAATTGAAGCTTTTTATCATACAAATCACTCCAGGAAATCACTTTTTTTTTTTTAAACTCTTCATCACTGCAATCAGTCTCTTTTTCCGTTTTACCCTACACAATGCTACCACAAACAGAATCTTTCTTTTCTCTGATCGAATACGTCCTTCCTCTCTAAGGCTGAAGCGAAAAACAGCAGAGAAGATGGAGAGTGTGTCCTCCTTCAGGTCCTCGCTCCCGGTCTTGTTGTTGTTTGTTGCCGCTGTAGTTGTGGCTGCGCCGCTCCATCTCCATCCTGTCTGGGTTCTTCTGCGTTGGGAAGACACAAGGGGTGGCGGGATGGCAAACAGGGGGAGACTGAAGGGACGGGATGCAGGCAGGTGTCACGCATGCAGTCAAGGGGGAAAGGAGGAGAAGGTAGCAGGAGGAAGAAAAAAAAAACACGGACTCAGCTAAATTCTAGCCGTTCATCGGCTTTAGGAAAAATCCATTTGGATCTGCTCAAGACAAAACCAGAAACAACGGGGAAAAAAAGCCCAGGATGTAGAATATACATATATAAGCCAGGTAGGTATATATGTATGAGGATCCAAGGGAGAAGAAGGAGAACAGGGAAATAAGGGACGGACGGACGAGGAGGACAGGCGACTGGCTCACACGCAGACACAGTGCGCTGAGGAGAAGGCACGGGCTTCAATTTATGCTTTCTGGTCGACACCACCCCCCATCTCACATACATCCATACACACACACACACACACTCTCACACACACAAACACACATCTATCGAATGTCCCGCCCCTATCTGCCCCTGTCCCTATCCTGTCCCGTACTGGATGCATGGCCCAGCTGATCAGTGCACAGGGATTAGCCAACAGGGCCAGCTGGCAGGGATTACACAGGCAAAGTGGGGGGAGGTTTGCACTGGGCGGCAGGGCGGGGGGGGGGGGTAGCTGAGGGGTGAGAGGGTAGATCTAATACTGGGGGATGAGAGGAGGGGGGGGGGGTCGCTGGGGCAGTTCTCTTGTCTTGTCCTACACACACACACCTGCATATAAACACATATTAGTGCACTCACACACTTGAAGCAGATGAACTGTTTGCAGCGACCGCAGCACAACAGAAATGAGCTGCAAGAGTGACGTCTGTAAGCTACGCATCGCATCGTCTCTTCCTGCTGCAAGCAACAACAATGCACCAAGCTGGTGAATGGATGTTAATGTGGAGGAGGCCGCGGGTCGGCGGGGTGGGGGGGGGGTTGACGGCAGAGGGAGGGAACCCCATGAGAGAGTGGAGCAGGGCTGACAATGCGAAGCTTTGACCCTTGACTCCTTCCCCGCTCCATCATCCGCAGCCATCAGCTGATTCTGGTAAATGGGCAGCGGCCACCCCCCCCCCCCCTCCCCTCGCCTCGCTCTCCCTGTCAAACACACACGTGCACACCGACACGAGCCCCGCTAACGCTGCTGAATCTACCAGGGATGACCTTAGCTCTTCTTTTTTTTATTACCAGCCCTTTCCCAGCTCCCGCTCCCTCCAGCGCTCCACTGCTCTTTTCCGCCTCATGTCTCACTTCACCACTTAGCTCATCCCGGTATTCCCGCTGCTATAACCATTCCCGTTCTTTAAAAAGTGTCCACAGCTGTCGTATCCACACAGAAACAGGAGCTTATTTTCATCTGGTCGTCGTTGAATCATATTGAATTAGATTTTCTTTCTCAGTGTTTTTGTAAGGCCTGTGAACCTCTTCCACATTACAGATGTATTTTGACTCCACTGGTGTGTAAAAGTACACAAATACTTTGGTTGAAATCAATAGGTCACACATTAAAAGCCTTTCAAGAGTAAAGCTGTTGCTGTTGTTTTTTTGTTTTTTACAATAAACAATGTAGCGTTTTCTTATGGCTGCTGATCTGATTTATTCATACATCAGCATCACTACTTCCTTTATTCAGTGTAGGTATTATTATTTTGATCCTTCATTAATATATGGTTAGGAAAAAAAATGGAAAGAAAAGTTAAACTTATCTTATTTCAGTCTCTGCAAAAAAATGCAGACAAATCTTTAAAAATGTTCCTTAAACACATCAGATGTGCACAATTTATGGAACGTAGACGCCGTCCAGAATGTGTCTCTAACTCCTCACAGTTATAGATTTGAAGCAGTAAATCAGACATCTTTTGTTTATCTGTGTGCAAACTGAGCTTCCGTCTGAGCTTTTTGTACATACGTGTCAAATACTGTATATGCACACAAATTTTAAATGCACGTACGGACCCGAGGAACGGGCTCCTCAAAGTGCTTTTCTGTAGATTTAACGTGACATTTTCTGTGGCCTCGAAGGCTAACGTAGATGCAGACATGCTGATGTGAGACATACATGATGTTAGGTTGGATGTTTTCTGCCTGAAATGCACAGACACCTTGGAGCAGAGCTCTAGTGTCAAACACCAGAGAGATCCTGTTTTTGTTTGTGAAGACGAGATTCATTTTTTATTTGAAATATTTTTCTGTTAAAGATCATTCTTTAATTTTCCCTTTAATTAAAGGGAAAATGCTATTGTGTATAAGCATAAATGGTGCTTTTTCACAAAAAGTTGAACCTTGTCCACGTCAAAAACATGGCAGAACGAATATTTCTTACAGCGTTTTTTACGCCTTCGCACTTCGTCCTTAATTTTTAAAGAAGAGAGTAGCAAACGGGCGTGCAACCACTGCTAGCTGGCAGCTGCAAAGATCAGAAGGACTCGAGAAAAGATTTTTTTTTTATCAGACAGAGAAACACGGGCAAAAAAGAGTCAAGCTATTATATAAAGAGACAAGCCAGGAGAGACAGACAGACAGGCAGAAACAGACAGACAGACAGGCAGGGACAAATAGGCAGTGCTCGTCTCCCACTTTGGTAATCTGATGGGGAGATTAGCAAGCAGGCAGCATTTGGGTCGGATTATCGGGTCATTAGAAAAGACTGGTGCTCCAGAGCCTCTCTCATGTGTTAATGTGGCTTTACAGGTCCTGAGCGCAGTCTGTGCAGATTGCAGAGGATGTACATGACATCGTCTCTAAACATGCAAAGAAGGCCGCATCACCCTAACACCCCTCAGACCTGGTGTGTAACTGTACATCTGTGACATTATTTAAATGTTTTTTTATATCTTACCTGCAATCCTCATATTTATCTAATAAAATGTTTTATATTAGTCGTCTCTAAATATCAGATTTAACTCATCCATAGAAATGTAGCATTTTTAAATAGCCTCTAAATTTGCACTTATAATTTATTTTTATATTGCATTTTAATAAAAAAAAAATATATAGACAGTTTTGTTTATTTCTGATAAAGAAAAATATTTACAGTTTTTAGATAAATTACAAGTGCAAGATTATTCCTTAATAAAAAGTGGAGTTTATTAGAAAAAATACATGGGATTGAAATGTGTTTTATTATTATCATACATATGTGATGCTTGGTGATATACTTGTAATTTATACAGAGTTTTTAAAATGCATGTCTTGTTGAAAATATATTTAGAAATCAGTTTGTGTTTTGTTATATATTGGTCAGGATTATTGGGCTGCTGCTCATTGATAGCTGATCAATGCTGCTGCCGTTCGCTGTGTCAGTTGTGCTGATGCGCAGTATCGTTGCAACGCTGCGAAATTGGTCTCAGTTTCACAAGAACAGACAATGAAGCCTCTGATAAGTAAGCATGCTTTATTTGTTGTGTGTGTGTGTGTGTGTGTGTGTGTGTGTGTGTGTGTGTGTGTGTGTGTGTGTGTGTGTGTGTGTGTGTGTGTGAGACTTCATGCCGAGCTTATTGTTCCAGCTTCACACCAGCCCAAACACAGATCTAATGAGCGTTAAGTTTGTAACTTTTCTTCTAGGATCGATCACTTTCTCCGTTAAAATCTGATCTCTGGTCCCAAAAACCTTCGCTGCTGCTGCTGCCTCTGCATACACCCTGTCCCAGTTCCCCACCCCCCATCCCCTTTTTGTCAAATAAATTGCTATGTGACCTACTTCCCATTTTGCACCATTTCGCTCGCATTCAGATATTATTGTTTGAACATGAGTGATTTGCTTTGGGGCATGCGGTATCAAAGAGGGCACATTGTGCAGTATACAAAATAAGGCATGCTTTACTGTAAGTGGTTATAAATTAAATATAAAAACCTCAACTTCAGCGTGGACGGCGTTTCATCTGTGGGTTGTTGCAGTGCTGCGGCCTCTTTTACCACTTTTAGTTTTTGAATTTTCTTGTGTGAATTGTAATTAAAATACATGGGCCACGTATTTTCTGATTAACACGTGAAGTAATTCTCAGAGCACCGAGTATGTGTTTGTGATGGCCATGGTCAGAAAATAAGGTAAATCAATTTTGCAGCCTAGCTAAGCAGAAAGCACACTGGTCATTTTTAATAATAAGCATTGCTAATTTATTGAGGCACGTTGCATTTATAACCCAGTTAGATCTGCACCAGTTGGCATCCAGTGTCCTGCCTCGACTTGTGGTGCATTTTTTAAAAACCCTCACTGATGCGAGGATCCGGCATCCAAAATACAGTCGTGGAGGAGTGCCGCAATAACTTGATGTTATTTTTGCATTCTCATTTTAGGTTTTGTTTGTTTTTTTGGGGGAAATATTATTTCTACCTGCATGTTTAATTTTAATTCTCAAATTAAAAAAAGTCAAATATTTCCATGTGTACAGCTGCGAGTCGCTGTGTGTCTCTGTGTGTGTGAGACGAAGGTTTCTTCCTGCAGGATCCCAGTGATGGAGCGATGGCACCAGAGACCTCACTGACCCTGATTTATTGGGATCAGAATCCACATGACAGCAATTAATTTACGTCCATTAACCACATTGCTTGCTCTCTCCTTCTTGCTCTCTGAGGACGTTTTTTTGCGCAACCAGTTTGAACGCTTTGCGCTTCTCCTCTTTGACTCCCCCCCCCTCCATCAGCGGCTGATCTTGCTTTTCGTCAGTCACTCCTACAGGTTCACCTCTACATGTAATGACTGTTGCGTTGCTGTAGTTTTGTTCTTTTCACAGGAACGCAACAGAATGAGGAACTTCTGATTTGAGCTATTTTAAAGGGTGTATCCGCTCTTTAATTAAAATTTAAAAAACATACATGGTGAAAAATGTGAATAACTTAAACACCGCTAAGCAAATTGACTAGAACTACACAAGGAATTGGATATTAACATTGTAAGCTGTGCATCTTCTGATCATGCCACAACATTCTGCATTCTGTTTTATCATGAAAGCATAATTTCATTCAGGTTCTTATGCTCAAGGGCCTTTTTATTTTTCCCTTTACATTTAAGTTTCCTTATTCATCCTCTCTGGCCTACATCTGCCGCCACTTCCGCTGCAACTTTAATTCTTCTTTTCTACCAGTATCCGTCAGCACAATTTTTTTTTTTTTTTGGCCTTTCAACTCAAGATGGGAGACTTTGCTTGAGGGGGAATTTGCCATTTACTTCCACAGACAAAGAAAAAAGAAAAGAAAAAGAAGGGAGCATTAGCACTTTGGCTCTTTATTTGTCTGCTTGCTTTGTGCATCTTTGCTTTTTCTTTCTCCACCTATTATAAAAGCCTTCCTCCAACTCAGGCCTTCACATCTTCACTCAGTCCTCCGGCTAGAACAGAAATCACTAAATGCATCGGGTTGCCTTGATCAGGAGCGAAGACGGAGGGATGAATTGTTTAGTTATTCCGTCCCGAACTTGAGTATAAAAAAACTCTTCATGGATGCAGACTTTCTATGTTTCACTTTGTAGAAATGAATAGATTTCTTGTTTTATTTTAGCACATTTCTGCAGACGCCTAATTTCAGATTTATTCTGACGGAGGAGACAATCAGAAAAAAAAAAAAAAATCCTTTGCAAGCATCTCATCGCTCGGGGACAGGTTCTCCCAGTGTCTGCTGGAGGATTGGCTGAGGACGTGGTGCGGGAGGAAAAGTTGCAGTTGGCAGCATGCAGAAAGACGCTGCAAAGGGAGTGGGGGTTTGCAATAAAGGATTTTAAACCAAAGCCTCTTTGGTAAAGCAGAGGAAGGGAGGTAGGGTGGAAAGAATGGGGCTGTGGGGGGAGGTGGATGGATACAGGATGACACAAGGTCCAGATTAACCCTAATCTCAGGTCTGCTGGTTTAGGTGAGGCCGGGGGACTGGAGGAGGCAGTGCCATGATGCCAGGTGGTCATGAGGAGGTTAAAGCTGGGAGAGGATGTGGGATCAGAGGGGGTGTTGCTAGGGGGGAAGAAGAAGAAGAAGAGCAGCAAATAGAGTAAGGTTTTCGATAGTTTTTGCTTTGAGCGAGCTTTTTTGTAGATTGAACTAAATTTAAAAAAACAATAACAGACAGAAACCAGAATGAGAGAAGCTGCTGTGGTCTGGGTTTGGAGTGGGGGGAGGTTATTCGGATACCAGCCCAGCGGGGGGCTGCGACAGAGGCGGCCGGGTGATTGGGTGGTTCGTGCATGGTGACAGTGGCACATGCCCCGGTGCATGGGATTAGAGGGACAGTCGGTAATCTGCTGTTTAGGCTGTATGTAGGGCAAGAGTAGCTTAGCCCAGCCGCTCTTAGCAAGGCTGGAGCGAGAGGGAGAGGAAGTGGACCGGCATTATGGAGCAGCACTCAGCTCACTCAAATCGCCCATCAGGTCGTTTTTTGTTGTTGTTTTTTTTCTGCTTTTATCCACCCGCTCTCTGTCTGGCTGCTTGTTTCACATACAGCAAAGTGTAAAAGTCTTCACACCCCCTGAACATTTTCACATTTTGTCACATCATATAACCAAAAACCCATAAAAATAAATGTGGCTTTTTATGTGGCAGACCAGCATAAAGGTAACAAGGAAAATGATGGATGGGTTCACATTTTTTAGAAATGCAAATTTGAGCCCCCTTTAAAATCCACATCAAACCTAATTAGAAAACACAGTCCACCGATGTGTAGTGCAGAGAATAAATCAAGCTGTTCTGCAAAGGCCTCAGAGGTTTGTTGCAAAAACATCACGAAGACCAAGAAACACAGCAGGCAGGTCTAAAGCAGAGTTAGGATATAAAATAATAACCAAAGCTCCAGTAAACTTCATAAAAACTGATCTATTTATGAGCTTATAAACTCTGCAGCATTAAAATAGCACGCCACATTTCATCAGTAATATCCCTCCTATGATGTTCAGGACGCTGCAGCCTCTCCAACCAACAACCAGTATTTTTTTCCCAGCTGCTGTTTTCTTAGTGTTCTGCTTTAACATGAGTTTACAGAAAGCTGCTACTGTGTTCTCACAAAATAACACCTAAAATGTAGTTTTATCATTTATTTTCAACAGCAGTGATGAGCAGATAACATTCCAAAAAGGTCATAATCGAATCGCCCAAATATATCTGATGACTAAATGCTTCATGGCATTCTGACAACTAAATGTTTACAAAATCTTACTGTGGAAAAACAATAGCTAAAAATGCTAACATTAGCTTCTGCTCTGTTGTAATAAGACCTGTTGATGATTCAACTTATATTGTAGTGCGGTTCCAGTTAATTTTGTGCCAACAGAACTGACACAAAAAATGGTTCTGCCTCATAAATGTAAGCTTGAAAGTCGTACATTTTAATGACTTTTATTTGCTCTTTCCCCACCACACTCTCTCTCTCTCTCATCTGTCCAGGGATATCGTGGCAGATCACATGACACGGATATAGCAGCCATCCTGTTTCACCTCCAACATTACTGATCTGAATGTCTTACTTCATATTTTTGGCCATCTTTAAAAAATGTATTAGAGCATAAGAACATAAGAACAATATACCTCTTCCCAAAGAAGTTCCAATAATTAGCTCTTCATTAGGAGCCTAATCTATTTATACCTTGCATGTGTTTTTGTTTTATTTTATTATGTTGAGAAGTCTACAGTTTCCATGGAGAGTACTTTCATTACTAAACTGCAGACCTTGACGATCCTTGTGGTATTAAGTTTTGAGAGCACTCCAAATTTGAGTTAAACGGTAAATATTGACAATAATTTAAGAGTCACTTCATAAATCAAATTAATTATTTGAACTGCTGACATAACAAATGCAAAACTAAGTTTAAAACGCTATGCTACATGACGGTGAAGAACTAATTGGATGTCTGTCCTCAGAAGCATAGGAAAGCTAAGTATACACTGCATAGGCTCAGTTAGTGTCAAATGAGAGGAATGCACACAGAAATCTGAGAGCATGCAGTGTGTAATCACTTTCAAACACAAGAGGTTGTGACAGCTTTCTTCTGTAGAGTGGAAACATTTCAGAAGTGACAGTAATACACTTCACTTAAGTTCAAAGTCGTGTTATATTTAAGAATATTCCAGAGGCAGTAATAATGTTACTGTGGGTTTTTTATTATTGTTTTTGCTTCATTTTAGTCTTATAATGATCAAACAGTTAATCAGTGGAACAACGGGACAAGCTCTGGGGAACATTTATATTACAAAGGCTTTTCAATTATCCAACAAAAAGTCCCATTTGTGACTCCTCTAGTTTCAAACTATTCACATGTCTGAGGGCCAGTTTGACGGTTCAGAGGTCAGAGCAGTGAGCTAACAGGACAGAAGGAAAATGGTTTGAATCACAGTAGTTATTCAAACCCCACTCACATGCAGTGGTGGGTGGTTTTTTCCCCGATGCATCAAGTTCCTGCAGTCCAAAATTAAGCACTAGGATATTCTAAGTGGACAATTGTGTTTCTGAGTTGGTTTGGTGGGTTGGGTGCGTCTTTCTAGACTATTTTTGTCCACTTCTCTTCTTTAAAATAGACACCTTGATAGATTTTCTGTGTTAGACCGATTTAGATTGCAGGCAGGCCGTTGAAGAAGTCAACCAAAAGAAATCCATTTCCTGAAAATGAAGAAAAGCAAAAATGTCAGGAATAAAACTGCAAAGAAATTTAAAGCAATGACTATCAGAGCTCTGCTAAATCTATCAACTGTAAATCTACTAAGGCATGGATGTCCGGATGTCCACCTAAGCTGACAGACCAGACAGGAGAGCACTAATCGGAGAAAAAGGCATAAGGTTGCAATGGTACCTTACCAGTCTTTACTGGAGTAGCTGCAGAAATCCACAGTTCAGGAGGGAGAATTTGTTGACGAGAAAACTTTTACCACCTCCTTCCCAGTAACTGCTGTGTCCCATACATGGCTTTATCACAACTAGACAACTTGTGTTCCTCCAGAGCTGTGGGTCTCTGCAGCTCCTTTTCTGACTCAGTCTTTCAGTTTGAGAGGACGGTCTTGTCTTTGTAGGTCTGCATTTGGTCCATCCCATGTCTATCATGTACATGTGCAAAAAATTATGTACAGTTTTCATTAAACCAGAAAATCTCAATGCTCATGCTTTTTTAAATTACTATTTATATTGAGTAAACTTGTCTTTGTTCACATTCTAAATTTATTCAGATTTTATGAACGCAATAAAAAATTCTCCCCTTAGAGGCATTCAAATAAATCAACTTGTTAGCATGTCACTGTTTGCTGTATCATGATTTTCACTTTGTTACATTGTGTTGGGTCTCTTTAGTGAGAGAAAAGTCAGATTTCGCTGTAGCTGAATGACATATGCAGAGAATATATTTGCTGCAAATTCTTGGAAATGCACCATTGTCCAAACCACCCTCACCCTTCCAAGTCATTCAGACTGGCCTCCATCTCTCCCCATTCTGCAATAAGCCGACTGATTTATGGCCAGTGAACTCAAGCACAGGCAGGCATATGAATGAAAATTCGTCAAGTTTGCTTTTCCCACTCTGGTCTGTGAACACTGCCAGAGAACCACATTGCCCCTAACCGTCAGCAGCAGCTTCAGCAGAGCAATCAAAGCCTTTGTTTTTTTCTCACCAGCCCACAATCCCACCTGCTTTGGCGAGACGAAAAGAGTCCTTTAAAAACACAGAGGCGGCATAATTTATTATTCTAATTAGTCAAAGTGAGACTTTAAAAAAGCCACAATTACACTAAACAAGCAAAGCAGTTTCCAGGTTGACGACCTCTTCTTCTGGTCAGCTCTGGTCAGAAGCTTGCATCCACTCTTTAACTGCAGGAATGTTAATTTCAACTTTTATTGACTTACTTTAACTTTTCTTTTTGGAGGTTGGATGGATATTCAAACTCCCATTTCAGTGATGATTGTAAGCAAGAATTGTGTTGACATGTCTGAATTTACTGTTGATTTTCATAAATCCACAGGGTCAAAATTCTGCATTGTAAAAATAAAAGTGGGCCAGGTCAAAAATTTGCCATTGTATGCATTTTAAGTTCAAGATGTAACTTATTTACTCACCTGAAAAAATATCAAATTGAATTGAAACATCACTGGTACTGGAGAAAAATCAGCTTAAGTTCAAATTAAGCCGTCTGTAGCATTAGCTTTGGATTAATGTTTCATTCAAACACTCGACTGGTCCAAGTTCACATCGAACTCTAGATTTGCTCTGGATATAGTTTAAAAAAATTTAGTTACTCTTCTTTCTAAATTTGTGACAGCCAAACAAACAAACCCACAGCATGATGCTACCTCCACCATGTGACAATTGATATTGTGTTCTAAGTTTTTAAAGTCTTTTTTTGACTCCTATATTTCTTGACATTTTGGTCAAACAAGTCAATGTTTTTCCCATTTTGATCATAAAACCTTTCTCCAGAAACATTTTGGTTTGTCCATGTGTGCAGCTGCAAATTTCATTCAAACTTGATTTCACCCCAGGCTGAGAGTTTGGAGAAGATGTTTGAAATTTGGATACAGATGGTGATCCAATAGGTCCAAACCTGATGAAAACTTAGAGTACTCTTAGAAGAAGCGTCCGTCTTTGGAAATCAACCAGTTTAATGGAGCCAAAACAAGTCATGTCGAAATCCATCCAGAATGATGCCAGAAATTTGTTGATGGTTAGAAAAGGGTCTGGATTTTCTTCTCTTGCTAGAAGGTACTAAAAAAAACATTCACTGTGTGAATGTTACCGTGTTTCCCCGATAGTAAGACACCCCCGATTGTAAGACGTATCAGGGGTTTCAGGGGGGTCGGCTAATATAAGCCGTACCCCGAAAGTAAGACATATGTCTTTCGGGGAAACACGGGGGTATTGCCGCCTCCCTCTCATCTAGCTGCGTGCCGCCTCCTGCCCACGTCCGCACCGTCCCCCTCTCCATACGTCACCGCGCCGTCCCCTGCACTTGTCACTGTTGCCTCCTGCTTAAAATACAGTAATACAATACTGTTCAGGTTGTTAATAAATGTTAATTTTATGGTTAAAACAAAAAATTCGACATTTTTTTTCCAATATAAGACATACCCCGAAAGTAAGACATAGTGGGGCTTTTGGGGATAAAAAGAAAGTAAGACACTGTCTTACTTTCAGTAATATTTGAGCCTATATTTATTATTTTGATACATTAAGTTTGGGAAAAAATGTGTTAAACTAAGACCTGTAAACCAATTTCTTGTTTTTCATATTTATTATAGTTTTTCATTTTAAAAACATTCCACCCTGAAAAAGTCAAAGTTCAAATAAATCATTAAAAGCCCCAAATTAATTAAATTGATACCAGTGACTGTATTTTGAGAAATATAAAGAGTCTGTCTAAGCAGTGCTTCATGTCTCCATGAAGTGAATTTCAACAAGCATGTCGGCTTACAGCGCATACAGCAGGTATGTGACCTGGCTAACCAAGTGTCTCCCATCAAACCCGGGGCTTAACATGGAGTGATACCCTGGTAAAGTCTGCCGCAGTGTTTAATTCCAGGTCATTTCATAATCTCTTTGATAATCACATCTGCACATCTCTCCACATTCACTGTCTGACAATCAAACAGCTGCAAGCTGGCATACTCGCTAAATCTTCGCTACAACACACCAGCTATACAGTCAAATATATGCATGCAACCACTCCATGCATGCATGTCTGCACAAGTGCTTGTAAGAAAGCGTGTACGTACACTCATGGACAAATTGCCTATGTGCACAAAAGCGCTCAAGCACATGCATATCCACTCCTTCTACATTCATTTGATCACAGAAATTCCTTCAAATTAAAGTAGATCCTTCTAAAATCACAACTCTGCAGAGGTTACAGAAATGATATTGATTGATTTTTAAGTGGGAAGTGTGTTTTTAGAAGCAGAGAAGAATGGGGAGAAAATGAACACAGCGTGTCTACTGTATTTATGTAGTGTCTTCACATCCCTTTGGTCCTCTGCACCTCATCCCTTCTCCTCTTCCCACACCGCCTCTCCAAGCTCACAGTTACACCCCAATCATCCGGCATCAACAGGCATGTGAACCCAGCACTTGGTTCATCTCTCCTTCTGCCTTCCGCTCCTACTCTGCCTGCTCTGTTTTCATCTGTGTGCTTCCACTCTCCTAGCTTTCGGGTAATTACCTGCCATTTGCATTGCAAAGTCCCTCCGTTCAGCATTCAGCTCCTCCACAGGTGACTGAGCTTCATTTCTCTGGCAGATAAGAGAGAGGAGAAAGGAAGACAGGGAGGAGGGAAGGGTTGTAGAGAGGCTGTGATGTTATTTTGGCTTGCAGAATATGGGAACAATGCCCTGAGTACTTCTTTTTTTGTTGTTGTTCTCATTGACTGGATCAGAGAACAAGGAATGATACTTTATGCTCCCACTGACAAACAATTATCGTCATTACCGTCCCATCGCTAGGTCTTCCTGAAGGTCAAGTTGAAAGCAGTGGAGAGCTGTACCTTTAAAAGACTTTGATAGAAAATGTAATTCTTTGAGATTCAGTTTTATTTACCCACTTTTTTTTTTTTTTGTGAAATCCTAGTGAGACAAGTTTGATTCACAATACCAAAGTACTTGGCTAAATCAATAACAAAGCTGTAGAAGTTGCACAGATGATTCACTGCGGCGGCCCTGAAGGGAAACACAGAATAATTAATTAATTAATTTGGTTTTAGATTACTTAGAAAAAATATTTAAAATACTTGAGTTTTCTTCAAGAATCATAGTTATATATTATCGTAAATGAAAGTCTTCCAGTAGAGCCAAGATGGTTTCCAGTTTCCATATTGATGCATATTTAGTGTTTAAAGTATTAAAACAGGCATTTATAAGTGTCTTAAAGGGGCTCTCAAGTATTCACAGAGCTATTCATGGACAGTTGTGGTCCCTAAGTGCAATGCATAATATATTTAATAAAGCAATAGTGTCTTCACAGATCTGCCTAAATAAAATCAGACAGCTGCTGCTGATCCAGAACAATGTTTGTTCTGTTTGTGTTTTCACTAAAACCAGGAAGTGAGAGCACATCAACCCAGTTTAAAGTCCTTCCACCCTGAGAGAATAGACTTTAAAATACTTCTGTTAGTTTATAAATCACTGAACGGCTCAGCACCAAAACATATTAAAGATCTGCTCTGGGAAGATCAACCTTCCAGACCTCTCAGGTTTTCTGGATCTGAACATGAACATGAAGAAGCAACATTCAGCTTTTTGTGCCACAATAAACTTTTCAAAAACTGTGAAACAGCTGAAACACTGAGTCCTTTTAAATGGAGACTAAAAACCCACCTGCTTAGAGTTGCTTTTGAACAATAAATGAAACACTGACCAACATATTTGATGTTGATGATTTTAACAAATTCACTTCACAAAATGTGTGTTATTGGCTTTCACAATTGTTGACTGTATCGTGTGTTTATTGATGAGTTTTTAATGTTTTCAGTGTAAAGCACTTTGAAGGCCATGTTGCTGAAATGTGCTATACAAATAAACTTGACTGATTGATAGTTTACAATGTATATATATCACTTTCATTAGCTACTGAAGTGATTGATGTCAAGCTTTCTGTTGAACAAATTTCATTTGGAAATGCTTTCTCTCAGTAATTTTACATTTTAACTATTTGTGTGTTTATTTTTTACTCTTTGAAACACCAGAATTAGCAGTTTTATATTTTTGTCTGCTGAATTTTTTTTTAAATATTAAATCAGATATTATTTACTGAGTCATGATCAAGTACTTTGAGGACAGTTTTTGGCTACTCTAACCACTTCTGCTGGTTTCTAATGAAAACATCCAGTTACCAAAACTTGCACAGACCATTAAGACTGGTACTTTATACATCCATACTTTAACCTGCTCCACCAGAAGCACCTCCCACAAAACGGCAGCAGATAATTGGTGAGTGCTCATTTGCATGCTGAATGTGGTGGATATTTATTTAAATTTAATTTCGTTCCCGCACACGGTGCTCTGCAGGCTTTTGTGCCAAAGTCATATTAACCCCTTGACTAGTTAATATGCATCGCACGACGTGGCCCACGTGCCATGAATATTCATCCTGATGGCGTTTTTTTTTTTTTTTCTTCCCCTTTCCGGTGTCGCTCCCTCCCGTCCTCGCCGTTTAACGTAAGTCGGTGATGAAGGCCGTTATGAAACCTTCCCGGAAGGCTCCGCCGCACTCGGGCTGGTTTCCACAAACACTCGGAAAGTGCGCATGGCTGCTGCTGGTGTACGTGTCGCTGCTCGCCGCTGACAGAATGACAGATAAGACCGAGCTGCCGAGCAGAGAGCGGGCTCTGAAGGGAAGGGAGGACAGGATGGGCGTAGCAGGTAAATTGCGGAGTAACGTAAGTTTATAAAAGTTTATCCAAATTGTGGAGTCGGATTTTTTTCTGGAGCCACGTCTGCTGAAACTATTAAAGTTTGTAATGTGACGTTGAAAACACACACACACACACACACACACACACACACACACACACACTCACACATTGACTGTAGAAGAACTGAGGTTTAAAATAATGCAAGGACACAACTTAATCTATATTTTAATTTCCAGAATTGTATTATATTTTTATGCATACCCAAATCACAATGGAAAGCTCTGCTGATTCATTTGCAGCAACAGATGGACATGACATCATGAACTGAAATCACTTTAATCACCAACTCACTGGATACAAATTAGTTTAACCGAGATTCTCTAAATATAAACTCCTAAATAGAACACACAGATTAGGCATAACATTATGACCGTCTGCTGCGCTAGTGTGTTACTCAAACCTACAGGCAAAATAGGTTTGTTTTAGAGGCATTTAGAGACAAAATCAACTCTTCAAAACTCTGGCTTTGTGGCAGAGTGAATTATCCTGCTGAAAGGAGCTACATCCATCCATGCAGGGTCCTATCCAGACTGTACAGGTTTCCCGTCCATCACAGACAAACAACAGTAAAAGCACATGTTGAAGGGTAAGGTATATTTCTAGTGGCATATTAACCTAACATACAGACTTTTGAACACTGGGAGGAAGTCAAGCCATCCTCCCAAAAGATGTCCAGCTGCCACGTGTTTCCCAGGTAAACAATTCATGCACGGCCAACTATCAACCAAGCCACCTTCCTCCATTGCTTCATGATCAAATGTTTTAAGATGCTTCGATCCAAGTGTCCAGTCATCACAATTTGGTTCTTGTGAAACTCATACTAATCTCTAATAACGCACTAAACGTTCAGGACAATTATCACTTCTAGTATTTCACCCACTAGCAGATGGCATGTAGAGATATCAGTGATATCATGTCAGTGGTCATAATGTTATGCCTGAATGGTGGTATTTATTGCTTGTCAGGGGAAGCTAGAAATGCAGTAGTTTTCTTATTTTAGAAAAGCAGTGAAATGTCAGTTTTTATGGGTTAGCCCAGCCTGATATAGTGACTCTGGGGTTGAAAACATAAAAAACCTCAACATTTCTAAAACCTCCCATTAAAACAAGACATCCAAAGGTGGAAGCAACAAAAAATATTATTTCCTAAAATGTATTAGACAACAGTTCCTCCAAACAATCGAGGTCAGACTCCTGATGACTGTGTCCAACTCAGTGGAATATGATCATAAAAACACAGAAAAACATTTAGTTGCACTCAGTATGAACAGATTCAGCCAAATTTCAGGGTTATTTTTTCATAAAGGTTAAAGAAACATCCAGAGTAATGATCCAAATGAGTCGGTTAAAGACAAATCATAACCGGGGATCACTAATTTCAAGCTCAGTGAAAACTATTAGTTTTCTAGTTAAATTGCTGTTTTTAATGTTTTATTATTAAGAAATTACCCGTACTTGTATTCTGGAAACAAAACGTGAACTGAAACCACATTGATTTGGTCAGCCTGCACCTGCACCTGTGATGCAAACAAT
Organism: Poecilia reticulata; assembly: GCF_904066995.2. NCBI lineage: Eukaryota > Metazoa > Chordata > Actinopteri > Cyprinodontiformes > Poeciliidae > Poecilia > Poecilia reticulata. The sequence goes on from NC_088851.1 coordinate 23,911,728, forward strand.
CACAAATAAGAACTTTTTAGTTTTGTGCAGGTGAGTTTAAAATACAAACTGGTGCATGATGGTGGTTTTAACATGTTTTACAAATGAAAGTCTTAAGAAGTGTGGCATTCATCTGCCTCTTTATGCTGATAAGCCTAAATTAAATCAAATCCAGTTCACATATGGGTCATTTAATCTCAGTATAATTCAGGTGCTCTGTGTGATAAGTCAGTGATCCGGTTGTCAAAAAGTTTGGTTGTGACCTGACCAAATGTGGAAAGATATGCAGAGTGAAACTTTTGTTGAATTCCTGTTTATACGAGTAGTTGTAAAGTGAGTCCTGAAATTAAACTGGGTACACAGTGATGTTGATTCACACATCTTTGAATCAATGGCAACTTCTATAATTCTTGTCCAAAGTAAACCTTGGCAACCAACATGTATTGTAAAGTCTTTTGAGCCACTGTAACTTTTTGAGATCTAATCTTTGGACACTGATAAACTCTTTTCAGTGGTTGTAGGAGCCTGCTGGGTTGTTTGCTGTCAACAGCTTTATTACTTGGCTGATCGCACTGTGACACTTTCATTCACCTGCTTGGGTTTCTCTTATGAAACGGGATGGCTCGTTATGAGAAACATTATGCAATCTGAGTCGGCTGCTTGCATTTGTCACCCGTTCAGACACTTGCGTCCGCTAAGTGCATTGTGGGAGCCAGGCGTGAGTGCATAGGAGGAAGAGGTACTACAGCATCCAGGGGCCCATCTGGGCATTATGCGCATGAAGGCTCCACCCCGTCGTAAGTTGCCTCTCCGTCTGTCGAAGCAGCTCGGAGACACGGCATGGCAGAAATCTGTTCCTCCCCTTTCACCATGGGGGTGGCAGTTTAGATGAGGATGGGTTTTTTGTCTCCAGTGTGTGTGTGTGTGTGTGTCGTATCTCTGTGGTCCTCCAAGCAGTAATGATTTAAGGAGTGTCTTCACATGTGCCCAGTTCAGTCCCAGCCCTGCGGACCTCAGAGCGGACACCATTTTATTCCTCTCTGCATCGAACAGGACTCGTTTTCAGATTAACCTTTTGCCCTGGCACCCTGATAAAGTTACTCCTTGTTCCTGGTTCTGTTTCCTGTTGCCCTTCATTCCCTCCCTCACTGTGGTCTGTGTGATGTAGTCTGTGACCTTGGCAGGAATTATCCAATGGCAGATTGCTACATGGTAGGGGCACAGTAGCTATTATTTTGAGTCAGGACAGGATAGACTGCCAATATTTCTTCTAAACAGGATGGGGTGGGGGGGTGCAAGCCGACTGAAATCAATTTCTGCTACGTGTTTCACTGTAACTGTTATAAACAGATTCATGGCAATGATATATTGCTAGTATTGTTTCACAGCTCTCTCTAGATGCCCTTTCTGTTTTTTATTCAGTTTGTGAGGAATGACAAAGTGGTGATGCAAGTTTACAAGTTAGGCAAATGTGAGCCAAACAAAAAAGGATTTGCTCCATGTGGAGGAAGGTTCCCTAAAATGTAAGTTAGTCTTTTTCTTTTTGTTCTGACATTGATCTTGGAAAACCTCATTCAATCAAAAACATAGGTGAATAAAAAAAATCACATAGATTCAGGAATAGATGACAGAGAGCAAAAAAATCTAACTCTATACACAGAAATGAAGCATTTGCATTGTGACCTATAGTTGGGACTTCAATTTACAGTTCTGGTCAGAAGCTCATCCATCTTATTCCATTCACTTTCTGCAAACTGTTATGTGAAATATGCCTTTTTCATGATGTGGTCAACCCCATGCTTGGAAGTTGGTACAATGTTTTTAGGTTAAAAGGCCTCAGCAGGAACACTTTATGTTCTTTGTCTTATCTTGAAGTCAGAAGTGAAACTTAGTTGTGTTGATTCTTTGATACTTTGTCTTTTAGTTTCTATACTTTGGGACATGAATAAATCTGGATCTGATTTTGGAGCTGGTACTTTTCAGTCCGTGTTGATGTTTATTTGGACAGAGACGCTGCTGTTCCAGTTGTTTCCCGTTCAGGTTTTAGTCACTTGAGTCTTGGTGTCCCCAAGCGTCAAACCAGTCAAGCCACTGGGAATTCCAACTGGACAATGCCTCCAAATACACATTGATCCTTGGAAGTCTGCTGTCTGTTCTAAATAACTATAGGTTCATCGCCAAGCTACTTGTAAAGGCCAAAATTCTCAATTTCCTTGTTGGTGATCATTTAATGAGGCTTTTAATTAACAACCAGGTTTGTATTTGACGTCCAGTCTGGGTTTAGAAAAAGAAAACATAGCACAATAACAGAAGCTCTTAAAGATATTAATGATTTTATCCATTATATTAACACACACTGTGCTGCCCTCTCTGTTGACCTCTCTAAGGCTTAAAGTCCCACTCATTGCAAATGCATAATTTAGCAGATCTGTCCACAGAAACTGTCCACTGGTTGGAGCATTATTTGGCAGACAGAACACTTTGTGTACTAAAGATAATGCAGCTAAATACCTGCAGTGTTCGTCTTGGAGCTCCCATTTGTGGAGACTCGGATCTCATCCGTGTCTGCTTCCTTATAAACACTGCTTCCTTATAAACCTTATAAATACAAGCATGCAAACACACACAAGTCTGGATTCAGGTGTTCAGATTCACTCTATTTTGGGCTGTGGTTGCCATTAAATACATCTTTTAGTTAGTGCTGTGTGCTTTTCAGTGACGTTGCTGTTTTATATATGGATGTTGTTGTTTGTCGCTGTGGTTTCTTGGTGTTTGTTTTTCTCTCTTTCTGCAGATGTATACACAGATTCCTAGTATGTCTTCTTGTCTTCTCCCGATCCGTCTCCCTAGGCCTGTCATAATAACAAATTTTACCACGCAATAAATTGTCAGAGTAGTTACTGCAGTAAATTATAATATTATTGTTTTGATACCATTTTCAAGTAATTTATTGATAATAGCATAATAATGAAAATTTGCTCTCTCCCAGATAAATAAACTTGATTTTTTTAAACACTTAACACTGGAACTAGAAAGTATTTTCCAAAATAAAACACACAACAAAAAGAAGAAAAAAAATAGGAATAAAAACCACACACAACAGAAGCCATAATTAAAACTGATTATGAAGTCTGTGTAAATGAAATTGCCTTAACATATTAACCGTCAGAGTAGAAATTATTGACCTCATTTCAATTTATAATGTGATGAATTGATTAACTGCTTATTGCGACAGACTTACTTCTTCTACCTCTCCTCTATTTTTATTTCCTTCTTTTCTATTTATGTTTTATCCAACATCTATTCCTTTCTTTTTCCCCCTTTCTTTTCCATGTCGGTGTCCATTGGATTTGAAATGAACCCAAATCAATTTATAATAATATAATATATTAGGACTGGGCTATAATACAATAACGATGTCGATCTCGATAGTCACATGATCAATATTAGTAGAAAATACATCCGATAGAATGCTGATATGCATCATGGATGTGGAGCCAATAAATCTGTAACAACTGAACGACGCTGCCATCATGTCAATATGAATCTAAATCTCTTTGCCACTAATAATTTAGGCAAAAGAGTCAGATACAAGCAAGGTGTTCCTAATAAAGTGGCCAGAGCGTGTATGTTTAAGTCACAAAGTTCCCTGGGTTGTTTGAAGGCCACTCTCATTAGTTCCTTAATTTACCTTCTTTTGTTGTGTAAAACCAGATCTCGGTCTCCCCCCCGTCTTGCCGCCCCCCTCGCCCCACTCTTTTCTCGCCCCTTCCCTTCCTCCCATCCAGCAGAGGGTAGTTGGCACCAGTATAAAGCATCAGCCTCCTCCGACGACTCGTGCCTGACTCCTTGCCAACCTGTGCGCAACTAGAAAGAGGAATGGCAAGAGGGAGGGAAGGGGAAGAGAAAGAGAGGATTTTTGGAAGGAAACAAACCGAGCGGTCTGGAAATCAACCCAACGTCACCAGTTTGGCATGCTGGGATGGTACCTCTCCCGTGTCTCTGTGTGAGGAGGCAGCAGCGCTTGGACTTCAGTTGTGCGGGTGAGAAACACAGGACCATAGGTTGAATCGGAAGGTATCAAAGGCTAAAAAAAAATCCACCACAAGACTTCAAACTGGGTGTTTGTTTTCCGCTGAGCACCAGATTGTTGCCCCTGAACAGTAGTCACCTTGATTCAAGCAGAATGGTAGGGCGTCCGGTCCAACGTTTTGGTTCTGATCCAGCCGCCTACAGCAGCTAGGCTTAAAGCAACAAAAGGTGACCAAAGGATTTTGCTTCATTCCTTACAAGTACACTGTGATCTGCACTTTCCAGATATCTGCAAAAACAAAGGTGTGCTAAAGAACTTAAGCCTGGATCCCATCCAAAACAGGAAAAAAACCTTTTCATGAGTCCTTTCCACATTTTCAGCCTGTTAACTTCTTTTGTAAACCCAGGCAATCCCCCTCCCCGCTTGTTTTTTGTCGTCTTCTTTTCTTTCTTTTGCTGGCACAGTAAGGCAGCGTAGTGAGGGTATTCAGCCAGGTTCTTTCTCGATGCGTGTGTGTAAGATGGGGTAATTCTTGCAGAGTGGGGTGTGAGAAGGAGGGTGTGTTGGACCGGGCACAATGAAAAAAGCTAGCCTGGCACCAACTGGACCTCTGCCAGCTCCTCCACAGGAAAAAAAAACACAACAGTGGTTGGTGCACCAACAGCTGTGCTGCAGGTTGCATGCACGTCACCATGCAAGTGATTGTAAGAGCAAAGTGCGGTGGTGTGAGGAAGCGAGTGTGAAGTAATGATGGAGATCAGCTGAAACACGTAGACATCATGTCAACAGGTTCTTAGCTAACTCGCCTTTTCTTTATTGTATATTTTCTCGTTTGCTTTTGTTTTCTCGGTGTTCTCACTTACATGAAGTGCTTCGTCTCTTTATGAGGTGTCTGAAGGTTTGGTTGTCTGAAAGCCAGGGGAGTCTTTCGCTTCCTCACCGGAACTTTAATCTGTTGCTTCTAACTGGCAATTTACTTCTTTTTATCGTTTTGGCAGGCGGATATCTCCTCCTCCAACTATTCTTTCCTCTCCTCCTACTCCTTTATCTCACACTTAACTCCCTCTCACTCTCTCATCTTACCTCTCGAAGTCATTTGGCAACTCCAGGGGGTGATATCTAGGAGACGGTGAAAATGGTAGAAGACGATTTCTTCTGTTCTTCCACCGTCTTAAGTCGTCCAATGAGACGGAGAAGATTTAGCATGTCCGTCACATGGATGTGCTTTGATTCTGCAGCCGACTGTGCTTGTGAGCGTGACCTGGCAGCGCCAAACAACCTCCTGCTAAAAATGAAAAAAAAAAACACAGAATTGCCGCTCAATAGGAGTCCACGATGCGGCTGCCTGGGGGCATCCAGGCCTCCGTGACATTTTAGTCCTTCATGTGTCTGCAATCTGTTACTGCACAGAAAACCAAACGATTTTGTGAAATATCAAAAAATGCCCCGATACAACAAGACTTGTATTATCTGCTCAGGCGTTGCACTGGCCCCTTGCTTCCTTTTTTCTTCAAAAGACCTTATCTTTAGAGTCCCAGCATGGGAAAACATTTTCTTTTCAGTGCTTCAGTGTGGTCTGTCTTTATCGTAATCTCCTTTAAGTCTGAAGCAAACGGCAGGTAGCTAATGGTCTTTGGCCTTTTGTCACAGCTAAGGATCATCCAGGCCTATCTAGGAAATGAACTATTCTGTCTGTATCAGATTAGTGATTGTTAGTATTCAGGTCAGTGTCACACATAACGTAACTTAATCGGACAATAAGCGATCACCTCATGGAACTTGGAGTAAGCATCCATTACCGACATACAGCTAAGCTCTTGGTGTACGCTGTGGCCTGTTTATCTGGAGACAACTATTAGTGGTTGCAGTACAAACCAGCCTTGCTGAGTGGAGATTTGCACGCTAAGTCACCTCAGTCTTCTTAAACCTTAATCCTCCTGACATATCTGAGGGCTACACACACGCACACACACACACACACACACACACACACACACACACACACACACACACACACACACACACACACACACACACACACACACACACACACACACACACATACCTCCCATTTAGCACTCTAATTTCAGGCTGCACTGTTTCTGCACTCTGTTTATAGTTGGATGTTTTCACTGTGATGAGATAGGGCTGGTTAATATAGCTGAAGAATGTATCAGTTGATATTGATAATTATTGATGAGTTTTTTGTTTTAAATATTTGAATTAGTATAAAACCTATGGCATGACCTTTCCTCTTTTATCCATAGTTTTTACTCGACATTATGAAGCATTTTTGAGCCACAGTGGCATAACCTTAAACTGCTGCTGCGCAAGTTACTCAACAAGTTGTTGCTAGGTAACCAGAGGGCGAGTGAGTTAGTTGATGCTACCAGCCTTGGCTTGGACGCTACAACCCCTGTAGGAAAGGCTTCAGCAGCCTAAATCCTCCAGAAGGCTGGGTAGTTCTGGGTCAGAGTTCAGTGAATATTTCCTATATTAAATATTCCATCAGACATATTACCCGTTGACATCGATCACGTGTGTTATATGTTGTAAATCCTGTTGTTAATCAAACTTTTCCACATTTTGAACAATAAACTTGAATTTGTTTCTCTGGGATTTATTGTGAAATGAAATGAAATCCCAAATAAAACTTGAAAAGTGCGGTGTGTTTTTGTATTTTATCCTCATGAGTCAACATGTAGCACAACCACCTTTTGATACAGTTACATCTGCAGATCAGGTGACACCTTGTTATCTCAACTTTGATTGGACTTTTGAGCCATCTGAGTAATAAAAGCAGAACTATAATGGCTTAAATGTGTGTTGTTGTATACAGAGGGAACGGCAGGGAGATTCAGAGGGACAATCAAAGCTGTGTAATCTCTTAAATGTCTTCTCGTAGCTCTGATCCGTCAGCCTGGGTCAGGATGTTGTTAAATGAGAGCCGCTGAGGCCGACTCAACGCTGCGTTCAGGCTCCTTAACACACTGAAAGTCACGCTGTTTCGTTTTACTGTTATGATCCCATAACACATTTTCCACTGTTTTACCTCACAGACAAGCATGCCGTTAACGGGAATCCCACTGTGGAGCCTTTTCCAGAAGGCATGGAAACCATCATGTTTGGTGAGGTGGCACAGTCATCCGTTTATAAAGCCTGAAACTTCACCGCATTCATGAAATCTCTGTGTGACGCAGTGCAAAAAGGCCTAACTGTGCCTCTGTGCGTGTGTGTGTGTGCAGGAATGGGCTGTTTCTGGGGAGCTGAGAAGCTGTTCTGGCGGCTTCCAGGAGTCTTCTCCACCCAGGTGGGCTTCGCCGGGGGCTTCACACCCAACCCGACCTACAATGAAGTCTGCACAGGTATTGCACTTTGCACATTTTTTACTGGTATTTACACCTCCCACTTTCCGATTCCCGCTAACAGATCCTTCTGCCTTCCTGCGAGGAAGTGAAACAGGTTGGCAGAACGTTTGACGCTGCAAGTGTCAAGGTTAAAGAGAATTTAAAGAAAAAAGGAAGCGGATGCAGAGGAAGATTGTTTTAAATAAAGCTCTCTCGTCTTGGTTCTTCCCTTCATCTGCAGTCAACTACTCAGAATGCACTGCTCCAGATGGGCTGCACCCCCCCAACGTCCCCACCCCCACATGACCTACTTGTGAGGATTTTGCTCTCTGCTGTGCTGTATTGCGGTGTTTTTTTTAGTAACGGAGGTTTCTGCGTCGAAGGCGCCATACATGGGCTTCTTTCCCACAGAATGTGATTTGCAGAAACAGATTCTGTTCTTGTTGATCGTAATGTTAAGAAAATTCCCGTTATGTTATTGTAGCAGTCAAATGGATTCGTAGGAAGGTGATGCATATTGAAAATGAAGATGTTCAGCTGTTCGTTTGGGACTTTATGAGGAGGGGGGAGGCTTTGAGTCGAGGTGCAGGCGCAGCATGAAGAGCACCGACAGGATGCTCCTTCACATGGTTTCTACCAGCAGCCTCCCCTGTTGCTGCTTCTCTCAGCTTCTTAGAAACAAGATGGTCATCTGTGGAGGAAAATAGAGAAGGATGAGTAAAACGACGAGACTTAAGTGCTCCAAGCGAAGGAATGAGCAAAATAAACTTTTTAAGGGAGGTTTAAAACAAAAAGCGTGAGAAAAAAGCAGTGGTCCTGTCCGTCGGCTCAGAGAGTGCAGGCGTCGCTCCAGTGGCCATGACGGAGCGGAACACTGCGACGGCACGCGGCCGAGGAGCTGTCAGCGCCGCCGTGGCAGGACAGGCTGACTGAGACGGCTGATGGAACTGTCAGAAGAGACGGGAAAGGAGAGGCAGGCAGGTGGATGGCCTGACTGACAGAAACAGGGGAGGATAGAGAGCAGTCAGAAATTCCCTTTGTGTATGCATAGAGGGAGGAGCATCTTATTATCAATCAGCATAATTTACCTCATTTACAGCACAAGCACAGTCTAATGCGCCAGACAATTGCAACACAGAATGCAAAGCTGTGGAAGGAAAAATGTTATTTACGAAGAACCTGGGTAAAATGATTGAACCAATAATACGACTTCCTGCCGTTTATTGAAACCGTTCTGTACTCTGCAATGAGCTCAAAGGCCCTTCTGGCATTTTTTGTTTCTTTTTTTTTTTTTGCAAATCCTTCAGAAGAGACACAAAACATGGTAGATGCCCTGCAGGTCAGGACCCCAATCTCTTACATTTACAGTTAGAAAGACAAAAAACATGAACCTCTTGTAGTTGTGGAGAAAAAGGTTTCATGAACAAAGTTACAGCTGCAGTGATAACCAAAGCAATGAATTAAGATACATTTGAAGGCCCACTGTTTAGAACAGCATGAGGTCAGGTAAAGTTACCATCTCTATTATAAGATGTTGCCTAAAATAAAAAAGTTGTTGTTTTAGCTCATTTCCAGCTCAGTCTCTTCACATATGGTGTTATAAATACTCTGTTTTTTATTTGTAAATGCATAAATAACAGTTTTATTTAATTAATTTTTTGCTACAATTGCTATATTGAAACATGCTTGCTACATTATAGATATATTTCAATTTAACTCTATACAATGTCAGTTCCCAACAGGTGTTATCTCAAGGCTCTTAAAAAGAAGAAAAAGATCCAATTTAGTAAATTCAGTTCAATTATATAGTCACATTCACATTAAATTAAAAACATTCCTTTTAATTAAGTGTATTCTAATTCAGTTCTTGCTAAAATACAATGCAGTCAAGTTCAGGTTATTATGCCAGCTGTAAAAAATATCTTTCCAGGGATGGCTGATTAAAATACTAATATAATTCATGACTTAAAGAAAAAACTTTGTTCACATTTTATTTTTGTGGGATGCAATAAATTACATGTTTTATTGTAAAGAAATGATTAACTTTTTGAGGGGGAGGGAAAATAATTACATAAATGCATACAACTCAAAAAGTGGTTTAAAATTACTGTAAGGGTGTGCACACTGTACAAACATTATTGCACATTTTTCAATTTATTTTTCCTTTTCTTGAAGGATTTGTTTGTTTTGCATTTTAGTTGTAAAAGATTATTGTCACATATGACTTTTGACATGTTTTTTTTTTATGTTACAAAAACCTGACATTTTAATACAAAAAAGCCTGCGTACTTCAGGATATGTGAACATTGACACTTTATCAGTACATCTTTGAACAAATGTAAAAGCTCTATTCCTAGCTTTACTCATTTTAATTGGTGTCCAGAGTTGCTTGTTTTCAGTGGCAGAGGAGTTAAACAGGCTGGCTTGTTGATTTTTCAGCTGACTGAATGGTCCTTCAGCAGAACATGAAAGCTCTGCAGCTTTGCTGGTCCTGATCTTTCCCAGCCTTTCACCCTCTACATGTGGAACAAGCTTTGAGAGTCGTGGCTCATGGTCACCTTTTCCTGAGAAGATCTTGTTTGTTCCAAATGAAATTGCTGCTTTTGGTTATGGCTAATGTCTCTGCAGCTGCTACTAGCCTGTACAGTTTGTTGCTGTTAACGAGCATTTAATGCTCCTAAACTGCCATTTCAGTACAAAAATATGTAAATGCTTCCAATATATTCATATTATTTGTTGGCAGGCAGCTGTTTATGATTTTTTTTTCTTTCTAAGATGATCATATGAAAATACATGTTTTATTTTAATTTTTCCCAGGCTTGTTAGCAAATCAAGCCTGGATTTATGTGAACTCAGTGATCGCTGTTCAATAGGTCTACAGTTATATTACCTCTACTGTGCTGCAAGATTTTAGATGATGCCTCATTTACTAATAAAATATGTCTATGTTAAGAAATGTAAAATACTGTTTCTGCTATGAACACGCACAGATGCACATGCAGAACATATGAGACCTAAAGCAGCCCTCAGTTAGAGAGCGCCTGCAGGCAGTTCGCTGAGGCTTCAGTATTCTGGCAGCTGCAAACAGGAATGAGTATCTGTGAGCTTTTGGCAACCTCCACCATAAGCTCCATCTTTTTCTTTGCCTTCCTTCTCTCTCTCCATGCATCCCTCTGTTTTTCTCTTTCTCCTCTGGTGCCATGAGAAATAACAGCTCATAGGAGATTCAGCCTGAATGTTTTCTACCTGTGGTGCATGGACTCTGATTCTCTCGTCTTCAACTTTAAACCTGGAATTTCTTTTTATTTTTAGTACTAAGCATGTTGTGTATTTGAAAATAAAGAGTATGAGGTGGATGGCATTTGTTTTGAGCGATGTCACGTTGTGATTCCCCCTCAGGTCTGACGGCCCACACTGAGGTGGTGAGGGTGGTCTTCTCCCCTCAAGACATCAGCCTGGAGGAACTCCTCAGACAGTTTTGGGAGAATCACGATCCTACACAAGGTAGGAGGAGCGCGCATCCAAACAAACTGCAGTCACCCTCCAAAAAGGAGCCATCCCAAGGGGGCGAGAGTGTATTGGAGCAGAAGGGTGATGCCCAGGCATGCGCTCGTGCATGTTGCAGTGGGGGGAAGGTCTCATGGGTGCAAGTCAATGCCAGACAGTGTTAATGTGTCTGAGACCCAGCCATCCATGATGGTGCACACCACTGTGGTGCCACATTCAAGCCAAAATTGTTGAAAAAGCATTTCTTACACTGTGCACATCTTGCACTTAAAAAAAAAACAAAAAACAACATTTTGTATATACGAATAATGTAAACATATTCTTTTTATAAACTTGAGCCTCTTGGAGCAAATTAATTTAGAAAATGTGACCTTTTTTGAGTAAATTGTGCCTGATTTAAGTGTTTGCCTTATGATGCATATTGCTGCATTATTGTGAAGCCTGCCACATATTTGCCACCCACACGTGCACAGCGTACCCATCCCCCACTAAAAGCCATCTCTCCATCTCTTCGAGTCTGGAGCTCTCTTGTTTTCTGTGCTCACTGGAGGAGGTGATGTAAGAACATTAATGCACCAGGAGGACACATGGAGGGTGTGTGTGTGTGTGTGCGTATGTGTGTGAGATGGCAGGAACGGGCCAAGTGGCACTCTGCTAGCTCATATTGAATGTAGGGAGGGTGGGACCAGGAAAGACGGATCAAAGATTCATAGGCCCGACCTTCAGCCCTAAGAGGCGCACGCAGCTCTTTCAGTAGCATCACTTTAGGAAATGTCATTAAATAACTTAGGAAAGAATTCGTATCCTTGATGATTTTACAGTTTTTTGTCTTTTCACTCATAAATTTCAAGTGTTTGGTGTACATATGCATTCAGCCCCCTTTACTCTAATATCCCTAAATGAAATTCAAAGCGAACCATTGTTAATCTCTTTAGTAAACAGTTTTTCCCTGTGTGTGTAATTTAGTTTCTTTAATTAATCCAGCTATTCTATTGAGACATCTTCAGTCTGTTAGAGAACATAACCAAATTCACTTCAGTTCAAAAACACTTTATTCATCACAAAGAGAAACTAAATGCTGCCATAACTCTCGTCATTCAAGTATCCAGAGTCGTTGATGCTGTGGGAAGGAAGGATCTCCAGCAGCAGTCAGAGTTTGAATCAGTCTAAATAAATTTCTGATGTAAGACTCGGTAGATATTTAACAATCTCATGACAGAATGTTAACAATATCAGGCCGACAGAGACAATACTCCACAGTAACATGTCCTGGGTGACAAAAATAAGTCATTTCCTCTGTTAAGCGTCATAGCAACTGTTCAAAAGCAAAAATCATTGCAGCTGCGCAACTTCCAAAAACAGTAGCCCAAACATTCAATGCCTCAACCAAAAATAAATGAACAAAAGTTTAGAAAAAGAACAAATCAGAGCTAAGGTAACAGATCTACTCCAAGAAGCGGCACAAATCTAGAGCAAACAGCAGAACACAGGTTGAAAAACAGCCAAAAGGTTCATAACTACTCTGGAGGAGCTGCAACGATCCATCAGAACTATTAGCAGTGCACTACATATACCTGGTCTTTATGGAAGACTGGCAAAAAAGACTTTTTTTTTTTTAAAGAAAAACAATCAATGTTTGTCACAATTTATGTAAGCTGCACAGAAAACACATGGAATAGTGTACTTTAGTCGGAAGAAACAAAATAACGTTTTTGGCCGTTAGGCAAAACTTTATGTGGTAGAAAACTAACACATTAAAGAATCCATAACATTAAACACAGAGTCCCATCATGCAGCTTTATATCAACACGGACATGGAAACTGGTCAAAGTCGGGCAAATGTAAGAGGCTGCAAAAGACTTGAAAATACGGTGGAGGTTCACCTTCCCACAGGCTGAGCCTAACCGTACAGCTAAATCTACAATCTAAATTTATCAATGTATTAAAATGGCCCAGTCAAAGTTCAGACCTAAATCTGTGGCAATCTTCAAAATTAATAGAGAAATACAGCTGAGTTTATAACAGGTAAAACAAATGCATGCTTTACCTCTGGTGAAGATCTTTATTTTTACTAAACCTTCCATATTTTTGTTTCTTTTCCACTTTACAATAACGCTCTATTCTATGTTGGTCTGTCACACAAGAACAGCAATAAAATACTTTGAAGATTGAAGTTGCATGATGATGATCTGTGAAAAAGTTTTTATTGGTGTTGTAAAATAAATCAGATGAGTTATGAGTTGTTTGGTGGCAGCTGTTTAGGCCGACCCATTGTTCAGTATGTTTAAGACGGGAGGCAGGGGAAGACATAGACTTTTTTTTTTTTTTGTTTATCTGAGAACCACATTCTCCTGATTAGAAGAGATTAGTCCCCTCTTCACAGTAGCCGAGGGAAGAGACACGTCTTACCACAGGCAAAGTCGCAGACAGAGTTGAGCCGACACGCCACAGGGCAGAGGCAGCGAGGCCAAAGGAGTCGTCATACATTTCCCCCGATCACAGTGCAGTGGCTCATCTCATGTTTTATTAATAGCATGCAGCTAATTTTCTATGCACTCTGTTTTGTTAGTCACAGTTAAAACCGGCCGACATATTGAAAAATCACCGCAAACTCAAAAGTACTCGTATATATAAGAATTTTTCTAGGAGCTCTGCTCCTCACGCGTGACTTAAATGCGAATCGTTCCCCTGCTCTCAGATCCGGGGTTCACGTGTAGCAGAAATTCTTCTGATTTGACAAATGTAGCGTGGAGTGGTGGAAAGCGGCCCGCTGGCTGTGCCTTCATGCATGCTTAAGCTTCAATTTATTCTGTCCACCTTAGAGCTGGGCTTAAAAGAGAATGAAGAAATTAAAGAAGTTTGCTCTTTCCGCTTTGACCTGTGTAGATTCACTCGAGATGGTATGTGGGGAAAAGCCAAAGAGTGTTTTGGGATTCTGTTTCCTCCTGATGTGCATCAGCACGGAGGCCAGGCTTATTCAATAATCAGTGTTGGCATGTGATTGAAACCGTGCATAGGTACTTATTTAGTTGCATGTAATATGTGCAGCTGCAAATGCGTGCATGCATGTGCGCGTGGGCGCGGGTGAATGTGTTTTGATATCTGTGCCTTTGCTGCTTTGCCTTAGTTCAAAAGGGTTTAGTCCCAACAACGTGATGTCGGGCTGCATCGGCTCCACCAATCCCGGCCTGGATAGCAACATTAGCAGCCAATCAGAAACTCCCAGCAGCCTTTGCTGTGTGCCCTCTTTCCATATTCAGCAACGCTAGTCTCAATCCGCTGGCTTCCCTGGGATGTTGCATAAACCCCCTCCACCCCTCGATACCCCCCTCGATTCAACACGCTTCCATATCATAAGTTTCTTATGTCTGTGTTTTGACAAGCCCTCAGCAGCATACCTTCGCATGCGCTCATGCACAGTTCTCAGGCACAAACAAATTGTCAACAAAGTGGCTTCTTTGTGTCAGAGGGTCACAGCAGTCCTGTTTCATCATCATGACTGAAAAGGTTGTTTGATTTCGGGATAAATATTCATGTGGCGGCACTTTAACCAATGCACATAAACATAAACATGCAAATAAGGCCCATTAATAGCCTCATGTAATTTTTTTTGTTTATTTTTTTACAGTTTATTGTTCTCAAATACCTTCAGAGGCCTGTAGGTTATGTTTTCCTTAATGATTTCCTTAAACGTTGTGGTTAAGCAGTGGAAAATGGATCATTTTGTGCAGCTTCTCTCTGTCTTCCCGTCTCTGCATCTATGCATCAGTTGCAACCCTCTACTTTTCTGTTTCCCCCCTTTTACCCTTTTTCTGGTTTTCCTCTTTCTCCCCCGTTTCCCCCTCAGTTTTTGTGTTCTCTTCATGTTTGCACATTTTCCCATCCTCCCCCAACTTGTCAGGTTCACCTGCACCCCCTTCCCCCTCCACCCTTGTCCTCTTTGCAGCGAACAGAGCGAAGGGGCGAGTGAGTGAGCAAACGGCCCGGAGCCCCTTCGGTACATCCGCAGAGCGGCACGCTGACTCGGCCGCTCCCTCAGGCCATCCGCTCATCACACAAACACACTCACATCCACTCGCTCCTCTTTTATCTCTTAGTCACTATCTCCTCCAGTTCCTCATCCTCCTTCCCCCCCATCTTCTCTTCCTCTCCATCCCTTTCTTCAACCCCCAGCCGCCCTTCATCTTAGCAACCTATGCTTTCCCACCCTCCTTGTTGTTTCCTCCTGATCCCTTTTCCTCCCCTGTACTTCCTCTTCCCTCATTGCATTCATCCTCTCTATTTTTTGAGGCCATGCAGTATTTATGGTGTGGGCTTGCTGATGCTGCGTCAGTGAACAGGCAACTCAGGCGTGTGCCGATAGACACAAAAACACAAATGCACAGCTAAAATGGCCGACGCAGCTGTCCTCATTTGATAACGTCTGCACGTACACGCACGCTCACACCGGTTTGGAAACATTTGTGGAGTGGGATTGTCGGAAAAGAGACTTTCTGCATATCTGCCTGACACGTTTTTGAGATGAAGTCGTTGTCGGTTTGTTTTGACATTTCGCAAAACCTGGATTTTTAGATTCCCCTGTAAGCTGTGCAGCGCCGATCCACAAAATGAAGATACACTTTTGCAGCTCATCACAGATACAGGGTCAAACAATCAAACGGACATAAATCAAGCTGTCTTCCATCTGGCAGCAGTTTCTTTCTGACAGCTGAAATGAGCATGAATATTCCTTTATATAATATCTTAACCCCAGCTGGCTGCGACACACGCCAATTCCCTGTTGGGGTACCTCCTCATATCCCCTGTGTCACCCCGTCCCTTAATGTTAGGGGTGCTCCTGCCGTCTAAAGCAAACCCCACTCCCATGAGGAGGCCTTGACCTCTGACCTGTGGCCCCAGCCACCCCCACACTCTCCTAACCTGACCCCGTTCCTCCTGCTTGGTTGGCTGATGATGGCCTGCTCATTACCAGGTGCCAGTCATTACACTCTCACACGTGCTGCGACCCTAATTTATGGAGATTGCAGCATGAGTGTATGCATTGTGGGGGTTGAGTTTTAACCCCCATTTAATTCTGATGAAATACATTTTGTAATGTATGTTTTCAAAGAAGTCTTGTGTTTGCAAGGACATTATGGAATAAGGTATTTATGATGCATAAAAACGTATTAGACTCTAAGAGTGCATTCTGTTTAGTCCGTTTTAATCAAACTCCAGTTTGTTCGGTTTGTTTGTGGAAGTGTGAATATGTATTCAAACTCTGATGAGGACTAAAAACACAACCTCTAAAAGTTAGGTCTCAGTTTGATTGAAGTGAACTCTGACGCAGTTTGGATGCAAAGAGGAGATCGCTCCAAAAGCAGGAAGCGGACTATAGTGCAGGGCATTCTGGGTAAATACAACCATAACAAACACATGGGTCTAGTGCTAGCAATAGCAAAAGATAAATCCTACAACCACTAACATCTGATGCCACTCCATTTTTGTTCACAGAAAGAAGTTGCCCTCAGTGTCTTCTTCTGAGGTTTTTGTCATTTCCTTCAATGGTTCATGGAAAAATAAATAAGTTCACCAAGACTTCCACAAGTCTGATTTAACCTCAAAATGCCTTAATGTGTGATGTCTATTTCTTGCTTTGAAATAAATAAGTGGAGTATAGTTGGTAGAGTTGTTGCCTTGCAACAAGAAGGTTCTGGGTTCGATTCCCGGCCCCGGTCTTTCTGCATGGAGTTTGCATGTTCTCCCTGTGCATGCGTGGGTTTTCTCCGGGTACTCCGGTTTCCTTCCACAGTCCAAAACATGACTGTCAGGTTAATTGGTCTCTCTAAATTGTCCCTATGTGTGAGTGTGTGTGTTCATGGCTGTGTGTCTCTGTGTTGCTCTGCGACAGACTGGCGACCTGTCCAGGGTGTACCCCGCCTCTCGCCCGAAACGTTGGCTGGAGATGGGCACCAGCAACCCTCCCGACCCCACTAGGGGTCAAGGGTGTAAGAAAATGGATGGATGGATGGATGGATGGATGGATAATAAAGACAAGAACATAAAATCGAAAAATAAAAATGGCTGCAACCATTTGAGCATTTTTTCAGATTTAAGTGTCAGCGTTTGTTCAAGTTATGACCGAAGACATTACAGGTGCAGAACCGCACAAGGTCTCTTAGATTTAATGTCAGATGAAGCCTTTCCTGATCTATTGCTCTCGTTGGAGTAACTTATCCGTCCAGTGCACTTCAGGGAATCTTGTTGTAGCTATTGGAGGATCAATCTTACTTCACTGGAAACAAGCCAAGCCTATTTTTATACCTTACTGATCATAGATCCAACAGAACTTCTCAAACTGAAAATGTTTAGATTTGCAGCTGCAGAAGTTAACCTTAAAATGTTATAAAATGTTGCACTACTGTTTTGAATATAAGGTATTCATAAGCTTAATGAAGTAGCAATTTGTCATTTTTAATACGTTTTGTTAGGGATTAACACAATTTGCGCTAAGCAGCAGCTTCTTTTTAATGTCTAGATTGTAAATATTACTATTAAGTGTTGTACTGAGTCTTTCATGAAATATACGGCTAATAGATCAATTTATTTGTTGTTTGTTTCTTTGAATTATGTTAAATCTGTATAATTTGTATAAGGTATATGTAATTGTTAGATTTTTTTGTTTTGTACTTTGAAAAACAGTGGGACCATTAGAAAACAATAGAAAATGGATCTTTGTTCATTTGGCCCAAACGGGATTAAAAAAATGTAAAATGCAACTTTGAAGTTCCTGACTTTGGACTTATGTTGCCTGACTTTTGGATGTTTGATCTGAAAACAAAAAAACAATAAAATAGCCTCTACAGGCTGCAGACATTTCCATGTCCTACATATTCCATCTCAATTTTCTGTATTTGAGTTTTCTTTCCTGCTCTTTCTGAAGCTCTTAGTTGCTTCTCTTACAGCAGTTTGCTGTCTCTTCACAGAGACAATCCCCACCACTCTAAATTTTTGCAAAAAGCATGTAAGACTCTTGCATTTTTTTTGCTTTACTTTTAACACTGGGGTATCTCAGAAGACGGTGGGGCTTTCCATGTGTTCACACTTCAAAATCTGGGCTAGGGTCTTTCTGCATGGCGTTTACAAGTTCTCCCCATGCATGCACGCATTCTCTCTGGGTACTCCAACTTTCTACCACAGTACATAAAACCTGACAGTCTGGCAAAATAAGACCTGCAGCAACACAGGATCATCATTTGACTGAGAGGATGGAAAGTCCAATATCTGATCCAGGAATTACTACAGTAATTTATACTGATATGAGATCAGATTGGCTCCGTCTCCTGTTGTAATCTAATTTTAAAAAGGCAATAAATATAACAAAATGAAAATATGTGGAGTTGTTCTGGAATCCATTAATATTGATGAGCATAATTTTTATGCAAATCTGCCTCAAAAAAAGCTGCTGAGTAAAACTACTGTCTAATGTTGACGGTTATACATTTTGAGGAGTAAAAATTTTGATCTTCTGCAGTGGCAGCAAGCTTCACTTATTCCATTTAGAAGCAGCTAAAAATAAACAGTTAAGGGCCAGAGTTACAGTGTTCTGACAGCGCGCCCAGAACCATGAAGTGATCATGTTAGAGAGCGCCGCGCCACTAAAAGCAGAAAATAAAGCTGTTTTTAACGCGTGAAGCGACTGCAGAGTGTAAACTCAGCCTGCTTGTGTCTCTCTGTGTATTTAATGAGCAATCAGATAATAACCGAGCGAGATGTGCTCCCCTTTCTAGAAAACGGCTGTGGTAATGTGCATGATGTGTCATGTGCAGAGTCACCGTTGTGATTTAATATCGCCTCTGTATGTGCAAGCATAACGTCCCTTTCTGCTCCCCTTTCCGTGCCTTTGCATGCGTACGCAGCCCGTATGGACGTGTGTGCAGGTGTGTGTGTGTGTCCACCAGGGAGGCTCTCACCATCCCTGCTCCGTACTCTGCCTCTGTCTCCAGCGCGTTAGCAGCGGCTTACATAAGAACAGGGCAAAAATAGAAGTCGAGAGGAGAGAGGAGGAGGAGAGAGCTCTGCTGGCACGCACGCAGCCGGAACGGGCCTGCAGGGCACGGCACAAACACTACTACTATCACACATGTACGGGGATCTCTGCATCTATCTGGAATTACAGGTCTTTCTGTGTATTTCTCTAATTAAAAAAACAAAAATAAAACCCCATCAGCATTAAGTAATCTCCTTTTGATGTTGGAACAGATGGGGGGCAAGGTTACAGTTTTTACAGATGTTATTGGGTTGATATTATATTCAAGGGGATGATGATGAAAAGATAAAAAGGAAAAAAGGCGTAAAAGAAAATTCATTAGATTGTTCATTAGTGTTCGCTCTACCACTATCTAATTGGACAGAACTAGTGCAATAATTTTGAGATCAAATATTCTTCCTTCATGCTCAAAAACGTGCCAGGTATAGAAAAACCCCAACAATAACTGGACACCGGCAGCAGGTGAGGGTTTTCTGTGTTTACCAGCAGCTGGATTTCCATTACAGATGTGTGTAAAACTTTGTCAATATTCCTCTAATGTTGAAAAAATACAGTTTTTGCAATTGTGCTGTTTCCATTAAATAAGAAATTTACTTAAATTCACACGTGAATAAGTTTGTTCAGACAATAAACCGTTAAAAATGGCGGCGCGCCGTCATTCTCCTACCACTTCCTGTTGTTTTCTTCTTCATGGTTTCTGCCAGTGGAAACATCTAGTTGTTGATCAGGTGACTCATGATTGGAAAAAAGTATTTTGCAAATTTTGATACTTTTAATCAACAAATGAGTTTTTTTCAAAATTGGTGTGTTTCCATTAAGTGAATGTATGTTCGAAACGTGAAATTGCCCAATTATGTACAACGGAAACGCAGCTAGTTACTGCAGAAAGAAAATAATAGAAAGTTCTAAAGCAAATAAAATCTTAGTCTCTCATTCCTTTCTCATAAATATCAACATCATTTTCAAACTGATACCTTCTTATTATATTTCTATCTTCTAAAATTGAACTGAGGTGAGACTCTATTGTGCTTTCTGCAAGACGAATCATCTCAAACCCCTCATTTTACAGGATCTTCGATTTTGGCTCAGACAGTTACAAACGGAGTCTAGAAGGACAGGCATTAACAAGCGACGAGCCTCGAGCCGGAGGAGAACGGAGAATTAGAGCAAAATCTGGAAGCAGAGACCTGAAGGGAAAGTTGGACGTGGGGGGAAATGACAGGCTTTTATCCCCGGCAGCCAGCAGGGACAACTTGAGTGGAGCCATTTTTTTCCCTCCTTGCAACAAAAACACTGGAAGAGATTTTACAGAGCTGCAGCAATTCTCAGCGGGTTTGAAGACAACCAAAAGTGTTTGCGTGTACATTTGAGTCCTTAGGTTTGTGCATGACTGTCTCCAGGAGAGAGTCACTCCCTTAGCGACACCCCCTCCACCCGCCTCCTCCACCCTCCCACTTCCTTTTGACTTTAGCTTCCGTGGAAGTTAAAGGAGCCACGTTAAAATTCTCCCGTTTTTGGGAGGGGCTATTAATTAATATTTTCATCTCGGCGGGCGTAGGTCAGTGACCCCTCAAGGCGGTGTGTGCATGTGTGTGTGCACATGTGTGACCTCTGGCCCCTCCTCTTCTGTCCACCCCCATTACCCTCTGCTTTCAGAGGCAAGGCTCTCATGCATAATGCAGAGAGAACAGGGAGGTTCTCATTAATAATTACTGCCGCCTTTGATGGATGTAGAAAATAACGAAGGGGGCTGTTAAAAATGGAGAGAGTGAGGCGAAGGCGGGAGGTTTTATTTTTTTCTTTCTTTTTATGGGGGGTTTTGTTTGATTTTTAGTCATGGAGACGAGGATCTTATAGAGACGATTATGGACATATATTTTGCTCTGCTACTTTCTTCTTCTTCTACCCTCTAAATCGCATCATTTGCTCATTTTTAAGCTGTTATCTGTATGTTTTCTCTCAGTTTTGTTAATTCTTCTGGTCTGATGTTCTGTTTACCTGCGTTGCTCCCAGGAGGAGAACATCAGCTGAAATAGTAACAACTAAACATTCCCCCTCTTCCGTTATTTACTTTTTATAACTCTGAAAGTCTCCATCAGTTTGTTTTGTGTATCCGCTCTGTCTTGTCAAACCTCCAGTCGCTCGTGGCGGATGGTCACTTGTACTGAATCAGGTTCTGGTTCTTTCTGCTAAAGCAGAGTTTTTCCTGTCCACTGTCGCTGCATGCATCCTCGTATCGGGTATTGCAAGTCCGTTATTCAAAGCCATCTGCTGGGTTTCCTGAGCTGGAAAACTTATGAGTATGAGCATTTCGGTTTAGGTACTCACTGGTACCGATGCTGATCGTACCAATAAATCGGTACTTAATGCTTCTCAGAATTAGCTTTTTAAAACAAATTTATTTTATGTAGGACAGGGCGACTATTCTTCTTTTTAAGCCTACAGTCTTTCTATTCAGAGTGTTTTAATAAATTATAATGAGAGGCATTCAGATGGTTTAGTCTTCAAATACTTTATCAAATTACTTGTTAGAAGATACATTTTTTGCTACAATTTAGACCCAAAATTTGGTCTGGGTCGGGCCAAAATGATTTGCCTGATGGGTCGTGCGTTTTTTATACCGATAATAAAATGAACACATCTGGACTATATTTACTAATCAAGTGACTTCTGAAAGCAATAACCTGCACTGGATTTTATTTTGAGGCATGAAAGTAAAGGGGCTGAATATATGCGTGCCACAAATTTTTTATTTTTATTTGTGAACATTTTCGAAGACCATTTTCCTTCCTCGTCCTAATACTGAGTTATGTTTGTTGGCCTAGCAATTAAAATCTAATGGAACATCATTAAGTTTGTTGTCGAAAAGAGCTAAAAGCAAATAAATCTTAGGGGAAGAAAACTTTTACAAACTGCAACTCACTTTTATTGTTTAATTAAGGTGTCTGATCACAGTGCTGGAACATAGTTGTGACATTGTTCTTTAAGAACTGTCTGCTCTCCTTATGAGAATATAAAAACTTTCACAGATTAACTTTAGTGAAGTAAATTTTTGCAGAATTGCATCATCACTCAGCAATATTTCACAGAAAAAAATTTCTATGCAAGCGCTGGAGGGGTGAGAAATTCTGCAGCGTTCTGCTCGATCCGCTGCCGTGATGTTAATGTATGAAGTGGTTTTACTGGAAAACATCTGGATGTTGTTTGGGATTAAGATGTAAGGAAAAATCTTATTTAATGCATTATTGCTTCATAAAAGCATAAGGAAAGTTCTCCAATAACAATTGATATTTAAGTGAGATATTTCCTCTGGCTATTACGCAAAAAGATATGCAAAGTTACTGATGCCAAAATGATTCATAAGTTAATGTTGTTTTGTTTAAATAATTGTAGGACGAACGTATGAACGGATACAGTAACTGCTGCTCTCCTTTGTGTTTGAAAAACGTTTCCCCTGAATGTCAGCACAGGTTTCTATAATTCAGCTTTTCCCCTCCAATACACATTTTCATCATATTTGAACCACGCAAGAATGTAGTTTTATTGAGGAACATTGAGTGAAGCGGATTCTCTGAGGCAGCAAACATCCCTTCTCGTGAGTTTATTCAGTGTGTGTCACAGAGCAGCCGCTGGTTGCTTGTCTGATTTGATTTGAATGACGACCAGATGAATACTTATGGCCGTTCCGCTCCAGCAGGCCGCTGCGCAGATAGGTTGTGACATTCCATGATGTAAGGTAACGTTTAATCTAAAGACAACAAGATATGCAGATTACTGTGTCAAGGAGACGTTTTCTGTGTCAGTGGAGATTGTTACTCTCCCGTGGTGAACACAGGAAGGCGACGCAGCAGCACTGCTGATGTATTACGGCAGCGTTAACTTACTGTGATCACAAGTAATTATTACAACGGATAAAAATAGGCAACATAAACTCAACCGCTGCTTTGAGGCCTTGGTTTCGGTAGTCAGGCTTCGGCCATCTTGGGTGAATGCAGCCAGAAGTAACAGACATCTTAGTTAAAGTGCTTAATGCATCCTCTGGGTAATTCCCAGCTTTGCCAAATGTCATGCCAGATTTTAAGGCTCAGAGTAAATTGCACTGAAGTCAACTCAAGTGCTGTTGTATGAAATTGCACAAATGTTGAATTTTGGTATTTTTCTGGTCTAATTTCTCACTTATCCAGGTCTTGACAAACAGAAGTGCTTTACTAGGATGCAGCTGGACTTTTCTCCCGTTTCTTTTCACCTTTCGCCTCTCATCCAAACTTTACAGCTCAGTGTTTGGGAAGTTGTTGCTTGTCGCCAACAATGCCATGTGAGCAGTTTTGGGCGCATGTCCCAATGTGTGAAGTCCCGACTCGTCTCTGGGGAGACGAGCCTGAGCTACAGAGCAGTCTTGCATCACTGCTACCTCCGTCCTGCTGGGGCAACATTATGTGTTTTACAGGCACAAAGTACCATTTTATAGTACATTAAAGTAACTTCAGTTGTTATAAAAATGTTTCATACATCAAACAAGACGTAGAAGAAATTTGACATTGCAATTTAACACATTGCAATTTAACACTTCGTCATGCCACATGTGGCAGGACGAAGCTGGAATCGAACCAACAACCTTCTGATCACAGGATGACTACTCTACAGACAGAGCCACTGTCACTGTGGATAGACTGTGTAAAACTCAAAAAATGTAATTGCATAATATTTCCCCTTTAAATAAAGAGTGGACAACCACAGACCTAATTAGCCCAATTCATAAGTAATATAAATATTTGTTTATTAAAGTGTGTCTGTCTACCGCAACTCTAATATGGATTGATATACATTTCTTAGATTGATGTGGGCAGTATTATGATACTGGATTATTATGATTGATATTATTAGCCGGTTTGTAAAATGATTTACACTTTGTGTAATGTAAAGATGTCAAAGCTTGATAAAAACCATCAGCTAATTATTATCGTTTTACACAGAGTAACGGTTTTGGGTTCTGTTCAGTTGTAGCTCTGGCATATGGCCGCTCTGAAAAGCATCACCCAACCTGGACACTCTGAGTTACTATTTATTGAACATTTAGTGATTGAAAAGCCAATGATTTCCCTCAGGAGGTTCTTTTTTTATGTTGAAACTCGGATTTGTTGGATGAGCTCAAACACAGCTTGGAATCCAACACTGGTGCATGTTTGATGTGCAACCAAGAAGGCGTTTGCCAACTCGTTCTCACGTCAACTTTATAAGGTGATTAGCAATCACTGTTGGGTTTACAGCTAGAGCTTCTCCTTGAATTAGTGCCAGAAAATTACCTAACACAATAAGAAACATTCGAGAAGTCCTGAAAGGGAAAAGTGCCTCTTTAGGAGAACGCTGCAGGGAGCTGATGGTGCGTTCAGTTGGCTGGAAGGCGTTTCTGTTACAGCCTGCACTGACTGCAGCTCATAACAACCAGTCAGAAACGGCAGCATTTCCAGTTATGGATGAGCATAAGAATTGGACAAAAAGCAAACGCTGCAGCCAGCAGAGAGTTGCACAAAGATGCATTCCTTGATGCAAGAGCTGCTCAGGATTGTAGCTCCTGAAAACCTTAGAAGTGATGGAAGCTGTTTAGCCCTCTAAATCAAGGCGCTTTAGGCCTGGCCTCCTTCCAAACCCACTGATGTAAATCTGATGAAAATGTTGAGAGCGTCTCTCAGATTATAGGAGACGAAAATGCATCTACCTACAGTCATATTTGCTCCTCTGCGAATTAAAATCGGCTTTTACTTTTTGTGATACTTAAAGGTTTCAATAAACAAAGTCAGTCAATTAAATAAACCACAGTTTTTTAATGAGAATCTGATTTAATAAGAAACAATAACTATCCAAACCAATTTGGCATTAATTGAGAAATTAAAAAGAGTAAAGAAAAGTAAGTAATATCAATCAGATACAGATCTTATGTTTTACAGTGTTGTGAAAAGATTTTTGTGAATTGTTCTGTTTTTCCTTTTTTGCTCGTTTCTGATTGGCTAAAGAATTATATTGGAAGAAGATAATCTGAGTGCATACAAAATGTAATTTTCAAAAGACGCTGCTTTTAAACAAAATGTGGCCTGCTTTATGCTGTCAGACAAGTTCTACTGAAGGGATTTCTAGGTTGAACATGTCCGGGACTAATCAGGCCTGAGCGTGGCAAATGAAACGAAGCTCAGACTCGGTATTGGCAGGTTTTCTCGTTTCATGAAAATGCAGTGTGATGACGTATTCATGCAGAACGTTTCCATCCTCTGATTGTTCTTCCCTTGTGTGGCTGCTGTGTTCATCCTGCTTTGTTGTTTTCTGCAGGCATGAAGCAGCACAATGACAGCGGCACTCAGTATCGGTCAGTCATTTACTCGTCCAGCCCAGCTCAACAGGAGGCTGCACTGAAGAGCAAGGAGGCCTTCCAGAAGGTGATCACACACAAACACACACCAGCCAACATGTGTGTGTGTCCCGTTAGGATTTTTCTAAAACTGGATCAGTGCTAGGTGGCTCACAATGGTGATCTTGTATGGGACTCACTAAATCACGGTATTTGCACATCGTTAAAAACTCTTTCAAAGTTTTAAATTTGTGTATCTAAAATGTAAGTTAAGTAAAAGGTTGAAATCTGCTTTAGTTACAGGTACAAAATAAAAGTATTTGGTTAAAATGGCATCGCCATGTGAGTTTGAATTGACGAAAGGGTAAAAAGAAACAAACACTTCAAACAAATAGGAATAAGTTCATGCAGCTGATGTCTTTATTTCACTCATTAACCGTTTTTTTGTTATTTGAATAACAATAACTAGTCAGTGCTTTAAGTTTTGACCTCTTAGTTTGAAAAAACGAGTTCTGTTTGGATCAAACTCATCTCCATCTTTTTAAGCTGAAAGAAGGGAGGGGGGTCAATAGGTCATCCCAACTGATTTCCTTTCAGCAGCACACGCGTTCCCCTTTTGTTCTTTCAGTCCATCTGTCCATCCATCCATCCATCCATCATTTAAAATTGATCCCTGCATCTTCTTGGCTCATTCTCCTCCTCTCAGCTCTAAATGGCTTTCATGGACTAGCTGACGGGGGGGCAAAGGAGAGCAAATTACCATCTTCCTGGTTACGTTGGGCGCTCTGGGTCAGCAGGCAAGGATCAGAGGGCTGCTATGTTGTCGTGGCAACAACCTCTCAACCTTGGCCTTGAGCTGGGGTCAGGGGTTAGGGGAGCTTTGGCAGCTGGGACCAGAGGGACAGGGAGGCGGGGAAGGACAGCAGAGAAAACTAAAGAGGGAAGAAGCCATGTCAGGAGGCCGTCACTGCTGACAGGCTGTCAACTGAAACACACACACACACGCGCGCGCACACACACACACACACACACACACACTTTCTGTGTTTATAAACCAGGCACCCTCAGTGTTTTAGGCATCATGAGACTAAGAGATGAGCAACTCAGACTTTCTACATTCACACCAAAACCTGAACTAAACTAAAAATGTTCACAGAACCCAGAGACATTTTTTTCTCTTTCTGCTGACCTAATGTCCCACACTGACTTCCTGAAACACATAAAGCTCATTAAAGCTGATGGAGCTGTCTTTATCTTTTCAACTAAAACTCAGTGCATGAGTTTTAGTTGCTTCTCATGCTTTGAACTGAGCAGCTACATCATGAAATGCCAATTAAAGCCAATTAAAATTCTGTACACAAAAGATGTGTAACAAAACATCCAGCAGGTGGAGATACTGAGTTCACTGGAACAAGGCAAAATGAGATCAGAAGCAATATTTATGAGTCTTTCTTTCTATTTTTCAGACATGAGTGTTTGAGGAATTTCAAACAGTTTTTAAATCTGCAATTGGTGTGGAATATTCTAGTCTGGGATTGTCTATAGAACCAGTTTGTGTATCTAACTCAGTTATAATCTTAGAGCCAGATAAAGATTTCATATTTCAAGTTATGTCTTAAAATGTATGAGATTTTGTGATTTTTTAATTATATTTTTTGAATAATTTTGGTTTTATTCATAGGCTAATTTTGTTGACACTACTGCTACAATTGGATATTTATTATTATTTTATTTGTAGGTGTAAAATAAATATTTTTGTGTGTTTTTTTTATGTATATTGTTTTTTTTTTTTTTACTATTTCCATGAATGAACAAAAGAGCACTATTTTGTGCAGGCAGAACAATTTATTATAATCGACTTTACACTTAATTAATTATATAATAATCAATGTTGCTGCCATTTTTGACACTTCAGTGCTTGCAAAAAAAAAAAAAACACACACAATCCTTCCTCATACATCGGGCGTTGATGAAAAGAGTTTTGAGGTAACGTCATCTTCTCCATCCCTGCTGAATAAAAAGCATCTCCAGAGCATGACACTCCCACTACCGTGCTTCATCGAGAGTTATGCTGTGTTCAGATTCTTCCATCTGTTTTCTGTCTCTAACAAACTGCAAACGAGTTTTTATTGCTTCCCTTCAACGGTGGATTTCATCTCACTGCACTTCTGGAAAAAAATAATTTGTAGTTGTCCTGGTAACGGTTTCTCCCACCTGAGCTGTGTATCTCTCCAAAGTTTTAAAGGCTTTTCTGATTAAAACTCTCTTTCCGTCATCAGATGATGGATTGAGCAGAGCTCTGAGATGTTCATAGCCTGAAATATTGATTTAAAACCCAACATTTATTTGATCATCTGCATCTCTCCCTCCTTGACCTGTCTGCTCTGATCCTTTGTATTCCTGGTACTTTCTCTCTAATGTTCTATCTGAGGCCTTCACAGAACTGAATTACACTCAGGTGGATTGTTTTAGATGACTTTTGAAGGCAATTTGTTGATACAGAATTTATTTAAGGGTATCAGAGTAAAAGAAATATATCCACACACACATAGTTCTGTTTTACTTGCTATTTTTAGATAATCTGGTGCACAGAATCACCTTATTACTGCCTAACTACAGTAATAACGTGGATCAGAAGCTTATAAAACCATGCAAGGTCATATTAAAGCACAGTTATATTATTTTGTTTTATTGATTTCAAGGCAGGTTTACAGCAGAGACTCTCAAAACGCATTTCTACACACATTCAGACTCGTTCCTTCCTTCTCCCCACCAACGCTGCTGACACAACCAATCTGTCAAGCACTTTAACGTCACCTCGCTCCCATCAACAAGCCACTGGGGCTCCCATCTTCCTAAAGCGGCTGACACAACCCCAACCAAGATGGCAGCGCGCTGCTCTCAAACACTTGTCTGAGGACGAAGCTAGATGAAGGCGTTCCTGCTGCGTTCGGGGTCTGGAAGACTTTCGCAGCAGAAACGGAGCCTCGTTCACTGAAGTGACAAGAGGGAGTGGATGATGACCAGAGATAAGACAGGCATCGCAAAAATCCAGATTCCAGCCCACTGCCGGGGCCGTGAGTCATAGACGTACACACACACACACACACACACACACACACACATGCACGCACACAAACATACATCTGGCACATACAGGCGCAGCCCAATGAATAATTAACCCATATGAGGAGTCTCCTCTGCAGGGCTTTCAGTTCCTTAACTTCAGCGTTGAGGGGGAGGTTTGGGTGAGGGGGGGTAAGAGAGTGAGGCAGAAAAGCTTGTTTAAGCACAAGAGCGAAGAGGGAGGGAGGGTTAGTGGAGGAGGAGGGGGGAGCGCTGGGGAGAAGGGGGTTCTCTGTAATGAAATTTGAAATTTGCAGAACATCAAAGGCTTCTGTAGCCCAGCCGCTGTGGCAGCAGAGCAGAGAGGAGGAGTGCTTCTCTTTCTCCGTCTCCCCGATCTCTCTTCTTCCCCTTCTTCTTCATCCCTCCCTCTCTGCCTGAAAGTGTCTCCCCAGAGCTGGGTGAGGGGTGTAGGGTTTAGTGGAGGGTGAGAGAGAAGGGATGGGAAGAGTTGATTAGGAGGAGACGGAGGTGGCGGGTGGGGCGGGGGGGCTTAGGGATGGGTTAGGGGTTTGGAGAGAAAAATGGATGAACGGGGGCTCCTATATGTGTGTGTGCATGTATGAACAATAGGGTTTATCAAGCCAGCTTTGAATATGGCGTGCGTGTTTGTGCATGCACATGTGTGTGTGTGTCGGGCCTTGGAGGAGGGAGTGTGCCCTCTGATAAAGCATCCCAACTTAATGAGCTTGAAAACGGGATGAAGAGGGAAGGGGAGTGAAGTTCTGATGATGAGTGGAGGGGAAAAAAAGGCATTTGAGGTTAGAAGTGACATGCAGGAGCCTGAGGCTGGGGAGCATCAGCAGGTTTTGTGATCAGACTTCTAGTCACAAGTTTATTTTTGCTTTTTATTTCCCGGAAAGTGTTCAAAAGTGGCATTTTGATATTCTAAATGTTCCCCAATTTCTGCAAAAGTTATTGCCGTTTCCTATAAACTGATCGGTAGTACTGAGACGTCCGTTAATTAAATGAGTTGTTCTTAACCTGGGATTTCTCTTCAGACGCGTTTTAACATGAAATCAGGACGGACCTGCTGAGATTTTCTTTCTTCCGCTTCACATCTGCCTTTAAAAAAACAACAATAAAACAATTTTAAGTGCTCATCCCCTCGCTCCAAAAAGCACGTGCATCCCTCTCTGCTTCAGGGATGTAGGAGTGCTGGCTTCCTCGCTCACAAAATGTAGGAGGGCTCGGCGAAGATTAGAGCCTGACTAAAATGGATCCTGACCCGTACTGCAGCAGGGAAAGACGGATGAGGAGAGCAGAAAATAAAAATCTCTTCATCCGTCGGGCACATTTCAGGACGCCTTCTTATCTTCCGTTCCTCTTTTTTTTTTCCAACAGCTAAATGTGTTTTATTTGCATTCATTCCTCTTCATAATCTCCCTCTTTTCATCTGTGTCTCTGCGTCCTGCCGTCTCTGCCTCTCTGAGGTCACAGAGGGCGACCCCGGGGCTGCAGCGCGCTCGTCGGCTTGCACCATGTCAGGCTTTTTCATGTATTTCCAGGCTGAGCCACGGTCTGTCTATTACTAGCGCCTCTTCACCGTAGAGCAGCTTTGATGTGTGCAGTGCGTGCTCAAAAGTGTATTTACATTTTTAAGATGTTCAAGGGCTTTTTTTTTTTTTTCTGAACTCCAGAGTTCAGGTGTGCAGCTGCAGTCGATGCCACTCCGGTTTTAGATCAGAGCGAAGGGAATCCAGAGCAGGATGGGAATGGAAATCCCTTCATCTGTTGTCTTTTTAACGTCTAGATTTATTTAAATGAGCTCATCTCGGTTGGAAATTTGCAGTTTGTTTTCATTTTTTAACTTTAGCGCTACATATAGTGTTTATTTTAATGCACAAACCTAAAACCAGCTTAATTCCCAGGTTTAAGGTATTTGAAATGCAGAGAAAATCAGAGCCATTGTCAGAGGACACCAGCTATACGCTGCTGGTAGCTTAACCCGTTTAATTACTAAAATACATTTTGTAAATGTTTGGTCTGTTTTCTTAACACATGGTGGACAAAATAGAAATTTTTGATTGCACCTAGAAAACATGTTGTTACACAAAACTCAGTTTCATATTGTAAAAATAATGTAATGAGCTGCCATCACAGAAATGATCCAGCAGATTTCATTTTAAATTATTTCTTTACGAGGAAAAAAAATCTACATTTTTACACTGATACATCTAAACTTTGCTACTAAGACTTTCTGCTTCTTAAATGCAAACTAAATTCAGTCCATATCTTTAGTAATGCACTATTTTTGCTTTGCTTCCTGTTTTTAATTTTTTTTACCTTTTGCAGTTACGGTTTTTCAAACCCCTTAAATTTATTTACATTTTGTCACAATACAACCGCAAACTACAACATATTCATTTTATTTCAACACAGAGTAGCTCACAATTGAGAAGTGAAAGGAAAAATATGCGTTTTCTTTATCTCACAGGTGGGACTTCCACATTTATGTGTTACTTTGTAAAACTTCCTTTTACTGCAGTTGCAGCTGAAAGCTTTCTGGGTGTGTTTGTACCATCTTTTCTATTTTTAAATGTAGTTTTAGGCAATCAAAACACACAAATTTGCTTCGATCTAAACCACATCAGTTTTCTTCTAAGGATTCTTGTGCATTTAGTTTCACCCGTCCTTCACTTCAGCCGTCCTACTGCAGAAACTCATCCCCACAGCATGATGCAGCCATCACAATTTTACGGTGTTCATTTACAGCTGCGCTTTGCATGCAGGTCCAAAAGTTTCATTTTAGTCTTATATAACTAGAGCACCATGTTTTTGCTCTAGTTATATGAGGTATCAAAGTCATGAATATGTTTGAAGTTGCTTTGCACAGCGATTTTTACATTTTTACATAAAATAAAGAAAATTATAGACCACCCTGATCAGCCTCTTTATGAGACTGTCTTAGAGAAACACTGTCTTTAGTCAGAGGCGTCTTCAAAATCACTGTAATACAGACTGCTACAGGAGATTTGATTTATATTAGTACGATTACTGCTCTGCTAGAAAAATATATTGCAAAAAAATAAAATCTTACTAAGTATTTTTGGTATAATTTTAATGCAAATCTTAGTTTACATGAAATATGACAAAATTAGCTTAGAAGTAACTTTTCAGCAAGAAGTATGAACTTGGCTTAAGTAAACAAAATTGACAAAATGATAAAATTGATAAAATGATTTAAAAAAGTACAAGATCCATTGGCAGATTATTTTACTAATTTTTCCATGTTATACATGAAATAATCTGCCAGTGGAACTATTTTTTTTATCAATATTAAGAAATTATTAAATAAAGCTTCTGTAAAATAGTTTTGTTTTATTTCAAGAGAACTAAGATATTTGTGTTAGAAACTAGACTAAACATATCTAGTGAGATTTCGTGTTTTTGTGGCGAAGCTGAGAAAACAGTCAAATTGAGGTCGTATCCATCTTCAGATGTCTTCACTGTGAGTCATGGAGTGTCACAAACTCTACGTCAGGGCACTTGTCTTCCCCACCGCTGTTCTGCTGAAGGCCCTCAGAGGGAAGGAGGCATAGAGACAAGACTATGGGGTAAAGAAGAGAAGAGGGAAGAGTACATGTTCTTCCTCCTCCCTCCTCTTCCACCTCTGCCCCTCTCTCGGGGTGTCACGTCCTATTTGTGTCCCGGGGTCGCCTCTGTGGCAACGGCGACGTTGCTGGGGGGCGGAGGGGTTCTCTCGCTTGGCTGGGAAGCAGGGAGGACATTGGAGCGTTGGTCTGAGGGAGAGAGAAAGCAAGAGAATAAAAATCCATCAGGAGATGGAGAGAGTGGAAGAGGAGGAGGAGGGATGCACCCATTCAGCCATGTCTTTGACACGGGAGTGTTTCCGACAGGCGTGAAGAAAGGAAGGGCTGACTGGGCTGAGTGAGCGCCGCTCTGGCCTCACACACTCAGGGATGTTTTTCTCACTCAGGACGACTTCGAGATTTTTAACTCTGAATTTAACATTAAATTTAACCACATTTGGTTCACATCCGACTCCGGTTTTCTCCTAAAACCTCCTGAGCCGAGGCAGAGATGCGTTTCTAGTTTACATTTAGGATTCACATCCCAATATTAGGTGTGTTGAATGGCTTCCAGAGTTGATTTCTGTCGCTTTTCAGCCACTAATGCACAGAACCCGAACGGCTCCGCCAGCTTCAGTCCAAACATCCCGATTAGCATCAACCTGAAGACGTCTAGCTAACTCCGCTTCCCTCCATGTTGGACGCTTTTATCCTCCATATTCTTTCCTCCATTCCTCTGCCGCTGCTGCAGTGAGAGAGAGAGAAAGTGAAGCCACATAAGGTTATACACAGTGGCATGACGCCATGCATTCTGATTTATAGATCTAAAATGGCTGCCGTGTTGTGACTGCTGTAGAGGCTTGGATGGAGAGCGAGGGAGTGGTGCGGGGGCGTCAGGGTGGAGGTGTGTGTTTGGCTCGGAATAGCAAACCTTTCCTTGGCCGTCCAGAACGCCCCGGAGGGTTCTGCGGCGCTGACTGTGGTTTGTTGGTGATAACTGATTAATTAGGCCACGGCGTGCAGCTCTGTGCTTCCGTCAGCCGGCTTTCCACAACGCTGCTGCCTCAAATCATCAAAATATGGCCTTTCCTGGCTGTGAGTGCATAGTGTGCAGCGGTGAAGTGAATCTGTCTGCTGTATTTGTTAAAAGCTGCGCTGGTTGGATCCTGCAGGGAGACCAGAGCCCTCACACTGAAGCAGCAGCCACTGAGGAGTTAGAGGTCAGCTGCTGCCTCAGCCTCTCTGTGGGGCTCTGAGCTTTGATTTACTGACTCCTCTGCATCAGTCCCAGCTCTGCCACGCTGAGCCGGTGCAACACTGCCTCCATGTGGACAAACACGCACACAGCACGTCTGTTACTCAACCAGCGGTGCCCTCAAACTGAGCTGCTAAAGTTTCCATCATGAAATAAATGTGCTGGGTTAAATTAAATGTAATCAAAAGGTGGTTTATCTTTGTTTTTCCCATCAAAAACACGAAACATATATATATTTACGTGATGTATTTCTATTAAATCGAATGTTACACTGAAAACAAAAAATCTTTCCAAGTATTTCTGGTTTAACTTCTAGTGCAAATATTTCAGTACATTTGAAATGAGACAAAACTAACTTCCAAGTAACATTTCAGCACAATATAGAAACTTGTTTTATGTCAATAACTTTTTAATATTGATAAAATAATCAACTAGGGGAACAAAACACGTTTCCCATATTATAAGTTATAATGTTTTGTTCCACTGATGTTTTTCACTTATAGCTAGTACTTTTTAAATTCAATATTAAAGAATCATTGACTTAAAACAAATGCCTAAGTTGTGCTGAAAAGTTACTTGCAAGTTAGTTTTGTCTTTGTCTTAGTTTTGACCTTCAATTTCTGATTTTGACCAATACTGTTTTTATTTTTTTATCTGAAATGTCACTGAAAACAGCAAGAAAGTTGCAGAGTTGGCAACACTGAAGCTATTGTTGTTTATTGGGTGATTTATTTATCGGTACACTGTAGCTTGTGTAACCAATCACAATGGGATCGTTGTGATTGGTTGGTCAGCAAACAGGAACAACGTCCCCACCAGAGCCGACGGTGCAGACAAGCTGAGGGTCAATAATAACAGGCTGATCCTTCCATGTCACGCTGCACTGATCCATTAATTCAGGCTAAAGGAGCCACAACCAAGCAGTCATCATGTCTGAGTACAAAGGAAAACATTTCAGTTGTCCTACGTTTTTGTGTTACTTTAACCATTTTGTCAAAT
The DNA here is from genome assembly GCF_904066995.2 of Poecilia reticulata. Taxonomy (NCBI): domain Eukaryota; kingdom Metazoa; phylum Chordata; class Actinopteri; order Cyprinodontiformes; family Poeciliidae; genus Poecilia; species Poecilia reticulata. Next base: position 23,945,876 of record NC_088851.1, read on the forward strand.
TTTCTAAAACTTAACTTTGGATTTTCATCAGCTTTAAGCCATTATAATCAAAATAAGCAAAAATAAATGCTTTCATGCATTACACTGTTTGTGTAAATTATAAACAAACATTTTCAATGATAATCTAATTTGTTAAAATGCAGGTATTAGCAGTCAAAGTCATTATTAGGATTCAAATTTGTGTTTTTCAGTGAGAAGACATAATTGAGGTCAATGTTTTCCTCAGACGAGTTCAACAATGTTTCTTTTTCATCTGTTAGGTTTTCTTGACCAGTTTCTGATGGTTATCTCACTGAAAGGTCTCACGCTGCCCACGGCTCTGTTTTCAGAAAGCTGTCTGACCTTTTCCTCTGTAATCTCATCTTAATCCTCTTCAAATAAAAATTTCCTTTTACTCTTAGATGAATCGGAGGCTGTAATGAATCTTTAAATAGAGCTCCTTTCATTAAAGTTTAACATCCTCTGCATTGTCAGGAGAACAGAACTCAGCCGTTGCTGAGCTCTTGTTTGTGTTTTTCACCTGTCCTTACAACTCTCTTGCAGAAACATGCATTCCTTCTTTATCTTCTGGCATGCTTTTCAAAGCAGCATGAACATACTACACACTTCTCACATGTAAGCTCTTCATTTGAAACATTTGTCTGATTTGGCAGCATTTAAAGCTTAAAGTTACAGTCTTTATGCAGCAACCTTTAACAACCTTAAAGGTCCAACTATGATCAAAACTTGAGCACATTGTGACGGTATATAAGAGACAATCTGTGAAAAGCTCGATTTCCTCCTCATCCTTCTTCCTGAGCTGTCGAAAGAAATGCACCGCTCCCAACCAACAACAACCAATCAGAGCCAGGAGGCGGGTCTTTGCGCTGTCAATCAACATTGTAAATGCTCTGATGGCGGAAAAACAACTGTTTATCTCCCCACTAAACTTAGCATTCACAACGGGGAGAAGCTGTAGTCAATCATGGCGGAGGACACTGAGGGCGTGAATGGCATGATTGACAGCACTAAGACCCGCCTCCTGGCTCTGATTGGTTGTTTCTTGTTAGCACTGGGAGAAGGCAGAGAAACTCAGTTTTTCACTGATTATTTCACTGTCATTATGTCACTATGTTTCAGAACATAGTGACAGTTTCAACAAACGTAAACAAATATTTTTTTAAATAAATTGCCATAGAATGTATGCTTCCCTCGAATAATTTAACTTTTGTTTGTCGACCAACATTGCAAACATGTCAAATACAAACTTTTGTCTCCTTATGAGGAGCAAAGTCTATAAATCCTGCAGAAAGCGGATGCAGGCTGATGAGAACAAGTTGAGCCCGTATCGAACGCTCTCTGCTTCTTTCTCTTGATGCCTGCTGAACTTGGCGTTCTCCTCCACAAAGCAAAACAAACCTCCAGAGCGCTGCAAACTGTTCTGACGCGGAGAGACCTACTTGTTGCCCACAAACAGTCTCGGTGCTCCTCCAGCTTGTTTCGTCAGCTCCAGCAGCAGCGATCTATAGAGGACTGAACGCTTGTATTATTAGGTGGAGAAAACCACTCAGCGCAGCAGGTACAGCTTTGATATAGCTGTTAGAGGCTCAGTGTGTGGAAGAAAGCGTTGTTTTAGAGCGTTTGAAGGTTTCTCTCGTCATGTTTAGAAAAAGGTAAGCGTGAAAATGTCTTGAGGAGTTCTCAAAGCGAGCGGATACTCTTTGATGCTTTGTCCTACAGAAGGCATGCTGCACTATAAGAAGAAGCTGATATTCCTTTCTAGTGTCACTCAGTCACTTTGCAGTCGGACTGAGGAGAGTGAAATGAAAATGTTGAAAGTTCACAGCTGTGAGGGCAAATTCAGCACAAATAAAATCCTTTATATGCTTTTTAACTACAATGACATTCAAATAAAATGACAATTCCTTAAAAATAATAAACAGATGTATCAATATTTAAATGTTTAAATTAATAATTAAACATATATGTATTTATTTTATTTAAAACAATATTAATAAGCATGATTTTTTTATTTAAGTAAAACTATATGATATAGATTTATTCAACTATCTCATTTTTTTGTGGAATAATTAAATACTGAAATAATGTAGTATGATTTTGACACCTAATTCAATGAAATTTTAATCAATAATTTTGGTGTTTGATTATTCCATTGTGTTTTAATACGTTTTAATTTTTAAGACATATTTTAATTGTTTGAAATACATGTATTTGTATTTATTGTGTATGTTTTTATTACATAAATTTAATTATTTATGTAAAAATGACATATTAATTGGATTATGGAACTTTTTGGCCCAGAATAAAATAAAACTGAATGCTTGGAAGAAAAGAAACAATTTTTAAAAAGTGTTTCAACATTAAAGATGGAGGTTTAGTGATCAGTTAAATACAAATCATTTAGATAAATGTATAGTAAAATAATTCATATTCAAATAATTAGAACCATTTTGTTTTGGAGGTATTATGTTTGATTTTATAGTTGTAGTGACAGTCAAAGTGACAATTTGAATTATGTTTTGATGGACAGCAGCAAATAAAATTAATTAAAACAAATAATGACGCAATTCTGTAAGAATAATTGTGATTACTTATGTATTCTATGAATTCAACAGATAAATAAAAATGTTACGGATTTAAAAATTATGTAGTGTATTGAATTATTCTTAGTTTGATCTTTTTTTATGAGGCTTTTGTCTCTTTATATCTCAGTGTCAGCATATTTCAGTGTCATTTTGGGAAATAAAAGGAATCCTGAATGTTCGGGATCAAACCTCTGGGAATGCTCTGCTGCAGATGAAGACATTTCAGCATTTGACTTTTTCTGCTGCTTGGATTTACGTTTCCGTGTTTTGTCTCTAGGAACTGGATAAGAAAGGCTGCGGCCCAATCACCACTGAGATCCTGGAGGGACAGGAGTTTTTCTACGCGGAGGATTACCACCAGCAGTACCTGAAGAAGGTCCCCAAAGGATACTGCGGCCTTAAAGGGACCGGGGTTTCCTGTCCCATTGGAGGCAGCAAGGAGGAGCTGTAAGGCGTGTGTGGAGGCGATTATAACTATAATGATACAAAAAGGAATTTTGTTCAGCAAAAAGCAACAAAATGAACCAACACCCTAAAATATGCTAAAATATATGTACCATAAAAATATTAAAAATTTGTGAAAATATTACAGTTTAAAGCAGTAGACTGAAAATAAAACAATGGAGTAAAGTAAAGAAACCTAAATACTGAAGAAAAGTGGAGCTTTGATAAGAAGGAAATGGAATTAGTGACAGATTTAACACGTATGAAGCAACAGAACCTGAAGATGTGAAATGCAACAGAGAAGTTGAAACAGAAATAACATTCAATGCATATTCACTCTTTATTATCTTTTGCATATTCAGTCTGAAAAACATACGACAAACTGGAAAATACTTGATTCCAGTTAGGAGTGGGCGACATGACGAGAAAACACCATGAACCTTTTCAATTTGGTTTTTACATCAAAGTCAGAATCACCATTTTATCACCATTTCCAATCATTCAAAAAGCTCAGAAAGAAAAACCCAACGGACAGAAAACATCTTCAGACAGATTAATATTAGTTTGCACAATTTTTCCAACTTGTGGGGAAAATAAAGACACTCTAGTCCACAAAAGTGAGCACCGTCTGATAAAATGTCAGGTTTAAAAAATGACACCATGGTGAGTCATTTAAAAAAATTTCCACCCATCTGATTTTTATCCTGCACAACACCCAGGGTTCTCTGGTGTTAACTCTCCCTCTGAATGTTTCCTTCAGCTCAAAAATATACTTTACTTTTATAAAGTACACCTTTCAGGTAACACACTCTCTTCCTACATTAAAGCTAATTTGTGAAGCTAAAGAAAAACTGATCAGAGCATAGAGCAGTAATGCATAGAACAGATGAACGTGCCATCTCTCTGCTGTTTTGTTCTGTTCCTCAAAGACCCAAGATCTTCATATCGCCCACTTCTAATTCCAGTATATCTACATTTAACCACTGGATGGTTGTTGCATGTAATCCTGAAATGATAGAAACTCATCGGCCACTTTATTAGCTCCACTCTCCCACTTCCAGGTTTCACTCTGTGATGTGATTGGTTGAGTCGCTGTTAGTTTTTCCAGGTAATCTAACAGGCGTACCTAATAAAATGGCCAATGAGTGTACATAAACAGTGTCTTTTATATAATTTTATGTTATCCGCATGTATTGGAACTATTAATAAGCCTGAAATTACATATTTAGACTTTCAGCTAAAGTGTGGAGATGTGCTGCAAAAGTCACATTTATAACACAAAAAGTGCTTATTTTTCTTTTACAAAAAATAAAAAAACATTCAAGATGAATCGGTAAACTAAAGTAAAACAGAGACCTGATGTTATTTTAGAGAAACAGTCAAAATGTTTGGACTGCAGCTACACTCAACGTCCACACGGTGGTGGTATTTCTTAAACATGATCGACTTTCACTTGTTTTTTCATGTTAAAAATCATTATCAAAACTTTTCTTATGTAAACTTTCTAAACTAAAACAATCTAGAAAACAAATATAAAGGTGCTTTGAGTCAGATGACGTACAATAACTGTGAAACAATTGCTAAATATAAATCGATTGCTTTATATCCAGTTTTCTATTGCTATTGTCATTTATAACATTTCGTATAAATTTTAATTAAAAGACACACTGTAAGCTGTATTTCTTATCTCATTTAAGAAACAATAAACCTAATCTCTTTCATATTTTTGATTGTTGCATGGATGATTTATTTCTATGCGTCAGTATTTGTTTATGCACACACCTGCCCACTATTTTATGCTATATTTATAAACTATTTTGTCCCGTCTGAGAAGGGACGCGCCACAGCAGCGAGGGAACATCTGTGACTCAGACGCGCGTTTAGAGAGGACTCATTTTAGAAAGCAGAATGAGAAACTCTGAGCCTCTGTGCTCTTTGTCTGGTTCGGTTTTTGCTGAACCCCTCACCCCACTTCTTGCAAAACCACAATTAGGATAAAAAAAAACAAAAAAAAAACAACGTATAGCTGAACATCTTAAAAATACAATCATTCAGAAAAGAAACAAGAATTCTCCGGAAACCGTTCTGCACGCCGTGTTTTTAAAATTAAACACACGGCTGCGAAAGTGTAGTTAAAAATGAAAATCACTCTCATGGTTAGAATCCAAAATACAGAGATGATATCTAGAAAAAGCTTTCTGGTCGACCGCAGTAGTGTGATTCACCCCGCTCTTGTTTTTCCCCCTCCCTCTCCGCTATCTCTCTTTCTCTGTCTGTGTGTATGTGTCACATCCTGACACCTGTGTGTAGGTGTGGACCAGGGCACAGGTGCAGGTGCAACCTCCCCGGGCCTATTTTAGTATTGGGGCAGATATTTTTGCATGTGTCTGCATGCAGGAGCCGTGCGTGCGTGTGTGTGTCGAGGCATGTGGAGCTGCGGCTTGCTTGATCGAACTGCTCTGAGTGGTGTGTGGTTTGGCCAACAAGCTGTTTTCCAGAGCCTGCTTATACTTTGCATGTCAGTTTGATTTTTTTTTTGTTTTTAACAGTAGATAACCTTTTAATAAAACGAGCTTGTTGAGTTCCTCAGGTTTTGACGAGCTCTAATCGCAGGCTGGGATCAGTGATCAGCTTCTCCGCCACCTACACCAGTGGCCTCAGCGAGCTGCTGCTGATTTCTGCCACACACACACACACACACACACACACACACACACACACACACACACACACACACACACACACGAGGTTCAGAATGAGTCGAGATGTGCTGCGAAAATTTCATGCAAAAATGAGTCACGTTTAGAAATAGCTGCAGGAGTGTGTGGTGTCTTTGTGATAGGTTAAAAAGGGGCATGGAAATGCATGGTACTGTCATATAGGCATCCACACAAACACAGTGGGGCGAGGCAGGACAGGAACCAGGCTGTGTGCCCATCAGACAGAGCCTATTGTCTGCAGATGGGCTTATAATGGCCCCACAGCTGGCCACAAACTGCGTCTCTCGCTCAAACCTTTTAAGAACACATCTCTTAGTTAATAGGTTCAATAAAAACCCTCCTAATGACGGATTGAGCAGGTTTGTGAAAACAGGTGGCGCTGTGAAAGAGTGGGCCACGTGGAGATAAAGGTGTCGGTTGTTTATCGGAGGTTCTCTGCACTTTTACCCACACACACACACGTCTCCACCAGCAGCAGCTCCGCACGCCGTCCTGTACCGCCGCCTAATGCAAAAGGGGAGCGCCCACGCAAAACGAGCAAAAAGACACCAAAAAGACACCTTGCACAGCCGTGCACCCACGCAAAATGTCTTGCACTGATACGCTCTCTATTGTGTCCTCCTTTTCGCAGCTTTCTATTTAACTTCCCTTTGACGACATCAATAGATCTTAACTTATTTTTGCGCTGTATTTATACACATGATTGAAAGTTGCTTTGTTTTTTTGGCGTTTCCTGTTCATGTGCTTTGCAGTAACATAATTTGTTGCTTCAGACACCAGCACGGCGTTGTTTGGTAGGATGTATAAATAGAACAATAGCTTGGAGTTGTGCTGTCCTACCAGCTGGAGAATGGCTGTGCCGTCTTGTTCTGCTCACATAATTGCTTCATCCAAATTGTAGAGCTCCAGCAGGCATGCTTTAGATATGTCTGTTTTCTACTTTTTTTTTTAATTGCTTGTACATTTATCTCCTGATGATATGAGCAGCTATGTGCGGGGTTTTTCAGATGCCAGATGTGTTCGCATCCCCTCCCATGCTCTCCCTTCCCCTCCCTCTGGTTCCTGCAGGGGCACACGGTCTCAATCAGAGCGTCGGGGCTCCAGGAACCAGAGCACAGCGGCGTCTCTGTGCTGCCCAGAGAAGTGCAGCCTTGTCTGGGTTCCTGCATCTGCGGCTTGGGGGCAAGCTGGGGAGAGAGGGCAAATCCTGGTGGCCCCTGCAAGCTGGTTAAACTCCAGGTCCGATCTGTGGGTGACGATTCAACGTCGAGGGAGAAGAAGGAAATAAGCGCAGCTACTGTGCATGTAGTCATGTGAAAGTTAATAAAAAGGTAATCTAAAACGGGTTTGTGTGGCGCGGCGAGCTCACACATGTTCTCACACACAATGGTTTTTAATTCCACTGAGGAAATGTGACAGAGTTTGTTCTCTGCCCCTCTGGGATTGGAGCCGTGTTTCGGGTGGAGGGCAGCACGTGCTGCAGGGCCCAGTTGACTACTAACTGGCCCACAGGCTTTCTGGCTGACGGCCCACTCCGTGACATGCTGCACCTGTCAGCCTGTGTGTTGTCAGCCATGCTAGCTAGCTCAAGCTACCACCGCATGACACACAGGAAACCCAGAAATAACTGCTGAGTGTCTTCAGTGCAGTTACTGTGCACTGGGGGCGTGCTGCTGACAGAAAGTGGCTGAAAGAGGCTTTAAAGGAACAGGAATACCGGCTGGGACGGCGCGGAGCGTTAGCGTTTGGGAGCAGGAAGAGAAAACTGGAAGGGAAAGTGAAACACGGAGATGCTCAGCCTCTCTTGCACCTGTGCATGTAGATTTGTCTGGCCTTGATTCAAACCGGGGGATGAAACATTCATATGGTGCGCAAATTTGCCAACATATGCAGCATCCGTTTATCATTTAGATAACCGTCATCAAAGACCATCTCAACCATTGACATTTTACAACCGAGACGCTGAGGCAACAGTCAAATTTCCAAAACATCTTCCTCCCCATGTTCATCTTGAATCTTTATCTGCTCTGTCCATCAGCCTCTTGAGTCATCTCAGCCTCACCTCACACAGCTGTGCAAGTGGAGGAAAGTTTTAACGTTGCCAGCGAGCGCCGCGATTAGAGCTCGACACAGGAAAATGTTGTGCAATATTCAGGCTTTCAAGTGGTGATGTGCTGATGTTTCACCATTACGTGGAAAGGAGGACAAAAACAGGACAGACGCACACACACACACACACACACGTACGTACGCATGTTGTGTTTGCATTGCAACATGCACTGTTTTCTGTGTGCATGCCAAAGCCTGCTACTTTCTGCCAACGGTGCAGATTGAATCTCAAGTTGAGCCAACATGAGATGGTGGTGTGATACTGTCTCGCTGTGTAGGAGAGGAGCAGATTTTTTAAATTTTTTTTTGAAACAAGGAAAAGAATAATTAAACGTCAAGGAAATGAGAAGATGGAGGGAGTGAAAGAGAGAAACGGAGGAGAGCTGGTGCTCGCTGCACCAGGAGGAAGCTGGGTCTGATGCCTCTCCATGCAGCTGTTCCCAAACACCCACACTCTTCCTGTTGGAGTGTGTGTATCTGAGCAAGAGCTAAAAAAAATACTATTTTGTCTGTAGTTTTGGTGTTTTACTTCCATATATGGAAAGACAAACTCGTGTTGTTCAGCTTTGGGTGTCTTTTTTGTAAGTAGCCTCATGTTTATTGTTTTAACGTCAGAAGAGACGCATGAGAAAAGTCAGCTTCATTAAAATGTTGAACTTATGTCTGATTCAGATAAACAAAAGTAACAAAAAGCTAATAAAAGGTGATTTCAGTCGGTGGAACAAAACGTGAAGTATCCACCAGAAAACGCGGCTTTCTCCGGCCCCCACTGAGGTCTTGTGTTTCTTCAAACAAAAGCTGGCCTCAAAAAACATCCGCTGGTGGAAAATTTGGCCTGTCGCTCAGTGAATGGAAAGGTTTGAGGTGAGAGTGTGGCCACACTGAGGTGTCAGCAGGGTGTGTGATTGTGTATGCGTCAACTATGTGTGTGTGTGGCAGTCTTTTTAGGTTTCGTACCCAAAGTAATGCAAAGACGTCTTTCGTGGACCGCATTGCTGCTGCAGCTAACCGGTGGGTGTTCTGCGTCGTTGCTCACTGACCTCGGAGAGTCACCTCCAGACGGCTCCTTCCAAATCCTTCAGCATGATTTAAATATGATTCACCTTTTACCAGTTTATGGTTTCTGAGTAACATATGAGGATTTGCAGTAAGTGCTATGAGTGTTAATAAGCCATAAATGTATTAACTCTGTTGTAAATTCCTAATGAGCGCTTTTCGAAATACAAATCATAGCAGCAGCTTGTAGGAGAGTCGTTCGTTTTGACTGACATAAAGTCAAAGTTTTTAGCTCAGATAAAAATACAATTTATTCAAACGTGAACTTGTAGGTTGTAGATCAGATTAAAAGTTGAACAGAAACTAACACATAGATGTGAGCTGCTGCTAGTCACACGTCTGTTTAACATGACGCTATTAACGACCATCTACTTCACATCGCAGATGTGTATTAATAAAAGGTGTGATGGGGCTGCTGTGGTCTTCTGAGGCCAACTCTAAATAACTTTTCTTCATTTGAAACTTAAAGAAAGATGAAGCAGATTTGTAGAAATGCTGCTGCAGCTGTAGCAGCCAACTTTATAGACTCAATTTAAAATGCTGTTTATTTAATAAACCAGGACAAAGTGGAAATATTTTCACATTGCGTCGCATCACAACTGAAAAATTCAGCTTATTTCACTACAGCCTCACTAAGTCAGTAGTTTATAGATCTACGTTTTGCTGCAGTTAGATGAAACATCTAGAAACTAATATTTCTAATTGTTACAACATTTAAAGCCTCATTTAACAAAGTTTATCCAAATCTGGTTTTCTGTCACTTTTGCTTGCAATCGATTTAAAAATAAATGTTCAAAACTTCAAAAGTAATGCTTGTTGAAAAGGTTGCGATAATGAAACTTTTTATTTAGTCTTAGAAAAAAATTATTCCATTTTGTAAATGAGCAACTGGTGTTAAAATTATTAATTTGAAGTAAAAAAAAAACAATTAGATGTGAATAAATGTTACCAGCACCATCTGTCAAACATACAGTATAATTTTTATTACACTTTTACAGTTTTTTGCAAACTTTTGTTTTAAAAAGTAAAGATAAAAGTTCAATTTTTTTAATGCTGACTTCAGTATTGGTGAGTCCTAAACCCTTACTGTATCAACCTCAACTGTAAAATAAAAAAAGCCCTAAAACATCAATTTTGAACTTTTTTTGAGAAGCTCAGACTCAATATTTCAGATCCAGATTCCAGTCCTGAACTTGACTGAGTGCAGATGGTAGAAAGTTTAAAATTACTGCATAATCAACATAAATACATTTCTCACACATTTATAACTAATAAACATTCAATGATGCCCAAAATCTTTACTGGATGAATTTGGTTGTTAACTGTACTTTCATATTTCAAACTTTTGACATTTTTGTTGTATTTTTGTTACTTCAGATTAATAACATTACTCAGATTTTGTTCTTCTAAAATCTTAAAACAATTTGCAATGTTATTCCAGCCAACTAATTTAATATATTAACATTTATGCATCGTGTTCATAAGGTAATAGCATATTCATTAATGTTTAATAAACACATTATTGTTAGAGAATACAATACTCTGTCACTATTTGATTACTTACATTACTTGTCCATAACTAATAATGGTTTATAAAGTTGTCATAACTTCATCAGTAACTGGTTAATTCTTATTTATGAAACATCTATAGTTTGGAGTTTCCATCAGTGCTGAACAGAAAGGGTTGATACCATCTGTAGTTGTTTAACCCAAAAATAAGCAACCTAGTCAAATTTTGTGCTGTTTGCACCAACACAGTCAAAGTTATTCAAATATATATAAAAAAACACAAAGAAACGTCAAGGAGGACAACAAATAAAGAAGAGCGTGTAGAAATGTGGCCACATTTAGATTTGTTATGGATTTTTAAAAAATGATTTTACGTTTCAGATAAATCCTAGTGAGAAATTCCCCTTCGACTTCACTTTCTCTTCATCTCTTCTGCATATTTGGCCTTGTTCATTGACATTTTCTTTCTGTCACACACTTTTCCCCCTTGTTCTCTCAGGCCTTGTGAGATCAGTACAAGACACAGGAGAGTGTGAGCTGTGGTGAGCCACAGACCAAAATAACTGGTACTTTTTTTTTTTATAAAACACATGTACATCCACCCACACATAAAGTCACACATGCGTGGCCCGCTTCAGACAGACACTCGCTCTCACAGAAGTTCCTTTTTGCACGACGATCCCGGGGAGAGACGTGCAGCTGAAGCTGGACGGAAGTGAAACTGTCCACATGTGGACACCTTGTAGGATGGAAAGTAAAAGCAAAAGTTTCATTAGCGCAAGTATTTTTTCGTATTCCTTGAGTTTCCCAGAATTTGGCGAGACACCACCCTCCATCTGTCTCACTTTCTCACTCGGTCTTTGTCGCCTTCTCTCGTGACAGATCCTGCAGCCTCCCTGTCAAGCTGGCATAGTGGCATCATTCTAAAACTGGTATTAGGCATTTCCTGCTGCGTCCGTTGGCGGGTGTAAGGGTGTGTGTGTGTGTGTGTGCCTGTGTGTCAGCGCGCTCGTGTGTGTGCGTGTGTGTCGGGGCGGAACGCACCTGGTCCACGCAGCTGTGGGGATCCTAGCAGGGGGGAGACAGAGAAAGAGAGAGAGATAGAGGAAGGAGAGAAAAAAGGAGGGATGGGAGGAGATCAAAAAATGGGGCCCTGTGTGCTGTAGTGGGGACCCACCAAGTTCAAAAAGAACCAAGAGCAGTGGGAGAAACTGGAGGGTTTTACGGCTGTGGCCGTGATTTTTACACACCGAGCCAAACGACTAGATCTGATATTTATATCTGTATCGATCCAGATACTGAAAAAAATTCTTTATCGGGTATCAATGTGCCCGATCCATAACGGCAGATCTAGTCAGTCTAATTCTATGCTTTATTCTCTGAGTGACATCAAGATTTATTATTTATTTTGTATTATATTCAGAATTTGCTCTTTCTGAACCATTTGAAAGGTTTGTTGTGTTTTCACGTTTGACCAAAGTACTCAACCTCTTGTTGTTACATCGGTTGTTATATTCCTAACTACACCGACTGAACAAATCAAACTTGTGTTGTTTTTCCATGTTTGACCAAACTTCTGAAGCTACTGGTGTGTTTAAGTGTGCAGTACTGGTGCGGTAATATCAAATACATTTGTATTTCAGTAACATTTTTTCTGTGTTTAAAAAAAAGAATCATTTTAAATCAATCAGTCACTGTTTTTCTGTATCAGTTGATGCTGAATCTCAGATATCTGTATTGGTATCGGAAGTAAAAAAAAAAAAGTGGATTGGTGCATCACTCGTAAAAACTGCCACACTTTTAAGATCTGATCTGGAAATTATCTCTTATTTCATGGAGAATTTGTGGATCAGGCAGTTTTCCTTCACAACATCTGATTTTAGCTAAATGTATCAGATTTATACGTATATTATTATCTTGATTTGCCAAGTTTGTGTACACAAATAAGGAATTTCATGTTAATTCAACATTCCTCTGAACAAATATATATAAAAAGATAGCATTAAATGTTTTTTTTTCCTTTCCTATATATGAAATTATATAAGATTAAATTAGTGCAAACGGTATGAGTCTGAACACTGACTGTTAGAGTTACCTGAAGTTTAAGCAATTTGTGTCCAGGATGTGTGGGGTCTGCAGACATGTTAGCTGCCCTTTTCCTGACCCTACACATGTACAAGTCGTGGGTTAGAGGGACGGTCAACTCTGATGTTCATATCTGTTCAAGTTGGACTCATTAGTCCGATTAAAATTACCTGTTGAAAATAACCTTTAGGCAGGTATAAAACATACTTTTCATTAAGCCCATATTTGTATGTAAAAAATGTTTTTAATTACTCTGGTTTTATATTTTGATCTTAAATGTCATGTTTTCATTGACAGTAAATGGAAAATCATCATAATTACCAGAAAGTAAGGTTTAAAAACATCAGCCTGTGTGCAATTGAGGTATATAATGTGTTTAATGTAGCAAATAAATTCACTGAAACAATGAAGCTTTCAATATTATAAACATTTATTGAATATGATGATATATTCAATGTATAACTGAAATAAATTAAATAAAGCTCCAATAACCATATGAAATACAGGCAACATTTCAAAAGACAATGTTTGTATATTTATTTGAAATCCTTTGAAATGTTGCATATCTTTTAAATGGTCAGTAATTAACACAAAGTAAAACATTTACCAGTTGTGTGGACTGTGGAGCTTCTCACAAAAGATTGAAACTTTTATGTGGACTTTCAAAAATCATAGATTTTGTCCTTGAATCAAGTAAAAGGAGTTAAATTAAACTGTCTACATGGATGCAGTTCCTCTGGTCCTCTGCAGAGGGAGCAAGGAATCTGAGGGGGAAACTATGGAGCAGATTTCACCTTGCAGACTGATGGCCGGGACAAACAGGCCAATAATACAGGTGGAAACGGCTAAATAATCCGCATTATAGGCTCTTTAGCCGGTAAACAAATGTGTTTACTGACCTTTTTAATTTTATTTGAAGAGCACAAAGCTTCTTCAGGATGCAGCAAGAGCACAGATGTGCTCAGGAACACACAGAGATTGTTTCACAGCTGGATGACCAGGGAGTCGTGAGCACTGGAAGGGCCAAATGGCCGGGTCAAAGGTCAAACCACAGAATACTGCAACAGAGGAAAGAGGAGCTCAAGGGTATCAAGATCATGGTACGCAGCAATGCGCGCGCACACTCTTATTGATGTTTTTGTCAACACAACTGCAACTCCTGACCTCTCGATCCAGATGGGCAAAGAATGCAGAGACAACACTCCTCCTGCTTTAGCATGCACAGAATTTGCATTTCCACATCATAGCTTAATACATTTTTTTGTGGAATATGATAGTTTGTGATGCATTACTCATAGGATGTTTGAGTGTAGTGCAAAGAAAATGTATTTGCACCTTTTTGTTTTGTCCCTCTTCGATATTTCAGATCATCAAAGAGTCTGACCGCACACGCAAATCAGTTTTCAAATGATGATTTAATGCAAAACCAACCAAACTCTGAATCAAGCAGAAAGATTAGCCAAAAAACTGAACTTAGAGTCAATCAAATCAATCAATCTGCTGCCGACCAGATGCCTGTTAGTAAAAATACATTTATGTTCACTGTTTCAAGCACCTCACTGAAAAATAACACCTGGACTCAAGTGTGTTCCAATCAGTGCTGATCAGACAGAACCAGTAAATCTCTTCTTCTGCAGACCTGGGTGAATAAACACAACAGCCAGATGTCAGAGCCGTGTGTTGTCTTATTATTTTATAATTTTGTAAAAAAAAAATATATATATATATATATAAAAATGGAGTTTATTTACTTTATTTAGTTAAAAGCGAGCCACAAAAATTTGATTCTTTTTAAGTGGAAACACAAAAATAATTTAGTTTTTTTCTGTGTATCTGCTCATTAATAAACTAATCATCTTTTTTTTTTGAGTGAACACATTGCCCTAAACAATTAAAAACATACCCGTATGTGTAGGCCGGTCAAATTTGCATGTATTCCAAGACTTAAACGGCTCTGGGTTTGGATATTGAACACCATTGTTTAAATAATTTTCTCTAGCAGATACAGCATCATTCCTTCTGTCACAAAATGAAATATTTTGTTTTTGAGTTCAGTCATGAGGCCATGCTAGAGCCTGAACTTTCGACCAACGCCCCTGCAGCTCCAGGCTGCTTGTTGATGATGCTCAGCAGAGGAAACGACAGGACTTAATCACAAAGAGGTGACCGGACTAATGTGTCACAACCTGAGGTTCTAGTTAGTGCTCTAAATAAAGCAAAGTGGATTTAGTGTGCTATTTCCAGATTTCCTACCCAGCATGACCTTGAGCTATACATTTCTGTTACTCTCTGTTTATTCACGCCCTTCACCGATAATTTAGGAAATCTATTCTTAGACAGAAGTCAAATGGGATTTTCAAAGATTGTGGTTTAAAACAAACTCTATCAACCTTCAGGTCTTCAGTCTCCTGTGTTGTTACTATTTGTTAACATTAGTCAAATCAGCCTGTTTCAGCGGTTTTTATTGCAGCAAACTGTGAAAAAGGCATCTGAGATGCAGCAGATAGCATCTGTTCTCGTAATCTAACCAGCAACTCTCATTTTCTGCACTTCCTGGTCAGTTTGTGAGGCGACTTCAAATTACCTGTAAAGTACACAAGACCTCTTATCAGTGCTCTAGGAAATGCGAACATTCATGCTTGGGTAGCGATGCATGCTGGTGAAGCTGGACTCAGCATGCTGGACCCTGATGCAGCACTGATTCATTCAGAGGGGGATGGAGGCAGAGGAGGAGGAGGAAGAGCGTGAAACGAGATGTGAGGAAGGTGACGCTGCAGCCGGAGTGATGGATGGACGAGAAAACTCAGAGATGGGATCTTCGCAGGCTTAATGGTGCCTGACCCAATCAATAAAGATCTGGATCAGGTGAAGACAAAACTTCAGTGGTTGTTTTTAAACTAAAAGTCTGAGTCATGGGACAAACACACTGTTGGTGTTTCTCTGGAAGAAAAGAGTCTCAACAGCTGAAAGGAGCTCAAACCTGCATTTTCTCCATCTGATTTCCCTCATTTTTCTTTACAGATGTCAAAATGATGCATGAGGCAGCTTACATCAGCTTTTGTTTAAATAGTTCAACAGTTACGTATCAGTTTTAATACTTTAACATTTATTTGGTGAACGTGCTGCTCCCTGAGAAAGTCAGTTTTGAAAAAATCTATTCTTTGCGGATTTTTACATATAAATGTACACACACATATACATATAAATAAACATATACATATACATATACAATGCCTTGAAAAAGTATTTGACCCCCTTGAACTTTTCAACCTTTTGCTGCTTTTCAGGCTTCAAACATAAAGATCTTATTATTATTTCTTATTATAATCAACAACAGGTGGGACACAATCGTGAGGTGGAACAAAATGTATTGGATATTTTAAACTTTAACAAATAAAAAACTGCAAAGTGGGTTTGGGGTTTTCTTGCAACCCACTGATTCATTTTAGTTTTAGGAGAGAACAGATAAACAATGTGCTGAGATTTTGTTTGTTGGTAATAGTAGTTTTAAATCTAACTGAAGATGAAAGAATTACAACATTATATTTATTTATGCATCAGCGCTTTTTTTTCCTCTAACACCATTTTGTTTTTCTCCAAAAAGAATAATAAAGTACCTCCTATTGCATTTATCCGTTTATGTGCATCTATGTCCTGAATATGATGGGAGATTTTAGCTGATGCATTTAATTTGTAAAAAAAAAAAATAATTTCCTTCATATGAAATGTCAGGCAGAATTAATCAAGTGAAATTAGTTGACTGATTTATCATTATACAAAACAGAAACGTCAATGTAATTTCTGAACTCCTTATACTAAAGTAAAAATATATTTGTTTGTTTTTGTATCAGAGGTTTTCTTTTTGTTTCTCTATTTTATATACAGATCAGGGAAATCTGTTCAAAATGGCTAAACTTTCAAAATGACATGCATATTATTCAGCGCTGTGTTTTTCAAAATGAAACTTAATTAATCTGGTCCTGTTCAGTTATGTCTTCTTTATTATCTTCACTTTATTTTTGAGCATTGGAGCCAAAAGTTTCCCATTTACTTTTATTATATCAGGTTATTTTTTCAACTCAGCTCAGCTCAGGTGGCTTATGGACAATACATTCACAGCAAATGTCACCTCAACACAAATTCAATTTAATTTGATAAGACCACATTCAATTCATATCCAGAAATATGTGCTGAAATCATATAAAACTCAGGATCAAGACCCTTTTATTACAGCAGATGGTAGGTGTATTATTCAAGAAGAAAACTGTCACTTTTACGACCAAACTGGATCTTTGTTTTGTTTTTAATTTGTTTGTTTTCACTATCTGAGACAGATCTGACCTCCAGCTGTGTTCTACCATTCTTAGATCAGAATAAGTGTGAAAACGGCCACTTAGATTATGATGTTTTCGTTGGAGTCGGGAAGATGTCCACAAACTGTATGTAAAGATTTTAGGATTTTCTTAACCACAGCTTTCAGACCATTCCTCCAAACATCTGTTTATGGTGTGAAACATTTGTAGAAATTGGACTTACAAGCACCCATACATTAACACGTGTCGTCATTGTAATCATGTGAAATAAAAGATGTCAAAACTTCATATTACAGCCATGAGATCTCGGATGTCAATGAGTTTTCAAAGAGATTTCATCTCAAACACACATCAATTTTCTTTTAAAGTAACATAAATTAAAAGTTACAAACTGATTAAAGATGTGGAGCGTAACTGAAGCCAAAAACAGCAGCTGAACCTGTAAAAAAGTGATATATTATTTAGGCATAAGGAAAAGGAGTACGCCTGGGAGCACCCTGTGCCCTCTCTGTCTCCAGCTAGTCTACTCCAACATCTGGAGCTCACATCAGTTCTCTTCAGAGACTGGCACTGCTGGAGTCGAGGATAAGAGAAGCGAAAGAGAAGCAGCACCTTCCAAACAAGAAAAAAAAGAAGAACAGAGCAGTTTGATGTTGTTTTTCATCAGATTGCTGGAGTTTTTTTTATCCAAAATGAAACGATGCTACAAATTAAGCGTGAATTCAACAGCAGGCTGAACAGTAACTGCGTTTGTGTTCATGCAGCTGTGTGTGTGATGTGTTTGCTGTGCTGATGATTTTCCAGTGATCAGCTTCACTGCAGAGCAAAGAGCACATGAAGGCTGGTTAACTTCTGTGGTGAAACACGCAGCATGGCAGGAAACAGAACAACCTGTGATCTCTGCAAAAAATGCTAATGGAAAACCTCGCTCAGATAGACAACACCATTGTGTGTGTGTGTGTGTGGGTGTGTGTGTGTGTGTGTGTGTGTGTGTGTGTGTGTGTGTGTGTGTGTGTGTGTGCGTGTGCGTGTGAGAGAGAGATAGAGAGAGAGAGAGAGAGAGAGAGAGAGAGAGAGAGAGAGTGTGAGCATGAAAGCACGAGCTAAAGTGAGTGAGTTTCAAAAATGTAATTTTAATTTCATTGATGCTTCCCCAAGGGAAATTAGATGATGGAGAAGTTTTTATCATCAAAGTTTCTTCAAGGGGTAAATGATGGACGTTTGAAGCAGTTTGGAGGGAGACATCGATTTTTAAAAATATGTTTCATAGACTGCTCTAACCACGTTTTTCTTAAGCTGTCTAAAATGAGATTGGACACAAAATGAAGCTGCTTTTACAGCTTCATTTCATGTGTGAACCACAGCCTTTCCTTTTCAGATAACAAGTGAGGCTGTGCAAACTGCGCAGGCTTGGTTGCAAACCCTAACCTTTAAATAACATTTTAGTGGGAGTTGAAAAAAAAGAGACTAGACGCCTCATGCCACTGTTTACACAGCGTGTTGCAAAAACATTCACACTTCTTCAACTTCTTCTAATTTTCACCATGTTACAACCTATAAGTCAGTTTATTTAGTTGGGATTTTATGTGACAGAGCAAGACAAGTTGTGCATCACTGTGAAGATGAATGAAGTTTATTTTTTTCATTGTTTTGCCAATTAAAATTCAGAAAAGTGTGGAGTGCATGTGTCTACCCCATTTTAATTTGACGTCCTGAATAAAACTCTGAAAAAACATTTGATCTGGTTTCTAGTGCAAAAATCTTATTACAGTTGAATTAAGACAAAACTAACTTGCAAGTAAGTTTTCAGGAAGATGTAGGAACTTTGTTTTAAGTAAATAATTCCTTAATATTGTTGAGAAAATACTGGTTCCACTGGCAGATTATTTCCCATATTATAATTTTCAATATTATAATACATTATATATTAAGACGCTATGCAATTTTAACAGTTTCATGGTTCGTTTCTCTACCAGAACCAGTTCTTTGAGGACATTCGTGGTCTTGTTGTATCCAGATATGAAAATAATCCCTGTTCTAAACATGCATCACTTTCCTGATAACACAATAAACAAATCAACGGCGCTGAAAGCTAAGCTTTCATTAAGATCCTGATTTCTGCTCAGTTTGTTTTTTACTCTCCTTAAAGTAAGCTGGTGCCATATGAGACAGTGTAAGATGTTCTCTGGTGTTAAAACAATCACAGGAAACACTTTATCTTATCACCAGTAACACAAATATTCAAAAATGCTGTCCTGAGATACGATGAAAAGTATCTGCCATGGTTACTATATTAAGTGCTAGATATTTGTTTTTATTTAAATTAACTTCTGCTCATTAGTGCTGGTCTCAGAGTTCACAGGAACTGATCTGACTCTTTTTTGTCGTTTTGCTAAATCGAAAATATTTTTTAAGAACTGAATGTCTACAGCCACAGCCTGACTGACTTATTTATCTTTACTTAGAGTTTAAGTTGGGTCAGCAGTTAAAATACCACGCTCAAATGTACTCATCTAGCCGTGTGAGCGGTGGCAGTGTGTGAATGCGTGCGTGTGTGTGTGTGTATGCGTGCGTGTGTGTGTGTGCAGGGGTGGGAGGTCACAGGGATGTTCTTGACTGTGTCATCTCCAGCAGCTGTTTCCCTCAAACCCTGCCTCGCCCACTCCTCCCCCTCCTACTCCATCGTCTCACAATGAAACCAATACAAAGGGACAGGAAGTGCCTCCCGTTAACTGGGGCCCAATCAAAGCCATCATTATTCCTGTGTCAGAATTTTTACAGGAAATAGCTTCTCAGAAAATATGCCAGCTGTGCAGAGAGTGTGGGATTATTGTCTTTTAGGTCTTCTCTGTTTTTTTGTTTTTTTCCTCATCTCCTCAGTCAGTGCTAACAAAAGGACACATAGGCCTGTAGGAACCACGTGCACGGCACACTGCCGCAGTGTGCGCTCGCTCCGGCACCAGGTTCTCCGGGCCGGGTGGGTATTGTGCGCCGTGTGAAAAGGGCTTCCCTGCAGTGCACGCTCCAACTTCTCTGGTTGCTAATTGTCTCTCGATGCTCTTGAGAAAGCAGACAGCAGAACCTTTGCAGGCAGGCAGACACGCATGATCACACACACACACACACACACACGCACACACACACACACACACACACACACACACACACACACACTCACACACAGGAATACGCACGGCTTGTCGAGCCGCATCTGTAAGCGTCCTGCTCAGGTTACAGCGTAAACGGCGGGTTCAGGTGAAGCCTAACATTTGCCAGATGCTGCGGTTAAGTCACCAGGAGGTTAGCCCAACATTGGGGTGTTGTTGTTGGTTGGGGAGGGGTGGGGGGATCATCTGCCTCCCCAACAGGAGGGGCACACATCTGGCATGAAAAGAAACTAAACAGAGTGTGGATGATAATATAAAAATCACACCAGTAGCTCCGTGTGATATAGAAAATATAATACCACCTATAATGTGAAATCCTTTGAGATAGCAGGGCATTCAATTTGCTGTTCACTGCTGTTTTATTCTAGTATGGATTCACTTGACACAATATGTCTAAATTAACCTCTTAGTTCTATGTCTGTCATGGTAAAACATTTTCTGGATGAGAAATTATTGCGATAAACGATAATATCGTCGTTTTGATACTAGTTTCAACTAATGCAAGTTTGACCTCCCAAAGACTAAGGCTGCGTTCAGACTGCAGCCTGAAGTGACCCAAATCTGACTTCTTTAACTTGATGCGACCCGTATCTGAACTTTTCAGGACAACCCAGGCTCCTTATCTGATCTTTTCAAATGTGACCTGTGTCTGTGCGGCCAGGTCGCATCCATCCGACCTGAATGTTATTGATACTCGACAAACGTGGCTGTCCTGCGTCCTGGTGCACTGAAGCGAGAACAAAACAACGACTGTTAAGTTGGTAATGTGCTGGATCCAGTTGGACAACAACTTTAACAGAAATGCTCCAAAATTAGCATCCGCGTTTCCTTCCATAAACGCTGAGCACGCTCGCTTCGCTGACACTGCGTCCTCTGCTGCGCATGCGGGAAACTTTCAGGTTATTTGCGGTTCACACGGGAGATCACACACACGTTGCATATATTCAGAAATGTGAACGTAGCTTAATAAACTTTACTTTTTTACAGGACACTCAACACTGGGACTGGAAGACATTTAAAATCTCCAAAGCAAGGCAAGCAAACAATAAATAAAGCAGAAATAAAAACCACTTACAACTGAAACCATAAATAAAAATGGATCATGAAGTCTTTTTAAACAAAATTCCCCTTTAATAAATACTATTAATCACAGTGGAAATAACTGAGGTCATTTTAATTCATAATGTGCTTAACTGACTATTTGCTTACTGCAGTAGGCTTACATACGAGGATAGTTCTTTGATGTCTTCTTTCTTGAATGAAAGGTATGAAACATTCGTTTTAATGCTGGTCTGCTAGTCTAGACAGATAACTGTTTGTCCCAGCCCTGGTTACATTGAACTCGGTCTGTATGAAATTCCCGGCCTGGATCATTGTCCCGGTCCGCCCCTGGTGATAGCAGAGATGCTCCTGCTGATGAGCCTGAGACTGAGAAGAGCGAGCTCCTCGGTTTATCTCCTCCTCGGTTTGTCTTCTGTAATCTCTCTGTCTCTCTGAGGAATTGCAGACGTCTGGAGGCCAATAATTAACTCACTCAACACGTTGACACAGGTGAGCTCTACTCCACTTGTTAAACAGTCATTATGAGGGCTGTTGCGATGTGAATGTACACACACACACACACCCACACAAATTGAATGACCTCCAACGTTATCATCGCTTGTCTCTCACGTTAGGCTGAATCCCATTCAGTTACAAAATGCCACTGTTGACAGTCCTTGCACTGATTAGATAAAGGTGAGTTTCCATCAGCCAGAAACCTTTAAAGCTCTTATCCTCTCCTGGCATTCAGGAGAAGAGCTTCCAGCTCCTGTGAATACAATCCAGAGACGTGGATGTTCAGTCGGGCCGCGTAAACCGGGCCTGTCGAGCCTATCTCCTGTTTTGACCTGAGGAGCTGCTCTGTGTCCTTCACAGAGAAGATTATCTGCTGTGTTTGAAGCGTCTGTCCTTATCTGAGGGCTCTGTGTTGAGGTCATCAGCCTGGATGCCTTCACTGCGCATCCGTTCTTTCTCCAGTTAATCTTAGAAAAGGTGGGATAATTCAGTTCAGCAACAAATTGTGACAAATGGCGTCTCAAGATACAAAGAAATTCAAGCCAGTTCATTCTAATACAGCCTAAATGTCTCTGAATCAAACTGCACTGCAGACCTGACTCTAAGTGCAGATTACAATCAAGCTCAATTAGCATTTATTCTTAATTTAGATCTGAATACTTATTTTACATTAATTTTAATATGCTACTATTTAATAGCAAAAATACTTATTTATTCAATTCAGTTCACTAGAAAAATACTTTATTTATCCCAAAGGGAAGCTAAATGGTTTCGTAACTCCGGTCATTTATGGTCAAAGAGTCAATTAGACGGTGACGCTGTGGGCAGAGAGGATTTCTGCTAGCGGTCAGTCACGCAATGAGACTGAAGAAACCTTTGACTGAAAGCTGTGGCTGTATGACTGTCATAACATGCTAACATCTCAACATCCAGGCAGCAGAGACAATATTTCACAGCAACATATCCTGGATGACACCATCAGTTGTTGGCAAACACTGCTAATCCACCTCGCTTGCTTTTGCCGCTCCTCTTTAAATCTCTGTCTGGCGTTGGAGTCGTGGATATGATCATAATTCATGTGTTATTTGAGCTTTTGAGATGCTAATTATTATTAGCTCGCATTTGTAAAAACAATACCTTGTTGCCATGGTTACACATAAAAACAACTGTCCAAAATAATAATAATAAAACAAAAAAGATAAGAGCAATGATCATAATCAGTCCAAACCTGAGGGAATAACTGTCCAAACATGTAAAGTCTTCACCATTAAAAAATGAACAACAAAGGTTTACAAAACATCAGAACTGATGTTGTTTAATATGTGGAAAGAAAGGGCGTTCATTTTCACAGACATGAAAACTAATCGGGTTAAGTTTAAGTTAAAGACTTTTTTTTTATAAAATAATAAAGTTTGTGCTGTTAACAATTAGAGCAACTGAGGATCAGAGACAATCAGCTGAAGCTATAAAATGGAAATTATTTTTGCTTGTTAAGTTGTAAGCATTCTTGTTAAAGGAAATTTTTCTCATTACTATATTCTTGACCTTTGACCTTATCCAGAAATGAGAAGTGGACCTTTGAACATGGAGTTCATGAATCCACAATCTACAGAACAAAGAGTTTAACAGCGATAATAGCAGCAGTAGCAAGTGTACAACTATAAAAAAAAGAGTGAGAGCATAAAGTTAACTGAAGGAGTAGTTCAGTCAAAGTCTCAATCCAAAAAAGAGAGGAGTAAACACAGAAACAACAAAGATGAAGAAAAACAGAGATCAAAACAAAAGCAAGGAAGTGATCTTCACTTGCCAAATGTTTCCTGAATTTAGAGATGTGTGGGTGTTCCCAAGCCAAACCCAGAAGGTTGTAGGTGTCATGTGGTTGATGAAACTGAAAATAGCTCTATGTTTTTAAAAAAGTTTAAAAGCAGCTGCTGTATCGGTGTGGTGTTACATGCAAGTTATGAGAAAAATAAATATGGTCCAAGCATTCAAGTTAAATCTGCACATCGTTACGATGTGGTCAGAAACGGCAAATCCTGAACAAAAAATAGCTGACTAAAGCTTTTTGGCTGTATAAAGCAGAGAAAACTGTTGCTGTGAATACACACTCAAAAAAGTGAACTCAGTGAATTGTTGAATTACATAAATGGAGCCAAAATTAATCAATATGTGGCTTTCAAACATAACACACTTTAGTAAGTTTAACTGAAATAATTTAAGTGTACAACCATTTTTATGGACACTTTTGGTGCAGAAGTATTTGTGGCTTGTAACTGAAACGTTGAAATTGTAGAGAAAAATCCCATAGCTTAGGGTTCCAACCCTTGCCACTAAAGGTTAGAGGTCAGGGCACCGTACTTGTTTCTGGGGAGGAGAAGAAGATCAGAGAGAATGGCTTTGTGGCCCTTAAAAACTTATTTTTAGGGCCACATGTAGATATGTGCTCAGTAGCACATATTTTAACACCTTATGCAGTAATAAGTTAATTATCACATTATAAAAGAGCAAATATTCAATATAAACCATCACAGCAATCATTATGGTGTGTAGTTTACTGCATACCAGTGATTTATGATTGACTTTCAGCTCTCCTCAACAAGAAAAACAACTAAAGAAAAAAAAGCTTCATATGTCTGGGTTTAAAATAAAACCCGATCTGAGAACTTGCTTCCATTGGCCGTTTTTCTCTTTTGGCCTCTGAGAGACCAGAGGAAGGAGCTTTTTTAGACTTCTTGAGTGGCTTTAGCTTCGGTGGAGGAAGGATATTTTCAGTAATTACAGAGTAACCAGGGAATGTTAGCAGGAAATGTCCGTAGTACAATATGCAGGCCAAGCGTGGCCGAGCAGATAGAGCTTCCTGCCGGTTTTCCTCTCTTTGGGGGCGACTCCTGCTTGTGTTTCTATTTTTCTCTGGAATCCTAATGGAGATTTTGAGGCAATTTTCTTTTCATTTACAAGAAACTGATTCACCAAAGCTAGAGGATAAAACAAGCCGGCTGACCCAAGTCCAGTCCCTGAGAGCTGCCACCCTGCAACCAGAGGCCAAGTAATTAGCAGTTAATTGAATTCAGGTGTGTTTGAGCAGAGATGCTTCTAAAAATCTCTGGAGGATGGACCTGGACACGACTGGACTAAAATGTGGAAGGAAGATCTGTCAGATTCTGAGATGACATGCAGATCATTTTTCTTATTTTGACACATCACAACACATTTAAATTGTATTGGGATTTATGCAGCACATCAACAAATGGAGCATTATGAAGAGGAAGCAAAATGATTTTCCAGAAAAGTGAATTTATACATTATTAACTAGACAAGGTTATGTTTTTATGATGTAAAAAACTCATTCCAAACATTAGGATGCAGAAATCCAGCAGATAGCATTAGAAATGATTAATTCATTATAGAAAACATCTTCAGAGTAAATAAATCTCTCCCAGTGGAGAAAAATACAGACTTTGAAGTATATATATATACATATATATATATGAGAATGATGAGAGTCCAGCAGGAATCAGGCAGTGTGTTTGAGTGTGTGACTCGTCTCAGAGCTTCGTCATGAGGAGACGGCTTTTATTCAGGTCACCTCTTTGCTGTCACTCTGCCCTCTTCGTCTGGAGGGGCGACCAAGACGGACACCGCTGACCCAGATTAACAAAGGGTAAGTGTGTGTGTGTGTGTGTGTGTAGAGAGGTGGGGGGATATCAGCTGTGTATCATGTCTCAGTCTGCACCATTTTAATTCATTAGCAGCATAAGGAACAGACAAGAGAGATGGGAAAGAGAGTGTGTGTGTGTGTGTGCGTGTGCGTGCGTGTGTGTGTGTGTGTGTGTGTGTGTGTGTGTGTGTGTGTGTGTGTGTGTGTGTGTGTGTGTGTGTGTGTGTGTGTGTGTGTGTGTGTGTGTGTGTGTGTGTGTGTGTGTGTGTGTGTGTGTGTTGGGGGTTGGGGCGAGAAAAGAAGAATACAACATCAGTGACAGACGGAGAAAGTCACTTGGTTTCTGGGATCTACTTGACCTAGAAAGCCGTGACACAGACACACACAGGTGCACATGTACTCACCAGGGACTTAGCAGCCGCTGTGTGTGTGTGTGAGTGTGTGTGTGAAGTCCGGCCAGCTGATCCCCTCGCAGCAGCCACCACCGTGACGGACCCCCTTCGCAGCTTTCTTCCCTTCAACCCGTCTCTTATTCTGTCACCGTCCGTGAATTACTTTCTCCCCTCTCACGCCAGACGTCCATCAGACATTTTCCACCTCGGTTTTCTTTGCTCTGGTCTCTTTGAGATCATTTCCTCCTACTGAACTCTACATCCACTTACTGAGGCCCATGCATGAACTTGTGTGAGAGAAAACACAGATGTAAATTTGACTTTGTCTTTTAAAATGGCAGCTCTGTCCTCTCTAACTTTTTTACCAAACGTCTTTGACTGCAACATGATATGTCGTTGGACAAGATGAAAAATAGTGGGATTAGTTTGTTTCCATTTTAGTTTCCCATACATGTATCTTCTCCAGCTTGGATGTCTTGAAGCAAGCAGATCCAGCTGTCTTTTAAAAGCCATTGGTGCGTCCAGGATCAGATCTGGATGGCAAATTCAAAGACTCATTATTAACAAGCTGCAGTGTGTGGGATTCTAGTGTGCAAGCTTATCCTTAAAAGCAAGGTCAAAAATCTAGCTTAGAGGAGTTTAAAGTGTTTTCACCGCAATGCAAATCTGCACAAGGAGCTGCTGTGACACAAGAGCGACTGTTGCAAAAAAAATAATTACATGGCCATCATCTGGTTGTAATCTGCAAAATGTTTCATCCATCGTGATTTTGGTTGAAGCTGAGAATGCAGCTCCACAACAAATGAGACCAAAGAACGAGCTGTGGAGAAAACAGTTGGCCACTTTGTGCTGTCTGGAGGCCCAGTTCTCAGAACAGGGAAGCTGCTTTAGAGGACGGTTTCAGGCAAGCCACTTTCTGATGATTGTCTAATTGTTGGTGTGGTAATTCAGTTTTTGGAAGTGCGGCATGCTGGAGCTGAAGAATCCAGCTATCTTTCTATGAGCCGATAAACATTTCCTGTCCAAAATGACTAAGTGAAATTCAGAGTTTCCTCCAAGTTGCACCAATGGAATGATGGAAGGCGTTGTGACTGATCTGATCACGCTCTCCTACACTCAGCGAAGTGCCAGCTACCACAATAACCATGTCTGGCCTTCCTTGCACAACCCCAGATGTTTGTCCTTTTCTTACGGCCACAGCACAGACCAACTGTTCCAGTAAGTTGACGAAAACGACAAAACAATGGTGTGACCAGCACCTGGTGTCCTCTGTCTCCTGAACAGTAGATTCAGCTTGTTTTGCCCCTATGTGGCGCCTGTGGGCTTTATGGCTTTCTGTGGGTCGTTTCCCACCTGCTCACAGAGAGAGAGAGAGACAGAGAGGCGGGTAAAATCTTCACTTCAAGGACGTAGATGGGCCACCTGACAACAGCTCAGTTCCCACAATGCCCTCAAAATCAGAAACGTTTTGAGATTAGAGGCTTAATCTGCCAGGTGTCGAAATTTAAAGCTTCATGTTTATGTGCTCTAACTGCCTTATTTATCTAAAAACATGCAGTTTCTTGGATAAGTATCAAAACATTTTATCATGTTACAACTGGAGCTATTTCAATGTATTCAGTGGGTCTTCATTTGATGGACCCAAACAAAGCAGTCCATTATTATACTTGCATTCAGGCATCCTAGTCAATACTTGTAGAAGAGTCTTTAATCGCTGCAGTATTTGGCTCTAAAACTTTTTTTTGATTATTTTACTTTGCAAAACATCTCAAGCAGGAATCTGTTAAAATCAATCCTCAAGACTTTTCAAGGCTACAGATACTCAATCGTGTTCCTTTGTCTTCTTGATGCTGTTTGTTGATTGATATTCTCTAAAGATCCTCTGAGGCCTTCAGAAAACAGCTGAATTTACTGAGATATCTGCAGAGTTAAGGGGACTGGACAGAAATACATGCCACACTTTCCCAAATACATTTAGAAAATCTCTTCACATGCACTACTGTACTTTAGTCTACCACATGAAATCCCAGTGAAAAAAACACTGTGGTTTTAACATGGATGTAAATCCTTTTGTAAGACATTGCATATACGTAAGCAGATGTTTAGTGCCATCACTTTCCAGAAAAGTTGTTTCATCTCCATGATTAGATGGAAAAGTGAATCCTTGTGTGTAAATGTCCCCCCACAGCTCCTCTCAGCCACATCGGTCACAGAGTGGGTTGCTCTTGGACTGAATGAAATAACGTGATACACGTCAGTTAATTTCCTCAGAGATTAGGCGCTCTCTTTCTCTCCCTCTCTGTCTTTCTTTCTTTCTCTCTCATCTAAAATTCCTGCAAAATCATCATCATGCATATTGAACAAGAGACTCTAAGGCTCTTAACAAGCGGCCGATACAAGACAACAATGTGCAGAAAATGTTGTGTCACCGCCTGGGTCACAAGGGACAAAAGCTGGGGATGTGTAGGCCGTTCAAAGCCGGCGAAGAAGACTGAAGAGTCTTTGATGAAGCACAGACAGAAAACCCTGAGCAGAGGATGACAAGGAATCCTGCATGACACACACAAAACACACCACACACTCGAAGAATGTAAGTTTTGGTGTGTTTCTTGCCTCCTAATTATCCAACACTGGTTGTACAACACGGCCTCTCCATTGGACACTCCTTTAAATCTCATCTCACAAGACGACTCCCGTTACTCTACACTCTTTCCTGTTGAGTAAAAGGAGACACTCTGTTTGTCTTGAAACACGCTGATTGGGTCATAAAGATGCTCGGTGAGAATATGAGCAGCTCAGCAGCTGTGGAAACACCTACATTCACGAGTTCCTCTCTTGTTCAAGGAATATTACCATTTTCTTTTTCTCTTTGAACTAAGTGGTTATAAATAAAATACAATGGTCTAAAATTTAATTGAGAGGCAGATAAAGAGTGAGATAAAAGGGAGGGGAAGGAGGGTGCTGCTAATTATGCGTGACGATTGTTGATGGCTTGATTGTCTGCGTCCAGCTGCACAGAGGAGCAGGGAGAGGCGAGGGGAGGGAGAGGGAGAGGCAGACTCACTGACGCCGGCCTCGGAATTCTCCCATCCATTGAAAGAGAGACCCGATTGTGTCCGCTGCCTTTCCAGCGAGCACCTGATCTTTGCCCAGACACACTGCTGCGTGTGTGAGTGTGTGTTCCCACAGATGTACCCAGACTCATGCAATGGTCAGGCAGGGGTGTATGCAAAAAAAAAAAAAAGAAAAGAAAAGGGAAGAAAAGGGGAGGGGAGAGGAGGGGAGGGAGGGAAAAAACAAAAAAAAGTTTGGTCTTTCTAAATGAAATAACCGCAATTTGATGAATTGACCTCAGACCAGATCGTTTCCTTGGTAGCTTCATTCCCTGAAGTCAGCTCCAGCGGTTATTTTCCCATCAGAACTTGGAAATGTGAAGCGATATTTCCCCCCCTTCACACACCCCTTCTCTCTTGACATATTTAAGAAAGCTATTTAAGGTCAAAGTTTTGTTTGCACAACCGGCGCCGCTCACATGATGCCTCTTTAAAACAGCGCGCGGATCGAAGTCTTGTCTCACGGTTCAATATTATGGTTTGCTCTGAAGTGAGGTCGTTGAGTGACTTGTCACATAGGGTCAGTGGTTGTGAGGAGGAGGAGCGGGAGGGTGGGGGGATCAGGAGGAAGGCAGTTTTAGCTTTAACATCTGTTCAACCTCTGCGTAACTGGAGGGATATCTCCAACCGTGGGTTTTTACGCACACACACATCCGAGTCTTAAGATGAGACGTTAATGATCTTCCTAATAATCCCCCATCCCCCTCCCCTCATCTCATGTTATGTTAATGATTATCATTATTGTGATAACTAAAAAACATCTTGAAGAACGTGTGATTGTGCGTCATTGCTGTGCCAGGCACCAAAAACAGTGATAATAAGATTAATAACAACAAGCAGTGTGTTACACTTATTAAAAGTACTTATTTATTGTCGCTGTTCTTATTACATCTTAAAACTTATTACCTTAAAGTTTTACCACGTAATTTAGCTGAATACAACTTCAGATCCAAAGAAGAAGACTGCGGAGCGGCGGCTCCATTCATGACTGGCAGCTCCTCTCAGCCAATCAGATCTCCGAGCGCCTCTGCGCCTCTCCGCTCCGATTGGTTCTTGAGGGAGGGCGGGCCGTCTGCCAGAGAGGGGAGTGTGCGTCGGGGTGAATGGATGACGTCGGGAGGCTGGCGCCAGCATGTCTGGGACTGGCGCGTTAGATCAACACAGCTGGGCCGGGATAGGACACACAGCTGGCTCAGGCCTGCATTCCTCCACAAAACAGGATTGTGAGAAAAGGGGAAAATAAGACCCAAATAGGAGCAGAACGGGACGTGCTTCGGTGTAAACTCAAAGGGGGCAACATATAAATCTGCTCCAAAGCAACATTTATGACAGTTTCACTCAGAGGGTGGCAGACTTTATCATCTGAAAAGTCCTGATAATATATGGAAATGAATTCTTAATAAGCAACAACGAGGCAGAAGATGCTTATAATGCAAGATGATAACAGGAAACTGACTGAAACTGATTGCTTCTTCCAAATTACATAACTTGATTTGTGTTGAAACAAGCTGGTTTCACTGACCCTTTGCCCATATTACATCAGTTTGGGGTCATTTAGTCCGAAAATCTTTTAAATACACACTGTCTGTCTGTCTGTCTGTCTGTCTGTCTGTCTGTCTGTCTGTCTGTCTGTCTATCTATCTATCTATCTATCTATCTATCTATCTATCTATCTATCTATCTATCTATCTATCTATCTATCTATCTATCTATCTATCTATCTATCTATCTATCTATCTATCTATCTATCTATCTATCTATCTATCTATCTATCTATCTAAACATGCAGTAAACCTTCAGGCAGCACTACATTTGTTGAAACTAGTCAGAAGCAGGGGATCGTGTTATTTACTTTGTAATTTTATCCATATCAAATAAAGAAAGCACCTGAAGAAGATCGCTAACACACAGAGTGACAAACCCCTTCAGGCATCTCATCCAAATTTCCTCATTCCTGCTACTCCAGCCACTAGGTACGTTCAACCAATCAGCGCGCACCTCTTTTTCGCGCTCGCCAATCACAACGCCATGCGAAAAGTGGGCGGTACGTAGGCGTCCGCGACGTATAAAAACGTTACAGTACGCCGCTGTCACATCTCTGTAGCCGATCTGAACGCGAACCCGAAGGAAAGTACCCGAAACTCACAGCGAGGACAACCAGCCGCGGCGTCTCCCCATCGCTTTATCGTCCCAGCATGAAGGCCATCAGTCCCGTCCGCTCGGTGAGGAGCTGCTACAAGGCCGTGTGCTGCATCTCGGAGCAGAGCCTGGCCATCGGCCGGAATAAACACCCGTGCGTGGATGAGTCTGTGAGCGCGCTGTGCGACATGAACGACTGCTACTCCAAGCTGAAGGAGCTGGTGTGCATCCCGCAGAACAAGTCGGTGAGCCAGGTGGAGATCCTCCAGCACGTCATCGACTACATCTTCGACCTGCAGATCGCGCTGGAGGCGGAGGACGCGTCTGCGCCGGAGATGGTTTTATCCATAAAGGTGAGGGTTAGATGGAGGAGGTGGGGGGCTGCAGGGTGGGCTGGTGCTTCTCATGCAACATCCCCAACAAAACGCACATGGAGTCTCAGTGTGGATCTTAAGCCTCTGTTTGCACAGGACGGAGCTTTTCTCTGCTTCTGTTCTATTTTAAACTGTTTGTGGTCCAGAGGCCGATAGTGATCTTTTGTGATTACACCTCATCGCTGACATCTAAGCTATTCTTGTATCAGTTTGTCACATGCTGCCAGCTGCTAAAACTCTTTGTTTTCTTTCTGCTTCTCATTCAGGCTGCGGACATCACTCGCAATTTCTCCAAAGAAGAAGAACGATTGTGCCATTAGGATGTGGATGGAACAATACTGGTACGCATCATACACCTCCGTAAAGAAACGTGTTTTAAATAAATCCGTCGTATGGGAGCACGAGTTGTGTTTTTAAACGAACTGTGTGCTAAAAGAACATTCAATGTGCAGCCAATTAAACAGGCCAGTGAACGTGGAGCGGATTCATTGCTATCTGCCTGGGGTTAATGAAAGTTCCATGCTAGGCGCCAGTCTGTCTGCTCCGCTCTGCAGGGAGGGAGGGAGAGAGGGTGGGAGGCAGAGATCTGACTTCACTTTTCTTCCTTTCTCTCCATGCAGGTGCAGGGAAACACATGTCTCCACTTCACTCCGGGCAAGAGGACAAGAGGGGCAAAAAAAATAAGAAAGAAAGAAAGAAGAAGGAAAGGGGGGGGATAGGTATTTGGAAAAGAGGGAGAAGACAGAAGAGGAGGCGGAGGGTTTAAAGACAGAGGAAAGAAGAAAACATTGAACTGTTTCTGGGATGAGTGGGGATCAACAGCAGCAGTGCATGAGCGAGAAAACAGAGACTCATTCTTTGGCTCCTGGACAGACAAAATCAACACACCAAAGCAGAGGAATTGGAAACTGAAAGCGATGTTTATGTCTTCCCTTCATAAATGCAGTTTCTTTTAGAAGAAGTGAAATATTTATCCTTTTTTTCTTTTTTTTTTTTTTACATTTTTAATGCATTCCAAACATCACTTACCATCTGAAATGATCTGCACCAAGACCTCACCTCACTTAAGACCCTCCCCCCCCCAACCCCTAAAACAGACTGTTTGTCTGTTAAAGCATGTGTACATATCTGCTGTGGGTTTGTAAGATGTGAGTCATTTTGGATGTTTTTTTTTGTTGTTTTTATTTTTTAACGGGACTTTTAGCTGATATATTCTAAACTCTATACTAGAGTTTATTATAAACGTTTGTAGGGATTGTCTTATTTCTACAGACAACCTGCTGTGAGTTTCATAAACTCTTTATTTTAAAGTTTAATTTGTATCTATGTTATGAAATAAAAAAAAAAATGATGTGAAACAGTTTGTGTGGCGTATTTAAGCGTTTAAAAAATGAATGAGTCGTCTCTTTAGTAGATTCCAGTGACGCTGATGTGACTTCTGGGCCTTGAATGACAACGAAGGGCTGATATAACAGGATGTGTTCAGATGAATCTTGAGGTCGGGTGGTTGGAAATCAAGCAAAGGGAGTTTCCTGTGAATGCTTTTTATTTTTCCATTGAAGGAGTAACGGCCAGCGTCAGCAGCTTCTAACGTGGTGAAGATGACGAGATAGCTCCTTACGCCACAAAATAGCAAAAAAAGAAAAAAGTGTCCCCTTGTGTGACCTTGCAGGTGTAAAACAGGTTTCAATCAAAAAAGAAAAAAAAAGTGTGGTGAGAACTTTATTTCTTGCAGTGAATGCTTAAAGTTTTATTTTAAAAATTATTTGTGCAAAGTTTTGTGCATATAGTCTTATAAATTATCACTACATGTGAGATTTCTAATAGATCTCAAGATCTTAGCAGCATGATCCGCTCCAGAGAATGATCTGACTTTGAAAACAACTGAATTTGAAAGTCGAGGCTCTAACCTCAGTGTGACCTCTGAATAATTACACAGAAGAGCAGATTTTATGCTCATACTATTTTTACACGCTTACAAACCTATAAAAAAGACAAAAAAAATGTCACTGAAAACATGAACACGATGACCTACTTCTTACCTTTACTCTACTTGCCGTTAACAAAGCTACAGCTCCCTCTAGTGGTAATTAGAAGCTATTGTCTAAATTCTTTATCAAGCAAGTCACATTTCTGCTGCATAAATAAACATTTTTTACTATTAGGTTTTTATTTATTTAAAGTTATTAATCTGTTTTTAAACATCTGGCTAAATTTGAAGAAAATTAAGAGAATTGGTTGACTTTTTAAAAACATTTTCTACCACCTCACAACTGTCAAAGAGCAAAAACTGAATTTTCTAAAATATGTTTTTGTTTTCTTTTTTAATCTAGAATCTCAAGTTCTTCAAATAAAATAAAGACTTGGACGAAGTTGTTGGTCCCCCTGTGTAATTACATTATAGCACCACCAGCTCAAACTGAAAAGATATATATATATATATATATATATATATATATAATTTATAATTTTTAGGACTTTTTTATCAAAATAAAATAATTATAAAAATGATAAAGCTTTGTTTGTAAGTGAGCGAACATACAGAATCTGCAGGGGATCAAAAATGTGTTTTCCTCACAGGGTTTGAGGTTTCCTTCAGGCTGTACAGCAGCTTTGTTGCATGAGATCCTGGAGATGTTGCATACATCAGAGGAATGTCAAAAATAGATGTTTGGCAGAGGATTTCAGAATGAAATATATAACAGAGTTTTATAAAGTGCTGTACGTTTAAAGGAAACCAGGTTTGAATACATTTCTAATTAAATTTAACTGAAATTATATCAGTTGATTACTGCAAATAAGACTGACTTTCATATAATAATAATAATTTTTGAAAATTCTATATTAGTTAGATGTATAAATTTATATTTAAATCTTGAATTCATAAATTAAATTGTGTTACTACATTATATTTATATGGTTAGTTATTTAATTATTCCTGTCACGTAGTTTCTGGTCAAAATTAATTAAACTGCCACTGTGGCTCATGAAAAACATCCCAACATTTTATCGTTACAGAAAGGTAATTTCTGATCTATGATATTGAAAAAAGCGATGGTCCCACACACACTGACTCAGATCAGTAAGGGTTCAGTGGAATGACTTTGTAATAAATTCAGCAACCCAAATTCACTGAAGAAATAGAAAAATACTCACAGATGCTTTTGGCCTATAAAATAAGCATGTTTTCTAGCAAAACTGTTTAATTACCATAAGCATTAATACACATGTACCTATTTTACTATTTTAATTAAGGACATATTTAAGCAATGGTTTATGTTTATTATTACTATATATATAGATTCAAAACCTCTTTCCTTATTTTTTCAATGCTGGTGGTAAAAAATGGTCTTTCTCAATATCTTGAAATAGTTTCATAATCATGAGGAACTTTTAACCAACCCAAGGAAAGCAATTCCTCAAAAGCACACTAGAGGGAGCAGTGACACAATCTTAGGCTGCGGTTTACTGTGTGAATGAAAATGAAGACATTTATTTGATGTACTTCTCACTTTTTTATCAGTCAGTAAAAACCTGTGGTAAAAGTTTACAGCACAAGATGGGAGTGTTGGACAAGAATGCACCAAAATGAGCCAGGCTGAGATCTACTGAATGTGAACACATGAAACTGACCACAGATCAGATCTTTGCTCGATGGCATAAGATCATTTCCTGCAGGGAAGAGCGAGTAAACCAGATGTTCTTCAGGCAGTTCAAATATAATTTTGCTTTAGATTCAGAGAAAGTAGTTTTTACATGTTCATAAACCAGTTACTCTCATTATATATGAAAAGAATATTTGCTTTCATGTCCATTGAAAAATTTTACCAGACAAAAGAAGCAAAGAGATTCCTGTATGTTTGTCAGGGTTAAGATTTCATAATAACCAACATCAAAGTTAAGACTTAAATCACTGATTATAAGTAAAACCAGTTGGTGATAAACAAAACTAAGAATTTATTTCACTATGTATCACACTAATGTTTGCCTGCTAATGATTAAATATGCATAACTACTGGTAAAAGGGGGAATGTTTTATATGGAGGCTGTTTATCAGTCAGATAATTACCTCCTCAGCCTGCGATTAAGTTCAACAAAGGCCTTCCAACGACCTACTGATTTGATTCAAGCACGTTGAAGCATTGACACATCCGGCCATCCGACTACAGTTAGAGACTCCTGGTTTAGATGCACAAAGCAAAGCAGACAATGCAAACAGAAATATTTATTTCAGCCAAACATGACAGTTTGATCAGATCTATTTGAGCCAGGAAAGAATCATGATGGCCTCTCTGGTTTCTTCAGTTCAGAGGAGGAGGCATCATGAGATGCTAATCAACCAATCAAGAAGAGACTGAGTGTCACATTAGACACCAAATAAAAAGAGATTTCAAATTTTTTACGTTTTTCTCATTCTGCTACTTTCTTCTTCTCCAGTTATCGCTTTTTTGCCGTTATTTCAACTGTTAACTTTGTTTCCTCTCAGTTTTTTTTAAGATCTTTCTGAATAAGATCATTCATGTAAGAGAAACTTTTACACTGAGGTATTCAGACAAAACCTGAAAGCATAACAATGTCAAAGCAACAACAATCAAATGTTTTGGTTATGTCTTTGTGTGCTGACATCCCCTCTAGTGGTTTAAAGTTCATTTTAAGTTTAATTCACCCAAGTCCAGATATAATTTAACAACATGTGTGTATGCCACCTTTTTTTGGTGGATCACTTCAGTTTATGCAATCTGAAAAAGAAAGTAAAATCCCAAGTCTGTAGATTTCACAACACAGGAACTTTTCACCAGTTTGCCTTATGAAAGATGAAGAAACAGA
Organism: Poecilia reticulata; assembly: GCF_904066995.2. Taxonomy (NCBI): domain Eukaryota; kingdom Metazoa; phylum Chordata; class Actinopteri; order Cyprinodontiformes; family Poeciliidae; genus Poecilia; species Poecilia reticulata. The sequence goes on from NC_088851.1 coordinate 23,981,924, forward strand.
GAATGAAGATAAAATAAGATCTCTTTATTTTATACAGTGTCTGATTCCTTTTCACTGTTGTAAGTCTTGTTTCTTCACTGACTGTCAGTCAAGGCTTGATTGCTAATAAGCTAAACACACAAACAAAACGTATTTCTGAAAACGTTTACATACATATTTTTTTCTAAATTTCAACCCTGATCCAGCCATGACAATAGTCCTGCTGTGGTAGTGAGTTTACTTTGTCTTGGCCAGTGGGGGTCAGGTCATGTGGTTGGGTTTGGTCGCTGTGAATGGGGGTGGGAGTGTTTTCTTTCAATATCTCTTGTGAGCCAATAAGCAAGAGTTCAGCTGACTGAGTTATCATTTACAGACTGCCCTCTGCATCTCCGCTTAGCTACACCCACTTTATTACAGGGAAATGTGAAGTAGAGTATGAAGAGTAATCATTTAAAAAAAATTATGTGGGGATTTTGTTGTTAGATGTCCTCACTCAAAATATGCTTGTTTGAAAGATAATAAAGTTAACAAAAAGATAGAAAATTGCAACATAAGAACAGAAGAAAATCAAGCGAAGCTGTAAATATGTTATTACAACACTTTAACACTTTTTCTTCTATCAAAGGTAATAAATGGCCATATGAAGCACAATAACTCAACATAGTCCAGTGAACAATTATAAGTCCTTTTCATTTCATCAAGAATTAGGTAATTTCCATAATTTATTGTAATACATTTCCAATCTTTAAATCTTTACATACTATTATAAAGATGTATTTCTTAAAAGCTCGTTTATCATGGCTTTAATGATGCACATATAGTTAATATAACACTTTTATTGTCTTCAGCCAGCCTAACAATAAACAGCCTGGTGTCAAACTGATGCTACTGTCCCTTTAAGAGCTCCAGCTCCAGCCCTGCACAACTGTTTCATACAAAAGTGACAAGCCGAGCGTGCCGCCAGCCAATCAGAGGCGAGATCTAACCGCGGGAGATCTGAATTTCGCGGGATCGAGTTTGGCGCTAAAAAGACTCTTCTTCTGTTGTATGGTGAGTGCTGCTGTGCGCTGTACGGACAGTAGGCTTGGATTGGTTCCGATTCAGAGACAGACTCGCTAACCTGGATCCGAACTCATAGAATCCTGACAACATTTGTTCCCCTTTTTACTGCTGGATTTTTAAATGTGTTTGTTTATTTAGGGAGCCGCTTTTATTGACTGGTAAGGGAACTTTTCTTTAAACTATTCTGCAGAACAAAGGATCATAACATTGAGTGCAATCTAAATATCCTAATAATATAAGAAATCACGCTCATTCTGCATGTTTACGTTTCATATTGATCATACTGTCATATTGTTGTTCAGCATTTCATTTCTGTGCTCGGCTCACGACAAGCTTCTCCCTCCGCTGCACCAATCCGGTTAAATTTAGTTTACTCAGGAAAATGATGCGGATGCCGAGAGGCGTCTCTCCCGCACCGGTCCGGCCGGCCGCGGGGCTCTCCTGCGCCCAGCAGAAGATGAAGGTTTTGTCCGGCGGCGGAGGGAAGACCGAGCTGTTCTGCAGCGGACTGTCCAGCCCGCCGATGAGCTCGGTACCGGTCGGATATTTCACCCAGATCGGCAACACGACAGCGGCCGAACAAAGAGCCAACAGTCTGTACTCGACCCCCCACGGACCGGACGCGAAGCCCATCAGATCATCCTCCGGGCGCCTGCCGGTACGCACTCGCACTTTCTCCACGAACACAATGTTTTACTCACGGTTTGATAAGTGCTGCTGTGGGAGGAATAATTCTGAATTTGCATTGGCATCCATGTTTTAAGCAGGACGCTCTGTTCTGACGCGATAAGCCACAGAGGGGCCTCTATGCTGCTGCACTGCTGCTGCTGCTGCTGCTGCGGTGCATGAATGTTTGCTCTCTTTCCTGTAAAGATCGGGGACATCTTTCTACCAGTAACCCAGCTGTAGCTGGAGGAGACCAGACGCCATGCTTGTATTGATGCTTTGGATGAGAAAGAGGAAAAAAGGGGGTGGGGGGGGTGGGGGGGGTTGTTGGAAGGATTTGGGGCCCCTTTTCTTGTGGAAAAAGTAGGATGAGTGGCCCCCTCTGTGATGCGCAGACAGTGCAGAGGGGGGTGTTGGAGCCCAAAACAGTTTTTGAACACTTGGTTTTGGTGATTCTGCCCAGAGACAGCTGCTCCATCTGCTCCAGTCATTAGCCTCCACACAACCTGTAGAACCTGTTCATGCAACTGAAGCTGGTGGAGGTCATAACTGAACAACGGCTGTCCTGGAGGAGGAAGCCATTTTTCTGTTTCCATACTGGGAAACGGCGGAAATGAGATTCCCATGGTCTGATTACCTAGAGGTGAAATATCACACATTTACTGTATTTAAATGGTCTAAAACAAAAATATCTAACATGATCTTTATTGTTTAAAATAGAAAAGCATACCAAGCTACTTAATAGTTTTATCTAAATCTGATTTTTTTTGTTGGTAGGGGTGGGTGTTTAGCAGAATTTTGTTTTATTACGTTAAATGTCAGTTATTGATAACAGAGGGGAAAACAAACAAACCTGACAGCATGACTGGAAATGTTATTTTTAAAATTCTCTCTAATAGCTCCGTGTCTCTTGATGCTCCATGGAGCATTCATATCAGTAAATTCAAAAATATGATTAAATGCAGTTCCTGTGTGCAGGTTAGTGAAATAAATCACACTTTTTATAAAGGTGTGATTAGTCCTTTTGTGGTTCAATGTTTTTTAGAGTAACATCTGAAGTAGAATGAGTTGATGTTCTCTGGTTAATCATGTAGGGCTATCTGTTAAAGTAGAGCCTGACGTTGTCTGCTGACAAAGCTTTCCTCTTCTTTCCAACTATTCTGTTTAAATCAGGGTTACCTCAAACAGTTCCTCCTCTCTGATTGTTCGTTATGACGGGAAAAAGTTCCAAAGAGCCGCATTTGTCTTTCTTGTAACTGAGGAAAACGTGTTGTATTCATTTTTCAGACAGCTTATCAGCAGTGTGCAGCAATAGGTAGGGGAAGGAGGAGTGCTACATCACTGTGTGTTCCATCCAGGTGGAGAAAACTCATGTTTTCTAGGCTCTCATTAAAAGTACAAATCATTTACTCTTACCTGAACTGTTATCTATTGGTCAGCAACAGGTGGGGGAGGGGACAGTGCATCACTCTATGCTGAAAGTGTAACTTTTATGCCTTGATATAGCTGTCCCATCCCTAATCTGCACATAAAAGCAGTGTGTTAACACGTTGAAGGAATTTAGGAAAAGTATTGATAATTATTATAATATCTGCTTTTGACTGTAAGATTTTGTGCTCCACCAGGGTTAGGGGTTAAAGTGTGGGCAGGTCTTTAAATCTCATTTAACCCCCTGCCTCCTCTAATATTCCCTACAAGAGGATTATAAGGATAGTGGGAGACAAACTACCACCTGGCTCTTCGTGTGCCTGCGTTCCTAGATTTGTGCATCACGGTGCAGAAATTTTACGCCTCCTTCTCTAATCCGATATTAGAACCGGGTCATGTGACAGATATTTTCATTTAAACCAACCCTGGATGTGACGTGTGGACACACAGTAATCCACACGCTGAAACTGGGAGACATGGATCTAATATCTGCCCACATTATGTTCCTGAAGTGAAATATGGACTAAGCTTTGTATCACAATATGTTAATGTATTTATTAACAGCAACAATAATAAGTATTACAATTTTTTTAAGTTAAAACTGAGCCTCGTGTACAAATTTTAAAATAAAAGCATTATCAGCATGTCACAAAAGCCTCTTCATCACAGCTATAAATTAGAAGTGCAGCTCTGAAGCTAAGCCGTATTGCATTCAGTTATGTTTTAAAATGTTAATACAGCAACAAGAAAACAAAAAGTTCAAACAACAAAACTACAAAGCCCTGAATCATATGATCAGTTTATAGGGTTCACAGAAGTGATAGTATAGAGTTTAATGTTATTATAAAAAAGATGTCTGATTCTTCCCCTGGTTAAAGAATCTAAAAGTAGTTTTTTGTTGTTGTTAAATGGTCTTCTGCACTCTTTAGTAAAGTGAGAAAACACCATTTGTCGAGGGAAAAGCACGTTGGCATTTAGCTCTGGGTGGGGCACGGACTGAAACATGTCTGACTTGTTCATGGGGGTTCGGCCTGACTACTCACCCTGTATGATGCGTTCCTTACAATGGATGTTAAATGTATTCAAACAAAACACATTTGTTAATTTAGAATATTTTTCAGTTGCAGATTACATATTTTATTGTTCTCAAAGACAGTTTTGTGAGATCACAGAGTCTCTGATGTTGCAGCTTTTATGGTTGTTGATGATTACAGGAAATGTTGCCTATTGGTGCACGGCTCACTTCCTTTAACATAAACTACAGAATAACCACTGCTTTTAAAGTTTCAGGGCAGGTAAACCGGATGCTAAAGCAAAGCAAACGTGTCTGCAAAGCAGTCCTGGTGCATGGAGCTGACATGAAGCTTGTTCTTAAGAACGGGTCGGTTTTTAATCCCTCACCTGTAGCTGCAGAGACCTCTGGTTTACTTATTAGTCATGTTGACTGGAGTAATCGTGAGCACGTGAGGTTCAACCCGGGTGTGTTGACTGTTGATAATGTTGTGACATGCTGTGAATGTGTTACAGTGTTCGGTCCTTTCAGAGTTCACGGCCGTCTGTTCGCCATCCACTTAACTGCAGAATTCAGAGTAGGGGGTTTCTTATGGGGACTTACCTCCCTTGAGGTACTCAGAGTGATGCCTGGGTGTGACATTTACCATCCCACCACCTGTATGCTCGTGCTCTTCCGATCATTTGCTTTGTTTTACCACACCCTGAGGCAAGCCCTGGAGCCTTCTGCTCTCTGTAGGGAGAGCTTTGCATTTCAAAGCAGCCTACTCCCCCTCCCCCATTAGCAACCCAAATGGGTCAACTCACCCTTTACCTGTTGACGCTAAACAGCAGGATTTATTCCTCTTTCGCTATCCGGCATTTGAGGCTCCAGATATTTCCAGGCATACTGTAACTCGCCCTGAATTAGTTGGAATCTGAGTCCTGTGCAGCCTGACCAACTGGGTTTGTTGGTTTGAGGCCTCCACTTCACTAGATTAGCTTGGGAATTTCACAACAGCAGCAGGAACTCGGTGCTTGTGTGTTTCTAGAGTAAGGTTATAGCAAATACGTCAGAAGATATATCACTCAACGAGGAGATAACACAGAGCCAATAAAACGAGTCAAACAAGTAAGTGCATTTTATTTATATAGCTACTTTCAAGATAAAGTCCACATGGTGCCTCGTGGTAAAACAACAGAAAGGAGGCAAAGATAAATATGTCAAGTTATAAAATAAAGTTGATAAAAAGCAAAATATACTGTAAAATTAGGCAAAGAAAGTGATTTTGAGAGGCTGCTACTGCAAGGGCTCTGTCGCTTTTAGCCTTCATTTTTAGTCCAGATGAATGTAAGTTTGGATCCAAGTGGTTCCGATATCGGGCCAGAGAACATTGGAAATGTATGAAGGAGTGTCATCATGCTGTTAAAGTGGCTTTCCTGTAAGAGTCCACATGCCGTATTTTCTGTGAGGTACGATAACCAATACCTTGGTTCTGAGCTGTACGCCACGGGTTGGTGTGGTTCGGTACGCCCGTTGGTCCGATTCCAGTGTAGAAACACCTTATAGAACCGACCTGTACCGCACCATTCCAGGACCCGCTTCAGCTGTAGGTCCAAAGGACAATGGTACAGTACGGCTAGGGTGGAGCTGCTGGTGCGTCATCCACTTTTTTTTAAAGTGGATGTCCCTCATGCTTGACGCAAGCATGAGGTAAGTAGTAGGTTACGTTTGTCGTCACACGAGTGAGATGACATGGTAGCCATTTGGGTGGTAGAAACGCTCTCCTGAATCCGCTGGCGAACCGAACCGCACCGACCCGTACCGACCCATACCGACCGTACCGACCCGTACCGACGCATACCGACCCGTACCGACCCATACCGACCGTACCGACGCATACCGACCCGTACCGACCCATACCGACGCATACCGACCCGTACTGACCCATACCGACCGTACCGACGCATACCAACCCGTACCGAACTGCTCATTGGAAACGAGGCATGAGGGTCTGACCAAAAACATTTATTTACCCCTCATGAAATGTAAAGTGTCTCATAGGGACGAGTCACTAGAAAAATCCCTCATGCAAAAAAGGAGGTGCTAATTTCCCCACCCTTAAACACACACACACACACACACACACACACACACACACACACACACTCTCACAGCTTCACAGCTGCAGTGTGAAACCGTTGGTCCCTTTCCTACAACCCCTCAGCATGTCTGTCTTTGACTGGAACTGTTGCATTTTTTAAAAAATGCAACAGTTTTTTGCTTGTTACTCAGAGAGTAACAAGCAGGTTGAGCAGGAGGAAATCAGGATTTGTATCAAACTGACATCAATCTTACATAAAGGTTTTGCTGGTTGCTGCCCTGCTGGGGTTGTTTAGTTTGGTTCTGGCTGGCTGTGTGGTTCAGGGATTTGAGGTCACCCTTCAGCGGCGCCTTGGCTGGCCGCCCCGCTCCAGATGTCGCCAGGCGACAGGTGGACACGTCAGGGAAGCGCGTTCGGACAACGGCGCGTTCTGTTGTCTCATCTCTCTCATGAGCACAGCTGCCCACACGTGGTTGAGGACTCACATTCTGTCACATATGAAAAAAGATGTTGTGCAATTATATATTCTAGTACCGAAATCAGTCACCTGGTGTGTATTGTGGTGACAAAGAGATCTTTGTTGTTGGTAGTTAGGTGGGAGAATAAACAGTGAGGTGAGGACCCAGACAGATGGAACAGATTAACTGGTGGTTTCAGGGACTGAGCTGAAATCCCACACCTCACTGGTCCTGTCACTACTGTTTTCTGTGAGGCTGCACAGCGTGACTGGGCCAATGATTACTGATTGACGCACTTCCACATCCACAGTGAAGGTTTATTGGTCTCCTTTATTCTCATTTGAAGGCTGTTGTCGATTTGCACAACAGAAGAATCTTTCAGGAGAGATTCTTTGCACTTTCACTTTTGTTGTGAGTGGCTCTGAAGTAATACTCCAATAAAGTTGTTTAGTCGAGGTTAAGATTACAAAGTAGAGATGCAGCAGGTGATCAGTCAGCGATCTGATTCAAACTGTTTGACTCTGATTAGTGACCAGCCGGTTAAATACAAGAATGGCTGGAAAATATTCAATTTTGATACTTTTGCTGAAAATTTCATTACAGGTTTTTCCTACCACTAAACACAAACTCTAACATTCAGCCACTAAATACACAGAGTCTGTGTTGCCAGTAAGGGCAGTCAAAGTTTATCCAATTGGCAAATTTAGTATCAACATGCACAGCATGGATTAGGGCTGCACAATATAATGCAATATCACATCGAGTGCAGTAACTGTTGGTTAATATATTCCAAATGTTATAAACCTGCATTTTTCATGCAAATGTAATATTTGTCCATCCATAATGTTTATAACTGTGTATTTCAGTTGTTCATAACAACAAAAATACCTTAATATGCATTAATACTCTGTCTTAACACCACAGGAATAATACCTCCAGTCTTCATTATCAGCTTTGCAAACACCAGGCAATAACATTCAAAGTAACATTGAATCAAAGCATGTCAGCTTCCCAAACTGCATTTTCTTTTGAATATTTTAGAGACAAATTTTCCACATGCTTTTATTTTGGAGCTTTTTTATTCACAATGGCTTTACGTAGGAAAAAAACCGACAAATTATAAAGGCAAAAATGAAGGAACCGAACAAGGAAAAGTGTGATTATAAAAAAAACAGAACAGATGAGATTTATTTGAAAGATGGAAGACAGATTAGTGTTGATGGTGAGCTGGTGATGCTTGAGGCAGAGCAATGTAACAAATGGAAAAGGAGCAAAAAATAAAAATGAGTTATTAAAACTGAAGTTAGCTTAAACTTAAATTTAACTTAAACAACTTATATAAAATTTTAAAAATACAAACATAGTAATTGCTATTAAAGAGCAGTGAGACTATAAACATAATTAAATGTTGGTAAGGCTAAACTGGGAATAAAAAATCTTAATATTTAACATTGACTTCACACAGACTTTGTGGTTGTGGGAACAGTAAAGAGCTTAGGAAGCATGAATGAGGTTTAAAAGTCAGCTAGCTGAGCAACAATTATAGTCTTTAGTGCTGATTTGGAAAAGAAAATCTGAATCTGAAGAAATGTTTGATGGGTGCACATCTACTCCAAAGAAATGTGTGATTCTGATTGAAACTAGATGCTTTGGCATGTTTGTGCATCCTGTGTGTGAGCGGAGGGTTTGTGCAGCGTCAGGCTGAGGGACGGGGCTCAGCGAGAGTCTGGGAGGTCAGTGAGGGATTCCAGAGACCTGCTGGCACTTAGGAGGAGCTGGGTCAAGAAGCAATCACCCCTCCCCAAAGCTTTCTGACCTCCACACAATGGGCCCCACTTCATGCTTGGGAACTAGTGAGGGGAGCACTTTGTTGGTGTTCCTGAGGGCTGTTGGCACATTTACGACTCTTAACAAAACCCTATTTAGTCCCTTTTCTTTGCTTTTGTTTCATGGTCTAGATCTACTCATTACATTAAGCCAAATAGACGTATTTAAACGTTGAGGACGGGGCATTTTTGTCCGCAGACGACCTTTCCAGAGTTTTGTTGTTTTAAATTTTATTTTCTAACGTGCACAAAATCTTTTCTGTGCAGGCGAAAAGGAAGCTGGACCTGGAGGACCCTCTTTACCTGCCAGAGTTTCGCACACCAAAAGGGAAATGCAGCGTCGCAGCAGGACTACCAAGCCCACGAAGTGAGTCAGCCTCATGGAGCAAATCAGGACAGAGCGCTGCCTACATCAGCAGTAGGTTCATTTAGACCTGTTCAAGTTCATTGGACCATTTTTTGTATAATTTTTGGATTGAATAATGTCTTATTATTCTTACTGGCTTGTGTTTTAAGCAGATCAAAGCGGGAAAGTTTCACTCGCATGCAGAACTAATCACTAACCAAACTTCCTGTGTCTGTGTGCAAACCAGACTGCAGAATGAGCCTCATGTAGCACCTTATAGCTCCATGTTGGCTAAACCAGCAATCAGTTAAATTAAAAATGAACTGATGGACATAAATGAGTTAGGAGAAGTTCGAATGATCAGGTGAAAATGTCATATTTTGGTTTCCTAAATGGTAATTATTTTATATGAATTCCTTAAGCTCCAAAGTCTCCAGGCGAGCGGACGCGGTACGACACTTCGCTGGGCCTGCTGACCAAGAAGTTTGTGGGACTGATCGCAGAATCTGCTGATGGAGTTCTGGACCTTAACTGGGCCACTGAAGTTCTGGAGGTCCAGAAGAGGCGGATCTATGACATCACCAACGTCCTGGAAGGCGTGCAGCTCATCCGAAAGAAATCCAAAAACAACATCCAGTGGCTGTAAGTGTGAATGCAGAGCTGAAAGTGCACTGCAGCTAAAATGTGTGTGTTTTTTTGTAGTTGTAGAAATGGGTCACTAAGTTCTAAAGTGTGACGTTCTTCACAAACATCCAGAGTCGTCCAAAAGTGTTCAGGCCATTTCAACTTTTCAAACTTTTGTCACGTCACAGGTTTGTGATGTGACAAAGGTTTGTGGTTACAATGGGAGAAAACTACTTTACTCACTTATTCTGTAAAATAAGTGAAACCTAAATGCATGTCGACATTAACTGGGCTGATGTTACTGTAAGTGATGTTGCACCATTGATTCTTGCACAAGTGGAGCTTCAGGCTGGCTCAGACATTTTCTGTTGAAACCAAAGTTTCTGTTTCCCCATTGTGAAACATCAACTGAAATGGATGCCAGGAAAAATAATTTACAGTACCAGCAGTTTTACATGAGAACAGAACAAAAAACTTCAGTTGAATTCAAACTGTTTTCAGAAGCAATGTAATTTAATCAAACAGTAAGTAAACTTTCTTTACATGTCACCTGGTTGCATGTCAGAAACCACAAAGTGCTTTACGAAACATAAGAAGCACAAAACAAAACAAAACAAAAGAAGAGATAAAACACTTTCATCCTGTTTGACTTTTCAGTCTGTTAGGATGTGTTAAAGTAGACCAGCCTGTTTATGTTCCTGTTTTTTCCGTGTGTGTTTTTCAGGATGGGGAATGTTTTTGAAGGCGGCGTTGCTGGAGGGGAAAAGGCCTTTGCTCTGAGGAGAGAGCTGGGGGATCTGGAGAGAGCGGAGCGGTCTCTGGATGACCTGATCCAGTCCAGCACCACTCAGCTCAAACAGCTCACAGAGTTCAAAGACAGCCAGAGATATCCTTTCCACAAAGCTCCATCATGTTTATCATATGTGTCCAGTCACGCACACACACACACACACTCACCTTTTATTGCTACTGTTGCCCTTGACGCACCGCTGCACTCTGGGATACGTGACGTACCAGGACATCCGCTCCATCGGCAGCCTCCGAGACCAGACGGTGATCGCAGTCAAAGCTCCGGCTGAGACCAAGCTGGAGGTGCCGGAGACTGCTGGGGTGAGACTGAATATGAGACTCTAACGACCTCCATCCGACCTCCAGTGCACGTTAGTGTAAATGTAACATGTTGATTGTTGGTTTTCCTTTGTCTCCTTGCAGCAGGGCTCATTACAGATCTATTTAAAGAGCAGGAACGGGCCTATAGAGGTGTACCTGTGTCCTGAGGAAGGGCTTGAAGATGCCAGCCCTGTTAAGAGCGCAGTCACCCCTAAGAAGGAAGACCTGAAGAAACCGGTGACGACCACGGGAACGCCGCAGAGCCAGGCTGTCAAAGACGAGCCTGTTGAAGGTGGGTCAGGGTGCTGGCATCATTTCTGCTCCTCTTCAACTTTCATAATGACATAATGACCATTTTCAGACAAAATATGAACATAATTCCTGTTCATTCAGACAGATGTAGACAGCTTTATGTGTCACTATTCACATCTTTCAATAAAAAATCAAAACAAATGTATGGACCTGCTTCTCTTTGGAACATTTTGATTTGCCAGCACTTTTTAAACAAGAAAATGGTTTACTCTGCCAGAAAATGTTTTCAGCCTTTTGGCTTTCATTCAAAGCATCCAGACCAACTCAGAAAAGATTAATCAGACAGAAACTCAACCTTCTGCCGTGGACGACTCAGTCCTCAGACTTAAACCCTGCAGAAACCTGGATGACAGAAAAAGGGTCCAGAACTCTGGACAGTCCAGAGAGATGCTGAGAGGAACGGTTAAACCTGTCGCAATAATCAATTAGTTAATTAATTAATGGCATGATGAATTAAAATGAGCTAAAACATTTCCAGTCTAATGATTAATATTGTTTGTTGAAGGGTAATTTTGCTTGCAGAGACTTCATAATCCATTTTTATGATTTCAGCTGTGTGATTTATTTTATGTATTTATATTTATTTCCTTTTTTGTATTGTTTTTGGTTGTTGTGTTTTTATTTTGAATATTTAAAATGTCTTCTAGTTCTAGTGTGAAATGTTCTATGCTGCTATTATTATTATTATTATTATGAGTTTAAGATGGTTTCAAAATGACAATATTATTGTTTATCTCAATAATTTCTGGGACAATTTATTGCCCGGTAAACTTTATTGTGACAGACCCAGGAATGGTCTCAACCTTGAGATGTTACAGAACCAAACCAGGAGCCGTTTGGTTCTGTAACCAAAACATATAAAAGGGGAATGTTTCAACTGGTAACAATCATTTCCCCAAATGTCTTTAAATCAAAGGGTGGATGTTTTATTTTTTTCCCCAATATAACATTTTGCTAGTAGAGTGAAATGAGGATTTATTTTAAGTCGTTTTTACCAGTGCAGTCTGAATCTGTAGCTGTATTTCCGTTATTATGCAAAACTTTGTCAATATTTTTGTTAATGTTGAAAAAAACACAACTTTGCAATTACCATGTTTTCATTATAAAAGAAATCCAACAAAATTCACATGTGAATAAGTTTGTTCACCCATTAAGTCATTAAAAAAGCTGTGCCATGATTCTCCAACTACTTCCTGTCGTCTTCTTCATGGTTTGCACCAATGGCAGCGCCCGGTTGGTGATCATGTGACTTGTGGTGCATTTCCGTTGCGGTTTTGTTAAATCAAATCAATTTTGACACGGCCAAAAAAACCCACCTCATCCTAGCAGCAGAGCGTTTTTTTTTTTTAAATGGTGTTTTTCCATTAAGCAAATTTATTTTCAAAAGTCGAATTGCCCCATTATGTGGTCATTGGAAACGTAGCTTGTGACATCTGCAGCTGCCACAGCTTCATATAGAAATCAAGTTTATCACTTATTTCATCTGCAGGTTTTCAGTAAAGTTCCTTTGTTCTGAGACTAATCACCTTTGCTTCCTGCGTTTTATCTCCGTTTTCCTCGCAGTGAGCATATCCACTTCATCTCCTTCTCCAGCTTCAGCCCCCTCCTCAGCCGCTGCCTCTGCTCCCTCTCTTCTCGACGTGGAGGGGCTGCTGGGTTTGCCTCCCAGTCTGCTCCAGATCACAGAGGACCAGCTGCCCGGCGCCTCCTTCACCACAGACCCCAGCACTCCCTTCGTCAGCTTCTCTCCACCGTTAGACCACAGCGACTACCTCTGGAGCCTGGAGGACAGCGAAGGGGTGTCGGATTTCTTCGACACCTACGATCTTGGAGATTTACTGAAGAGCTGAGGAAGATTGGGCAATGATTTAAGAAAAACAAAATGTGTGAAATATTTAAAGCAATGCCTGATTGGGGAAAATTATATTACACTATGAAGCCATTGCTTGTTTTTATTACTTTTGAGCCATTGTTGGTTTTACAGTCAAAACCATTTGGACTAGTTGTGGCGTGACTGAGCGGGCATGAAGTCAGAGTTGTAAAATGCAGGGATGTTTGTGGGTTTGTAGGAACATTTCCAGGTTGTGCTGAGGAGATTAGAAACTATCGGATCAAAAGAGGAGCAGCTTTTGGTGCATAACATTTCATGTGGAGAAAATGTGATGCATGTTCATTGTGACCAACTCAGGGTTTTCTTTTACTCCAAAGCCTACAAGGATTTGACCTGTAGGGGGCAGCCTCGTATTATGTCAGCTTTAAATCTGGTTCAGCTTTACAGGATTTAATCACTGGATAAAAGTAAGCTATAGTTGCATGGGGTTCTGATTCAGGTGTTTTTTTAAAAATGTCTTTTCACCTGTATCAGAAAAAGCTGTGATGAAGTCCAGCCTCTGTCTCAGTTCTTATAAAGATGTCTGTGAAATTTGTGCAGAGACATTGGACCCACTGTATCTGATGTTTCTGTCCCATCAGCTTCACTTTTCCCTGTTTGACATTTAATATCGGGTTCTGTGTGTCCGGCGCCAAACGGTGTCGACTGTTTGATGATGGAAATGATGGCCCCTGTTGAGAAGCAATCACTGACTCTCTGGTTTGGCAGCTTTGATTCTAATCTGGTACCTCCCCTGTTAATCTGACTCTGACTGCAGATGTCATAAAATATTTCTGTATTTAGTAGTTAAAGACCATTATTGTATTTCCAAGGAAATAATTTGAAATCAATTAAAAATAGCACCTGTGTTACAGGTGAGGTGGGATTGGGGGTTCATTATTATTATTATTAATATTATTATTATTTTTGTAAGTGTTCTAGAGATTTAAATATTTGATTTTTTTTGCTGAAGTTTATTATTTTTTGGCTTTCCCTCTAGACTGCAGAGATAAGCTACCTGTCCTGTCCTAACAAAACTTGAAAATTGTGTTTGTGTGTTTGGCAGATTGGTAAATGGGTGTCATGGTGTGTTTGCGTGTGAGTTTTTTATTAAATAGAATAGAGGATATAATTTGAAGATTTGTAGAATTCATTTTTTTCCAATGAGCATTATTCTTTTTGGTATTTGTACATAAATCTGCTTGTATTTATACCATGTTTTCAGGATTTATTGACTGTTTTATAAGACATGCAGCACTTATTATTTTTTTATATTGTGTGTTCTGTTTTGGAGTTGTTGAATAAATACTTTGTTTACAACTGAGTGAGTTTATTTCAACAAAATAGCCTCTAAACCACCTTAAAATTAAGTTATCTTGTGTTTTAAAATTACAGGTTCACCCCAATAAATTGAAACGTAAATTTATTTCAACTGATTTTTTGGAAAGCTGAGTTATGCTTCTTTATCCCCGCCCTAGATCGATGGACAGTAACACCTTTAGAATTGAAATATTATTAAAACAAAGCATTTCTAACAACATAAAGTTGGCTGTGAGATCTTAAAAAGTTATTCTGTGATATAAGGAATTTAGAAAACAGATGAGAAACAGTCTGGGAAAGTGTTGAGGATTTCATTTGACCTCCATTAGATCTCAAACAAAGATGGGATGATGCTGCCCTGGTGTGTTTTCACCACTTAGTTATTGTATTTATTTACATTTAATACACTTGATTTTGAAATTGGGGCTGCACAGTGGCGCAGTTGGTAGAGCTGTTGCCTTGCAGCAAGAAGGTTCTGGGTTCAATTCCCAGCCCCGGTCTTTCTGCATGGAGTTTGCATGTTCTCCCTGTGCATGGTGGGTTTTCTCCAGGTACTCCAGTTTCCTCCCACAGTCCAAAAACATGACTGTCAGGTTAATTGGTCTCTCTAAATTGTCCCTAGGTGTGTGTGTGTGTGTGTGTGTGCATGGTTGTGTGTCCTGTGTGTCTCTGTGTTGCCCTGCAACAGACTGGTGACCTGCCCAGGTTGACCCCACCCCTCGCCTGGAACATTAGCTGGAGATGGGCACCAGCAACCCTCCCGACCCCACTGAGGGACAAGGGTGCAAGAAAATGGATGGATTTTGAAATTTTATCTCATTAAATTGATTTAAATCGAAAGATGTAACTTAGCATGATTATCAACTTGTTGATTTAAAAAAAAAATCTAACAAAGTACTTAAAAGTCAGATAAAGCAGCATGTGTACCTTATACCATGTGGACAAAAATCTATCTGAATAAAACGTAGTGTTTACTGTGACCACAGATAGTGCCGCTGTTTTGCCTGTAGAGGGCAGTATTGTGTTGTGCCAGCGGTAACTCCGGTGTCCATCCATTGTCACCATTTGGCTGCTCCTGTCAGAGCTCAGCTGAAGCTGTGATCAGTTCCTTAAGGCTCAGTCTCTCACAAACTAAATGCTCATGTTTGTTTGAAAAATTACTAACTTTATCTTTAGCAATAATTGCAAATAACCAGAAAGAACTTTCAATGACTTCATGTACAAGTACAGATTCTCAGTTTATGTTATCAAAGTCTAATCAGCTGTCATGTTGCCAAAATGTTTGTATCCAGTGAGTTTGGTAGAAAGAATGAGCCTCTAAATTACTTTTAAAAACATAAAGAAGGACCCGGAAGTATTTTTGGTGTTGAAACAGTGAGACTTTGGCCTCTGATGATGCTGACCTAATGAAAAGTGACACGTCCAGCTGAGACACAATAACCTGACAAGAAGAGCGACAATGAAGCGGAATGCTTTATAAACACATCCAGACATGTTGACATCATTGCCTCTGAGCTGGTTGCTTTGGAAACAAGAACTGAAAAGGAACCTAACAATAGGGGGTCAGAGGTCAGCGGGCTATAACGTAAGAGTGCAAAGGCATCATGGGAGAAAAGACATTTGCAAGAGAATAGGTCATCACTTTGGAGATCTGAATGTGTAAGTTTCTTTCCTGTGTTCTTAAAATTTTAGATGTCAAAATGTAGTGCCTTCCAACATAATTTATATTTTTTCATATTTTGTTTAAAATAGCTTGGTATCCATTTGCATTAACTCCCGATACTTTGTAGAGTCACATTTTGTTCTAGAACATCAACACATCTCAAAACTCAACTTTTTTCAGTTCATGTTTTCAGAAAGGCGAAGGCTCAGTCAGGTTTGATGAAGAATGTCTTTACACAACAATTCTCAACTTTTAGCACAGCTTCTCAGTTGGATTTAAGTTTAGACTCTGATCGCTGTCCATTGGGTGAATCTCCATCCCAGCCTCTGTCCTCTCAGCAGTGTCCTGCATTTAGCTCATTTCATCTCCCCTTTAGCTCAGACTGCTTCCAGCATGTTGCAGCCACCACCGTGTTTCACCATTGCAATGGTGTGTTCAGGGAGATTTGCGGTGTTTGTTTTCCACAACAGATAATGTTTTACACATAGCCCAAAAAGTAAAACATTGGGCTGAATACAAAGGCATGTCAAGCTTCTCAAATTTGAAAGCCATGTATTGTATTCCTTTCATTTCAACAATGTTTTGTTTTTCAGTCTCCTTACATTCAGTTAAAAGCACATTGAAGTTTGTGAATGTAATGAGACCAAATGCAAGTCAGTGTATTAATGTCTACTTGCTTTCACTACTGTTGTTTTGTTGCAAGCTCAGCAACCTCTTGAGTTCCTCCTCGTGTGACGTCACACAGCCTGAGGTTTATGGGAGCTGGGAGTGTTTGGAGGAATAATAAACACCCTCAGACATTCAGCCGTAGCAGTTCTCTGGTGTCTGCTCATCTGACCCAGACCCAGGTGTCTGTTAAGTGTCTATTAACACATGCTGTCCAGGGCGGCTCCTGTGTTTAACAAGAAGCAGTGAACTGAGGTGTCAGGCGCTGCATACAGACAAAGCATTGACGAAGAAGTTTATATGCTCCTCAAAGACCCGAGCAGCTCACTTCAGTTACGCCTCAGCCTGACACAAACGGCTGCAGCAGCTGGAAGTGAACGTACCTGAGGCTGGCTGAAATGTTGCCCTCACACACCTGGAAAACAGCAACACTTACGTGAGGATGCTGTTTTCGTCCACACACACAGTGTTCACCTGGATCCTGGACTTTCTCTTTAACAAACCCCAGAATGTCAAGATGGGAAAGTACATTTCCTCCACTCTCACTCTGAACACAGAAACACCACAGGGTTGTGTTCTTCACCCTCTCCTCTACTCTCTGTACTCATGACTGCTCTCCTAACACAATCATAAAATTAGCTGACAACACAACCGTTGTAGGACTAATTAAAGACAACAATGCCTGTGGGGAGGCGGTTCAGCACCTGAAATCATGGTGTGATAATAGCAACCTGGACTTAAATACAGGATAATAGCTGACTTTTGCAGAATACAACTTTAATAAAACAAGTGGAAAGAGAGGAGAGGACAAGAAGAACCTCCAACAGGTGATGGGGACAGCAGAGTGGGTGATCGGGATCACATAACCCACTCTCAGAAACATTTACACAAACTTCAACAGGAGGCCAAGAGGATCATAAATGACCCTTTGAACCTTTTTCCCTCCAGGAGAAGCTGACCCTCCAGGTTGTGTTTTTATCCACAACCAGAAAGGAGCAACAACGAGCTCTGGTCCTGAGCATTAACTGTGACTTTGTATTTGTATTTTCTATGTACTTGTGTACTTTTGTGAGTGTCCTCAACATTCTTTTCCCTCTTGTAATGTATCATGCTGCCATTAGAAGAGCCAAACTGTTAATTTGTTTTTCTCTGGTTTGAATCAACATAATTCAAACCAGAACCAGAGAAATGACTCTTTGTGTTCCCCCTGAAAATAACACAAGTATTTCCAAAATGCAGGTTTTTTAATTAAAATTTGCACAAAAAGGAGCTCTTATTTACAGCTTTCTCAATAAATCTTTACTGTAAAAATGCGTCATTAGAGCCATCAACCCATTCTAATAATTCCTGAGCAACTTTCTTTTGTATGTTTCAACAGGTATTTTGATGATTCACCTTTGGTGATAAGTTTGGAGTTTTTGCGTTTGGAAGACCTCTTTGCCATCACCCTCATCACTAATCTCTGGTGTCATGAGGGAGTTCCGCAGGGCTCAGTTTTAGGCCCCTCCTCTTCACGCGACACCTGTTCCTTCTTGACAAATATGGGATCCCTGTTCATTGTAAAGGGGCGGAGTGTTTATCTAACAACAGGCTGCATTTATATGAATGACATTTTTCCAGCATGTTTCTCAGCTTAGCAGGTAACAAGTGGCTTAGTGGATGGGAAAAAATGAGTTCTGATGAAATTCCTGGTCGTCACTGTGACGTTGTGAAAATGTGTCTGTCATGAAAGGTTTATGTGAATCACAAGACAAGTTTTCCCAGTTTCAAAAAGTTTTTGTTGCCATACCAGGTGAGGTAGCAGGCAATATTTCTGTTTGCCGCTGTCTTGTCGACACTGGTGGAGTTTTATATTCAGGATGGCACTGAACTAAAGGGATGCTGCTCATTCATTTATTTAGTGAGGAATAATGAATTTAACAAGGCAGTAGATGAATCTGTGAATCAGACCCCATGCTATGCTTAAAGCACCACCAAGTCTTTTTCTTTTTTGCAGCGAGCTGAAATACTCCAGCTGAACAATAAATCCCCTCTCTCCATTTTCCTCCTCCTTTCCTCCTGTTTTCAGTAATCTGTGCTGGGTGAGGGGGTGTGTTACGGTAAGCCTGGGCCCCTTTCCTTGACATTGGTTGTAAATTGATAACAGGACTTGAAGAGTTGAGTCAACAAGCAAAACAATCTGGGCTGGAGAGTGAAACCCAGTGCTGCTGCCCCGGGCTGCTGGGAAGCATGCAGCACGGAAATCCTGCCCACTGCAACCGTCCCTCACTGAAAGATGTTTGTGTTGTAGAGAAACAGAAAAGCTGAGACGAATACCAAACACTTCAAAGATATTGGTGATTTATTAGCTGGAAATGGAAGGAAAGAGTAAAGTCACTGTAAGCAGTGTTAGCGGAGAGTTTATTGACATGGGAAATGACAATGTATGTGAAGCATGGGGTGTTAAGAAAAGAAAAGGGTGGAGACAAGCGAGGAAAACATTAAATGAGTCACTTCAGTTTATGAACGCAGCCAGCGCAGCTTGTTTTCAACTCTTTTATTCTCTCGCTCCACCTTTTCTTCACGTGTGCTTCACCTTTCCTAGCACTAAGCTCTTTTTGTCCCTGAAAACTTTTTTTAAAAATTCCTCAACAGACTGTCACTTTCTTCCATTGCCTCTAAATCCATGGGTTTACTTCATCCACAGCCTGAGCAGACCAATTTGCACAACTTTACAACGAGCTCCAGGCTGAAAAGCTGGCAAACACACAAAGACATAGCTTCTTCACATGGGGCCACCGCGGCGATGAAGGAGCGTTTTGTTGGGACACTACAAGCCTCTGCATGTGTGCATGCATAAATGGAAATGTCGACACAAATATTTAGCACTCACATCACAGCGGTGATAAAAGCATCAGTGCAAAGTGCTTGGATCTAACCCGTCCATTTGTCTTTCTCTTCTCCCGAATGAATATTCAAACACATGCAGAGCGAACAAATGAGGAGTTCAAAGTGGGTCACCAGATCTACGTATGCTGCTGTTTGCTACACGGCCTCACTTCCATAACCGAGTGAGCTTTTGCATAATGATTAATAGGTTAAAGAGGAAGTTTTACAGCTTTCACTTTGTAGACTTTACTCTATTTGCTCAAACGAGACAGCTGGGGGAAAATGAGGCGGCTGGTTGTTTGCACTCAGACGGACGTCTTAGCACTTCCAGAGAAAAGTGTTTGAAAAGCTTCTGGACGCTTTCAGTTTTATATTTAATGCGTGTTTGTTTGTGCAACGTCACAGGGAATAAAATACTGGACATTTCTATGAGTTTGAGTTATTTAGTAAACGAAAAGCAAATCATTTGTGTTTATTAACAGCAGATCCACTGAAAGGCCAAATAGTTGAGCCACAAGATAAGAGGCTTACAAAAGTATTCACATCTCATGACTTTTTCCTCAGTTTTGCTCATTGCAACCATGAACTTCAGTCTGGCTCTGTAGAGCATGTGACTAACGGCTGTCCGGTCAACAGATTCCCTCACCTGAGCGACTGATCTCATCAGCTCCTTGTCACAGCTGCTGCACACCTGATCGTCATCACCCGGATCCCCAGCTGCTGCCATATAAGGATGGATCTTCCCCCTGCACGGCGTCAGATTGTTGTGAAACCCTCAGCGTAGCCTCTCCTGTCCCCAATCCTGACCCTCTGGTTTTGGACCTCCTGGCTTTGAACCCCTGTCTGTCTGACCCTGAGTTCTGGAACCTGTTTTGACCTGGATTTGGACCCACTGGCTCTGACCCCCCTGTCTGTCTGACCCCGAGATCTGGAATTGCCTGACCCTGATTTGGATTCCCTGGTTCTGACCCCAGCCTGTCAGACCAAGAAATAGTTTATCTCCTAAATAAACACCTGTTTTTGTATTCGCTGTTCAGTCCCTGCGTCCATCAGTTCCTGAACGTGTCATTCCTCCAGAGTAACAGTTCAGTAGCTGAGCTCTCTGATGTCGTCTGAAGGTAAATGGTTGGGTTTTACTTTGGGGTTTCAGAGTAAAGGGGCTGCATGGCACCCCACACTTTTTCAGATTGCTACTCACCAAAATAAAAGTTAAAAATCGTGTATATTTTTACTTCTGCTTCACAATATTTTTTTTATAAACCTAACACTACATTGATGTTTGTAGTTGTGGTGTAGCTAAATGCGATCTGGGGTATAAATATGGGTGCAAGTTTCTCTTGTATTTATTGAGTAGCAACTCAAATAAAACCTTTATTTCACAAAGTAAAGTAAAGTTTTTTTTTTTGTCCGTTTATTTTTTTTACGTAGATGAACACAGAGAAAACAAGGATATTATCCCCCACAGCTGGAACTGTTTCTCTGTATCTCTTGTAGCAGATTTCGCGGTTGGCGACAGAAAAATAATGCAGCTTCCTCCTATCATCTCTACTTTAAAGTATATGATGTCACTGCTCACCCTGAGGCAACGTTCACTGATACACCTCCTTTCATTGAGCTGGCAGGGTTGACAATGTCAGGCATGCTGGACTTGAATCACGTATTCTTGCAGTTTTTTTTAAACCTCTCTCCCCTTTTTTTCTTCTCTGGTTGTTTTCTGAATATTTCAGGAAATGTCAGTGCAGGGGAGGGAGGGACTTCAGCAACTCCGCTTCAATGAAAAGCGTCTCTTTTGTGAAGCATGAATAAGGAACTTTAGATTCTTAGCCAAGAAAAGAAGCATGTCCAAAACTCTACAGGCAAAAATCCATACGCCCAGGTTTTTGCAACAAATTTGCGTTTCATGCAGCTTAAATTAAAACAGAAACTCAGTGTTGATGAACAATGTTTATTCTCCGAGTTTTTAATTCCTTCACTTTATTCATTCAAATTCCTGCAGCTCACATCGTGAGAGAGGCTTCTGCTTATCCATGGCGACCGCTCTTGAAGCTCTGAGGAGTTTGCATAGAAATGAGAGGTATTTAATGAAAGGGACAACCTTGCTTGTTCCACTGCGCCAGAAAGTTTCCCCACGTGATTCCCCAGAGATCCCTCCCTCCCTCCTTCCCTCCCGGAACGCGCAGAAGGATCTCAAGGCGCACACATCTGCTGAGTGGAGCGTACGTCCAGTCCGACCTCAGCTCCGACTTTAGGTGACTTTCCTGTGTGAAACCGGTTCTTTGAAGGACTACACATTTTTCGAGCTTGTCTGTTTGAACGCAAGCGAAGCAAACAGAGTCCACGTCTTCTTCAAATGGGAATTACATGCGCGCGTAAAACTTTGGCACACTATTTCGCTCGGTGAATTTCGGAGCCCCTTTCTTTCTAGAATCATGCCGGAGCGAATAAGTATTTCGGATTTTGTCGAGCTGACAAACGAGGATTTGTCTTCGCCCGGGACTTCCAGCTTCCAGTCCAAGATGAGCGACTGCAAGAACACCGTGTCAGCCGTGGAAGAGGTAGGAACAATGGTGCGGTGGGAGGCGGTTCACCTCCGTGTTGTCTGTTTACCTGCTCGGCTTTCTTAGCGGTGCCGCTGCAGGTAATGGGCCGAACACACTCACCTGTGGACGGATTTCTGAAACGCCTTCAACATTCATTCCCACTTCAAATTTCTGATCGGTTTCATCTTCCATAAACGGGTGTAATAAGTTAGTGATCCATTCCAGAGGGAAAGCAGTGGCGTCACCAGGAGGGGGGCATTAGGGCATTTTAAATTTGCTGCTCCTCTTCTTCAGGTAAATGCATCATATTTTTATTTGTATGAATTTAAGAGAAAACAAATATGAACAGAGAGAGACTTTTCTAAACTTATTTTTTAATGTTTGTGTCATTTTAAGTCATTTCATAATATTACCACTTAGAGATTTTCCTCTATATGTTTTTAAGGCCGATACAGATTACTTTGACAAGACTATATATCCGATCTCCGATATATGTTGTTGATTTTTTTATTTTGGATGAATCTTGAAGCCAAGGTTGCTTTTTCTTCCTCAGGTTGTATTATAAAAATAAATCAACTATCAGGATAAATAAAAATCAATCAATTAAAAATCAATCAATTAAAATAAGTGACAGTAAATAAAAAAATGATAAACACAGAATATAGAAAATATAACTAAATTAAATGTCACACCAAATTAAAAAATGCAGTAAAAATACTGAATGTGGGAAATATAATTGAAAAAGAAAATTAATGAAAAAAGAAAAATATTGAATGCATTTGAAGCCTTTACCTTTTTACTCTCCCATATTTGAATCCATCCCAGTCATTTACTGCTGTCAGAAACATATATGCAATAATTATTATTGTAAATTTTAAACAAACAAAGTAAAACAGAATGTTAGAATGAATTGCTCCACGGTCTGATTTGGAAGTAAAGTCAACCACATCTTAATTTAACCTCTTCTGTTAGTTTACAGACAAATGTTATAACAACACTGCATGTCACCCTCTGACTGTAAACCAGACTAAACATAACAGAACGACTTTAAAACATTTTACTGTTGGGGTAGAGGCTGCTGGATGCTGAGACCTGCAGTCAGAACTTATTTGGAAATAACTTTATAGATCTTATCCTTCCGTTCCTCTATTGCCTACATGTTTCTCCTGGCAGAGTCTGGAGGTGGGGGGGTGGTGCTTGTCACCAGCAGTTGGAGGGTGAGAGGCGGGAGATGCCCCCAACAGGTCACAAGTCCATCACAGTGCAACATCCCGGCAGACAGACACTCATACCCCATGGCAATTACTGGGAGCAATTCACAGGAATGTTTTTGGAAAGAGGCAAACAGCTGGAGAACCCAGAGAGAACCTGCACATGCATGGGGAGAACACCAAGGTCTATGCAGAAAGACCCAGGCAGGGATTTGAGCCCAGGACCTTCTTGCTGCAAGGCAGCCATGCTGCGAACAGTTCCACTCTGCAGCATAGAAATGCTAAGCAGAAAAACAACAACTGAAAGTAAATTGTAAGATAAAAAAAAGCTCCCCAGATTTTATTGTAAAATATTATTGTTTTTTTTAAACTTGCCAATAACATACATGACTCCATCATTTATTTGTACTGTCTGACATGCATCCTGCTTCTGCTATGGATCTTTGCAGAAGAAGAGTCACACTCTGTCATGCTGTTTATCTTTTAGTTTAACTTTGAAATGTGAAAAAAAACATGAAAATCAACATAAATTAGTTTTCTATCACAAAAACATTAGTTTAATACACCTTTAGGCTCTTTGACATGAGTGGAAACGACACGGATTCATATGTTCTGTCATCAAGACATGATATAGATGTCTGAGGGGTTGCATGAAAATCTGTTTGCTGAATAATAGTGCAGAAAGCCATATAACATAATACAATTAATAATAATTAGCAGCTGATGATGTGGCTTCATTTAGTAGACATATTAATTTCCACTTTACTTTTTGTAGAAGGTTGAGGTTACTTCTGAGCACTTCTTTAATTTCCAAGTCAGTTCTTGTTTTTGTCGCTGTAAAGATTTCCAAACAGCTGAGTTTGTCTTTCTAGTAAGAAGGGAAAAGGTGGGGGATCTTTCTTTCAGCCATCTGATGCAAATTGTGCAGAAACATGTGGGGGAAGGGCAGTACTACATCTCAGTTCAGTGTTTCCCCAACCCTTGTCCTCAAGGCTCACTGGCCTGCATGTTTTAAGTGTCTCCTTGCTTCAGCCCAGGTGATTTCAGTTGACAGGTGTTTGATGAACTGCGTTCAGCTGAAGGAGTCGTAATAAAGCAGGAAACATCTGAAACATGCAGGGCAGTGTGCCTCGAGGACCAGGGTTGGTTAAACACTGCCTTGGACGACAATCAGAATATTTTACTGTTCTTTAATTACTGGATGAATCAAAAACTCTCACCGTTTTGTCTTTCTAAGCACATTGATGCACTGTTTTAAGCTTAACAAATCTCAGACAAAGCTTTATGCTTTGATGACTAAATGAGGATAAACGTGTAAATCCTCAATTTATGTCAGATTTAAAACTGCTGTCTCTTACACAGAATATTTTTTCACTTTTGTGTGCCGAAAAGTTGTAAAAACTTTTTAAAAATGGACAGATCAGACTCAAAAGATACACATTTGATTTAAAACGTTGTGCATTTCGTAAACCGTATGAAGGAAAATCTTATTTTCAAATGCTAACTTTTAAAAACCTTGCTATTTTTAATAACAGAAACCAGGCCATGCTGTTCTGCTTTGTTATTGCCTCTGCCTGTTCCCCACTGTTTTTCCACTCTTACATTGTTGAGGGAAAATGGGCTGAATGTTGGTTCTCTGTAGCATTCAGTGTGGACTGACTTGCATCATCAGGACAGTAAAAGTTACATAAACTAATGTTGCCTTTCAGGAATGAACTGGACGTCCTCGATCAAGCAGGGATCAGACAAACACTGGCCACATGTCGCAAAAAAGTGTCACCTGTTGACAGAGAGTTGAGCCTGTGGTTTTAATCATGCATGGCTGTGTTTGTCCTAGTTGGGAAGCATGGTGGTGGTGAAGGCCAGCTTTTTGTTTTGTTTTGTATTTTTTGTTTGAACTGCAGGGCTGGCTTCAGGCTTGTTTGAGGTCTCTGTGTGCAATTCTGTTTATTTGAAATGTCTCCTCCCAAAAATCCTCGGGCAAAGGAGGAAACGGAGAGAGAAGTTGCCATGAATCCTGCCAGAAAACAAATAATTCAAGTGTGCACATACACACACACACACACAAGCCCATCCGATCACAAGACATTATAGATCATTGGGGATCTCATGAGTCACCCAGACTTTTTTTTGTTTTGTAAAAAGAGGATTTTTAATTTGTGTAGAAAATGAATTCATGTCAAGCAAAACTCCCTAAAATAATGCATACAGTGCAGATATTCTAATAGGACTGAAGACATTTTTAAGGTTTTCTTTCAGAGTTCTTTAGAACCATAACAATGAAGCAAAGCTGGACTGGAGAATCCAGTTTTTTGCAGCTGTCTGATGCATTATGCTTGTGTTTAGGTTCCTTATTTTATGGACATGATGTATTGGAAAATACATAACAGAAATAGCTCAGTGGGGAGAGTCATGCTGGAATCCAACATGTGTGCACACAGACACACAGATGTAAGGGCAACACACTTTTTATAACTGGATATGGGTATAATGTTTAGTCTGCCCAAGAAGCAGAAGCTTGATTGATGACGAGGGTGAATGTGTGGGCATGTTTGTGGTTTAGGGCACAGACGCTATTTAACCCCCCCCCCTCACACACACACACACACAAACAATCTGGCTGCTACTTATCTATCTTGATTAGAGGCAAAGACTCAGGGAGATCATATTAATAAAGAAAATATTGTTTTTTTCCTATAAAGAGATTGAAAAGTTTCTCTTGGGATTAAACTTCTGGCATAGAGTTCTGTATGTAATGTAGGAAATACAGGATCACATGCCAGCTACACGCAGAGTAGCTCTCAAGCAGACTTTGTAGCTTTTAAAGTTTAATCACATGAGACGGGCAGAGCTCCTTATCTGTTGCACAAAGGACTGGATTTCTGGTCAGCTTGACTTTTCTGATGCATGGAGGGAAAGCAGAGATGCACCAGTTGTGCAAACAGAGACTGGATTGACCAAATTTCCCTTGACAACTCATAGATTGAAATATATAAAGCAATTTCAGGTCATTGACTTCAATAAAACTAAAATCCCCCACGATTTTTGATGCACTTGTAGTTTTAATAAAGTCAGATAAAGGTTAAGGATATACACTTTATCTTTATTAGGTTTTATTCGTTTCCTTCAGAACAGTCTTAAATCTATGAAGTGTGTCAAAAAATATCTCCAAACTTTTGCACCACCAGTCTTAAAAGTTGATGCAGAACAAGATGGATCCATGTTTTTATGATGCATCTGAGTGACGATGGAAAAACGGACTAATTTTACCTGGAAACATTTTTCCTCCTTTCGTCATTGTTTGATAAGTCTGTGTGAATTGTTGCCTCAGTTTCCTTTTTCTTAACTGACAGAAATGACAACAGGCATGGTCATCTGCTGCTGTAGCAGGTCTTCTTCATGGTGTTGTGCTCGTATGTGTACTAGATAAATAACATTCTGCAAACCTTGGTTGTGAAAGGTTATTTGAGCTTTAGCTGAGTCTTTGTATCATCTTAAACCATCTCACAGCAGCAAGACATTTGCTATCCTCCAAACTCTATTCCTTGAGTATTTTCTATTTGTCCAGACCATTCTCCAGAGAAATGGTTATTTGAAATCCATGTAAATCAACAGCTTCTGAAATACTAGTCTGGCTCAAACACCTATGTCATGTTTAGTCTCATTTACGTCCCTGTCCTCTCTGTTCTGATGTTGAACCTCAGTATTCCATCTTTCCCATGTCTGGAGAGATAAATGTGATCAGTTGCTGCCATGTGATTGAACAGATTCACCTTGTGAGGTTTCTGGTGACAATGCAACGTTTCTTGGTGTCCAGCTCATGAAGCAAAGTAAGCTCAAATGAGGCAGCAGCTTTCACTAAAACTCTTTCCATTCTCCGACTGCGACTTTCCATAAATACACCCAACATTCGCCCTTTTTGATGAATAAATCAGGGAGAGTTCTTAACTACGAAGGGCAGGGCTGGGGAAACAACAACAACATGCAACAAGACATGGTCAAATATAAATTACTGTCTCTATTTGTGGTGCCTGCTGGGTGGAGCCTCAACACCAGCTTACTGCAACAAGTGGCCTGTGTGAGGAGAATAAACTAAATAAATAGGCTCAATCCTCATGGTTTGAACAAGGTTTACTGCTCATTTAGAGTGGAGCCAGGTAGCAACCTGCCTCTGGTCTGCTTCCAAGTACAGCCTAAACCTGAAAAGCTGCAAGTGACACAATTGCACTTGCATCATCTGGGGCTGTGAATGGCAAGCCAAGACAGTTATCTGGATAAAACCTGTCTGCCTTAGTCACACACTGTGAGAAGATCAGGCAGACACGGTTTCTCAAATGTCTCTCTGAACAATGCTCAAATTATCTTCCCAATATGTAGATTAGTCAGACAGTAGTCTGAGTAAATGTTGTTTCTGTGTGTTCCAGTGTCTGGAGATGGACAACTCAACTCTGCACAGGATGAAGAAGACGATTAAAGCAATACACACGTCTGGACTCGGTAAGCATCCATCACCATGGAGGAGGGGTTCCATGGTTCCATGGTCGTAGACGCTTCTTTGTGGCATTGATGGGGTGCAGCAACCCAGCATCAGTTTTACACAAACAGCAGCAAAGAATCACATCGTGGAACTAACACTTAGCAATGTTATTGTTTATGATTCACATAATCTTAAGATAATTGTAGTTGACACTCAAATATGTGACTTCCTTGGATTTTCCCCTTATAGACTTTAAACTGGATTTGAACTTGATCCCCAAAGACTTGGGTCTTGACTTTTATTTACATATCAAAGAGTTGATACTTGTCTTAGACTTGGTCCTCAAAACATGCAACTTGTCCTGGAGTTGTCCCTGGAAGATATGCAACCCATTTTGGACCTGTCCTTCAAAGACACATGACTTTGATTTGTCCCTCATGGTGCTGGGATTCAACTTCGACTTCCTACACAAAGACTTGAAAGATGATTTTAACTTCCATCTCAAGCATTTTAGACTTGACAAACCATCAAAAAGTGCAACTGAGTTTGGACTTGCCTCTTATCTATTATTGACTTTGCCCCTGACACAGTTAACATTTGTCTCAGAGTTTCCCCTTCAAGTCTTGAAAGTTGGCTTGGGGATGGAAAAAATAACTTCTCAGCAACTTTGGTAACATGTGGCTTCACAAGTGTGAATATTAGCAGCGGACAAGTTTGAAACTAAATCTAAAATAGTATTGTAAGAAGTTTCAGTCTTCATATAACAAGAAGAAGATGTCATGAAATAACATATAATTTGGCACCATTTTCCAAATTGTTATGGAAAAATTAAAGGTTGTGATTTACGTGTTTAGACGTAAGACCACTAAAACACTGCTTGACTACGGTACTCTTTCCAAAACAAGTTAAGCATGTCTACTTAGTAGCTTGTTTTGGGATAAATGTCAGCCTCTATTATTGCGAGATAAACAGCTCAGTGCCTTGGGAAGCCTCCACATATTTCATCTTACTGCGCCATAGGAGGATGTCAGGAAGCCAAAGTGGAACCGAGCTGTTTAGAGGACAGGGACAGATACCTGGTGTGCTTTCTGATGATTGTTTTTATATTAAAAAGAGGGAGAGTGGTTTAGAAGTGTCTGTGTGAAAGTAAATGGCAACAATCTGCTGCTCAGTTCAGTGACCTTGAAGTCCAGCAGCCCAGGTTGCTCTCCTACTGAGAGTGTGTCATGCAGACTGTCGTCAGCGTAATTCAGCAGAACTATGTCAGATGTGAGCACTTTCTCAAAAATGTTCAAAACAACTGAGTAACGCATTCAGAAAACCGTTTTCTCTGCTTAACATCCTGCTTCCTATTTCAATCATCCAACGTTTTTTTGATGCCAGAACCAGGCAGCTGCACTGAATTAGGCAACCCGATACAGTCAGCGGCTTTCCCGTATGTGCAGAGTAGAAGTCCATCATTACTTCCATCTTCTTCCTGTTTATCTAAGTAAGATCATATGGAGGAGTTCCGGTAATGTGATGATGGGAGGCCAATAGGAGGACTATTTATTACTTCTGCATAAATAGGATAAGTTGTGCAGCCTCCCCTCCCCCATGTGCAGGTCAGACGACCCCCTTACCTCGTCACACATGCAATAATACGTTGTGAGGTTCGCCTTCTTTTCATTCATATTGACTCTAAGTACACGTTTTCTTCCAGATTGCTGCGGTTTGTGACTCTGTGTGTGTTCTTGCAGACCAGTCAGTGTAGAGTTTCTCTAGTGGTATTTAACTTTTAAAGGTCGGCTGAAAAATCAGCCTCAGGCTTTTTGGTGATTCAGCTGTTTGCTTTCTGAGTTTCATGAATTTATTTATGAAAACAAAGTTTCTTGGCGTTTATGTTTGCCCTAATTTACCTATTTTATAATTCTCTATTGTTATGTTACGGTAAATGTTGACATCCTTTCTCTCTTTGGGTTAGTTAGAATAACTGAGGTGAAAGCCTGTTTCGCCCTAGCTGGTTTTTTTGTGTGTCAGTTTTCACACTCTGTTTATAGAAATTACGTCAGCTGACAGAGAGAACGTCATGTCTCCTACTTCACTGAGTGTGACAGGGAATGGAAACATGCTCCTGTAAAAAGCCTTTATTTTCAGCAATAAAACTATAAATGATGGTTTTATAGAGAGCGTACTTCATGAAAACATTTAACAAACTTTTAATACATTTTGCTGTATGTTCTTGCTTTTCGAGGAGAGAAAAGGTTTAACTTAAAAATCTGTGGTGACTTTTTTTATTGCTCCACCTTTTTATTGATGTTTTAGTGAAATTGCTTCGACAGAATCAAGTTTTAATTATTACTTTGAAATTTACACGTGAGGAATATGGAACATGTGCAATGCAGGTGGAAAATGTTCCAGGTCTCACAGTTGGAAACACCTTTGAGTTTGAATTGGGGAATGTCTGAAACAAAATGATGGAGGAAGTCAGCCAGTAAGAATTAGAAATCCTCCCACTCAAAAACTCCCACTTGATGGTTCAGGGTAAATCCTGGAGGTGCTTCCTCCCTACCAGATCTATAAAACTCAAGTAAAAAGCTTTTTCTTGTCTGTTTTCAACCAGCTTATGTATCTGTTTGGTTAATTACTGCTACAAAACCCAGAAACTTTTCCACTAATAACAAAATTATTCTTTTTTTTAACAGTTACTTTGTTTTCAATTAAACTTTTCTTTAAGATGAAACATTCTGGCAGACAGCATGAGCCAAACAGGTGCACATGTTGCTTTCCATCAAGTTATTTTAGCACCGTCTCAATCGGGAAATTTTAGATATAAAGTATGAGCTTATAAAGGCTGCTAAGAAATAACATACGCTTATATTAAAACATGGAGCTGCAGCAGTGTAAATAAAATGTCTCTTTCCTTTTTAGGCCTCTAACAAAATATCAAATTGATAAAAATGTAACATTTGTTTCGCTGAGTTGTTTTTCACATTGGACAAAAGAGACGAAGAGAATAATAACAGGATCATAAATGTCTCATGTAATTGTAAACAAACATTTGCCAATGACAAACCAATTTATGCTCATGAAGATTCAAGTCTTTAATCTGCATAAGGTCATGACCTCTGGTAAAGAGCCGTATAAACCGCAGAAACATGGATCTTTATGTGCTGCTGCTCTAATCTATTCCACATGTTTGTTAAAGTCTGTCTGCCATCATCAAGTTTTCTGAACTTGTAGTGCAAGTCTGAGTAATTTGTTTTTCTTTGTCTGGATCAATCTTCATGCTCTGCTTGTCTGTGGTTTTTTTTTTTTTTTTTTTTTTAGCACACGTGGAAAACAAAGAGCAGTACATTGAGGTGATGGAGAACTTGGGGAACAGCCACCTGAGTCAGGACAACAATGAAATCTCCACAGGCTTCCTGAACTTGGCCGTTTTCACCAGAGAGGTCACGTCCCTCTTCAAAAACCTGGTGAGGGGAAAAAAGTGCAAATGGGAACTTGATCTACAAAGACAATAGAGTGTTTAAGAAAGAAGACAAAACAGCGATGAAAAGAATGCTGTAACCTGAACACAAACGGTGTGAGAAGAAAGGGAGTTTTATTAGCTGCACCTTTTGCCTGCGACGGTCCAGAACCCTCCCACTGAACTCCCTCTGTCTCTGTGGTGTTGATAATTTATCCCAGGCCTGTGTGTGTGAGGCGTGAGTCAGCACCAGCACACATTCACCAAACCCCCTCCCCAAATTGTGTCAGTCAGGGCCTCTCAGTGGAGACAATACCTAACAGATGTTAAAAGTGGATCTGAATGATTAAAAATGAGTGATTTAAGGCATACATTGATCGTCTGTCCACAGTGTTTTCCTGTGTCAGATTAAACTTGTTATGAACTTGCTTGCCTCAGCTTCTGGAAACCACCCAAAGCTTTCCTTCTGGAGTCCAGGCTGCTGTGTCAACACAGCAAGCTTAGCCCTACAGTCAACTCTCGAAAGTGGCTGGACATTATTTAACTTGGGGAAGAGCAGTTCACCAGAAAAGCTACACAAGAAGCCTGTGCATAGTTACCTGGAGGTTGTAGATGTGTAGCTATGCTGTGAGCCAAACAAAAACCAACCCAAAAACAATTTGATTTACTTCCCTGACCGGAAACTGTGGCAGCTGGTTCATGAGCAGTGGCTCTCAAAGTGTCCACACCCCTTACAAAACACCAGGTTTTTGTGAAATACAAGTGATTAAAGGTATCCTCCTTTAAAATGACACACATGTTGTGTTGTTCAAATGTGTAACAAACTTGTTGGAAGAAAAATATAAAAGCTAGAATGACCAATTTGCTACACCAACAGGATTTAGTCTTCTTGGGTAAAAGTTTTTCAGCCTACACCTTGTAAAATGTGTCCAAACATGTTGGATGTAAAGTGGAACCAGTCTTTGTTTGATTTTAGATCTACTGTGGTGTTGCACCCCTCATCTTAAGCATTCTTGCAGAAGTTTGAAGGTTTTGGGTCTCTTGTGAATTTCATTCACCTTCTCCCCAAAAAGCAACCCCAGATTATAATAATTTGTTGCAAAATTTCCCTTTGCAATAGTTTACCAACATATTCTACTTGGTCTTAGACCCTTGTCCCTCAGTGGGGTCAGGAGGTGCTGGTGCCCATCTCCAGCTAACGTTCCGGGCGAGAGGCGGGGTCACCCTGGAAAGGTCGCCAGTCTGTCGCAGGGCAACGCAAAGACACACAGGACAAACAACCATGCACACACACTCACACCTAGGGACAATTTGGAGAGACCAATTAACCTAACAGTCATGTTTTTGGACTGTGGGAGGAAACCGGAGTACCCGGAGTACCTAGGGACAATTTGGAGAGACCAATTAACCTAACAGTCATGTTTTTGGACTGTGGGAGGAAACCGGAGTACCCGGAGAAAACCCACGCATGCACAGAGAGAACATGCAAACTCCATGCAGAAAGACCGGGGCCGGGAATCGAACCCAGAACCTTCTTGCTGCAAGGCAACAGCTCTACCAACTGCGCCACTGTGCAGCCCATTTTAGATATTTATATATTCCTTCATCTATTTTTTACATTTTTCCATTAAGCTGATTTGATTATTATTCAGTTGAGTTGTTCATATTAACCATGGAAAAATGCAGTTTCATTGTTGTCTCTGTAGTTTGTGACTGTAAAGTTCTCCCTGTTCGGTAACCTGTTTGTTGCTTTGTGATTCATTCAGTGCCAAAATATTGTGAACCTCCTAAATCTGAATTTAATTACAACCCACTCTTTACCGTTACCAAACCCCAAACTACCATCACAGTTGCATCACACGGATCCTCACATCGTTCATCGTGTGACTCACCAGTTCAAAATGAGTGCACCTCATTTTCTCGTTCCCAGAAATGCAGGCCTATTGGGAAATATAGTAAATATGCTGAGTGAATTTTTTGAGCATGTATAAGGGTGTGTGTGTGTGTGTGTGTGTGTGTGTGTGCGATGATCCATGTTTCTTTTGATTGGTGCCATGTGTGATGTTGTAAAGGAAACTTAAACTCTCTTTAGTCATTTGCTGTTTGATTTCATCTTTTAGGTCCAAAACCTCAACAACATCATGGCGTTTCCTCTGGAAAATGTGCTGAAGTCTGAACTCCGGGACGGCAGATTAGTGAGTATGAACACCATGACAAATGATGCAAAAACAACTTCTATAGTTTTTAAATGGCATTAGCAGCTACCAAGACATGAAGAGATTATAATATTACAGCTTTAAATTAATTGTAACATTTATTAATGGATTTATTATTCTGACTGTAGCTCTTTGAAAAATATTTTTATGCTGTCCAAAGTAATCCTTTCAGTCTCTAGTATGTGTTAAACAGCAACACATGAGGACTTTTTATTAAAATGATCTCAAATACAAATTTTAAATTTATTAATAATCCGAAAGAATCAGTTTCACTTGTTTTACTGAAATAATTCACTAGTAATATTCTAATGAGTAATATTCTTGTTTTTATTCTCAAATGGTAAAAAAACACATCAGTGAGTGACAAGATGCAGTTCTTTGGAAACGAATAATTAAATTCCTTTTAAAATATTTTACTGCCTAACTGCCATGACGTTTCATTCCTTTAGAGGACACTTGGATCGTTTGCAGTAAAGGATCCGCACATCTATAATCAACATGAGAAAAGCTCGGCCCTCTCTGATTGACTTAACATCAACACAGTGTAGGGTTGATATGTTTATTTTTAGTTTTTGATTAATTGGACAGCAAAAGATGCGAAAGGCAAAAGATGAAATTTTTGTTTTTGCAGAATTTGAACCAGGTGAAGCTAAAACTATTCCTTTTCAGGAGTTTTGGGGAAAACATATTTATAGACAAAGGTGTTTTTATCTTAAATTCAAAACAAATATATTCTTGTACAGCTTAGCTTAATTACAGCTCTGAGCATGTCGTTTTTTGTTCAGGAAATGTCATGTATCTGAGTCCGTTACTAAATTACTTCAAAAATTGATTCATCACAGTTAATCCGATTAATCATTTCAGCCCTAGTCTGCATCTTTTTAATCATACCAAAAATGTAAAGTTGATGCGTTTAGGGTGACATTATTTTTAAGAAAATGGTGTATGAAATGATATTAAGAAAAAGCATAATTTTATGATGCTAATATAATCAGAATGAGCTTTATTGGCAAAGATTTTGTGCACAAACAAACATTTTACTTTGGTTCACAGACATTAAGCTACAACTGCATAAACTTTACAGGAAATAAAATAACAGATAAAAACAGCAATTCATACATAGATATACGACTATGTATACCCATTATGACCATTTAGGAGGTTATTTATATATTATTACATAAGGACAATAAATATTCTAATCTGTACAGATTATGTAAGCCTGAGTAAAGCCTGGCTCTGCCTCAGTGTTGCTTTCACGTGTCTTGCTCAGTATTTTAGTCCTCTTGATTCACCGTGCCTACAAGCCAGTGAGTAACAGCAGACGAATGCTTAGGTAAGCTCCCGTCCTGCCCTGTCTCTGAACAGCTGACTCCATGACTGGACTTTGTTTCTCTGTCACTGTGGCGGATGGCAAATTGCCACAGAAATCCTGTTCAGCAAGGCGGCGCACAGGTTGACGTAGCAGAAGGAGTTACGGCTTGTTCTCAAACTATTCTCCTCTCTTACAGGAGCTGAAGAAACACATGGAGAAGAGTTGGAAGGATTATGACATAAAATTGTAATTACACTCGTCTTTTTGCTCTCACACTGCAACATTCTTGATATTTACTGAGAACAAACAGTTTGAATGAAAGACAAACTTTCAAACTTTGATCTGTCATATTGTGATTTGCTGTGCTTTATAGGAAAATGGAAGAAAAGCAATGCATATTTTATTATAAAGGTTTCTTTAATCTCTTATATTAAAAGAATGATAGTGTAACAGATTGCCTTCAAAAGGTTGTAAAAATGTCAAAATTTGGAGGAGCTGCACACATTCAAAGCTCAGGTGGGAGAATCTGTTGACTGGACAACGATCAGATGCTCCAGTCAGAGGAGAAAAGAGTTTGACCTTTTGGTCTAAATTCATTGAACATATCCCCCACCGGTGGAGGCAGCATCATGCTTTGGGATGCTTTTTTTCCCTAGGGACAGAGGAACTCGTCAAAGTTGAATATGAACAGAGCCGCATCCAGTGCAAACCTGAGACTGAGGCTAAGCTTGATCTACACGCAGGACAGAAACACAAACATACAGCCACAGGTTTAGATCTAGCATCGTTCATGTGTTAGAATGGGCTAGTTAAAGTCCAGACTAAATCCAAGCAAAGATTGATGTTCACAGAAGTTGTAAATCTTATCTGAGGGAATTTGAGCTATTTTGCAAAGGAGAATGGAAACATTTCAGTTTCTGGGTCTGTAAAGCTGGTAGAAAACCTGAAGTTTTAAACAGTCTGAATACAAATCCACTCCACAGCTCCTGGATCTTTATTTGCAATATAATAAAAACCATGCACCACTTTTTTTTTCCATTTTCACTACTCTGACCTCAGTCATTTAAAATCCCAGTGAAATATTGAAGTTGTGGGTTTAACTGGGGAAAATGTGACAAAGTTCAGTGACTATAAAACACATTTGAAAGCACATAATAATATGTCGTCCGTTTGGTTATTTCCCATTACTTTGCAATAAAATAAAGCTCAGCCACCTTAAAGCATGCAGCATCTCTGCTGTCGAATGTTTTCTGCTGATATAAACATGTTTTACTTTTTCTGGCTTTCCTTCCGCTTT
This sequence comes from Poecilia reticulata, assembly GCF_904066995.2. Classification (NCBI taxonomy): domain Eukaryota; kingdom Metazoa; phylum Chordata; class Actinopteri; order Cyprinodontiformes; family Poeciliidae; genus Poecilia; species Poecilia reticulata. Next base: position 24,017,721 of record NC_088851.1, read on the forward strand.
TCAGATGAGCTGGTTTAAAAAGAACCACTCTTTTACACGATGACACAACAACGTCTCTTCAGAAAATAGCCTTTTAAACACGTGACAGTGGTAAATGATTAAGAATGATCCTCTATTTTTGTTGCCTCAAATTCTGCTTTCCTCTTCCCTTTTTCAGAGGGAAGCTGGAGAAGGAACGAAGGGAGAAGACGCGGCAGCTGGGGGTGAGCAGGAGAGACGGATCGGACGGAGGGGAGGACATGGAGAGGGAGAGGAGGATTTTCCAGCTGCAGATGTGTGAGGTGAGAGAAGGCAGGGATCAGGGCCAGTTCAAACATTAAAACCTGGACTCTTGCTTTACCTGTGGTGGCTTTTATTTATTTTTACACTGGTGGTCCGCTTTGTGGGTTGCGTTTTCCATCTGGCATTGACATTTTCCTTTCTCAGGAGTTATGTGGTACTTTGTTTTGGCCCATCAGATAAAACCCCAACAATTCAGGTTTGTGGCTGCAAAGCAACAAAATGTGAAAAGGTTTGAGATGTGAACACTTTTCAAAGATGCTGTGGGGCACATCGCTATAAACGAACCAGCTGGTGTCCTGCTGGTTTTCTCCCAGCACTTAGAACCTCATCGGAGGAAACGGTGGGCTGCCTGCTGCAAGGAACAATTAATTAACTAGCAAACAGAAAGCAAAAAATAATTGTTAAATCTCAATATCTACTAATTTACTGTTTAGAAGCAACACTGCAGTATAGCTGGCTGATATAAGAAGCAGGGTTATTGTAAAAAAGCTATTGCTTCAGTAGTCGTGAGATTTTTTGTTGTGATGTGGAAATGGTCCCGGCTAATATTGACTGTAATAACTACCATATAGAAATGCTGACAGCAGTTGGTAATAAGCTGCATATGGTAACAAAGCTGTGGGAAGCTAAAGCTTCATGCTGCTGATGTTCTCATTCCTTCATTCCAGGAGAATAACTTTGTGTCGGTGTAAGGATTTTGTGGCCAGTATGTAATATTTGATTTTTCTGTAACCTTTTACCTGCTAACACCTGTTTGGACCTGTTCCACTTCCTCCAAAAGGATAATAATAAACAGTGTTCAAAACATGTTTTACTAGCCTTCTGTTAGTGAGTGGTCATTAATTATGTACATTTAGAACCAAAGGTGACATTTGCTGTCACTTCAAACCAAGTAGAAAAGACAACAAGACAGTTTATGCTGTTTTTAGCTTCTCATATTAGCATTTAGCATACTTAGCTTTACTGAAGTACAGGCTCCCTGTGTATTCACCGGAGATTGTTAAGCTTTTTTAAAAGGCTAAAAATATTTCCAACTTTTAGATGTTTCTTGAGAGGCAGATCTTAGAAGTTTGGAAGGATTAAAGGAAAGACTTTGTTGTGTTGGGTTTAGCCTTCCTGCTAAAAGTCTCACTCCTACATAGTCAGACATATGTCAATGCCCAAAATGAGGGAAATGTTACTGAAGGTGTTGGTGTGTGCTTCAGATGAATATGATGAGTATGGTCTGTCATTCTGACGTAGACCAGCTGAACACCAATAGAAGAGGCAGAGGAAAGGAATTGAGTTTTTCCTCCTTCCTCCCTGTTCAGACACACATCCAGGAAAACTGACAGAAACAGGCATGAATATAAACATAACAGAAAACAGGCCACTGAGCCGCGTCAGCTACAGAAACACAGATGGTTTCTTATGCTGTTTAATGATGCTCACAGTGCAGTTCTTCCAACTTTCGGTTTCTTTGAAGTCTTTTGAATCCATTGACCTACTAAAGTGCTGTAAAATGTAACCTTTGAAGGAGTATAAAGATATATTGGAAAGAATGCAGCACTAACAACAACAACAAAGTTGGTTGTAAAGTATTTTGTCAAAACGCTCTGCGGCTCAGTTTTATGAAGCGGTTTTAAATCAAATGTGTTTTTATGTTTTCAGTATCTGTTGAAGATCCAAGAGCTGAAGGTGCGCCAGGGACCCGATCTGCTCCAAAGCCTCATCAAATATTTCCAGGCCCAGCTCAGGTTAGTCTGTCAGCAATTATCAGTTCCATCATTTTAACTGTCGACTATACTTTTATTTAATTCATTCAAATGTTTTTACTTGCATACTGAGCTACTTTTGCAGCCGCAACATGTGATGTTTGCTTGTTGGAAACCGAGTTATTCAGAGTCGGATACCAGTCATGGCTCAACTTGTCGCTTTCTGGTTTCAGCTTTTTTCAGGATGGGCTGAAAGCTGCAGAGAATCTCATTCCATTCATTGAGAAACTTGCTTCTTCTATTCACACGGTAAACAGAAGCTGCTTTTTTCTGTCTTTTTTACATTCAGTCAGTAAAGCAGGACCTGAAACTTAGAAAACTTGGAAAAATCCCTCCCAACTTCCTTAGTTAGTTAGACACGACCTGAAGTCTTTGCAGGTTGTGTGTGGTGGCCTTTTTTTTTTTTTTTACCTCAGATTAAATTGCACAGTCATCTTGTTTACAGCCACACATTGATATAACCGTCTTAATCTCACTGAATTGCGACTCATAAACAATATTTTCCAACCGTTGTTACCTAAATAACATCCTTTTCTAGTCCTAATGACATCATGCCAGCATGTTTACATCCTGTTCTCATTTCTATTATTCTGTTGAGGTTTTAATTGCCTCCATTACAGTTGGATACAAGATAACACGGAGTCCTGCTTGTATCTGAAATCTCATTATTTTAAACTAACAGCACCTGGATTACAAATGACGTCTTTATCCGTCTCTTGTTCTGTCCTTATCACTTCTAAACGACACGCTGAGATACTCGAGCTCCTTCACTAGATCCTGGTGCCAGGTTGAGTAATGCACCTTTTTCTTTTGAGATCCATATCTTCTCTTGAATCCAAGGTTCAACAATCAGTCGGAGCCTCTTTTTTTCACCACCATGGAGTGAACTGCTGAAAGTGTGAACCTTCAGCAGTAAAAACAAACTCTCAGGTTCCTTGTTTTTAAAAAGTTGGTGGTCTGCCAGTCCTCCATTGCTCGTTTAATTACTGGAAGATAAAAACATTATAATGAAGTTTCATTTTTTTAGTATTTTTAGTGAACACATTCACACTTTGCACTGCTGTCTCAGTCACACGTAGTCTCTGTAGTTCCAGTAAGGTTGTTTTATGCTTCCTGTATTAAACATAAAAACAGAACTTAGTGGCTCCAGAACATCAGACCCAGCGAAGAAGAGATGAAATCTGTGCGCGTTTCTGACAGAATGCCTCAGCAGCTCCCAGCCTCATAAAAACGGGGCCGAGCAGACTGTTTGGGACGGGGATGGATCCATCCCACTGCCTTCCTGTGGATTTAATGTGTCTTTAATAGCCAGTATTACCGTAAACTCCAAATTACTGGAAACCCATGAGGCAGTTGCATTTTTATTTTATTAAACCTCCGGATTCAAAAGTCAGAAGAACTAAATCCTGTCTGTGTTGTTTCTGATGTTATTCCAGAAGATAACATGTGGACATGCCATACATACTGACTGACTAACCCTCAGTTTAACCAGACCCAAAGCATCCACACATACACTCCCTCTGCACCTTTTTCCTTCAGTTGAAATGAGTCACCCAACGGATATTCTTTGACCCCTGGAAGAAATCCAGGAAACCGTTTTTTAGATTTGACTTATCTTCTGTTTCACTTTCATTTTAATTCAGTTGCAAACACCAAAGTTTCTCTTCCCACCGTTGACGACCGCTCCTCTCCCCTCCATGTTTGGCTTACGACATTGCACTTTGTCTGAAAGATTCCACTATTTCCATATTTTCTTGATGCAAAACCAATTTTTCCAACCACTGGTCTCCAGTCTGCAGAGATGTAGCTTTATGCTGCTTCCAGGGAAAATCACCAGAAAATGGCTGCTAGCAGCGGCGCTGGGAGCGTTAGATGTTTTTCTGGTTCTCTGTGGGCAGAAGCAGAACACTGACCTGTTCAGACATGCCAGACCTCAGCCTCAAGAAGGAAGTAAACAATCAAAAACGTATTATGGTTCCCAGGAAGAAAATGCAAAAAAGGCCTTGCTAACCCAAATACTTTCTTAAAGTAAAAAGCCTTTTTTTAAAATAAGTATTAAGACCCAGTCTGCAACATTTCATGCCATTTCAAAAAGTTCTAATTTAACTTCTCCACCCTATGATGATAAAAATACAGATTATCTAATGAACCGCCTAATATTAATATTATTTTGCATTTCTCAGGTTGAGTAAAACACTTTTATGTGTTGCAGATGCGACTGGAGCAGGACGAGGAGGTAAAAAAACTCCTCCAGCTGAGGGATTCTCTCAGGTTACTTCTGCAGGTCGAGGGCAAAGAGGTAAGCAGAGTTCGGATTTGCTTTATTCAGTTCTTTGATACCGAAATGAATGTCTTCTGTCAGGTCAGGATGAGCACATGAACAAATAAAATACTGAATGAATGAAAGGAGAAAAAACATGATTACAAATAACCGTTACTATTCAGGTAACGGTTATTGGGAGGCAAATTACCACAGAGACAGTAGGAGCAAATTTAGAGCAGCGGAAAATAAATACTGTACAGTTAAAATACCGTACTGACTCGAAGAAATGCACAACTGTGGATTTAATTGTTTTTTTTATATATACATATAAATGTTCATGTATATTTATGCACATAAAAACTACAGTTGACCATTACAAGAAATGGAAAAACTACAACTATAATGGGAGGGATGTAAACACTTACAGGTGGGAGACTTTGTCCAACATCTTATACCATACACTTCATTTACAACTGCATTTAAAGGAATTACATTGTAAATGGCCAATTTCAAGTAAATTATGTAATTATAGTTAACCAATAAGAATGTGTTCTGGACTCACCTTTTTCCTAGCAGACAAACAAACACAAACAAACAAATATTTCAATGAAAATAAAAACACAATCTTCACAAAATGAGTTCAATCTAATGCTGCAAATACAAAGTTATTAGTGAACAACAGGTAAAAATCTAAATATTTAGGGTTTTTTTTAATGAAATGTCCATTTTAAAGTGAACAACAGGCTTTGAAAAGGTTGAACACAGATTAAATAAAATAAATATGATGCTACTACATCATTAATTGTATCATCAACGTAGAAGCGAACTAGACCATTTGCAAAATTATTTAAATATTTTAAATGATAAAGAAAAAATATTTGAGAAACACCCTCAAATACTTTATGTTTTAATTTGACTTATTTACACAAACTCCCATCGCATCCTGCTGACCTGGTGCAAAATATAAGAACTATAACTACACAGTGCACGTTAGACTCCTTAACCACCAACTGGTTTAATGTTTTGAGTGAAGTTCTTAAGCTGTCTTCGTATCCCAGGAGTATCTGAACCGGAAGAATTCTGGGAATGGCTACAGCATCCACCAGCCACAAGGAAACAAGAAATATGGGACTGAGAAATCTGGCTTCCTACAAAAGAAGAGCGACGGGTACATGAACTCATCAGGGTTCAATAAATAATTGATTTTTCTTAAGATCGCACATTCAGTTTTTGTCAGAAGTTCACATCCATTCTCTATGGGCAGTGCAGCTATTTAACTAACCTGACCCTGATCTGGCTTTTTATGACACTTAATGGATTAGCCAGGTTTGTACTTTTGATCATGGGTCTCTCGAATCAGTTTGTTTTAAAGCTATAAATGCAACTTAAAACAATTAGAAGATTTTTGAGCCTGTTGAAGAGAAAGTGGGGCGAAGTCGAGCTTTGTCTGGACCATGTGGTTTTTGTTATTATGGGATGAAGAGTCCAGCAGGGGCCCCTCCTCTGGTGTTTATTGGCAAACAAGCAGATCCAACTTTTGGAGCATTTACACACACACCCACATACACACACAGCTAGATTACCCTGAGATAGGAGAGGGGATGTGGTTCAGTTGGAGAAATGACAGACCAGAGGAGAATAAAACCTCCTCAGGCCTCCTTTTTTTTATTTTTTTTTAAACTTGAGCCAGTTGAGTTGATGAAAACAGGAATGAAGTTATAAAATCTGATAGCACTTTGTTTAGATCTACCCAAACCAGAGGTACAGGTTGGCTCAGGATCTCACAGTGCTGTTCACCACAAATCACACCTACTAGTAACGATAGATCACTAATAAAACAGCTGATTTTTTTTTTCTTTTACACTTTTATCCGTCTAGGATCAGGAAAGTTTGGCAGAGGAGGAAATGTGGAGTCAAATTTGGATACTTGACTATTTCCCACAGTACGGTGAGGAATAAAAGTGTTCACTTTGTTCATTCAAATGAGAAAATAAAGCTTAAGTCAAAGCCTGATGAAGCTTCGTTTTCATTCAGATCAATCGACCTCCAGCCAAACTGAACCTTCTGACCTGTCAGGTGCGGCCCAACCCAGAGGACCGGAGGACATTTGATTTGGTTACTCGTATGTTTATTTTTGCCTAAAATATATCCTTAAAATATGAAATGAAATCTAAATGGGTTGGAACTCATTTTTATATAAGTTCCAACAAGTTTACCATATGTTTGACTTTTTATTTTTTATTTATTCCAGATAATCGGACATATCACTTCCAAGCAGACGATGAGCAGGAATGTCTGATGTAAGTGCCGAAGCCTCTGTGGGATTCAGCTTAATGTTATTTAGTTCTTATCTTATATTTTACTATCTTAGAAACAAGTTGTGACAAGTGAAGGAAGGCTCTTAAATATAAAGCTCAGGTTTGTGTAAGGAGGATGTTTTGCAGGCTTCACTCTGGAAACATTTCTGCCCTGAACTGGATAAGTTAAAACAGAAAGTGTGGGTGATTTTTACATTTTTCCCCAAAGTTTTATACATAATAGCCAACTAAGATGTTTTTTGACAAAACATTAGGACAGCATTCCAGATATTGCATTATGGGAAAACAAGCATGGACACTATTACACTTCTTTCAAATCTGTCTTCACAGCACAGTCTGGGCTTTCTCCCATTCACTTGGATTCTTCCAATAGATTTTCCTCTATGTGGACGTGGCTTTTCTGCTCTGTTTTACAATTATTGTCTGCCTTTAGTTGTAGCAACGGCAGCGGAGGAAGTGAACAAAGTCATTCAGTCCATTTCAGCCACACTTCCAAATATTTTAGGATCATGTTCCATGGCAGACAGAGGTTAAATGTTTAAAAGCAGCATCTTTTGGGTGTTTGACCGTCCTGTTATCTTTTTGACATCTGTTTAAAATTAGCTGAATGAAAAAACAACCATTATGTCCTTTCTTCTAAATAACGTTTTTTGTCTTTTGTGCTTCCTCTGACTTAATCTTTGACCAACTTTTTTTTTTCCAATAGCAACTTCCGCACAGAGGAGTCTTGCTTGCTAGCACAACAGTTTAGTGCTTGAGCTTATTGAGTTTCTGGCAGGCCAATTCTGTAACTTCACAGTATATCTCTTGTTAAAATGATGCTTGAAAGCAAAATCTTACCTTTTTATAGCTCAGAATAAGTGAAGCATACAGTGTACTGGCTGGGAGGTTCCCTGGTCCCAGCTGGTTCTGGGTGGGACGTTCTTAGTGAGGAATCTGAGTGTGTTCTGATGTGGTTTTGGATGGGGGTGTGTAAATGTCCCCTGCTTTTCCCTCGTCTATGGACCTCTTGACAGGTTCTTTTTTTTTCTGTGGGGTCAAAGAAAGATGAAAACAGTTTGTAGCAAAGACGTTGTGAAGCTCACAAAGTTGCAGATGTGGCTCAGTATGGGTCTTGTTACTAATAAAGCTGAGAAAGTAAAAGTGGTGCTGACTGATCATTAAATGAACTGCAAACACATGCGCAACACACGCTGTAAAACGTCTGATGTTTTGGACACAGCTTTCCCACTGTCTCACTGCGAAACGTGGCATTTCCTAAAGGTTTGTGTGGGTTTTGCTTTCAGCTGGGTGTCGGTGCTGCAGAACAGTAAGGAGCAGGCCCTGAACACGGCGCTGGGAGGAGACCAGCTCCACGTGCAGGACAGCGGCCTGCAGGAACTTTCCCAGTCCATCATTGCAGATCTGCGACACATGCCAGGAAATGAGGCGTGTGCAGACTGCGGGGCGCCAGGTCAGCTGGTCCCTCATCAAAAATATTTTAATGGTTCATTGTTTGTTTGTTTTGTGCAGGCTTCTTTAATCCCAATATTTTTTGTTTTTATTTGCAGAAGAACAATTTTTTTGTTGTTGTAAATATCTAAAAAAAAAACTGGAATATATTAGATAAAAAAATAATTTATTATTTAGATTCAAATATGAAATTCATTTTTCAATTCAAAAATGGTGCAGACATGTTTCCCTCTTATGAGGATGGACACAACTTCTTTTTTTTTTACATGAAAATCTTAGCAGATTTTTAAAAAAATTTCCTAGAAAACATTTTTTGAAGAAATAATAACTCCCTAATCCATTCTAGTTGGACAAAAAAAAAAAATCACAAAATATTTTTGGTGTTTTTAATTTATTCAGTACTTGTAATTAAATTTGATCTCCATGGCCAAATGTTTGGACCCACTGGGTTACATCTAATGCCTGTAGTTTTAATTGAGGTGCTTTCCTGTTCTGCATCAGACCCAACATGGCTGTCCACCAACCTGGGCATCCTGACATGCATCGAATGCTCTGGCATCCACAGGGATCTGGGCGTCCATTACTCCAGGATTCAGTCGCTCACTCTGGATTTGCTCAGCACCTCAGAGTTACTGGTACTAGAAAAACTCACCCCAGCATATTATAATCTACACTTGTTGATTATCCAGATCAAAACATTAAATACCAGCATTTCCCAGATGTACCTTCATTTTGTTCCTTTGTGATTTTTCCCTGTGTTTCCTCAGTTGGCCGTCAGCATCGGCAACACCAGGTTTAATGACATCATGGAGGCAGGGCTCCCCAACGACTCTGTCAAACCGTTACCACAGAGTGACATGTGAGTTCCTGATGCATCTTCAGTCAAACATCTGACTGGTATAAAGTCACGTCTTTCATGAGTCTCCCTCACCGTATAGGAATGCCAGGAAGGAGTACATAGTGGCAAAGTATGCCGAACGTCGGTACGTCATCCGCAGGGAAGAGTCGGATCCGGGTCGCCTGTACGACGCGGTGAGGAGCCGGGACCTTGTTTCGCTTCTGCAGCTCTACGCCGAGGGAACAGACCTGGCCAAGCCGCTGGTGCTCCCTGAAGGACAGGTGAAGGTCATTTATTGCTCCTGAGAGAGCAGGGCAGTCCAACTCATTTTTTATTTTGGGCCACATCAAGTTCATGATTGTTCACAAAGGCCGATTGTGTCAGAATGTATTGATAAAATAATATTTGAACACATAAGTTATGTTGAAGAGTCTACTTATGCCTCTGTCTGGAGTCTAGAGGGCCACACCAGAAGCTATGGCGGGCTGGATTTGGCCCCTGAGCCTCGAGTTTAGCACGTATCTCAGATTCTTGTCATGAAGCCAAAATGTCTTGCTTTTGATATAAATGAACAAGTAGTTGGTGGACCAGGTAACCCGGTTTGTTTCAGAAAGTTTGTACTTCTTTTTCTTTATAACTGGTGTTGAAATTGAAGGAAAATCTAATTCCTTCACATATAACGTCGTAAAAAAAGTGAGTCAAGTTTTGGGAAACTTTGCAATGGTTTTTCAAACGCCTCCCATCTCTTTTAGCCTCTAATCCACATTTTTCCTCCCTCATCTCTTCATCTATTATTTCCTCTGCCATCCCCCCGTCTGCCTCGTCTTCTTCTTCTCTTTAATCACACTCTAAACTTCTCCGGCGCTTCCTGGCCGGCTGTAGCAGCATGTGGAGTGTGATTTACTTTGTGGTTGTGAGAGGCTGTTTGTTTGTGTTGGTTGGCTTTCTTTTATTATTTCAGCTTGAAGGTCAAAGCTCGTGTCTCTGGAGAGAAAATGAGACGAGCTTATTGAATTAGGGAAGCAGTGCCGCCACTCCTCTTGCTCTTCTTGTAAACAGATGGAAACTGCAGGAGAGTTTTCACTTTTTAGCATGAAAATACAAGAGTGGCTGTGAAATCGAGCTCTAATTTAAGTTTCATTGGGAGAATATCTGGGTCAGTGGTGCAGCTAAACCAGACTGGGCAGAGAAAAGCATGTAAATATACAGTCGTGGTGAAAAGTTTACTGGCTGCTTCAGTTTTTATGGGGGTAGTTTGCATGCAGTCTGAATTTTTCAAATAAACCAAAATCTATTTTAGTGATCTTATGATCAGATCAGGGGAAAATGTTACAAAAAATGCGGCAGGTGCAGTAATACAACTTTTTAGTAAAACACGATTGCCTCTAAAACCATGCTTTTCATGATTGCTTTTCATCAAATATGCTTTGCAAGAATAAAACATTAATTTTTAAAAATCCAGAACATCATGGAGAGAAGATTAACTGTTGTAAATAAAGCAGGGGCATCTGTGAAGAACCGTTACTGAAGCAGAGCCGTTTCCTTCCTCCTGCAGGGAGTCAGAGAAACGGCTCTTCACCTCTCCGTTCGTGTGGAGGAGAGAAGCTCTCTGGCGCTGGTGGACTTCCTCTGTCAGAACAGGTCAGACCCAGACACAGATCCATTCTCTGTTGCTCACAGATGCTGTCAAAGCAGTGAGGGGAAGCTTAGGACCGTTTGTGTGTTTGGCTTGTTTATTATGCAGCAACTGTCTGGAGAAGAAAACAACAGAAGGGAACACGGCTCTGCACTACAGCGTCCTGCACCACAATCCTGAATCACTCAAGCTGCTTCTCAAAGCAAAGGCTTCTATTCACGCAGGTACATGTCACTGGACTGCAGGACCTCCCAGATGTTTTCATGGCCCTGAACTTTCTTTTTCTGACCGTTACGAAGTCGGATAAAAGAAGACATGGTTTTCAGTTTTTGTTTTCCTTTCACATTTAGTCTGACATGCTCACCCAGTCTTTACAAAAGATCAAGCTCAGTTAGATGGGATGTGGAAATCAGTTTTCAAGACACAGAGACTCAATTGGATTTAGATCTGGACTTGATCATCCTAATCTAAAGCATTCCGACTTGGTGTTTGTTTAGGCTTTTTGTCCAGATCGAAGGTGACCCTCCTTCCCAGTCACACATCTTTTGCAGCTTCTAGCAGGTTTTCATCCAGGATTACTTTGTGTTTTGCTTCATCATTTTCCAATCGATCCAATTTGTTAGATAAATCATTGAACAAAGCTCTGTGAATTGTTACAAGCTTGTGTTATTGTTTTATAACTTAACCCTGTTTTAAACTTTACAACTTTGTCCTGATCTTTCCTCTGGTGAGTTTTATGGGACAAAATGTGAAAAAAATCAGAGGTATTGATGCTTTTGCAAGGCTCTTTACTAATAGCCTTCTGTTACCATAAGGGAGGAGTAAAACTCGTGTATTTACTGTTGTTTTCTCTGTAGTGAACTCAAGCGGAGAAACGGCTCTAGACATCGCTAAGAGGCTGCAGCAAAGTCACTGCATCGAGCTGGTGAGCGCACACTTTCCCTCCATCTTTAAAGATTTAAATGAAACTCTAATAGAGCGTCGATTCTCCAAAGTGAGCTCAAGTTACAACATTAAAATACCTACCAGAAAGCGAAGAGCGAAACCAAAAAGCACAACATCCACAGCTGGAAACCCTGCCTTAAGAAAACTCCCCAGCCTTCCTCCCCAGCAGGCCCCAGTGTACATCATTTATAAGCGCTTTTATTTTCTTACCGGCCATCAGCCCCCACTGATTCAGGCTTAGCTTCTGTCACATCCTGCCTGATGTGAATAACCTTGGATTACAGGATGTAGAAAAAACTGAATGTTAAAAAAATGTTTTTCCCCCCATACATGCAAAAAATGGTTTCCTTCAGTTTGTGTTAGCTTAATAGTTGAACTTAATGTGAACAGGAAGCCTCCATTTGGAGGTTTTCTAGTCACATCCTAACGGATGAAGACTCCAGATTAGAACCAGAACATGCAGGAGGGATTTGACAGCTGACCTGGGAACAGCTTTGAGTCATCCAGGATAAACTAAAGAGTGTGACCTGAGAGCAGGATGCCTCCAGGTCTCCTTTAAAAAACTGAATCAGAGCGATGAGTTCAGTTTTCTAAAGGAGTTTGTGCTACAGAGCCCCCTAGAGGCCAGCGGGGAAATATTTTCTTTTATGTTACTCCGCAGTAGAATTGAAAATGTCTATTTAACATCTGTCTAAAGATCGTCAGTGAAATTTTTTGGCACAAAAACTGGTTGATATCTCACAAACTAGAGACATACATGGAAAAACCTCAGACTTTCAGTGTTCGAGATGAAACTACGAAAAGCTACTAAATACATTATTGTGAGGTAACGCAAAGGGGGTGGGGGGGAATCCCCTGTTTCCCCTAGAGGCCTCCGTAGAATTGAACGTGTCCTTGCAGGATGTCTTTTCTGCTAATGCATGTGTGTGTTTCTTCAGTTGGAGCTGGCCCAAAGTGGGAAGTTCAACTCTCAGATCCATGTGGAGTACATGTGGGAGAGTCAGTCTCAGGAGTTCTATGACAGCGAGGATGACCTGGATGAGCGAGTAAATACACACACACACACTCAAATACTGAGTTACTGAGCTTGACTCTTAGCCAAAGAAGATTCTAGAACGGTGGAGATTTTTTATAGCATTCTCTTTCCATCTACCTCCAGGTGAGTCCGTTACCCAAAAACCGCTCTCCTCCATCAAATGGAGGTGGTGGATCTGCCTTTGCCCAGTGGACAGCCAGCAATGGCACAAGTCCAGGTGTCAGACCCTGTCAGACCTATGAGAATCTGGACTTCCTGTACAAGAATCCTCCTGCCAACAGCGCCCCCCCTGGAGCATCTCTGCCACCACCGCTGCCAGCCAAATCAGTCCTAAGAGGTAGGTCACTGTAGCTGCGTTTCCATTAACTGAAACTTGCTCAAATGGAAATTTCAAAAATAAATTTGTTTAATGGAAACACGACAATAAAAAAAAAAGAAAACACATTTCTTGATGAAGATTGTTGTGCTTGGATGAGGCGGTTTTTTGGAGATATCAAAATGGATGTATTTCGCAAAACTGCAGCCAGCGGAAAATACGAAGAAGAAGACAGGAAGTAGTTGTAGGATGATGTTGCAGGATGTTTTTTAATGACTTATTGAATGAATAAACGCATTCACATGTTAATTGCAATTCGTCACAATTGCAAAATTGCTTCTTTTTTTTTTCACTGGCGAAACATCAACAAAGTTTTGCACACATTTGTAATGGGAACTTAGCTGCTGCCGACTATTTTACTGCAACGCCTCAATACAAGATCAAATTTTGATTTATATCAGTTTGGGAAAAATCTTTACTTGAATAAATGTATTACATGAATAAAGTCAAGATTGCCATGAAGACATTCAGAATCGTATCTGTGTTTTCCTCCCCAGGGCGCTCAGACCCGCAGATTTCAGTCACAACAGCCCAGGATGGAGCCCACATCCTGCGCCGCTGCTCCAACCCGTCGTCCCACTCTTCCAGTCCTCAGACTCAAACGAAACACGGCTCCTCTTCGTCAACTACAGAAACCCAGAGTCACAGCGGGAGAGCCCAACGGTCCTCACACGGACAAGGAGGTCTACAAAGATCGCACAGGCAGACCTGGGACGGCCAGACCACTCAAAGTGTCTCACAGGCGTCCAATCAGAATCACGGTGGGCCAGTCAGGTGAGAAAACAGCTCCAGATTATCCTCAGAATAAAACTATTTCTTCAGTGCCATGCAGATTTATTTGGATTTTGTATTCAGGACAGCTCACAGAAAGGATGTTTGAAATAAATGCAAGTTTTGGAAACTTGATCAATTAAAATGTTATTTTATATGAAAAAGTTGTAGATTTTACTTTCAAGCCATATCGCTCCACCCCAAATTGTACTAGTTGTTATGCATGGAGGTGGTAGCATCATGCTAAGGGTCTTCTTAACTACTAGTAGTTCTGGAGAATCACACAGAACAAAAAAAGAACAGTTCAAATGTAAAATTCACAAGTCTCCTGTGTTAATACCAAAACCCCCTGACTGTCTTCCTGTGGTGTTATCAGCTCAGAGAAGACCACCTCCTATCGGCGCACCAGCACCGGAGGCGGCAGCTTCGGAAAGGGCACCGTGGGCTCTCTGGCGCCGCCCTGCGTGGGCAGCCAGGAGGAGCTGTACTGCAGCCTGGTGGGGAACGGAAACGGCTCGGCTCCGTCTGCAGGGCCTTCGTCCTCCCCCACTGTGACTTGTGGCCCTCGCTCCCGCAGGAATGCGATGGTGCGACCGCACAGACACCTTATTGTGTTTCGCTCAGCCGGCCGGTCCAGAGAGGTTCTTCTCATGGTGTTCCTCGTTTCCTGCAGGTTTCGGTCAGCAGGCCACAGAAACGCGTAAAGGCTTTGGTGGACTGCCGAGCGGTCAGCGCCGAGCAGCTCGCCTTCTTCAAAGATGAAGTCATTGTGGTCACAGCCACTAATGACCCCCACTGGTGGGTAAGTGCAACTACAGTTTTCTTTTTAAGCTACATATTTTTCTCTGCAAAGCTTGGACCTTTTTTTATTAAAATAAAATCATACATTAAAAAACCTGAATTTTCAAGAATAACAGTTGTGTTCAGTGTTTCTCCCTGATGAATCACTTGCAATGCACCTTGAACTGTTTCACGTTTTGTAGCTACAACCACCAGCTTCGACGTATTGATCAACCACGATGTTTGGCATTTTCTTACCAATTAAAATCTGAAATGCAAATCCTCTTCTATAATTAGGGACGCAAGTTATCAATTAATGAGTTGATCTGATTAATCATCTAATGATTAATTAAGAAGTGTTGATTTTCTTAAACCCGGGTTTGTCTTGTATCAAGATGTCCGACTGTCTTTCCATAACATAACAGGCTTTTTTTCAATATGCTGAATTAAAAAAAGAAGCACATCACTAAAGTTTAACGACATTTTGTCAACTCTGTTAAGAGCTGGCTGATTAAACAGAAAATTGTGGTTTTTCACATTGTTAAACCTAAATATATTTATAATATAAAACAGGAACCTCTTAGATTGCTGAATAGAAAAATATGAAAAGAATAAAATACTCAAAACACTTAATCCCCCATGAACTATTAATAAACAATTAATAAAACTATTAATTGTTTGCTTTCCTAACACTGAAACCCAGAGCAAACGATTACATTCAGAAGTCACCTGGCTAGGAAACGGAGTAAAGATTTTATTTCAGTATTAATCCAGCTGCTCTCTTAAGGTTTTATAGATTTGTTGGAGAACATTAGTGGACAAAAAGCATCATAAATCCGAAAGTACTGGAAGTCAGGCCAGGAATGAAGTTGTTCTCTCACTAAACGCGATACAATCCATCATCAGAAAATGGAAAAGTTTGGCACAGATATAAATCTACTATAACAGGCCGTCCACATAAACTGATGACTAAACATACACTTGGAGCTCGAATAGTCAAACTATAATCATGTGTTGGAATGGCCTAGTCAAATCCAGTTCAAGATCTGTTGCAAATCTTGAAAATTGATGTTTGTAGCTGTTCTCCATCCAACCTGACTGAGTTTGAGCTGTTTTTGGAGGGAAGAATTGACAAAAACGTCTAATTAGGCGACTTCACAGGGCAGCTAGTTGAACTGGGTCTTATTTAGTGGCATCAGAGTCAAATTCATGTCATACTTTTTAGATTTCCAGGAAATTCTGATTCCATTCCATAACTGAGTGCTAACTTGTGTCAGTGGACAAATGAAATCAGAAAAAGTGTTAAAGTTTGTGGTTGTAATATGATAAAAAGTTCAGAGCAAAATTGGTTACTTCACATTTCTCAGCTATGTGCTAAAAAACTATATTTACTGATAGTTTTCACTGACAGCTGATGATTAATGTGCTCATCATAGACATTTCATTCATTATTATACAAATGTTTTGAAATGACATTCAGTAAATGTTGAATTCTTTATCATAAATTGAGTTATTTTATGCAGTGTGAGAGACTTAAACATTGCATTTGTCATTTTCCTGACAGGTCGGCCATATTGATGGTGACCCTTCCAGGAGTGGAACCTTTCCTGTCAACTATGTGCACAAAGTAACAGAATGATGCTAGTTTGGACTTCATCACCACATGTGGGAAAGGAAATGCTGTTCTATTCATGGATCCAAGTAATCTGGGAATATTTTCACAACAGGATCTACTGACCAAAGGACATCTGCACGACGAAATCGTCTTTTTTAGGGACTATTACTCATCTCAGAAAGCAACAAAGAAACTGGAAACTTATTTGTTGTCTTAAACTTGCAGGTGCAAAGATAAAGCAATGACTGTGAATTGCTTTAATGTTCTTTTAAATATTAAACATTTGGGCTGCAGGTATATAAGCTGCCTGTATTGATATAAGACTTGTGCATACAGGCAAACTTTCCCTGCAGGACAAAAACCTCTTGAAGGCACTTTAAGTTTCAGAGGAATCCTCTGAAGAGTTGGGAGAGCTGTAAATGTTTAATTAGCCAGCCGCTGAACTCAGAGTTAGCTGCTTTATTTCCCTCTGAATGGAAAATGACAAAGATTTTAAATCACAGGTTAATGAGTCTTATGAGGTTCAGACCTGCCCAGTATCTGCCGCAGACTGGTCCGGATCGTGCCTGCCAGTCTGTCTCCAGTAAAACGTCGATATGTCTGCGTAGCCCAGTGAGAGATCTGAAACTTTGGCTGAGCCGCGGCGACTCCGGGCCCAGGCCGGCCGCAGACGGAGGCCAGGATCCTGTTTCCCGCTGCCTCCAGGCGTCAGTCCCTGGAGAACCTGGAGTAACAGCAGCATGCTGGAGGGAAAAATATATATAAGAAGTCCCTCTGTCCGTCCAGGAAATGGCACTAAAAGTGGACTTGCTAATAACTGTACCCCAGCACAGTAATTTCTTAGAGTTTTTTTCACATTTTTCATGCCACACATGCACACTTACACACGGATCAGCTTCCAGGAGTCAGCAAGCTTTGTGAGAGAAAAGATATTTGTGAGCAAATGATACACATTTCTTTTCTTTTGCACCATTTCTTGTACATATTTGGTCAAACTTAACACATAAAGTTGATATAAGACGAGGACATCCATCTTCTTTACACCCTTGTCCCTCAGTGGGGTCGGGAGGGTTGCTGGTGCCTCTCCAACTAACGTTCCGGGCGAGAGGCGGGGTCACCCTGGGCAGGTCGTCAGTCTGTTGCAGGGCAACACAGAGACAAACAACCATGCACACACACACTCACACCTAGGGACAATTTGGAGAATTAACCTGACAGTCATGTTTTTTTTTGGACTGTGGGAGGAAGCCAGAGTACCCGGAGAAAACCCACGCATGCACAGGGAGAACATGCAAACTCCATGCAGAAAGACCGGGGCCGGGAATCAAACCCAGAACCTTCTTGCTGCAAGGCAACAGCTCTACCAACTGCGCCACTGTGCAGCCCTAAGACGAGGACATGCTCGTAATAAAATGCCAAGTTCTGGTTATATAAAATATGCAAATAAGAGGAATCATGAAGTTTTCCACCTTTAATGTGAGCAATATCCTGTACAGTTCAGCTGGAAAATACATTTATTAGTAGAAGATTATATTACAAACTGCAGTAATGTGACTGCATAAGTGTATACATCCTTAAACTAATACTATTTTGTTTTCAGTCTTTGGTAAGGGTGTCAGCATCTGGATTTGGTCATATTTGTCTTGTCTGCTTTTCTGAAAATGTGTCACCTCATCACACAAACCTAATTCATTAAGTTATTTCAAATATTCTTCTGCCTTCTAATTTAGATGTTTGGACTGAATGTGATGTTATAAAATAATCCTGCTTCTCATCCTCAGTTTTAGCCAGTTGAAGGTTTTTAGTGAACGGCAGTTTCATCCCTCTTGACAAAAACACCAAGTTTCATCTGAAGTAAAACTAACCCCAGAGGATGATGCTGCCACCACTGTGTTTCGGCATGGGCCGGGTGTTCTTTTGGTGAGGCCCAGAAGTTGAGCTTTGTTTTCATAAGATCATAACATCTTCTGCTTCAAAGTTTTTGAAAGACCTTTTGAAGAAAATTCTTCTGTAAAAACCTACATTTGTAAATTGAGTGTTTATCGTCTTAAAAACTTTGTACTACAACCAAAAAAATAATAAAATGTTAACTGCTTTTAATCCTTTAATAAAGAAGCTTTTTTTATAGAAAAAGTTTCTAAACCTCAACAAGTTTTCTATTTCGCATGTGATGTAGTAAATTGTTTTGTACCCTTCTCCTGAATGATACCTTTTCATCTCTTGAAAGTGAGATCCTTTTAAAACTTTCTAACAACTCTGCCAATAATGACTTTCACTAAATAGTGAGGAAAATCCCTTTGGAACAATTGCATTGTATTTCCAGCTAATTAGATTAATTATAGCTGGTTATATTCACTGATTGAAATTCACTTAAGCTGAATGACATCGAACAGATAAAACAACTTTTATTTTATTTTTATTTTTCCTTGATTTTACTTTAGTCTGTTCAAAATAAATAAATAAAATAAAAGGTGATTCAATAAAGGGTGTGTATACTTATGCAACCAGGTTTGTTTTTAGGATGATTTCTTTATAAAATATGTCAGATTAAAGGTGGAAAACGTTTGAAAGTTATTTATATTGGTCTCGGGTTTTTTCCGTATCATTCTTTCAACATGCACTGTATACACCCTGAATAATTGTTATACGTTGCTTGTTTTCCCACGTGATATGAATTTTAAGGGACAGTGTTATTTTTTGTTTTTTAACTTAATATCACACGTTATTGTGCAGCATTTGCTTTGGTTATCCACCTGACTGCTAGAGTCAGAATAATGGTGTAAAAGGGACATTTTCTAACTTAAACAGACATGCAGTAAGGGGGTAAAAGCATTTAGAAAGCTGGTTTGGAGGCTGTTATTTCTGTTCACATCGTCTGGTTACTGTGGTGGTTATGAGGCAGAGAAACATGGAAGTGTGAGGGAGCAGATGACTGCAGCAGATTGTCGCTCTCAGTGGGGACTGTGTGAAATGTAAACAAGAAATGAGCGCGCTTTAGTTTGTAACATATGCATTAAACATGTTTAATGAAGCGCCTTGCTGTAAATGGAGTCATATCTTTGTTTCTATTTACACAACAGATGCTAAAACTAAAAACGTTAGTTACATTGTTCATTAAGTGTGGGCATATTTATTTATTCAGTATGTTTTCCTTCTACATTCTTAAATTCATGCAAAGTTCACATTTTCCTAGTGTTAATTATTATTAATTTTAACTTCTGTATTTTTTGACACTCTGAATATTAATCTTATTTACAATCGCAACATGTGGCGGCACATTTTTGTGCTTTGGAGTTGAACCCAGGTTGTTGGCTTCTGTTTCTGAACTCAGGCTCTCATGGTGTTGAGATCTGAAGATTTCCTGACAACAGATTTCACATCCCAAGAAAAAATAAAAACGTAAAATTACGAGAATAAGTAATGATATTACAACAATATAGTCTTCCTATGAGAAAGTCATAAAATTATGTGAATAAAGTGCAAGAATAAAGTTAAAATAAAGAGAATAAAGTCATAATCATTTGAAAATAGTCATATTGTGAGAACAGCCAGTATTACAAGAATTAAGTCAGAAAATTACAAGAATAAAATCTAAATATTAGAATAAAATTGTAATATAAGTCATATTTTGAGAATACTCATGTTACGAGAATAAAATCAAATGAAGAATAAACTTGTAATACAAATTTAGAATTGTAAATAATTTGTAATTGTGAAATGTTTAACATACATGTCTATGTTTTAACTCGAGAAACATTTTTTACTGAATTTGTGCATTTTTTCATTCTCTACTCTGAATGCATCCCTGAGGAAAATCTCCTCAGGCCTCTCTTTTGGCAGTCATCCCTGCAGCCTCATTTTAAACCCATCTGGACGTGACTTTGCTCTGACCTGCTATCCGAAAGTCAGAATGATGAAACTCCAACCTGTCACTTACGTAAGCAGCCGGCACAGGGAGCCATCGGGCTGCAGCCTGCTCTGTTCTGCCAGCACAGATAAGCTTCTCTCCTCTTCAGGCCTGCCTGTGCCATGCATTGGTGCTTACTATACAAACAGCACTCGCCTTCAAAGGTTCACTATTTTGCATTATAGTATTATATCATTTTTTCAGAATTTTCCCCAGGGCTGTAAATTTGTCAGGTTTTATACTCTCACACCTTTTTGTTCTGCTCACACATCAAGCCTCTTTGTGACTAATTTGGTGGGATCCTCAGGATTATCGTCCATTTGGAAATCCCATTTATCGCCTGCTGGATATTTAGAGATTTTTCACATACTTCACTGTTTTCACTCTGACTTTTAGACATTACCAATTTGTCCTCACCTTTGGGTATTAAGATCAAACATTTAGTCACAAACCCTTTAGTCACACGTGACTAAAGGGTTTGTCCCTGTTTTTTCTCGCCTTCAGCGTAACGACCTCTTCCTTCCTGAGTGACCATTCAGCCTAACTTGGAACATGACTTGGAAAATTACCACTTTTCCAGCTTTTGGCAGTTTTTTCTCAAGGTTTTTGTTCTTGTTCTCAGGTTGGTTCAGAGATTTCTCTTCTGGTTCCTAGACGGTGTGATGGCTGGACATTTCCATAATATTTAGATTTGCATGTAATTGTTTGAACATATGAGTGCATAAAACAGTATTTAGGTCATTCATTTAGTTTGTGTTTGTATAAAATGTGTGTAAACATCTGGGCTTCAACTGTAAGTTCCATGTAAATGCTAATGCTTCTTATGAAAAAATGGCATAATCGTCTTAATGTAACTTCATAAACCCTCGCTTCCAACGAAGAGCTTTCAGAAGAGGGTAATATTTCCATTAATTCTTCCATTTGCATCCCACTGCTGTTTTATTGAACCCTCCTTTTACCAAACAATCAGCTGAGAAAGGGATTTAATGGGCCAGCGTTACAATTTAAGGCCTGCTAAATCTTTGTGGCTGATGCAGCGTTTACAGCTTGCTCCTTCTGGCGTGCAGCATCTTGTTACGTCAAAGAGCTTTTTTCTGCTGACCTTGCCCTGCAAGCTGCTGGGAAACGCTGCAAGGTGACCCAAATTGTCCTGAGACTTTTCCTTTCTCACGTGTGAAATTTAACCCTTTGTGTTTGCCTACTCCAAACATACAGATCTGAAACAAGATTTTCTTTTCCCCACAACATTCAAGTCATTTAGTTAATTTATTAATAAATTGCATCATGTTGCCAACAAATAATCTTTCAAAAGATGAGCTTGAGAGGAGTTTTTTAATAATTGTGTAGCGTTGTGCAGAAATTTATAGTTGCAAACTAAACAAAGCAGGAACCCAAAGCAGAACATGAATTAACGTTTTATCATAAAGCTTTTTTCATCAAAAACAGATGATGCTGAAGTGTGCAGCTCTAATTGTAGTCAATAATAACCGAGGAAAAAAGCTATAGCTGTTGAACATACCATAAGAATATCACACAAATTGTAAAGCAATAAATAACTGGTATGCATAAGTAAACATGAATTATTCAAACATTCAAGTGTGAAACATCATAAAGGTGGTTTTGAGCCTGTGGCTAGTCAGTGTAGATGTGAGTAAAGGGCTAAATGAGCGAGAGCTGTGGTAGCAGGTTCCAAATTCATCAAAGTAAATAATAGCCACAGGTTCAAAATGGAAATATTATATAACCAGTGTTCAGAAAAAATACAGAAACACCCAACAATCAACATTACATTCATTCTGCAAGTGGGCCCAGAGATCTTTGGGTAATGTGTTTCTTTCATTCAGGAAATAAAAAAGTGCAGTTCCACAGCAAACAATGCCTGAGTGATTTAGTCCCACTCAGGTTTAAAAAAAGAGAAATAGTTCCCAGTCAACATGCATATGTGGGCCCCATAGAAAGATTGCTTAGACTGAGTTGTGAGTCTGAACCCACTTGGAACCAACCCACAGGGGCCACAAAATTCAGGCCCCCCATGTGGGACTTAACTGGGTCTCATAAAGAAAATCCACACAGGTTCCAATATTCTTCTGCAACAAAACATTGAAATGAAGTCAGTGTGTTACCTAGATACAATCCCATCTTTGACCCAGGATTTCTACCCATATGGGGCCCATATGTAAATGTTGTCCGGCTGTTTGTGTGAGTACCATCCTTTCTGTAAACACCAAAACAGAAAAATCTCAAACAGCAAATCAGGCTAACTGTAAGTACAGGTAGCTCTATATATACATGAGCATAAATACATGTTTCAGACTTCTTTATTAAATAAAACCTTTCTACAATAATGTTTGGTATAGATGTGCACAAAACCAGAATCTTTTTTTTTACTTTGGGCATGTAGAATGCTGAGCTAAATAGTGTTAGCCAACATTCAAGGAGAAAGACGTCGTGGGTATCAGTAGGTCAAGAGAAACATTTGGTTTGACCAAGTTTCTTTGAATGAAGAGGCACTCCAGCTATTTCTCACAACAGTTCTCAGGTTAAAACCACAAGTATCACTGGTAAATTCAAAATTCTCTCTAATGTAGTCTTTGCTTCATGTAGAAAAGTGGAGAATATGAGTAACTTCCTGGTTTAAACTAAAGAGGACAACCAGCTACTTGTTCCAATCCCAAAATAACTGTTTTCTGATTACAATTTGGAAAAAGAAGATATTCTAAATGTTGTGTTCATCAGAACAGTTCATCACTGCATCCAACACTGAAAAACACTTTCAGCCAAACATCCCAGCTGGTATCTGACTGGGATCTGGGATGACAGATGAGATTTCTCACAGGTTACAGAGAAATGCTGAAATAGATTTTTATAAAAGACAATTCTGGGGGAAAAGTAGGACCCATGTGAGACCTGGATAATTGATTTTCTTAATATTCATTGGGGACTAAGCGGAAGCGTGTCCAACAGGATTGCCAGTTTGAACGGTCCTTCAAACCAGAGTAAAACCCAAATGAGGCAGACATGCACATGTTGGCTGGGATGCAGTACCAACTGATCTTTTTATCTGTTTTTGTCATCATAACCAACTAAAATAAATACAAAATTCTGTTGTTTTATTGTTTTTGAAATGTCAGTCAGTATGGAAATACCTGTATCTTCTAATGTTGTTCTGAAAAAGTCTCAGATCCACGATGTGAATAAATTGTTTGACAAACTATTTGATAGAGTGCTCCTTTAAGTGTTTCCAAGCAACACAGACAAACTCCATTTTTAAGCCCTTCAAGTCAAAATTAGCAATAACCCAAATCCAGCTCCTACTGAAGTGAACCAGCCTCATGTGGTGAGTCTTCACTTCCTTTACATGCATCATAGTTTAAATGCATTTTGTCAAACACAGGCAACCTGGTCTCCCATTGGTATCTTCCTCTGTTATTCTTAACTCTATAAAAGTACATACAGTGGTTGCTTCTAAAACATCCATTAAATCTGTGCAAGCAAGCAAAAGAAATCACAAACAGATTGAATCATTTAGTGAAAGTGGTGATACAATCAAATCTTGTGTCTCCCTGTTGTGCAGCCTGGCTGCTGGTTCTTCGTAACAAAGCACCATCAGGGATTGTTACCGCAGAAAAAAGGGTGTTTGTCAGGACATTTTACCCAGACAAACAAACAGCGAACCTAGACTGAGTGTGGATCACTACCATAACCTGTTAATGCCCAAACGATACATCCCTGATGTAATTAATACCTGTGCACATCAAAGGAGAGGAACAGAATGCAAAAAGTCAATCACTATTAACCCAAAGACAAAAACATAGAAATGAGAAGAAAAAAAAAACATTATAGGACAAATGTGTTGTGCTTAACAGACAATGCAGCAACATGATGTAAATAAACACTTGAATTAATTGGTCAAACTGGCCACTACCACTGTAATTCCATATTAGTGAGGTCTTTGTGCACTTAAAGTTATATTTGCGTTCTAAGAAGCAAACCTGTAGCTCATATCATCGTCTTGTTCTTCATTAAGACAGCAGAGATAGCACAGCTAAGATTTACAAGCTGATGCATGAGTAACTCAAATTTAACCCCCTAAATAATAATAATAATAAAATAGTCATAATAATAATAAATCTTGATGTTTATCATTTATTTTACTAAATCCCTGCCACAGTAGAGTAATCAGAGCTCTCAGCTGGATACATTCTGCATTTTTTGTGGAAGAGGATTTAGGATGGAGGGATAAATGGTTGCTAGGTGACAGGATAAAAAGAGGCCACAGGTGGAAGTGTCCCAGCATGATTTTCCCCCTATTATCTGTCTTTCCTTAATGCTGCTATGACAGTGGGATGAGCAGTCTCAGAGAAGCCAAGGCACATTTTTTCAATCATTTCCCACAATTACATTTTCTATTTCTGCATCTGTCTGCATCGGTTTTATGTAACAGAGCAGCAAACGTCTCATCTTACCTTCCTGTCCTTCACTTCGCCCTTAATGAGCTGCAGAGGCAGATAGTTCAGTGATCTACACTGTTGTGTTGCCCCTTCTTCAATAAGCTTACATAAGCCTCCTCACTGCTGCAGAAGTTAAAGTGCAGCAGAACCTCCTGAACAGAGAGCAGAGTGAAGCTCACCTCCCACATCCCCTTGACTCATCTGTGCATCATGAATTTGACATGAATCTCTCAAAAGCAAGCACTAATAATAATTGCAAGCAGCAAAAAAAGCTGTGAGAACAACTAGGACACAACGACATCCCGTACACAATGCACTAATGCCAGCTAGCCAGGGAGTTTTCCCCAGAAATCTGCTGAACCGGAAGCTCCTTACTGGCCTCTGTGATATTTAGGCACTCTAACCCCTGAAGGACCAGCCTCAGGATTCAAGAGCAGTAAGGTTATAACTGGAGAGCAGCCGTGTCACTGAGAGCTAAAGGATGGAGCTCCACCCCTCACTATTTAATGTAAAGCACATTTCTAATGTCATGGGTGAAAGGTCAGCATCTGACGTCCTATTTGAGCTTCACAGGCCAGGGGAGGCACGTGCGCAGTCCGAGCATGGAGGAAAACACGATGGTGGGTCGGTGCTTCTTGAACTTCAAGCCTTTCTTCACCCGCTGGGTGTTCTCCGCCACGTACAGCTCACCCTGCTGGGCCGCACCGGTTATCCGCGACACCAGCTCCCCGTGAACCACCACCTGCTGCTCGGAGCGCACAAACATCTCCCTGAGCTCCTCCAGCCGCCGCTCCATCTCCCTGATGACCCGCTGCCGCTCCTCCACCTCCAGCAGGCGCCGCCGGGCCGCCTCGAACTCCATGCTGGAGCTGGGGGTGACCAGCTTGGAGGAGGGGGCCGTGGCAGAAGTGGACGGGGGATCGGAACCGGCCAGGAGAGCCCCTGTCACCCTCCGAAAGTCTCCCATGGAGATGGACCGCCTGGTTGCTGGAGACGCCAGAGCCAGGAGAGTAGAGGCAGACACGGAGGGAGGCATGGCGGGCTGAGGAAGAGGGGAGGAGGAGGACGGTGATGGGGACGACGAGTCCGGCAGTTGGAGATCAGGATGGGAGTCCGTCCCTTTAAAAGCTGCTGCCACGTCCTCAGCCGAGCCTTCATCGGGGCTCTCTGGGTTTGTTCGCCGCCCTCTCACAGCCTTGGCACCGCTTTTCCCTCCATCTTTGCTGATTTTCCTCTCCATCCTCCCGTTTCAGGTGAAAGAGCAGCAGAGACGTGCAGCGACGCAGCCCAGGAAGCGCTCCATTCATTAATAAGACATCCGAGCTCAGATTGTGCAGCCTCTGCATCCGAGTTGTTGTGCTGTGGAGGGAGCCTGCTGGCATTTCATTGGCTCCTGAATTTCTGAGCATGTCAGCTGGTGATTGGCCAGCCTTCCTCCCGGCTGCTGATGCTGGCAGGCTGAGTGTCCTCCGTCTGACTCTCCCTCGTCATCATCCTGAATCTGACTTCAGTGTCCTTCTGACATGATGTTTCTTCCCTTCTGTTCTCTCAGCCTCTCGGTTGCCATCCTGCACACCAGGTGGTGTCTCCATTTTCCTCTCTCTTGCCCGGACGGTTGCCCATAGCAACACAGTCTTGACATCAGTTGCCAAGGGCAGGAGGGAGGGGTGATGCTCCACTTTATCTCTCCCTTAATCAGTTGATTACACAGCATTACTGCTCATTGCCACCACACCATCATACTCTCTTGCTCAACAAAAAGCAGTCTTTCTTTCTTTCACTGAAAGACTATGAAAAATTATCTCAAAAATCTAAACAGTCACCAAATATGTTTTTCACGGAAGAATCAGATTGCTACTGACCTCAACCAATTAGTGGATTATTTTTAAAAGCTATTTGATGCCAGAAAATTAACTAATCTCTACCGTTTCTGTCAGGATTGTCGAACAAATTATTCCAATTATTATGTATTATTGCTGCTACCAAACGTATATTCTCTGCAGATTCCTGAGGCACACCAATCCAGATGTTTGTGGGGACGTATGTGAACATTAAAACAATTTATGTCTCTGGCCGATTTAGATTTGAAGTAATATTTTAATTTGACCAACGTTTAGGAAATAATATGAATCTTTTTGAATTTGACAGAGAATCTGTGGAAGGAAATCAGGGAACCTCAAAGCTCATCAACAAATTTGTTTGTGGAAAAATGCATAAAGCTGATCTGGAGTTATAAGGACGTTTCTGTAAGGCTGGTAATGATTTGCTCTGCTTATTGAGAATGTAGAAACATTTTTTTTTATTTGACATAAATAAAACAATATATTTTTTTCTCCTCATGCATGTTTCTTTAGCTGTTAGAGACGCCTGTCTCATTTATGATGAACAGAAATGTTTTGTGTGCATTTAGGTTTAATGGTGTTCCTGTTGGGATTAGAGACAATTTAAGATAAATTCAAACCTGTGCACACAATATTTGTTACTGAAGTTTTGTGTTAATTTTTTATCTGTGAAAAATCAGCTGAAAAAAAATGACTAAAACCCCACCTATGTTCATTTTTTAACAGTATTGCACCACGTCCACCTAAACCTGCTGCAGAGTGTCTGTTTGATCTGTTGCTTTATATAACATCAGGATAATCTACATCAAAGTGTCTGGATGGGAACTTGAGCTGCTCACATCAGGCTCTAACTCATTACATCATCTCCACTAAGTTCATTTTTCAATTTTCTGCCACAGGCCCTAAAAGCTAACCTTACATTCAGTCTAGACATATTGACTGATTTGGCTGCAGGACACAGATGATGAATTAGGAAAGACGAAGCTCAAGTTCACTAAAATACATACAAGAGTGATAAGAGGGGAAACGACGCTGTGTTTTAAACCATGAGTGTTTTCAATAAATGTCTTCTTTCATGGTGAAGGGAAACAGATGAAGCTTTCAGAGGGTCAGAGGTGGCTGTGTGTGTGTCTTCATGGACTCGGCTCTTTGCTTTTATCTCACGGTCGGCGTTGCATTAGTCAGTGCTGCGGCTGCTCTCTTCTTGCTTTTAGCTTCACTAATCTCCAGAGTGAAGAGGGAGCATTACAGAAAACAGCAAAAAATACATGAGGCAAAGAAGGATGGACTGTGTGCATCTGAAAGTAAAGATGGCAGGAAAATAAAGGAAGAAGAAATAAATTGTAAGAATACATATATACCAGTAATGCATCAAATCAATTTAAATTTAATTCGACTAAAGCTTTTCATTCATTTACAAATGTTTGTTTTAAATGTATTTGTTTTAGGCCAAGGAGGCTGCACAGCACCCAGGAGTTATTAAATTAATGCAAAGGTTTCATTAAAAATGTTGAACTACAGGAGATCCGGTAGAACCTGAAGGGAAAGGTTCTGCTTTCCCTTCAGAACCTTTCAGATTGAACTGCAGAACCTTTTATTATCCACCGATGACGTGCTGAACCTTCAGAATAAAAACGTTCTGTAACCTTGAAGTATTCTTCTCTCTGGCCTACATGGAAGTCAGCATAGCAAAGTATATCTTATGTGAATGATCTTGTTTTGCTAATTTATAAATATAGGGAAAGTTTTTAAAATAATTCATTATTGATAATATCTTTAACTGTGGAGAAAGACTTTATATCCTGCACTTATTCAGCAGAAAGATGTGTGAAGCCTTGAATGTCAAAGCAACTCCAGGCATAAAAATGTTTTAGTGTGACAGAGCCTGGAGGTTTCCAGTCTGCTTTTGATTGGCTGAACAAGCCCTCATGACAACTCCTTCCCTGGAAACTGATTGGGGGTAATATTTGTTTAAACCACCAGCCAAACAGAGCTGTTCTGATAGCTCAGGTTGACCGACGTGATTTCCAAACTACTGAGGACACCTGAACACAAGCTGCACTAACTAACTTTGAAAAGAAAAAAAGAGTGAATATATATACAAGCTGCACTTTTCTAAAAACTTCAGGTGTAGTGAAATATTTATGCAGAAAGATTTCTTCAACTTTTAATGAAATACTTATTTTCTGAACAGCGCCTGCAACACGCCTGCTGAAACAGGCAAAAGAAAAGAGAAGAAATACAGTAGTACTGAGCCCTGACTTCATCTTTTGGAGCATAAATTTAAACTCCCTGGAGAGCAGCAAACCTTTTTCAAGAGCAGATCTTAGATCTGCTTAGATTTTACTGTAAAATTTCTATTTCCTACTTACACAGCCATCAAATTTCTCTTGTAAAAGAATTGATAACATTTCTTCTTCTGCTTTCTTTTTTATATATTGCATGACAATAAAGCTGAAGTAATAAAGCTCATTGTTGATCACATTATTTATTACTTTTTCAGATTCAAAATATCCTCCTTTCTTTAAATGTGTGATAAAACTCATCCTACAGAAAAACGATTTCCTTTGGGTAATGAATCTGATCTGTTTGCTGTATATCATAACTCATCAGCTTCTACCACGGCAAAAATCTGTGTTAAGAATCAGTTTTCCTGCAAAACCCTGGAAGCTTCAGGAAAAACAATTACATGGTACATTTTCCATGATAAAGTGCAATTACTCTCATGTGCCAAATCCTTCTAAAAATACAATTATCTCCATCCCGTCTCACAAATCTCCCATTTATCCCTTCCCAACTAAAACTGACGTGAAAGCCTCCACTCCTCAAACCAAACTCTCTGTTCCAGATTACTTTAATCTGCCATGTGTTTGTATTTTCAGCATGCACGTGTGGAGGATGAGGACATTAAAGTGCCTTTGCATTATCTGGTCCATCTCTGGCCGACACGGTTTTTTTGTTGTCCATCTGAGACGCCAGAAATGTGCAGCAGAGCACTTAGCAGTCATGTAGTGAGACTGTTACATAATCCAGCTGGATAAATAAGTAAGGAGCCTTCAGGGAAGAGGATGAGAAGAAACACAGCAGGAATATAGATACCAGATCAATTTTTTTATGAACTCAATAGACTACAGTGGCTGTAGTATTCCTATTTACATTGCAACTGCAATGTCTTTTAAACTAAGACTGGAAACCACATTTGTTTAGACCTGCCTTTGGTTAATAACTAGATCATCATTAGTTTTAGTCTGGGCTGCCACTTTTTCTTAATTATTTTTATTTTGCCATAGCATGATGTTTTTTGTTTGCTGATTGTGTTAGGGTTGCATCATGTAAAGGACTTTGAACTGAATTGTTACTGAAATGTGTTCAGGCAGTTTAGTTGTCATGCTATGTAACTTGTTATATATCACAGGAATCTACTTTGGGTACAGCAGGGACGAAAAAGCAATAACAGTTGAGGTTTTGTTACACAGCAGTGTTGCGTTTGTGCAAGTAAAAATGAATTATGGGTAACAATTGCCAAGGCTATAAACCTGATAAATTGCCAAATAACTGTGTGCTGCAGTGGGATATTGAGCATAAATATTCAGCTTTCTGTACAGCATGATGGAATCTTAACTCACATCAGCAAGAGAAAAATGTTTCAACTGATGAGGCGTCATTAAACATCGATAATGTCTCCAAAGTTTCCCTTCAACAGCTTATCAGACTAGCATCCTCTGACATCCACCCACTTCCACTGTTACAGAACCTGAGGAAAACAGACAGTAATGATAAACAAAGGAGACAAGCAAAAAAATAAAAAAGCACCACTTTCCTATTCTTCCTGAGATGGCAGACAAACAATGCTGTTCCTTTTCCATTGCCCTGTAATCAATACCAGTTTTCTGTTCCTGCTGCAGCAGCAGGCTGAGTCAGTCAGCACGTGTGAGTGGGAACGGGCGTAAAAGAGCTGGAAGTCATTCATTGCAGTGTGAGTTACTGGCACATTGACGTCAGTGCACAGAGAGCAGGGCCCAGAGGAGGCATATAAACTGAGCATTGCTGTCTGAGGACAGACACAGGCATTTATTTCATGAAACGCTGGCGTACATCTGCTCAGCACAAACGATTTCAGAGGGCTCTATAGGTGCCCCCGCATTATGAGCAGCAGTTACTCAGATGGCAGTTATATAAGGAACTGCTGCTGTGCATACAGAGACGGGTAGCAGCAGGTAGAAATATGGCTGGAGGGGAAAGAATAAGACTGAGCAGCTACATTCTGACGAAAGCTAAAATACAATGACAACATCCTGAAAACATTCCTGCACATTAGTATTACAAGCTGCTTCCACCAGGATGTATATGATTCTACTCTAAACACTGTTGCAACAACCTTGAGAATCCTAAAAACTCATCAGTAAGCTTAATAAATGATAAAACCACTCAAAGTGAGCAGCACATATTCATATTCATACACTGACACACAGAGCAAAAAGCAAATTGGGGTCAAGTGTCTTGCCAAGGGGCACATCGACAGAAACTGGAAACAAACCTACAACTTTTGGATTGCAAAATGACTTCTCTTCCCTTCCCACTGAGCCACTATTTCAATAAACTA
This sequence comes from Poecilia reticulata, assembly GCF_904066995.2. Classification (NCBI taxonomy): domain Eukaryota; kingdom Metazoa; phylum Chordata; class Actinopteri; order Cyprinodontiformes; family Poeciliidae; genus Poecilia; species Poecilia reticulata. The sequence continues at coordinate 24,048,589 of NC_088851.1, forward strand.
CATGTAACCGAGTTGAAAATCAACACAGTAGTTTTGGAAAGCGCTCGGGAATGAGTTAAACTTCATAGGACTGTAGTTTCAAAATTTAAGCACAGCCCTTTGTCTCCCTCTAGTGGTCATCAGTGGAAAAATATGGTTCTTCATTTCGGCTCCTAAAAAAATAAATAAAAAATTACACTGATAGGACACATCTACAGAGGCCTTAAAATATAAACATGAAACCATATCTTCAGATTTGGAATATATCTTCCTATAGTTATTTCAGAATCATTTTAGTTTAATCCAATTAACTTTTTTAAGTTCCGTTTTTCACATTACAACCAGAAAATTGTGAATTTCAAGGCCACAAAACAAAAAAAATGAAATACTCCAACGGTGCAGAGTTCATCCATGACAGAAAGACTTTATATTCTTTAAAAGAAACTATATGCTTTTTTTCTATGTGGAAAAAAATTGGATTTAAAGATAAAATTACAAAAGAACCAAGTCACACAGTTTGTCATAGCAACTCCATTTTTAATATTATAAGATATAAAAATCTTCATCTTTATCATACAATAACATCTTTCCCACAATGCCATCAGTCAAAAGAATGAGCATTTTGCCAAACAAGAATTAGAACAGAACTTTGATCCCTTTTGAGGTAAGACAGCTTGTTCTCAGTATATCCAGCCTTACAGGTCTGTCCTTTAAAATCACATTATAATGCAAGACAGTTTCACCTGCAGGCACCGAGCTGAGAGCACGACCTGACTCAGGAAGTGATTCAGGAAAGATCCACAGATTGCTGATTTAATGTGATGAAAGTGGTAAAAAAATATCAACGAATCATATTCAAATATGATAAATGGGGGAAAAAAGGTAAGGAGTGTGTGGCTTTATCAGCCAGTTATGTTTGAGTGCTCAGTTAAATCAGGACAGCAGTAAGTAAGTGTCCCTTTTACATTCTTACAACATAAGAAGAGACCTGTAGGCTGTGATCTGCTCAGCATGTCTTTCACTATTTTAAACCATTTCGTGTCTTGAGACAAAAAGCAAAAAAACACAAAAAACAACAACAAAAGCAGCCAACACAATAAACAGCTTTCAATATGCATTATCCAAGAAACAGTGGAATAAACGAGAAACCAAAGCATTGAACAGATTTCAACATGCCACATTGTTCCGTGGGCAGATTTTCTTTCACAGAAAGCCAACTATGTCACTAGTTTATAGTCATAAAAATAGGAGACTTTTTTTATTAACCAAGCAGAGAGAGAAAGCAGCAAACAAAGAAGCCACAAGACATCTTCACGTCACCATGCACATGACTCTGCAGACAGAACCGGCACACACTGCAAGTCATGCAATTCACACTCACTTTCACACATACACACACACACACACACACACGCACCCACACACACACACAGTCTGTAAAACCAAACAAATTGACATCAACATCAACCCAAAACATTTCCCAGAATCCACTATGTTCTGGTTGAACCAGAGCCCCACCAAAAAATACTTAATCATTTTAATTCTGCTTTTTGAAGAAAGAAAAAAAGAAAAAAAAAACGTTTTACAGCAGTTGGACAATACTGTGGCTCTGTGCTGTCGGCACATCGATTTGGCAGCACAACGAGGAATATAAAGCTTCAAAAGAAGAAGAAGAGCAGACAACTGAACAGGCCGACAGACAAGCGTGCAGCAGGAACTAATTACAGCAATGATCAGGAGAGAAAACTTTCATCGGCTGCATCCGCTCCGTCGCTGGTCATGCAAACATGTCATTCCCAAAGTGCCCCGCCCCCCCGCTGTTAAACACCCACCCCCACTCGTCCTCATCGCTCTCATTCACCACCCAGATCTTTTACCGCTCCGAATCCACGGGCTCCCAGCAGCCGACGAGCCCACACACACGGAGGACGACAGCGAGAGCAGGAGAACGTGATGTCACGAGACGAGGGGAGGACCACAGTCGGTGTTCCTTGGCTGGTTTTTGGCGGCTGGACGCTACGTCCCAGAGCAAGCTGACTGGGCTGGTTTGGAGCCTTTTGAAGTTGGTTTTGAAGATCAGGCTCCGTTGAGCGGGATGGCTGGTTTTTTATTTTGATTTTTTTTGCTTCTTTTTAAGCCGCTACAGGGAGGTGGAGGGCAGCTTCTTGACGCGCCGCTGGGCGAGGAAGGAACTCTCGATGGGTTTGAGCTCCGGAGTGGGCTGTGAGTTCTTCAGGGCGGAGTAGGTGGCTAACATCGCACCCTGAGAACAGTGGAGAGGTTACTACTGTTCGAAATGAGGGAATCAGATCCAAATCTACTGAATTACTAATTGAGAATAATTTTTTTCTAAAACATTGCTCAAAATGTAACTGAGTAAATGTATCTAGTTGTTACCCAATTCTGTTGATAACTAGGATCAACTGGAGTGCATGCATGACTGAATAGAAATTATTTTTGTATCAAAGAGCCTTGAGACGACATTTTGCTGTGAATTGGTGCTACATGAATAAACCGAACTGAATGTAGGCAAAGCATGGAGTTGTTACCTTGACCAGTTTGGGGTCCTGGTGAGGGAGCTGGCTGTTGGGTAGCTTGTCCCTCTGGACGATCCAGGGGTGTCTGAGGACCTGCTTAGCAGTCAGTCTCTGGTGCGGATCCACGTGGAGCATCTTGGACACAAGATCCTGGACGGGTCCAAACAGAATGAGAACGGGCGCCACAGCACCTGAAACACGTGAGTAAATGTTTGAGCTCTACCTTGGCAGCATCAGACACAGTGTCCCAGTTCCCTCCAACCAGCCTGAAGTGACCACTTCCTATCCTGCTCAGGATCTCGTTAGGCGTGTCCTCCGGCCCGTTGGCAAACGGAGTGAAGCTGGTGGAAGTAAGGAAAAAGGCAGAGTGAGTAAAAAGAGCAGCGAAAGGAGAGAAAAACACAGACAATGGAGAACTCACCCAGCCAGCATGGTGTACAGCAACACTCCCAGACTCCAGATGTCACATCCTTCATCGTAGCCTTGACGCTTCAACACCTGGAAGCCCACATCGTCACGCATTACAATTTAGATAAACGGCATTTAAAGAGTAACATCTTGAACGTGTGAGCGGCTCACTTCAGGAGCTACAAAGTTAGCAGTGTAGCACGGGGTCATCAGCAGGCCGTTGTTGGCGCGCAGCTGCTTCGCAAAGCCAAAGTCGCAGATCCTGATGGACTCAGGATTTCCTGATTCGTCAACGTAGAGGATGTTGCTGGGCTTCAGGTCTCTGTGCACGACCTGGAAAACAAGAGGATGCAGGAGTGGAGGAAAAAAAAGAAGAAGAGAGACAGAAGGCAAGTTACAGAGGTCAACTCAGCAGAATAGTGTTCTCAAATCGACAAAAAATAAATTTTAGCATAAATGTTACGACCAACAGAAGAGCTGACAGTTACTGAGAGCCTCCATGGTGAAGTGGGTGAGCTGAACATGAGCTGTCTTTACAGAGAGCTAGATCCAAACACTTTTAATAGAAAACTGAGTGAAAGGAAAACGTTTGGTAGAAAAATGTTCATAGCCTTGAAGGGATGGAGAATCAAACTCCATTTAAGAGCTCAACAAAGAATCTGCATTAAGTAATATTAACATGTTCATCTTTTTAGATTAATCGAGTGCGTTCACACGTTAACAGTCCCAACTAGGAGATGAATAAAATCCTCTGAAATGAGTTTTAGCCTTAAATTACATTATCGTGCATTTACTTAACAGCTGTTTTTAGACTGATTACGTCTTCTGGTTGAATTTGAACCCTGACTCAGTGTGACTGAATGAAAAGGCCAGGCTCACCCCCTGGGAGTGGAGGTACTCCACCGTCTTTGTGATGGTGTGAAGCACGGCGCTGGCCTCCCGCTCTGAGAAAAACTTCTGCTTCAGGATCCGATCCAGCAGCTCTCCGCCGCGCATCAGCTCCGTCACCATGAACACCTTCTTCCCGTTGTCATACACCTGAAACAAAAACAAGGCTTCACACACCGGCAAGATCTCCACTTTTAAAAGGAAGCAAGAGCGTCGGGTGTTGATTTAGACCCACATCCTTCAGCGTTATGATGTTGGGGTGCTGTCCATATCGAAGCAGGATCTCTATTTCCTCCGACGGATCTGTGCTGGTCTTGTCAATCACCTGAAGTAAACATTTATAAAATAAGATTAATCTTTTAAACAAACGGAAAAACATTTGGATCACATTCTTCTACTTCAGTCTGGTTTTGATGTGCTTCCTCAGCCGTTAAATGACAGGTTGTTCCTTTTTTCTCCTGAATCTACTCATACCTTGACAGCATACTCGGTGTTGGTGGCTTTGTGGATGCAGCGCTTGCAGACGGAGAAGGAGCCCATGCCGATGTCCTCCTTGAGGACGTACCCGTCGCTGAACAGAAGGTTTTTCCCGTGCAGCTGCTGCAGACAGAGAGATGAAGCTTGAAGAGTAGCGGAGGAGTGACAGGCTGACAGAGCTGACGAGGGCGGAGGACGTTGACGGATCTGAGGAAGAGGTTTTTTTTGTTTTGGTAGCTACTCCAGCTGCTGCTCTGAACCCACTGACTGCTGTTAATTAGTATTCATCAGGGATTAGCATATTATTAAAAATGATCATTTCTGCTTCCAAGCACCAGGGTTTTAAATTCTAAAACTACAGTAATTGTTGAACTAATATTTTGGAAATGTATACAATAGGTTTGCAGCAGAGGAATAAAACAAAGATGTATATAGTTAAAAGCATGCATAATTTTCCTTTAACGTCACAATAATTCATTACTTGAAAACAGAGGACTGGGACTAACTAAGAATAGTCAAGAATGTGGGTCAATAATTTTATTGACCCACAGAGGGGAAATTTTGCAAGTGACTATTTTTTAAGCTTCGTTTAAACACAGAATAAAGGAGAAGTTATGTTAATTAATTTGCCGACTTCTCTTCAGTAAGCTCATTTCAGAAAATCTACCTTGTCCAAAAACATTTATGCAACTATTTTTCAATTATTGCAGCAAAAATGTCCATTAAAGCAAATTAGAGTTTTTTTTAATTTTATTTTATTCACTTATTGGTGCACAACAGCACTAAAAATATAAATAATCTCATGAATTTTTTTTTACATAGTTAAGTACTCCTGGAAAAGACCAAATAAAAATGACTCCTCTTCTAAATGATGGGAGCAATTACACAAAATATTGTATAAATTGTTTCATTTGTTTTAAACTTGTTGTCTTCATCAGTGTTTAAGAGACAAAGATGAATGAACCTTTAAGGCTGGTAACATCTAGGCAGCCATGTTTAGATTATTTATTTTGTTTCATCACTGTTCCAGCTGCAGAAGTTGGGATTCAGTTCAGGTAAAATATACAGACGTTTATTTCTGTCATCTCTATCTGGGGCAGAACGGTTCTGCAGGCATGTTGGCATGAAGGAATCTACTTTTAGACAAAAATATTCACCATAAGCTTTTCACTCGTTCTTATGATTTCTCTCACAGTGTTACACAATGCTGAATAAAAACATGTGCTTGTGCTGCTGACAGCTGACCTGGACCACTGGGTGTGGCGGCGGCTGCGGCGGCTCTGCTAAGCCTTCCTCCTCCAACAGAGTGGATGCAACAAAGCTGAAGCCTCTGAACAGCTGATGAGCTCCAGCACTGGGCGGCACACCAGGAGAGTCTGGAGCATGACATGAAATCCATCAAATAAAACGTACAACTTTACTGGCTGCCACATCACGCTGTGACCGAGTTCTGACCTTTGGGTGTGCGGGAAGTGAACTCTGAGTCGAAGTAGAAGGTGTCGTCTGGGCGGGCGACAGCTGGCCTGAACGGAGGCTTTAATTCCCTTCGGAAGAGTTTCTGAGGAGAATTGATATTTTTTGTTACCTCTGATGATTCGAGAACCATTTTTAGAAATCTATGTGGAATTTAAAGGTCCTCAGGAGCACAAACACTCACATTCCAGTCTATAGTGGAGAAGAAGCCGTGTCGCTTTATCTCCTCTGCACCGTCAGCGCCCGAGCCTAAAAGCACAACAGAACATTGTCGCAGCATCAAGCGACTGCAAATACAGATCTAAATAACCCTTTTTCTTAAACTGTGTCAGAAATTCTGCCTTTGGTGAAAGTCATGTTCTTGATCAACTAACCCAGTCTGTTGGCAGGGTTTCTCTTGAACAAAGCCCTGAGCAGAGACTGGGCTTCAGCACTTAGGAACTGAGGCATTCCTAGGCGTGCCCTGCAGGGGAGAAACATACGGAACAGCTTTAATTATTGCACCCTGGGGCGGACTGGCAGCATGTGACAACAGGAACTAGTGCACAAGTATTCCTGTCAACTGATTTTACTCACTTCAGGATAAGACTCATCGTTTCTTTGCGGTCCTTCCCTTGAAACGGCAGAGATCCTGTCAGCATCTCAAACTAGCAGAAGAAACTTTCAGTCAGCATACATGATGAAACATTTAGAAAAAACAAAAAACCTTAAACAGGTTTTTAACAACCCCAAGAACATTCTTTTCTTTCAAACTCCTCACCATCAGTACCCCAAACGACCACCAGTCAGCGCTGTGGATGTGGCCCTGCCTGTTGACAACCTCTGGCGCCATGTACTCCACAGTACCACAGAACGAGTAAGCCTTCTTCTCATGATCGATGGCTTCTTTGCACAAGCCGAAATCTGGAGTAAACACAAAACAATTTTTAAAACATTAACATGCTGCAAAATGTAACTATTAACAGCTGCATCTCACTGAATTTGAATATCTTCAGAAAGTTTCAATAATTCAAGTCAAAGAGGAAAATGTATAAACATTTCTGACAGTTTTAATTTAGATTCAAATGCATTGTTCCAAACATAAAAAAGGCTTAAAGATACATTGGCCTACTCAAAGATATGTCTGTGTATATCACTTCTTTGACAATAAGATAAAGTGTAATAATTAACAATGGGAACTGCATGCTGATACGTTTACCACTGCGCTGACTGCTGAAGGTCAGTGTGCATTAATTAAATGCTGCAAGGTGAAGGAGCAGACAGGAGACTCACCTGTGAGTTTGATATGTCCTTCCTCATCCAGAAGGATACTAAGAAAAACACACACAGTATCCAGAATCAAAATGAGACATTCAAAAACTGAGAAGAAAACGACTCCAAGGGAACAAGAAACACACAACTTAACAGTTTGACAAGAATCGGTTTGGAAAGTTATATACAGACAGGCCCTGATTTATCAAATATTAAAAACGTAGAAAAAGTTTTTAGTGACATTTCTACCCTTGATCTGGGTGGGATTTCTGAGTTGGGTGGTGAGTGTAATGATATGCACAGATCCCATGCCAGGTCTCAGATCATGTATGTGGGTTTCTGTCAATGTGGACCAATAATGTAGGAGAGAAAAACATGTCAAAATATTAGTTCACACACACACATGCATAAATGTGCCAGATAACAGGGATGTGTTCGCTGAGGGACATTTTTAATCAATGATTCTTGGTTTCCTTCAAAGATCAGAGAAGCTGGCTGCATAAATATTCAATAGGCTGCTGGGCAAAGTTAAGTCAGAGAAAATATTAAAGTAGCACCATGCTTACTTATTAGACAGGACTGAGAATAATTTAGTCTCAAATAAGAATGCAAGCTCAACTGTACCTTTACCAACCCTGTAGAGGGGAATTTAACCATTACAGCAGAATAAACACAAGCAAAATACAAATAAGATTAAGAAAATGGCTCTATATAATTAATTTAAGTGTGATTAAAATTAAAGTTCAGGGTCTGATAAAAGAGAAAAGAGTCCATTATGTCTGAAAGGAGTTGTGTAATGTTTGAATGAATGTGAGTTTTCTTAGGATCTCACTACTAAAAAGAGATGCTTCTATTTCACAGGATGCCATTAAGATACTGCACAACATTTGCACAACCACTATTTGTGAGAAGGACTGCATCTCTGGCGCTTTTCAGTGTTAATCTTCTGTCGTGATGTAATCACTTAAAAATGTAAGACAAATGCGTCTTATTATAATTTTCCTTCTATCCATGTCAAACATCCGGTGTGGGAGGTCCCTGAAACTGAATAAAAAGAGCTGTAGTCTACAAAAAACGATTGTTAGCCACTCAATTGTCTGTAAATCATTAAGATTTTGTTAAGATCTCTCCAAAAGTTACATAATTTCTCCTCTGTGTCCAGATGCATCAAATTACAAAGTTGAAAGGAATGAAAAATCTCAGAAAGTAATAAAAAGATTAGTTCTGGTTTGACAAAAATACCAAAACTTCAAAGCTGCATCAATGTTTACATACTTCAATTTTCTAGAAAAGTATGACTATTATAAAAGTGAATGACATTTTTATTAGTGTGGATGTTTTGCAGAGATTTTCTGCCTTTTTCAGATGTTGCACTTACTTTTCAGGTTTGAGGTCTCTGTAAATGATGCCTAAGCTGTGAAGGTGGTCCAGTCCTAAAGCAAGCTCTGCTAGATAAAACTTCACATCCTCTTCTGTGAACATCACCTGGCGGGCATGAGACAGGAAGAATGTCACAAGAGAGAAACAGTAAAAGGAAATGCTCAAAACTTATCAGCTGGATTCGATAAATAACTCATGATTGAATAAAATCCCCTTTAGAAATGATTCTCAAGTTTCTCTCACCTCCTTAGAGAGTCTGGTGAAAAGATCTCCGCCTCGGAGGAAATCCAAGATCAAATACAACTTCCCTTCAGTCTGGAATGCTACAAAAGAAACCATTTTGTGGAAGAAAAACAAAAGTTACGGCTGCAACTATGGTTCTATGAGTGACCACCGGAGGCAGTGCTTCAAGCAATGCATGATCCGTACTGCGCAGGTGCAGGTTGAGTGTTAATCACAACAAAAAGTCACCTTTGACCTTCTGGTGGCCAATGTGGCTCTACCGCCAGCAGTACCTTCAGGTATCCAGCAGGGGGTCCACAGGCAGAGTATACAGTGTGATCCTGGCTATTAGAGGGTTAAATATTTATAAATCCACTCAGATAGTGGTGAAGAGGTGGCAGAAATAGTTGTTTTACGCTCTGACATAATTTACAGGCCTGGTCACAGATTATTATGCCCATCAAAATCTGTGACCAGTGTGATCCTGGCTATTTGAGGGTTAAATATTGTTATAAGACTGTAATGAAGAGGTGGAAGAAACATTAAAAATCGTGTTAAAAACTACCAGCGCACTTAGAATCATTTCCTATTCGTTTAACGATTTATGAAACGGCCACAGCTGGTTTACATATAACAGCACACAGGCATTCAGTGCGATGGTCAGTCTAACAGTTTACAGAGTCAAATATGAAGTTATACATTAAATTTTCTCCATCAGTGCGATGATGATAAAGGAGCCGTGAAGTTTACAACCCCAGCTGTATCAGTATTTACACAGTTTACGTAATTCCTCTTCTTCTCGCTGATCTTCAAGACGTACCTGCGCTCTATCGCCCTCTGCGGTTACAGAAAATTATGGGTCACAGATTTTGATGCAAAATTTACGCTTCAGCCTGTTGTCAGCGAAGTTTGCGCAGCCCCTGGAGGGCGAGACTTACCCGCAGCTCCGAGTCGGTTCAGTCGGCGCCTCCAACCATACGCGTTCAAGAGGCTACTAGCAACAAGTAGACAGGACAACAGTGGTAAACTCAGAAGCTACCAGCTTCGTACAACCACACCTGCACTCAACACACCTGTTCTCGACAAGAACAAAAATGGCTGAACATGGTTTGTCGTATGGCTACATAGAGTCACGAAAAGGTCACAGGTGACTCTGTGGTTAACACTCCACCTGCGCAAGACTGATCATTCAACGCTTGAAGCACCGCCTTCAGTGGTCAGTAATAAAATAGAACTATATTTTTCAGACTAGAGAAAAATGATGACCGGTTTTATAACATCAAGGTTCAACAGTTACAGTGACTTTGGTTTGGCTCACCGTAGTGCAGCTTGACAACAAATGGGTGGTTAACATCTGCAAGGATGTCCCTCTCCATCTTGGTCCTCACACGGTCTCTAACTGAAAGGAAGGAAGGAAGAGGAGTTCAGTGCATTTAACACTTTTAATACTTGATGCAGGACTTGAAAAACTAATAATGAACCCATTTGAAAGAGAAGACATTTAACTAATACTGCGCTCATCACAATGTAAGCATTTAATATATACTGAAATTCAACACAACTGAAGTGCGAGTCAGCTACAGCTGTATTCTGGTTGCACAATATCACAAAAAATATAAAAACAAAATACAAACACTGGCTGAAGAGAGGCTCCTTTGTGTTTTTGAATGGAAACTAAGAGACATTTAGCTCCAATCTGCAGCTTTACCACCAGGTTTCACCGTTTGCTTCACACCACTCTTTGCCTAACCAAATCCAAAACTTGTTGGATTTTTATGTGTGCAATTGACTGCATTTTCTCAGATCTATTTTTCTGGATAACTACACTGCACATATTTCTATTTATGTATGATTAACCTTATGAGTTATAAAAGTGTTTCAAGGGTTATTATGAACAAATTGTATCTAAAAAACCCCAACACATTATTCTTGTTTTCAGCAAGCAATTATTTGGGGGAATTCCAAACTGGCATAAAACAGGAAACATTTAGTCTGATTTAACCTCAGAGTTCAAAAATATTTAGTTCCAACTATTATTAATCAGTATTTCTGCCTTTACCCTGGAAGAAAATTTACTGAAAATTGTAAAATTCACGAAAACAAGTTTTTCTTTTTCATTTCTTGGAGACTGTGAGAACCATCTGCCTCGCCTGTTGTTTATACAACTGATGAGACCACACCACCTGTGAAAAACCCACAGAAAGTTTACGTGGGCGGGGCGGGGCGGGGTGGTGGTGGTGGTCTTTGCTCAGTCACTAGTATGTAGCTGGCTTTGACTAACAGGAAAAGTAGATAACCTCTTACAAGAAAATGTGGCAAAAACCCACAACAACAATAAAAAAGACATTCCACTGAACCCATGTGAAACCTTTTCCTGTAGCTTGGGAAAGTACAGCTCTGAATGATCAAACTCTAAAATAGAAAAACTTGCAAATGTCTGTACCTTTAAGAGTTGCCTTCTTTAGGACCTTCATGGCGTACAGCTGGTTGGCATCTGGAGGGGTCACCTTTCGCACAAGGAACACCTAAAAACACCAAGATGTTAGATGTTAAATGTTACATCTAACATTTAAAGAGGGAAGCAGGCACACAGAGGAAAAGTGAGTCATTACCTTGCCGAAGGATCCCTGTCCCAAAACCTTAAGCAGCTCAAACTGAGAGGCGTCAGCTTTCTCCGAGCCCTCTTTGACCACATGGGTGATGTTGATCTCCTTGATGTCTCCATCTTCCTAAAAAGAGAAAAGCCCAAGAGTATAAAAAGAAAATCCAGTCTGCAGCAGCATTTCAACCAAACTGTAGCGATGTGCAGAAAAGTGTGAGGGATGAGTTGATGTTTCCACGTAAGTTTGTCTCTTGGTGTAAGTAGAACTACATCAAAATAACACTCCTCAGAAAGAGGAAGCGGCATTAAACAGAAACGTGCGTGTCAGTGTGACAGATTACACCCGGCGGCTTCTCATCACTCTGATGCCGTATTTCTGGAAAGCATGGCGGCTGCGATGCTAAATGGAAGTACACAGCTGATTACAAAAAGGGAACAGTTGTGGTGTCGTTTGTTTTTCTGACAAGCTGCTTAACCTCGGCTTCAGCCTCTCGATCAAAGACTTTTGGAGGCAGGTCTGACAGGGCGGAGGGCCGCTGACTAAACACCAGCAGAAAGTCATCAGAGCATCAAAAGCAAAACATGTTTTCGTCTTTGTTTGCTTCTCAGCAAGCAAACCGTTTCACTTTTAGGTAGATCTACAAAAAGGAAGTTTACCATCTAAAACTATTTATTCCAGCAATTCAATTTAAAATATCAAATTTATATTCACTGCTTTGAGCAAATGAACAACTTACAATACTGAAATGTTATGCTATGGACTTCACAAACTGACAGTTGTCCAGAAGGCTTTACACAAGTAGAATAAGCCACAGAAAGTACATTTTCATGAAGTTGGTGTTTTTTCAAAGGGCCCTGTCCAGGCGTAGTAATGGGAAGTGAAGTGAGAGGAAAAAAACGTGGCAGAAAAAGATGCAAAATCAATAGAAAAGTCCGTAGCCTGGAGAGGACAGCAACACGAAGTCCATTCAAAAGGTTGAGAAATTCACAAGGAACAGAATCAGAGTTTTATCAAAGCCAAAGTTTCTGGACCAACAAGGTGTTTTATAGCATTTCATGTTTCCTTCAGCTGATGAGCGTTATGCGGAGGCTGATTTTGTTTTCCAGAAGGAAAATAAACACGCCACACCCCACTGATGATGTAACTCATGCAAAAGGAGCCACAACCAATTACTGAGTGCATTAACTGTATAGTGAATGGTCAAAGTTTTTTTTTTCTCTCTCGAAAAAGACCATTTTTATGTTTAAATTAATCTTTGTTTTTATATTAAAGTTTTATGTAAAGTTTGAATCTTCTGATACACTTGATTTTTCATTGTGAGAATCACCAAAACTAACGGGAATAAACCTTTAAAATGCATCGCTGTGTGTGTGTGTGTGTGTGTGTGTGTGTGTGTGTGTGTGTGTGTGTAAGGAGTCTATAAAATAGATTTGAATTTTGAATTGCATTGCTAACATTTTCATGATATCGTCATTTATTAAATACAACTTTAGGCTTTGAATGCAAGATTAAAAAACAAGCTTAATTATTGTCTGCAAATGGAAATGGAGAGTAAATATTAGTACTGGTTAGTAATTAGTGGAAGTGGAAGAACTTCCTGTTGAAATGAACAAAGTAATTAACAGGGTCACAGCTAGCATGACTTTATGAAGATCACGTTAAGCTTTGGGGCTAAATTAGGAACAGCTTTAAAAAGATTAAAACCTTTTATACAATTGTCAATTATCTCAAGTATAAAAAGACAAATCAATACCCTTTTCAGGTTAACCAATCAATTATCAAGCATGAAAACATCTGACAGCTAGCGACCACTGCAGCCTGGAAATGTATTTGACAACAGGAAACCAGAATGGGTTGAACACCAAGGCTTTTCACCTCGTTTCTGATCAGATACCGATAACAGCAAACACGAATGCAACTCTGCAAAAATGCCAAATCCAATTTCCTCAAATGAAAACTTTACGAAGAGGTCATGACTTTACCGTCCACTCGTTCCTGGGTTCAGGTGGGAGGTCAGCGGCTGCGCTGCCGCCTGCTGCAGCTGTGGATCTGCAGCTGCTGCAGTCAGCAGGGCTGCTGGTCAGGGGCTTGTTCTTTCTGAACGGGTAAAGGGACAGCATGCGGCTCAGCTTGAACTTTCTCTTCTCCTTTTCCATCTCAGCATTTTCCAAGCTGTTGTGTAATCCTTCACTCATCCATAACACAAAAAGCACTGCACTAACTCACACAGCTCATCTCAAACTTCTCATCAGAGGACAAGCACACTTCAAACTCCTGTGTGTACTCATGTTAGGGGTTACACTGCGGGCTGCAGGTAAAAAAAAAAACTAAAAAAAAACAGCACTCTCCCCGCCTTCAGACTTTATCTACTTTCCTGTAGCAGGGGTGTCCTGCTATAATGTTTAAAAATGCTTCTTCTTCTTTTTCTCTCCCATCATATCTCCTGTTGTGCCTCTCTGTCTGATTAGCGTTGTGTCCTCACAGCTGAAGTGAAAGGCAACTAAACAGGGCAGGAAGGAAGAAACCTGCAGTTATTCTCACAGTCCTGCACCCAACTTGTGGAACGCAAACATCTGTGTCAGAGAGAGAGAGAGCGAAAAATGCACGAGGTGTAGACCTCACCACAAAGACAATGAAAGAGGCGAAAAATGACAGAAGTACAAATACTAAAAAAGTAAGCAAAATGTCTGCATATCAGATGTGCTGAATTTAATTTGAAGTGTTTATTGATGACTTCCTACTTAAAAGGTATATTTTTGTCCTTCCCCACAATTCAGCACAGCAGAAGTAGGAGGCGGCAGAGAGAGTGATGTGAACTCACAGTCTGCCTCCATTTCTGCACAGCCAGTCACTTAAAAACAGGTTTCATCAGACATGAAGTCTTCTTACACTCCCGCTCCTCCCTAACCTACTTTCTTCATTGCTTCTAATATAGATGCATCTCAGTTGATTAGAAATTTAATTTGTTTCATTAATTGAATGAGAGAAAAAGATCAAACTTATTATGTAGATTTACGACACAGACACATTTTAACTGTTAATTTCTGTTTATGATGATTACAGTGGTGGGTACTAACTAATTGCATTTACTGTTTCACTTACTTGAGTGACATTTTGAAAGAAATCTTTAGTATTTTTTATAACACCATGCCTTTTACTTTTACGTGAGTGAAATTATAATGAAGTATTGCTACTCTGACTTGAGTAGCAAAAAGTCTGTACTCTACACACAGCAACAAACTTTATCAAATGAAAAACATGTTAATCAAAATGCACCAGCCACAGACATAGGCCTACATAAAGCCTGGTGAAATGTTCATTTTTGCTTTTAATTGTTGCAAAACGGAAAGAATAACTTTTTCTAACTAACTCATTGGCCTTGATCTGGGTAATTATCTATAAACATAATTCAGAAAATATTTAGATTGTTTTTCAGTTATACTGAACCCTACTGGTTAGATTTGAGGTACGTTTTGACTAAGGTTTACTTATATAAAGAATATAATTTTTTTATTTCTTTTGGTTACATGTTTTTGTCATATAGCAAACAAGAAACAGTACTACTTTTGTCTTCAAATACTTCTTTCAAGGCAACAATCGACCATATCTGCTGTTTATTTTACTGTTAAAGTGAAGTGAACAGGATGTCATTTCAATATTTTAATGTGAAAATATTTTTTTATTTTTATTTTAAACAATAGAACGCAGCAGGTCCACCAGAGCCACAAACATTGGCTGAGAAACCAAAATATGAACCATTTAATTTACACAAGCTTTGCTGCTCTGATGTAGCATGTTGGAGCAGCAGTTCAACAGGAAGGCTCAACAGGAAGGCCAGCTCTGTGCTGTTATTGCCCCTCGACCCAACGCAGGTGGTGGATGACATCAGTGTTGGACAAAGTGTCCTACTCCATGCATGAAGCTCTGAGCTCCTTCAGCGACAGACTGCTGCATCCTCAGTGAACAAAGGAGCGTTAAAGGAGATCCTTCCTCCCAGCAACCATCACTGTTCCCAAACTTTACATCCTTGCTGGTATTTGTGGTTTTTACTCATTTTAAATAATATTTCTGCTGGTATTGCACATTTCTGTTCACACAGTTTTTAATTTTCATATATTGTAAACAGAAATCAGGGCCTGCCGATATATGTACTAAAATTGAATACCTATATTTTAGTACAAGAAATGCTGTTAACTGATAAGGTATCATTTTGCATACATTACTGCACCCATGTGGTGTGGAGGTGATCAACCTGTGGTTCTGTTGAGGTGATCAAGAAGCCCACGTTGCTTTGATAGCGGCAAATTTTCTGTGAGCTGTTTCATCAAAACGAACAGCAAAACACTGGAGATATATCAATATATGGTGTAATAATTTCCTAGAATAAACCTCTAAAACTTAATCACTCAATGAACTTTTTAATAAGTTAACGTTTCCTGAATTTCCATTTCTTTTCTATTCTATATTCTTTTCATTTTCAATGCATATGTGTTTTTTTTAAACCTCTTTTAACCAGTAAACTTACGATCAAATGTTCTGACTTTCCCATAATCACTGAGCTTTTAGGAAAAATGTTAAAAGAGGCAACATTTCTTATATTTTTTTTTAGTTCTTTTTGTAAACCGTTCCTGACATTAGGTCCATTTTTCCCCCCACAGACTTTAGGTACCAACATCATAGGACAAAAAATTAGAACTACCTGGGTTTTGTAATGAATGCAGGTTTTAGACATGCAGGTAGACGACATCAAATAGAAATATATATTAAAATATACCTGTGTTTCAGTCAGAGTGCATGTGTGACTATCCAGCTAAAGAACATGACAGCGGTGAATCATGAAGGGTTTAAGAAGAAGCTCATGTCTCTTTGTGGACTTGAACAACAAACGGGACTTAAATCAAAAAAGAAAACTTGGTTTCAATTAGAGCTTCTTTTGAGGTGCAAAAGATAGAAAATTACAACACATTCAATCTCTGAGGGTCTCTGAGAAATGATGATTGTTCCAATTTAGATTGTGAATAGCAAAAACCAGTGAACTGAATAAAGTTGAAGCCAGACACAGATGATGCAGAGAATGAGTCAACATTTTTCTGACTGGTCAGTTCCAGAGTTAGGCTCTCCGCAATGCAGCGTATGCAGTAAAAACTTCAAGTATTATTTATTATAAGTATTATAAGTTTTATTATTTCTGATTAGTGGATTAAACATCCTGAGTGCAGAGGAGTAAACGAGGTGTGTGAAGTGGATGAAAAGCTGCAGAAAGGCTGCAGTGAGGTAAGAGCTGTGTTTGGACATGAGAGCTTACCTGATGTCTAATATTGGCAAACTCCCTCTCTATCCAGGTGATCTGAGACTCGTTCTATAGGAAGTGATTTAACGCAGCGGTTAGCAGCAGTTACAGGAAACATCACAACGGAGGCTTCCTCCTCATTTACAGACACACTAATGAAAAATGAGAGAATTTTGTGCAAACACACAGTGGCACCGGGGTGAAAGGAGGTGGTGGAGGGCACGAGAGCTGCAAGATCAGCAACAGGAAACTTCTCTTCCCTCCCTGTTCTCACTTCCTCTTTTCTTGAACCAATCTCACTTCCTTCCTGCTTGGTACCTCCGACACGCTAGAGCTCAGCTTCCCGGTACGGGGCAGAGATCAGCCACCATGTCGGACCGGCCACATGTTAACAGCTAGATCGTGACAGGGGTCTAAAACCGGTTCCTGTGCGGTTTCATTGACTCTAGTCTGACGGTGTAGACAGCAGAGTTGGTGCGTTTCCGAATTATCAGAAACTCCTGAACTAAGACTGAAAGGAGGGACGTCTCGGTTCGGCTTTTTTCTAATTTCAGAGGCAGAATATCATCTCATTCACATCTGAGGAGATGGAAACCCTCACAAGCAACCACAGACAGATCCCCCCACCTCCTCTCCTCCTAAAAATATCACACCACACGCGCAGCTGCCTGAAGCTTTGGGCAAACACACACACACACACACTTCTCATCAGATGAAGGCTATTATCCTGTCCACTCGGAAAGAAAAAAAAGTGACCACTTGCCTCTTGGGTGTGAGGTTTGGTGCGAAATATGAACCTCCACATGTCTGGGTCCTGATATTTCCATGTCACAGATGCTGTCACTAGTGACAGTAACGCTCGACTATCTTACACATACACAGCCTTTGTGTCAGTTAGCTAACCCATTCTGTATGCAATACCACATGAGATAAAATCGTCACGCACACTAAAATGGGAAGTTATAAAAGCGGGTAAGAGCAGCAGACGGATTTGTTGGGGCCAGTGAGGGAGGAACAGCAATAAGTATTTTCTTTTGAATTTGTTTTTGTTTTTTTTTTTAGGACTAATGAAGCATAGACAAAAAGAGACGCATAGCAAATTTCTCAGAAAATGCATTTTAAACAACACAAGTTCACAGAAGTGATGAAAAAGAAGAACATTATCTAGGTCAGACTAATTCTAAGGAAACTGATCGTTCTGTTTGAGTTTCCTTCCTTTTCATCTCCATTTCACCGCGACTAACATCAACAGATTAAATGAAGTTATTTGGTTCTAAGGCAATAGAACAATATTTTGCCATCATCATTTGCCAGTTACTCATGGAGTCCCACAGGGTTTGGTGCTTAGACCATTTAGTTTTACCTTGCAAATACTCCATTTTCTTACCC
The DNA here is from genome assembly GCF_904066995.2 of Poecilia reticulata. NCBI lineage: Eukaryota > Metazoa > Chordata > Actinopteri > Cyprinodontiformes > Poeciliidae > Poecilia > Poecilia reticulata. The sequence goes on from NC_088851.1 coordinate 24,066,486, forward strand.
CTTAAGGGAATTCAGTCCAAAAGGTTGATTCATATTCATATGTGTCTAATGCAAATAATTCCTTTGTTACCTCTAGTCTACATTACTGCAATTACTCATCATCCAGATGTACCAAAAGCTCCTTGAGTAATCTTCAACTCATCCACAATACTGCAAATAACAAATTCAAGATGCCATATTTCTCTAATGTTCTCTAATGTTGGAATACACTGAACTTTACTGGTTCCCAGTACAATTTAATATTGAACTCATCATGCGTCCTCCATCTTCCTGAAAAAGCATGGTGCTCGTAAACTGCAGGGCTATTTGTGGCTCTTCGAGTTTCAAAGTGGGTTTAGCAGCAGAGCCCTTTGCTTTCAGGTCCCTTTATGGTTTTACTCACACCCTGCTTCAAATGCAGAGTTAAAACATGCTTTCAATGTTTAAAGTTAGAATAAAATATTTTCTTTACTAAAGCTTGAGAGTAAAATTTAAATATTATTGCTGTAGAATTCAGTACTTTCAGGTCTAACCCTATAAATCACTTTATGTTTAAAATGTTTTATTTGCACTTTGTTTCTATTGTAATATTTTTTTACCGTTTCAGCTTCAATATTTGACTTCTGGGCTTAAACTTAAACAGAAAACTTAGATTTTTTTGTTAACTTTTCCTTGTGTAATACTCAATCTAAATGCTTGTAATAAAGGAACAGAGATAAATAAATGTTAGTAATCAGCCAGTCGACTGACAGAAGGTATTAAATGGAAATGCGAGTGACAGACGTGGTGCAATGCTCTCTGTGCAACACAAGGGGCCAGTGCAGGTTTGCAGCCAATCCAGCGGACAGTGCACCAAAACAGGATCTGAGGTTTAGCCAAGTAGGGGCATGCTCACATTGCAAACCCATGCCTCATCCCAATCCCAGAATTGCCTTTGACATCAGCGAAGAGAAAGTGGGATATAAAGTATGACAGATAGGAAGTACGTGGGTGATTATGTAGGCCAGAGTGCCAAACCAATGACCTGTCACAACGGAAAAGGTCAGGCAGGGATATGGCCTTCAGCAACATCTTTAAAAAACTTCCAACAACTTGATTAAATTAGCTCATTTTGATTGTAAAGTGCAGAAAAGGAAGCCAGACAAATACAAAAATAGCTCTGAGAGCAGCTCCGTCTGAAAATCACAAGACAATGATGGAATATGTGCCTCTCCAAGAAGCTGCTCCTCCTTCCTGGAAAAAAACGGGAGCACCTGCAGCCTTTCAAATACATGACGGCTCCGACTGCTCCAACAGAGACACGCCTGCTGGGAAAAAGATGGCGTGAAGGAAGAGTGTCTGCAGAACAGGACACAGAAGTTTAGACATCCAACCCAGACAGCCATGGTTCAGTCTCATTACTGTGAAAACAAATCTCTCTCACCACTCTTTGTAAAAGGAAACACACACACACACACACACACACACATACACACACACACAACACAGAGAGAAGGTGGTTAAAATGCTGAGAGTAAAACTGAGACAACTGAACATGCTGCAGGCGCTATGAAGTATTCCAAGATCATATCATTTTCCTTTTTATATTCATGCAATTAGTCTTTGGAAGCTGCAACTAATATTTTTAACAGTTTACAAATCAAGGTTTTTGCAATCTTATAGAAAATGACCAAAACGGAATAAAGCAGCTATCAGAAGAGTTATTTAATGCTGATTAAATTACCCATAAACCATCTTGTCATTTAAGTTTTATTACATTGTGTTGAGAAAAAAATTTGACTTTATTTAGCATCTTTATATTACGACAAAATAGAATGATTTCAGCCTTGTTTATCTTTTTTCCATCCAATCGTGTCCAACAGCGGCGCTGATTCAGGGACAATTACAGCTGCCACAGTTTACTTTAGGTAACCAGTCTAAGTGTTACTGGGAATGGGGCCAAGATACAAAACTCTCAGCAGTGCTGAACTACAACTACCGTTAACCTTCATCAGGGATGCTGGTGTTACTTTGAAGTAACACTGAATGTTTAAAAAGCACAAAGTAACAAAATGAAACTCTCTAAGGTGATTTTATATTCATCCATTCAGAAAGAGCAGCAGCTCTACTTTGAGCTTCTCACCCTGAGAGAAAAGACGCCCTGCAGTTTTTGAGATCCGACATAGATAATGAAGGAAATGCATTTCGCTTCTCACTCAAATTTAAATATTGTTTTAAGAGAATTCATATGGTTTCTCTACCACAGTTTATAATTTATTTGCTTTGTTGCTTAGGATGATATAGGTTATATATAGGTTACAGTTTGTTTAGTCAAAAACTAGTGAAGTGCACCGAGTCATAATAGATGGCTGTATAACAAAGACATGCGCTCGAACTTTCTGTGTTAATTGTAACAGATATAATCTACAGTTGGAAAAATTAACAACAATATTGAACAAAATGTTTACCCTCTTCTAATCTGGAACAAACTTCCAGAAAACTGCAAAAGAGTCGAAACACAGAGTTCTTTTCAATCAAGGCTAAAAACTCACCTGTTTAGAGGTGCCTTTGGTTCATAATAACCGGAGCATTGATCAATATGTTTGATGTATATTTGATGGTTATTAGTCTTGATGACTAATGGTAGAATTTGTCAAAATGTAATGTCAATTGCTCGTTTCATAATGTGTTACTTTACTGTGTTTTTACAGTGAATTGTTTGTTATTGAAATGTGATGAACAAATAAAAGTTTCATGCGGCAATATTGCACGCATAAATATCCCAATGATGGAAATTTAATCTATTATGCAGCTAAAAACAATTTTAGACAACTGATAGCCTTTAAAACCTCAGAGTATGTCCACAGAATAAAAATACAACATTCAGCCAAAAATCTTCAGAGCCAAAACTAGCCAATAATCCACATCTTCAGCTGAAGAATGAGAATATTTTATACTTCGACTTAATTATCAGATGTCTGATAATTAGTAGTTACAATCCTGCAACCATTTATGTTTTCCGTGTTGTGTATGCAGAAATTATCTGCAGTTTAAAGTAGGTACTCACTTGCACAAGAAGTTGTTTTTATTAGGAAACTGTGTGCCGCTTGGTAGTCATAATGTCAATGCATATAAAAAAAACACAGAAAAAGCACTGTTAAAGTGAACAACACTTCACTGTCACCTTCACATAATGCATGAGGACATGCAAATAGCCTGTCAGCTACAACTTACTTTCCTGTTATAAACCTGTTCTTATGTCATTTCCTAAACTGGAGTCAATCCATAACGCCACAGAAATCCTTCAGGGTTTCCAATTGCTCGGTTAATCAGGGAGTCTCTGGAACCGTCCACTAATTACCACACTACCTTCATATAAAGGGTTAACCTATACTTTAAATATTTGCATTCACTAATACGCTGAAGTATTTGTGACTGAAAAAATATTCAGTATTTAATAAGGAACTACAAGTCCACAGCATGCCTATGCAAACATAATTACATAGGAATTTCTGGAAACGGGTTTGTGTTTTTGTTCCTTTGTGTCAAGGTAGGAAAGTCCCGACATGCCCACATAGGAGATCCCAAATCTGTCAGGTGGGAGACAAGAATGTCTCCTTCTGTTTCATCCTGTTTTCTTTACACAGATGGTCGAACAGAGTGACCAGAGACAGCTTCACAGGAGGATTAAATATATACAGGAGCCTCTTAATAAAACTGAATATCATCAGAAAATGTATTTATTTCAGTTGCCCAAAAACTCAATTGATTGCACATATTAATTCATTAATTTATGCAAATAGCTTTCAAACAACTGAAATCAGTAAAACATTTAGATAATATCCTGATTTACCGAGGTGCACATCTTAATGCTTTTATACTGGTTAACAACGAACTTTCCTTTCGTTTTGCAGAAACGTTTTAATTTGTGATTCCTCACTCTTTCTCCTTCCCCCTGCTTCAGTTCTCTTGCTCTTGCTTCACCCCCAGGCAGCACCTGTTCTCTCAGCACAGACTGACCAGGCCGACACACAAACACAAAGATGTTTCAGGGGGGAAGCTGGCAGGACTGTGGAGCCAGATGGGCTTTCACCTGGTCCCCATGTAATCCTCAAACATGTCGAGCTTCGACACTTTAATTCCAGTTCCAAGAAACTCGCAGAATAAAATATATACATGGAGAAAACCAAAGTCCTGTTTCAGGATGACAGATTACCTAAAGGCTCGTAAAGAGCACAGAGGCCTAATCCGCAGCTCTTAACCTGATTATCCCCGTCTTTACCAGTGTGCCTGCTGTTATCTAACAGAAAGAGAGAAGACAAGAGTGCTGTTGTTATTACAGCCTTCAGGAAACTTACAAAATCAAAATGAATGTTTAAAGAAATCCCAAATCTGGATGATTTTTTTTATACAACGGACTGCATACCATGAATGCCATTGCATTTGCCCATTCTTTAGCAGACGGTGCCATCTGTCACATCTTCTCCCACAGCAAAACACAAAAATAAACGCATATAAGCAACTAGAATAGCAATGAACCCCGAAAAGTGGTGCAGCTGAGTGACAGTCACTGTCTCATCAGTCATAACTAATCACATGAACAAGAGGAAGGTAGATGGTCAGGAAGTGTCCCAGAGTTGGCGCGGGATTAGCAGGGAAATCCTGTGTTGGCATCTGCATTATTAATAGAAGCAGCAAGGATGGCCGTAAGATGACAGGCAGTTCAGCCAGCTGACAAGGGTCCTAATGGCCTTGGATGAAATAAAACGAACAGAAATGACAGGAAGAATTATGAAACAGCAGACATAAAGAGAGCATGGTGCTGCTAATACAAACAATGAGGTCACCAGGTGTTGAAGCAAAGCTGGATGATTGCAGAGGCAACTCATAGTTCTTTAGCTTGTTGCATGCAGAGAAACACCTGCAGGTACACTGAGAGCACAATTATTACGAAACTTTCTTTAGAGATTAATTTTATTCTGAAACGACTACAGCGCTCTAAATTTAATCCAACATGTTTACAAACATCAAACCTGAATATTTGAAGAAGCAAAAGTGACTATGGCGTGAATATTCTCTCAGGACACACAGCTAACAGTGTGTGAAAAACACGATTTTCCGATCAGATTTTCATACCTTTAAGTAAAAATATTCTACAGCATTTACAATAAACTTTTCTGAACTTTCAAGCATTTCCTTTTTAGCCCTTAAATACATTTTGTCATTTACTTTGAGACTCTAGGAGTGCAGACAGTTCAGTTTAGTCTCTCATTGTGATATGTGGATATCTACACACTGTTTGGGAGACATTTTTCCATCTGTTCAGTTTTCTTCATTTTCCATTAAGACTTTTGAACCATTATGTCACAGTATTTGTTGCAGAACTACATTGTGCTGCATGTTTTGAAAAGTGTCATCACATAAACAGTTTGGCATCCATGTCTTGGTGAACATGATATCCAAGTTCATTGAGAGACATTTCTGCACTGTTAGATAATCCGATCTCTACTACGAAACTACAAAAATGGCCGACCTTGAGAAGGGGCGGGGTGAAATGCCTCAGCTGGATTTAAAGAGACAGCACCAAAACAAGCTGCTCTCAGATGAACTTCAGAACAAGGGTAAAGAAGAAAAGAAACGCAAAGAACTCAGACCAAACTATTGTAGTTCCACCTAATATGGACTACCACTGAATGATTTAAATGTGAAGAGGAAGGATCAAAAAGTATGATATGTTCACTTTAAAGTTTAGTACGACATGAACAAAGTTCAACTGGTGACACTTAAGGGAATGCAGTATGGTGTTCCTGAGGAGACAGATTTATTTTGGAATATGAAGTGTCTTGAATAAAATCCTGCACTTCCTGTACTGCAAATGGTGACGCAGTCATGGCAACAGGGGCCAAAGGTTTCATACCCTTGGGTGTGACACTCAAAACTGCTGAGAAACAGAAAAAGAGCAAACAGAGATAGGGAGCAACACAACAGGAACCTGAACTGACGACAACCTATAAACAAAGAAAAACGAATTAAAAAAAAAAGTAAGATGTGAAAGAGTAAAACATCATCATGATCCGCATTACTGAGATCTATGAATGATGAGCTGAAATGGTTAGAGCATTTCCTTCAATCAAACTTAAGAGGGAAAACCGTGACGCTATGGCAACTGCGCTCTCTCTCTCTCTCTCTCTCTCTCCCCCGTCTGCCAGCTTCCTCTTTACAAGGCAGGAGGTGACACACGAGACAAAGCCGTACACACACAGAGGGAACCTTTTTCACTCGCTGCTTCCAGGTAACATGCGCCAGCCTCCGTTTTCACAAATAGAGTGCTCCCGTATCACCTCACTCTTCTTCAGAGTGGAGTAAAACGCCATACCTTCTTCATGCCATGCAGCAGAACAGAGCTTTCCATATTTATTCAGAAGCTAATATATTATGATGGCCTTTATTAGGCTGGTGGGAGGTGCCGAGATCAGAGACACACACTTATCTATAATACACACAGAAAGGCCAGGCGATTAATCATCACGGCATAACAAAGAGAACCCGAGTGTCGGTGCATTTCTAGCCAGACGGATCTATGAATGAAAAGCCGTCGTAAAGTTGATCCGTGAGGATCAACAAGAATCCTGATAGTGGGAGTTTGCCTATAAGAGTTCCTGTAAATCTCTGTGATCCAGGAAGCGCGAGTCAGAACGGGGGCTTAGAGACGCCGACTGTACAGTAACCATGACGACCAGGCCAATAGCAGCTATGAATGGACAGAAGGAGGAGATTAAGAGGATAGATGGGAGGATAGATCTCACAACTGAGGGGCGTCCGGGTCAAGACGCGTAGTTTTTAATCCGATACAGGAAAAAGCAAAACAGAAGCAGGTTTAAATCAATGCACACATTATTATGATACGTATATATCACTCGGAGGTTGAGAATTTATATTCATTTAACATTGGCTTATTTTTCAGATGTGTGTGACTTTTGTATTTATCTCTGAATGTTACAATCTACATCTCAATATAGCAAAATATAACACAAGTGCAAGATTTTTTGTAATTTTATTTAATTAGTAAAACTCATTTTGTAGATTCTGAAGTCACATTCAAATAATTTCAGAAATAGTCATAAAAAAGATTTATAATACAGAAATCTTACCCTTTTGAAAATATATATAAATATAAATTCAGTTCTTGTTTAACATTCCATTACTGTGCTTGGATACGACGCTGAACATTTTGTGGCTTCCCCCCCTCATTTCTTCTCTAATCAGATAAACCAGAGAAAGGTCAGATCATCAAAAACATTTGTACCTGTGACATTCAACAGAACATAGCAAACTATGTGAATTGTGACATTTTGTGTGTCGAGGCTTTTGTGGTTGGTGGGAGTTGTAAATAACGTATTTCAACTATTTATGCTTGAAATGAAATGGCAACAGGAAGAGAGCCAAAAGGCCACAGAGGCTGAGACAGCAGCACCTTAAATCAGACTCGGCTGCCACATCTGTTAAAAATGAAATGGTTTTCCATCACCTGTTAATGGGAAAGCAGCTGAATAATTTGTCTGCATTCATTTAATGCTGCTAAAAAATAAATTACAACCACGAAACCTTTCAATAATCAAAGAAATCATAATTGGTCTTTTCATTATGTTCAAAGGGAAAATAAAATAATAAAAATGGATGTGATAGTTGGACTTCTAAAATCAGGAAACGAGTACCATATATGGAAGACAAAATGCCATCTGGATCCACAGCGAGCGAGACAAAAAAATGAATGAAATGAACGGTATTATACTGAACAGAAGTAGTTTCAGCAACAAAGGACAAGAATGTCAACAGCACTACAAACGTCATCAATGCGGGAAGCGTGGATGAACTCTGAGGAAGTAAACAAGTGAAGGACGGAGAAATGTTTTGTGATAAAACATTTTAAATTGTTTTATTACAATTTAAAATGAAGCACAAACTTCTCAAATCCTTAGTCTTACTTTTGCAGTTTCCTGCACAAATGTAATCTTCTGAAATGATCCAAAAAGCTTTAGATTGAGAGACAAAACATCTGTTTTACAGCATCCTGTGGCAGCAGATCAGATTTCTGGCCCATTGGCAAGTAAAGGGAGCGGTTATACTGTGTACAAAAAGATCTGAAGATTTAGAGCTCCCGTTTATCAAAGAGGCAGGCTGGGTAATTGGACTATAAACCATATCTCCCAGGCCCTGTGTGTGTATGTAAGAGTGTGTGTCCATCAGCAATCTAAAACTCCTAAACTGCCACTGCCATTAAAGCTGGCTTTACTGAGGACAAGCTTAAAACACAGATACTTTGTATAGAAATATGAATTCTGGTTAACTTCCATTGAGCTCTGCAGCAGAAAACACATGCAACACACACGTCCCTCCCGGGTCTGCAGGGGCAATCGTAACTGGGCCGTTGGCGCTGCAAAGAAGAGAGCCATTTTAATTTGTACTAAACCCTCAATTAACCTGCCGCATAAACACAACTCTGACTCAGCCGATAAGATGTGATTCACGGTGCGTAGCTGCAGGTGTGTGAGCCGCCGTAATAGATTTCTCCCGTTGCTCTTGAAAGATTACGTTGAGAGCTTTTATGCGTGTAAGTCCAACGTCCGACTTGCGTAATGAATCCGATTTTCCATTGAGAACTTTTGTTAACCAGACTGAAGTTCATACATAATTGATGACCTTCAAATATTCACAAGAAGCTACTGATTTCTCTCAACGCCGTTCAGGCAGACACCCTCATGTCAGACATCTTTTTCTGGGAGACTATAAAAGACCTTGTTGAAAATTAGAAGAATCAAACAAAAAGAGCTTTTGGAGGTGGCCTTGCTTGAGTGAAAAACGCTTTTATAAAAGTGAGCGAAGTTTGGCTCAGAAACTTGGAAATAACATCAGCAAGAACAGTTTAATCGTCAAGGACACCTGCTCAACAAAGTGTTAAATACCCCATGCTTATCTGGACTGTAAGACATGATGATGAATAAGGCTGTAGAGGACAGCGCTGATGAAAGATAGGGTGTGATGCAGAAAGAGGGCATCTTCAAGCCTCAGTGCTTTTATCATTAGGTTTGTGTCTGTGTATGTTCATGTGTGCATCATCAGAGTTCCCTGGCTGTCATCATCCAACAAGCTCCTCCAAGTCCACTTATAAAGCAGTAACTAGGAGGTCTGGTTGTTAATTGTCTGCCTGCTGGAGTAATAATCGAATGAGCCAGGCCATGCAGTATTTGAAACTGACGCATTCAATCCCATTACTGCGCGTAATGTAAGAAGATTGAGCGACAAACAGGGAGAGATTAACGCTAAAGCAGATCGAGAACAGAGGAACGAGACGGAGCAAACGTGCAAAAAACGCTTCTCAAAATCTCAGTCAAAATTCTATGATTGAGCCATAAAATCTAAGGAAAATAAATGATGGATAAGAAAAAAGCTTCTCCAACTAGATGAAGAGCTTAGCACATAAACATACAGGGAGTGTAAAAGTATTTATACCCGCCGATTCTGTCACGTTATTATAACCATACAAACTTCAGTGTGTTTTTACTGGACTTTTCGTAATAAGCCAAAATAACGTACACCCTAATTGTAGAGTGGAAGAACAATTACATGATTTTTTTATATTTATTACAAATATAATCTAAAAGGAGGATGATTGTTTACAGAGCAGACAACTTCCAAAAAGCTCCAGAGCGTCTAACAAACGGTGGTGATTAAATTATAAAACATCAGAACCTCAAGGGACCAAATATTTCTCAACAGCTGAAGGACCTTCTGAACGAAGCAAAGAGTCTGGTTTTTACCAAAACAAGGTCGTCTGCTTAACCTGACAGGCCCAGAAGCATTTTTCTACTTTACATTTATGCACTACTTTGTCTTGTTCCATCAATGAAACACATTTGAGTTTGTAACACGATAAAACTTGATAACAGGAAGATAAACTCTGCCATCTTTCGTCATGCGTTTCACAGGGACAGAAATAAATAATAGACGAGACTTTTTTGGGCCACATGCTGACAAAAACAATGATGGGTAATCTCAATGCGTCACTGACATCATTACAAATCTGGGGCTGAAAACCAGAATCAGCCGCCACACATCATATTTCAAGCTATATTGTCATTTGTGGAGCTTCCACACAGTTAAATGTCATCCGCTGCAGCAACGTTTCAGAAGGTGTAGTCCACTTTCTGAAGCGTAATGTGTTCCAGATAAACATTAGCACCAGATAATGAACATCACTCTGCAGTGTGCAAAAAGAAAAACCTTTGAGGTACATTTTTCCACCTTTGACATTTTAAATCCATCAGATTTGCTGCGGTTACAAGGCAAAACTCATGCACAGTCCATCTGTTGTGCACAGCAACATCTTTAACCATTTTTAGCTCAGCTAAGCAAACAAAATACTAAAAAGAATAGAATATATTTACAAGCTGCTTTAAATAAATAAATATATGACCGGCTAATTTCTCACTCCATATTCCAGCTTCCCTCTGCTTCTCTTTAAATCATAAAAAGTCCGTTGTTTTGAACCAACCAGTCTCACTTTTCATCCAAACCGTCTTCCTGAAGCTTATCAGCTCACAGACGAACAGCTTCAGCGTCACGCTGTGAGATGAGCTTTCAGGATGTGGCTCAGTATCAGCACTGCTGCTTCAGAGGCGGCCATCTTTAAACCACTGATCTTTGAAGATGAAGCTGGAGCACAGCGCCGTTAACTAGATGTTTCAATATCAAATTATGCAATACATAACCAGTTAATCATCATCTCTGTGCTTTTCTATAAGACAATATGAAAGTTCCCATCACATTGGTGGTGTCTCAATTATTCTGTGAGAATAGATTAGATGTTTAACGCTTAATATTTTATCTTCCTAGTGTGGTAACAGTAGGAAGGAACAGCAGTAAAAATTTAGAAAATAATGAAAAGGAAACCCTATGATTGCTAAAACGGGTTAGACATTTCTCATAACTCTGGCATGCAGACAAAGATATTTTTGGTGATCCTAAAAGACGAAAACTTTAGCCTGATCTGAAGACAGATGGACAGGATGTAGAGCCCAAAATTATCCAAACCTCAGGCAGATTTAGCTCCAACATGTTTCTTCTGACTAACATTTGGAGTTTCCCAGCCAGACTTGAATCTGATGAAGTGTCTGTGCAGCTAAAGATTAGGGTGATGGCAAGGAGAGCCTCCCAAGCTCCACAGACTTGGAGCTCATCACCAAGGCTCGGCTGTCTAATGATCAACTGAAACATGCACAAAAAAAAAGAAATGTTTAATTGCTGTAATGAAAATGTTCAATATGATATTACCTCTGATTATTCAAGTATATTAATAATTGCTTTTTAAAAATAAAATGTTAAAAATTGGGGTAAATTAAAATGATTTTAAATCACTTTTGTCATATTTACTGATTATTTTTCCAACACTTATGTCCATAACTGCGAGAACAAGAATAAGCAAAGAATTTGTGTCTTTTAAAATAATTGATTATCCGACATCCAACTATTTTATTTAATGTTTTGCTGGCATTATTCTGACAGATGTAGTTTATGACCCACTTATCTGAACCTAACAGAACCACAGGGACACGCAGCCTGGTGGAACGAACACATAATCATGTTCATCTGTCTGAGTCAGGTATGAACTGGAAACCAACTCTGCAACACATCAAGCAGGACAGAGGATGAGCAGTCTGATCAGCAAACAAAAAAATGAAATATTCATTCTTCAGAGGCACACTCAGCACACCGACTGTGGTTTATCTAGGCCATGTGCGCGTTAGTGCGTAGCCGGAGGTGGCCCTTCACTTAGGTGTCCAACCACAAACTGGGGACCAAGAACATGCAAACCACTGACTGCTGTAAAGACAGACGTGTCTCCAGGTCAGAGCTACACAAAAAAAACTTAAAAGTCCTACTACACTATAGTCAGGGTGTGTATTTCTGCTCAGCAGAAGCCACAGTGCCGACTCAAACTCGCTTCTTTTGGAAGGAGTTTGTATTCACAAAAAAAACAAAACATATTTGCAGAAAAAAAAAAAAAAAACACAAACTCACTGCTTAGGATGATGATGCTTAGGAACTGAAAATAAACAAATCAGAACAGCTGCTGCATTTCGGGTTTTATTTAGCAACAGGGATAACAGACTAAGGTTTTATTTAAATGCATTCAAATGTTCACAGAGTTCAGGATGTCAGAGCAGCAGGAGAAAAACAAACTATATTTCCATGTGTGGGCTCCGACTAGACAAGAGGTTTTAACGTCCTAGACAGCTACAGTCAGTTTTAGATGGCTCTGCTCACTCCTGACCCCTCCCTCTGAAGCTGCAGTGGAATGTGAAGTGTTAACTCGACGGCGCTCCGAGGCGTGTGCAAACCTTGTTAATACAGGCCTCTGCTCACTAGGGATCATGGCCAAGAAGATGCCGACATAATGCATTACTCCTCTCGCAAGAACCCCTGCTCTTTTCTGCATTTCTAGGATGGTTGGCTTTTTTATCTAGAAAATGTTTAACCCTTTCCAGCTTTAAAAAAGGTTAGAGGACGGCGTGAAGACCAGGAAGCAGCTCTACAACCTTCATCATCATCATCAGTCCTTCTATATTGTAGTTGCTTAACCTTTATTGAGCTCAGGAGGGCCAGTGGAGCATGTGTGCCCTTTTCCAGTAATATCCTGCTGCACAGTCATCCACTTATTCATACTGACACGCTAAAGGTGTCGTGTGAAAACGTGTTCCTTAATTCTCGATTGTAAATTGTGCAGCTGGAGGGGAATTTGTTGCTCAAGTTTAGAAAAAAAACAAAACTTTAAATCAGCATAAATGTGGGGATAAACTGTGCTGCTTACAACTAATATAAGCAACATTTTCCATGTAAAGTTGTTCAAAGTCAGCAGTGCTTATGTAACCAAATCCAAGTCACGGCCTGCATGTGCAAAGACATCCAGGAATTTAGTCAAAACTTGGCAAACAAGAACACAGAAACAGATGGTTGAGGAGTGAAATTTAAGACAAAATATTTTAGAAATATGTTTGACAAGATTAAATATTTTTCGCCATTAAAAGCATCATCACCCAATTCACAACCATATCTAACATTTTAGACACCAGCTGGATCTGGACATATGAAATATGGCAAAAAAGGAATGTATGTTAATATCTCAGTAAAGCCTGTAACATACTGACAGAAAACAGTGTTTTATCAAGATGTTTTTGTCACCGAGTGATGAATTGCATAAAATTCGGTCTGCAACTTTAGCTGCAACATTTTCTCATGTAAGCAAAATCTTCCGCGGAGAAACGGTGGAAACATTTTCAGCTTTTACATCTTAAACCATCAGGATATTTATATGCCTCGTCAGCTCCATGGCTAAAACAGCTACAGAAGAATACTAATTAATTCAGCACTTATGTGAAGTTTTCTATGCTTTCAAAACCATTAGGAGTAGATTAGTTTTTTAGGATTTTTAGGAGGCAATATCCTGAAATAGTTTGATGATGCAATTAGGGATGAAAAGACCAGAATGTTGTCACACAATAATGATTCTTATTCATCAGAAATCATTTCTGAAAACTGATCTTTTTGTTAGGAGCTGATGTGTCATTTCCGGTGATCCGAGAAGGAATCAGGGAATTTTACTGGCTTATTTAAATTTGGATTCTTTAACCTGATTCATCTCGATTCCTCGTCTGCTGTGACCGATGGTAAACATCCCACTGATTGCAGGAACACTTTGGCTTCCCAGTGCAATCCATTGAATGTTAATCATACACCAGCTGAAGCCACAGCTTAGGGTTCATCTAATTAAAGGTGCAGCTGCAAACAGCACAACATGTAGGTATGGCTGGGCACATCCAGGCTTTGGACGGATCCCCGAGCCAAAAAAGGACACATGCTAGGTGTGTGATTACCAAAACACACACAAAAACAAAGGAAGAAATGGAACAAAACACAACTTCAAAAATACATGAATAGATATCCAAACTACTTTACTAACAAACTGACTATTCTAAGAGTTGGCACATAAACGTATATACAATCATGTGATGATCCGTATAGGTCCGTAAACTGTTAATTTATGACAAAGATGTAGGCGGTGCTGAAATCATTACCAGCTGCAGAGAAGAAACTGCTGACAGGGTTAAAGGTCAGATTGAGTACAGAGAGAAAATTTGTTAGTCAATAAGTTTGGTCCGAGTTTGATTCAAAGAATTAGCTTTCAGGATGGATCCTTCATGCTCTAAACTATGGCAACAAGAAATATACGCCAACCAACACAACTGTTCTGTAATGCTAGCTGTGCTAATAGCCAAGATAAGCAGGTTTAAAGTGTAAACTCTGTAATAATTGCGAAACCTTTTGAAAAATGTTTTCAATGCTGCTGTATTGTCTTATATTAGTTTTCTTAAAAAGAAATGAAAACTAGCCACAATTGACATCAGTGGGTCAAAGAGGGGGATCAGAAATTGCCCACAAAACTAAAAAGCTGCATCTCCATTTGAATCATAAATCATCTGGTAGCTGAAAAAATGTAGTTGATGTAAAAATATAGCATGCTTCAGGAAATGCCTGACTCCAAACCACATGATTATTGCACAACTGTTGGGTTTGCATAGCCAGTTTAGCCCATTAAGGCTGGTTAAAGAATAGCAGTTTGCATTTTTGAGGTCACCTCAGATTTGAGAGGGTTAAGTTGGTAGAATGCATCTCGTAAAAGATGAAAAATGCAAACAGTCCCTGCAGGGAAGCATGTAAAAAGAGGCTGATATAAGAAATGAGCGTAAAAAAGGAGGACTTTGGGGCCTTTTCCCTCCATCTGTGTGTCCATGCAGAGAACCTTTCAGTGAATTTACCTGAGTGAAAGACATCAGGGTAGCAGCACTGCAGTGATCCTGGAGAGAATAATGCTCCAACAGAAAACGGTGTAGACAGCTAGTGGCAGCTCTTTAAGGCAGCTGACAACATTTTACATTTTGAAATGCCAGTTTTCTTCTAATCATTTCCCCATTTAGTCTTGGAGTTTCCTTACACTGAGCCAAGAAAGGTGATAACAACTGATTGATGGATTAAAAGGATCCTGGAGAGCTTCATTATACAGCACTATGCAAACATGCATTTAAAAAAGTCTCTTAAAAAGGCTTATTTAAGCAAAGAAATTAAAAGTTCTAAGTTTTCAATGTATCCATTCCTGAAGGCATTGCATCCATCAGCTTTTTTTTATTTTATTTGCAGCGTAGCAGCACTCCCTATGTTGCAGTTCTGGATGAGGAGTTTTAAAGTTACAGAGCTGCTGGAAAACTACGAGAGTTTTTTTTTTTTATTCAATATCAATGTAGAAAATACATGGTGATACATTAACAAAAGAACAAAATCACAGAACTGACAAAGAAAAAGAAACAGAAGGTATTGTGTTTTAAAGAATGAGTATTATTAACCGTGTGTGTGAGAGTGTATGAGCATAGATGGTGATATGAATGACATCATCAGTACTGACTGCAGGCTGATCATCTTTTATATGCATTAGAAACCGTATGTGGCACGTTACACAGACGACTGCAAATCCCAGAATGCACCAGAGCAGAAAGCACACTCTGTGCTTGAACTTCAGCAGCTCAAACTCTCTCTCTCTCGCTACTTTGTTTTGCACATTCAGTCCAAAACCGAAACTCAGTGGAGGGAGTGCAGGTGCCTTCCTTCATGGGAACGTCTTGTGATCCGCATGAATGAGCTGCAGAACGTCGACCGGAATGTCTGGCATTCCCGCCTCGAACTTTTGCCACTGTGACCCGGTCTTCGATAAGATGGATAGATCTATGACTGTCAGATCAGATGACTGAACATGTTTTAAGTCAAGGGTGTTCGAAGTGTGACCCAGGGGACGTTTGGGGCCCTCAAAGTGATTTTGTGCAAACCTTGACCACAAATAAATAAATAAATATTGCACAAAATTGGTTTTCCAGCTTAAAGTTGGACTTTTTAAACTTTGCTAAATAAATTAAACTCTGCTTGATAAAGCTAGATGTTTTACGAAGAACATCCCGTTCTCACTGAGAATCCAAAAAAATCCAAAAACAGAAGAAAACACTTAGCATTTAGGATGTTGTCTATATTTATGTTTTCTACAGAAATCAGACTTATTTTATTAGAATATTGTGTTTTGTCCATTGTTGTAGGAAAAATGTTTGCAAAAATATAAATACAAATATAGCATTTTTAATTCAAATAGAAAGAAATATAAACATTTTGTGGCCTTTAACTACTTTCATTAAGAGCGTTTTGGGCCATGTGGGGAAATGTTCGGACACGGCTGTTTTAAGCAGTTCATTCAGGCTTTAAATTTAAATTACAAAAGTCTTAAATAGGTCTAAAATGTATTAGGTTTTTATTTTCTGCAACTGGAACGTTTGCCAGTTGCTACCTAAACATTATGGAATCCAAAACAAACAAATACATTTCATAGACATAATTATTACAACTGTAACAATACAGTTGTTGTAAATTTATTAGCAGCAATAAACACTGTGGGACGTAAACCAGGAGCCAATTATACCAAGGCGCTTGGACAGTCTGTACCAGAGCATACACTAGACGTTCTTACTGGTGCTGTAACTGCAAAACAAACTAAATAACTGCAGAGCGAACCTTTGCTCGCTGCCTCAAACAGGTCTGTGCCGCATCATGAAGGGCAACTTCTTTATAACATGGCTGAGTGTTTTATGATTCCACTTGAATTAAAGCTCTGCATTAAACAAGTCTACCTCTGTATTATATGAAGATGTGCAGTGTGAGATTTCTGAAACAAGAGGGTCATAAAAAGGCCACGTAAATCAAGTGCAAGGCCAGAACTGTGGAAGTAAAGACAGCAGTTGCCATGCCTACAACATGCATGTGAAAAGCAGAGTCTTGCATTTACATAAGCTACAAGGCTGCACGGCTTGCACCTTCCCATTTCCTGATTTACCAGTCCAGAGAGCAGTCTATAGTAACCTGAGGTTACAAAGCTGCTCTGCAAACTGCAGTACCAACCCACACATCGTCTCTGTAGCTAAAGATATTTAACTGAAGCACTTTAAATCACAGCTTAGTCGTTAAGATAAAAACTGCATTTCCCTCGCCGCCCCACCATCCTCTCTCTTCTTACTCTCTAGACAGCTACGTCACTGCTGGTTTTGCTCTGCAGTGCCCTTTAGTGCCTCGGCCACTGAAGCACAAATACCACTCACTCAGCACCCGAGCTGCAGTGAAAAAGCCATTATCTACATTAGGGAGCACAAAAATGTCACCGACACCAGTGGAAACGGCATTACCTTGCACAGCTTGCTGCCCTCAGGCCTGGAAGGTTGGAGTTCACAGTGAAGTGCAAACCGCACAGAAATGGGACAGAAAGAGTGCAAACAAACAGAACACGCTTTGTCCTGCAGCGCTGCGCTCCTGCAGATGAAAAACCATTTACTGGAAATTAATTTGAGTTGCGCTGCAGACCTCAGACGCACCGTTTACTTTTATTTAGCACATAAATAAAAACAGCCAATTTCACCGCTTCCACTTTTATCTTTACCGCGTATGACACCTATACGCTGCAGTGGTAGGAACACAGAAATTCATTTAAATTTCAATTATAACCAGGCTGGCTTTTGTGAGACTAGCTCCTGCTTGCCTTGACAAAACCATGACAACCAACTCTCAACGCACTGAGGCAATATTACAACACTTTGAGGTGAGACTCTGGTCTGATGTTGCAATATGCAGTAATCAAGCATGAGGCCTCAAACACTTCCTTAATTACTGGTCACTGTAAACACCAGCCTTCTGTAAAGCTCCACATTATTTCCAGGGTAATTTCACTTTAGATTAGGAGTCCATTCTGTTAGCTCTCTCAGAATGATGGAGGCAATCTGTCATTTGGGTTGTTTTACAATATTATTCTGAAAGCACTTCTATGAATTAGGAAAGATTTAAAAATAAACATCTTTATTAGGAGAATTGCAGTGGTTTCACATGAAAGCTACCATAAAGCAAACATTTATTTTTTTTTTGTGCAAAGGAGATTATCTGGAATCAACAACAGAGCCAGATGGTAAGATGCTTTGTGAATTATTGGTTTAAAAAAAAACAAAAAAAACATGCTGATCTTGTGCATTTAATAGACTGGTGTATTTTTAAAAAGGACAGAAACCAAATAGTTGATTGGCTCTCCACAAAGCTTCATGCTTACAAGGTTAACTGCATCATATGCAACAGTGAGCCAGTTTAGTAACATGCAAGAAGTCAAACTATTCTGTGTTTAATTGTTTTTGCAGCAGAAAATGAACTATAGTAACATTGAAAAGTCATTTCTAAAGTAGAATATTTGCAAAATGTTCAATGTTCATTTATGGCAAAATGAAATAAAGCTTTAGTTGTAATCTCTCTGTGATCCAATATTTTATAAGTTTACAATCTGACACAGTTCATGTCAAACCCAAAAAAATGTGTAGGAAGCTGCTCTGGTCAGACGAGACCAACTTACATACACAATGCTGTTCATTGATGAAATGCATTGATCCACTAAGCTGAAACAAGGAAGATGTAATCTCAAAGGGAGGGAGCGATGTGACAGGAGCAGGTGTTTTGGAAAATGTTCATTTATTGTATTATTTTTGTGAGGGATTAATTTTTCTGTCAGCAATGCGAAGACTAGTCAAAAGCAACAAAAGACTGCAGAGCAAAGAGCAGGAAGGAGATGCTAAAAATGGGAAAACAACACAATAAAAAGAATAAAAGTATTGAATAATCAATTAAATACAAGATAAACTGGAACTCTCGTTTTCTGTCTTTAAGCATCTGGTTTTACTTCGGTTTCTTTCGAAGCTGCATCAACCTGGTTAGAGCTTATAGGAAGGTATGGAGATAAATGCCAAACAATCCTGGAATAAACCTGTTGAAAGCATGATCATGTGTCAGAATGGCCTAGTCAAAGTTCAAAACAAAATCCCATTGAGAATTTGAAGCAGGACATGAAAACTGATGTTCATAGATGCTTTCCATCAAATCTGAACTTTATCAGTCTGTTTTGTAAAGATAATTATAAACAACCACAATTATTTCCTATAACTACTTGACTTGCAGCTTGATAGAAAGTAAAATAAACTTTGTAAGATGATCAGTAATCATCTTACAAATGGTAAAACACACCGTAGTTAAATATGTGCTTTTCTTTCTCCTTAAAATAATAATAGTTTGAAATAATGCAAGATATTTTAAAAGTACTTATTAAGTGTCAAATTATGATTTTATGGCCGAACACAGGGTTTAAATAGAACCAATATATTTATCTGCAAGCAACAAATCAAGGTAATTATGTGCAACAGCAAGTTCACAAACAGGTTTTCCTCAATGACTGAAGTGGAGAACATTATTCATTTAATTTGGCGAAGCACAATTGACTTCCAGGCTCATTCAGACAGACAATGCACATCACATCCTGTCAGAGCGCATCGCTCTGCAGCTTCGAAAGAAACCGAAGTAAAACCAGATGCTTAAAGACAGAAAACGAGAGAGTTCCAGTTTATCTTGTACTTAGTTGATAATTCAATACTTTTATTCTTTTTATTGTGTCGTTTTCACACTTTTAGCATCTCCTTCCTGCTCTTTGCTCTGCAGTCTTTTGTTGCTTCTGACTAGTCTTTGCATTGCTGACAGAAAAATTAATCCCTCACGAAAATAATACAATAAAAATTAGGCAAAATTTTCCAAAACACCTGCTTCTGTCACATCGCTCCCTACGTTTGAGATTACATCTTCCTTGTTTCAGCTTAGTGGATCAATGCATCATCAAGGGCAATGGGCCTGATGTCATCTGATGCTAGAAATAGGACAAAGGCCTCACTTTTCCTTTAAGAGCAAATCACTGCAATCCTGGCTTCCTGCCAGGGAGTAAATTGCTGGGTAATATCATCCCACTGTGGCTAGACAGATCCACTGAGGTTACAGAGTTCTGCTGTCAGGTCATGCTGTCAGAACCTCTCACCAGAACCAATTTGTTAACTATTGCATCGTTACAGCTATGCTAAAAGACAGGAGCATATGCTTGGATTTTAGTCAGAGATGCACAACATCAGTATCGGTCAACTATATTTTTTAAACAGGAACAGTCGGACATATTGGAAATCGATGCTGGCCCAAATTTTCTTACCAGTGCATCCGTACGTTTAATAGATCATGAGACGAACCCAGATGCAACAATACACATCGGAAGGAAAGTTCAGAGAATTTATGTTCTATATTTATTATATGTTCTCATCTTAATTTATAAAGAACATCCCAAAGACTCACTGGAGCAGCCTCCTCTGGAAAGAAACAAACAAGTTGGTCAATAACACTAAAGAAAGTCATGTTTACAAAGTCTAACTTCCAGTTCAGCTCAAAATTAAATCAAATTCTGGGCACGTTTAGATTTTTAAGTATTTTCAACCAAGAAAGAAATGCAAAATGAGGTGCCAAAAAAATTCGAAAATGAGATGTCAAATATTATTGCTATAATCAATGAAAAAATCTTTATTGATATCACAGTGATCTGGTCTTTCTCATCAGCTTTTTGCATGTTTCCACTGGTATTTTCACAATTTGTCTTTGGTGATACACTCCAAGTCAGGCTGGAAGGCCTCTTTGCCATCACCCTCATTTTAAGCCCCTCCACAGATTCTCCATGACATTCAAATCTAGACTCTTGTTAGGTCACTCCAAAATGCTAATATTACTTTGCGCCTGCAGAAAAAAATGGCAGTAAAATTCTAGGATGACATTAAACCTCAACCTTTTATGGGTTTGAATAATCTCAGGCACTATCTGTTGTTGCCCGTCTCACAGCTGAGGGACGACAGCTGACCTTTAGCTAAGCGTTGTACTCGTGTATCTCACACTTTGGACGTCCTGAAGAGGCAGACAGGATGGAGCTAGCTCATTAGCTCTGCAGCATGTCTGACCACAGACCTAACCTCACTGGGCCTAAAAATACTCAAACACAGACCCAAACGTCAGCGTGGGGAACTATACAAAGCCGCCGTCAAGCTCCAGAAGCATCAGTTGGATCACTAAGGACTGACTCTCCTGCCCTCTGTGCCCTCTTGCTGCTCTCTCTCCCACATCAGGTCTGGAGGAGCCAGGTATCTCCCATGGCTGAAGCAGATAACAGCAGCCATTATCAGATTTCCAGCATTTAAGTAGGAGCTTGATATTGATCACTGCAGCGCCTGGTTACAACTGCCCTCCTGGCGTGGTGTCTGGGGACAAGGTCTTCTATCCCCTCCACACACACACACACACACACACACACACACACACACACACACCTCAACAGCAACACCACCACCATCATTAATCCCAGCATCATATTCTGACTACAAAATTTAACTGATTGACACAAATTTAACTCCAATAACCAGAATTTTTTATGGTTTTATGATATCTTAAACCAATGGCATCAGGATGGCTGTAGTACCTCACCTGCCCATCAGATGGCAAAGTTATAACCAAACCATCCATCCATCCATCCATTTTCTTTCACCCTTGTCCCTCGGTGGGGTCAGGAGGGTTGCTGGTGCCCATCTTCAGCTAACGTTCCGGGCGAGAGGCAGGGTCACCCTGGACAGGTCGCCAGTCTGTCGCAGGGCAACACAGAGACACACAGGACAAACAACCATGCACACACACACTCTCACACCTAGGGACAATTTAGACAGACCAATTAACCTAACAGTCATGTTTTTGGACTGTGGGAGGAAACCGGAGTACCCGGAGAAAACCCACCATGCACAGGGAGAACATGCAAACTCCATGCAGAAAGACCGGGGCCGGGAATCAAACCCAGAACCTTCTTGCTGCAAGGCAACAGCTCTACCAACTGCGCCACTGTTCAGCCTTATAACCAAACCCTTTAATGTATTTTATTAAAGAGGAGGAATTACGTATTATTTTTAGCTTTACATAAAATGTTCTCGTCAAAAACATACCTGGAGTGTTGCATTGATTCTTTTATGCATGTTTGAGAAATCCTTGAATCTCCCATAGCAACCATTTGGGGGTGCCTAAATGCTTACTCTCACAAAGCACCGCCCATTTCCACAAAGCTCCTCCTCTGAGCTGCACTGTCCAGCAGAGCTTCCCCACTCAGCTCCTCCAGACTAGTGGCAGCAGCAATTCGCAAACACCTGGTGGAACTGAGTGTCTACCTTACTCATCATACAAAGTACTTCTAAAGTCAACGCTCCAAGGAAGTCATGTTTGATATATTCAGCATATTTGTAACAACTGGAGGTAACGTGATGGTGCCATTTTATAGCACAAACTGCCTGGAAAATACATGATATCACAACTTTAAGACTGGCCATTCTAAGACACAATTGTGCTTTTTCCTAAAACATACCATTATAAGCTTTGGTTGGGTGTTTATGTTCGCTTTCCTGCTGCTTGGTGACATTTTTCCAGCCTCTGATAAGTTTTCCCTCCAAGATTGCATTTAACTTCATCCATTTTCTCACCAGCTCTGAAAAGCTTCCCTCTCCCTGCTGAAGAAAAGCATCCAAACTATATTTTCAGATGATAAACTGAACGGAAATGTTCAAAGTGTGGGATATTGTTTTATCACATAACCTGCTTTAACGTCTCCACAACTTCCTTCCTGATCCGTTTGTTGTGTTTGTTTGTCTTCAAGATGCTGTTTATTCTCAGATTTCTCATCTTCTTCTGGGTTCCCTACTTTTGAGTGCACTGCAGTAGCCATCAGTGTCTCACCAACTCAAAATTAATCAAACATTTTTATTAAGACAAATAAATGGTCCATAATAATCAAAAACAGACTTTTTAAAGTCATTTTTAAGTCTTTTTTTTGTAGAGAATGTACCTCTGTTGTCATCCTCGTATACGTTGACAACAGAAGTGAACCACTGCTGAAGACAAACGCCGTCCAGCAAATAAATGTGCACTTAAAAACCTAGTTAGCTAGCAAAAGTATATTAACAGCTAGTTAATGGTAGCTTCACCTGCATCAAGTCACAAAACACGATGAGGAGATCTGAGTGCGACATAAAAACATAAAAATCCCCTGAGAAAAAAAGATACCGTTAAGTATCTTATTAAATAGTCCTGCCACAAGAAAATTAAAACCACAGATTAATGTATGTAAGGCTAACTAACTTTTCAATAAGTTTGGGACATTGAGGCCTTAATTTTAGGTACATGAATTTAAAGCTCTATAACAATGTGCAGACAGGCTGGTTACGCCTCCTTTCGTTTTGGTTCATCAAATTAAATTGCCGAAACTTACCCACAAAATGTACAGCTGGTGATTCATAAATAATTTCAGGAAATTTATGAAAAAAAAAAAACACACAACTACAAAATGAATGTGTTTATGAAGCAAAAAAGCATGTGAGAATGCTTTTTTGCAAAAGAACCATAAAAATGTAAACACAACTGTTAGTTTTGCTTATTGCACTTCTTCCTAATGCTGCACTGGAAAATACTTTTGTTTACTAGCTGCTGCTGCTTTCTATTTACAGAAAGATTAGCTGTATTTTACCATCACATTTTAACATCTTTGCCCATTCTGGTCCCTTTTCAAAGAAACCCTGATTTAAATCTGCTCTCAGCTCTGCCTCAGCCTGAGCACATTGTTCTGAGCTGAAAGAAGAAACTGCATTACAACACTTGTCCCTAAAGAGCCAGGCCAGATAAAAGGAGACGCTACATGAGAAGGAACATTTCCTGGTCCTCTGCCACATGATGGGAAAGTAACAGAGAGGAGGAAACAGGATCATGTTTCAGGCCTGGACAAAGAAACGCCGAGCAGGAGGGGAGGAAGGCTGACGCAGTGATTTTGAGGGAGTGTTTTTGGATGCACCAGCCTGTGGGTATTTTTGTTGATATACAAGCAGATCAGATGACGACAGGCACTATTTGCATTGCTAATGCTTTTTTGTTTTGACATAGACAAATTACTGTATAGAGTGGCCAGACATTAAACCCTGGCCGGCCAATAAACTCAACAAGCTGTCATTGCAAATCCTACTAAAATAAGCCAGATGAGGGGTGCTTCAGAGCACAACTCTCTCTCTCTTTGACCTAAACCAGAAAATTTTACATTAACAGATGAATTCTGATTTAATTTCATCTTCAGATGTTAAGCGCTATGAATAATTTGCTTATTTATTGGATATTTAACAATACTATGAACATTTAAGATTAATTTTCTTACCCTCACTGTAACCAAATAAATGTCAGTATTTTTAATAATATTCTTAGGGTTACAATGAACCCCAAGAATATTTCTTAAAACATTAAGTTAATCTCAAGATTTAGGCATTTTCTTGGCATTACAAGCTGCTGTTGTATTTTCTGCTTATATCCATCGTATAGGAGACAAAACAACGACACATTTCTCTATAAATAAATAATTCATTACTAATCATTGCACACATACGGACATACAAATGTGGATTGGAAAAAGTAAAAAAAGAAACATCTTAAAGTGACCACAACTGGCCGACTGAAGCAGTGCTGTCATCTGATACGTCTTTAAGCCAAAGAGTCAGAGGGAAAGTGAAATTCAACACGATTTGATTGAGATAACCAGTAAAATTGGTTGCATTCTGCATGTTAGTCTCTTAAAGAGTCACATCTCTGCTGTTTTTCTGTCGTTGCTGTGTCTTTGTTCCACACATGTCACCTACCTTGACAGCAGCTGTGACTCCGTCCTCAGTTGTGCTCTGTCCGTTCTGTCAAAGAAAGCAGACATGAGAAGAATCAGTGTGTATGTCAGTGCATGAATCACACGAGCGTGCAAAAAGAGAGAAAGGCAAGGAGGAGATACTAGGGAATATTTACAAGACTGTGTGGGTGGCAACAGTCCACTTTCCACCTCTGCAGGCAAACCTAATAATCTGAGGCTCACGCACAAGCGCACCCCCTTGTCCGTCCCCAGTAGGTAGGACTTTTGAAAGGTGTAATGACTGTTATTTGCAGAAATGATGCAGTATTTACCGCTTTGCTTGATTTTTTGAATAAAATCACGTTTGAAATGGAATAAATAGATTGCAATTTACTCTGAAACAACAAGATGAAGCTTGGAAAACATTGTTTTTTTAAATGCAGATTTAAAATTCAAAACCCAAAGCAGCGACTGTGGCTCTAGATAAGATTTAGAGACAATGCAAAGTGCAAGGTTTTTAAAGTACAAGGTGTGCAAGATGCATACTAGAAAAGACTATGGATATTAACATGACAAAATGCGACACCATGATCGTTTAAGCTAATCTTCTTCACTGCAAAATATCTTCAGTTGTGTAATTCTACCCTGCAAACATCATGAAACGGATGACCTTCATATTCACAATTAGCAGTTTTTGACATGAATTTAATATCTGAAGATCTCTTCACAGAACTTGAAACCATTTCTGAATATGAAGCTTCCTACCCCACACATCAAGGCTTCCCAGTTCTCCTGCATGGACCTTTTGTTACAAATTGGAAGCCATCGAGATAGACCAGAATTGTTTTCACAAGCTGACAGTCGCGCTGTCACTCATCATCATTGTAAAAAAACTAAATACAAAATGATAGACACTTAGACACACACGAGTCCTTGTTATTACAGAGGATCACTCCGGAGTCCACAGGAATGTGGCTAAATGTCAGGACAAGCTGAGTGACCTCCCAGCCCCCTTTCCGCCTTGGCTTTGTTTCCCACTGGAGCGTCCGTCGAGCTGGTTTCCTCTTCCTTCACATGGCGCAGAATGAGACAGGCAGTCGGAGCAATGACGAGCAGAAGTTCTCAACGTAAAATAAGAAATTCAAACGGTTTGTCAAGTGTGAATCAAATTCCAGCCATTTTAACTTTCAAACTTCCAACTTAACTGCATTTTTTAGAAGAATGCAAACAGCATTGGAATTATCAGTCCAGTGGTGGAAATCCTGAAGTGTTTGTACATTTAGCCAGCATCATCATCTCAACACATTTCATCCTCATTAGCTCTGCATGGTTGATCTAAATAGCCCAATTAGTGATGCTTCCCTCCCCAATGGACTTTGTCTACAAGTGAAAATGCATGCACACACACACACACACACACACACACACACACAAGCAAGCACGCACACAAACAAGCAGCCGCCAAAATACACTCAAAGTCAAATGCATTAACAAACAACTGGGATTTATGCTTCAGTGCTGCTGTCAGATGAGACGGAGAGAACTCCTCGTCCGTCTCCCAAATGATCCGGGAGTAAATTTCAGGTCAGTGATGGCTTTCGTGTAATAAGACGGATAAATCCATGTTTGATGATCAGAGAGGCGCTCCATTGTAACTAGGCAACCAGGAAACACAATAACCCTTGTTTTATTCCCTCCTCTATCTGCAACTCTAGCTGACTAAATTTCGCGTAATCTCATCTGGCAGTCACTGTATCGACAGCTGCTGGCCGGTGCCAAAAAAAGACAAATAGCCACTCTGATTGTCTTTTCTCAGACCAACTGAGTGTTTTCTCTCGGACAGAGAGAGCAACAGAGGTTGAACTACTCCATCTCTGCACCGCCTCAAAGAAGCATGAATACACGGGGAGGAGAAATCTTCTTAAAGACGTTCGTCAGCGAGTGAGCTGCGTTATCGAACGCCTTGCCAGCTCTCCTCCTCCTCCATTATCGCCGCTCTGTGTAGGTGTTCCTCGGCTGGTTCACACCCAGATTAGCTGAAGCAAAGAGTGAACACACTCATCAAGCGAAAACTCACACTCCAGTACTTTATGGTTACCTGCTGACCACGCCTAATCTTCAAACATACTGCACATTCCAACCACTAACTTTACTTTCTCCCATTTTTGTCTTTGCAGACTTGTTGGGCTTTGCACCTTGAGGACTTGTGCAATCCTGCTTTACAAATTCACTTTTACTTTGAGAAAGTTTAGCAGATAGTTTCAATTCAGAAAAATGTTCTCTATTCAAAATGAAAACAATTCCGAAGATAACATTGTTTATTTTAATTTGCAGATTAAAAATATCTATTAGTTTCTACCCTAAAATTTTAGTTAAAAGTGAAAGGTAGCTCTCCGTTTTGCTAAAGCTAAAGTGAACTTCAAAAATAAGCCGGCAAGTCATCTAAATACCCAAATCAGGCGGTCCATTGCTATAAAATGACCACAAACTGAAGACTCACACACAGGTCTGCACAATGTCCAGCTGACTAAAGCACATATGAAAGGGAAGCAGCTGAACTGCTCAAGGCTGGTTTGATCAGAGGAAACAGAACCATGAGAATTCAGTCATTGCACAACAGTGCATCTGCAGCTGGTGAAGCTACAAACTGTTGACTGTTGCTACAGCATCAACAAATCTGTGCCCCACAAAAAAAAATAATAATAATAATCTAGAAATACAAACTGATGCTCCTTTACCAGAATGAGACACGCTGTGGATGCAGTTCAGAGCACCAAAGCACTGAGATTTCACTGGCAAAAGCTCTAAAAGACGTAAATCCCACTGCAACATGCGAATAGATAGACTGGAAAAGGGGGTGGAACTGTGTGGTACCCCAATTGTTCAGATCTTACCACATAGATGATGAATCTGCTCTGTCATTTAGCAGCACTAAATGGACATGGAGTTCCTCAAGGCTCCATTCTTGAAACACTTATTTAATGCCTACATGATGAATTTACCTCAGAATACAGAAGACAACATTTGTTACCATATGTATGCTGATATGAGTGAGAAAACAGAGTATCTGCAGTCAGAGGCTTCTTCAGATTCGCTGTAGTACAGACAGCTACTGGAGGTGTTTCCTGCCAACAGCCACCATCTTCAATAACTCTTTGAAAAATCTGAATTAATGAGCTGGAACAACATTTAATTTCCCTTTGGGATTAATGAAGTGTGTTTGAATTGAATTAAATTAAATTGATGACACACAACTCTAAATGTCTCCATCACCACATCACTGCAACTCCTTAAAGTCATTAAGTAAGTGTGCTATAATATCAATTTAATGCTGAAAATACAAAAATCATTGTCTTAAACTCAGGAGAAATGCAAAAATTGAGCATTCATGATACCTGGGTGTTAGGTCGGTAAAAAATTAGTTTCAGCCCAGAAACTAGACTTTGTAGACAACAAGCAAAGAATGAGTGGTGCAGTAGGCTCTGTTATTGTGATGCACAGCATGATTATTCATGATGCTCTTCAGACTCTCTTTGTTAACAGGCTGATTGCTTCGTCATCCATGTGAACCTTTTGCATTAAGGTTTTGCTGAGCAGGTAGGAGTGTGAAGGTGACCAGTGGGCCTCTGACTCTTTGGATTTGCCTGCCAGTGAGGTGAAGCAGCAGTGTGTCTGCTGCAGCTAATGAATCAGACCGGACTTGGTGTTGAACAATGTTCTCAATCAGGAGATCAGAATGACTCATGAATGGAGCTCGACTCACAACGAACTCATAAAATATGCTAATAATATACAGATGGTTGCACTTTTCTGAAGAAATGATTGAATGATGAATGAGAATTTGATGCAGCAACACTGAGCATTCAGTTATTTAGAAACTGTGCCATTGTACCATCTATTTAGAGTTGTGCAGCATGTGAGTTTTGCGAGTAGCATGTGGCAGCAGAGCAGATGGTAGTGGAGAGCCTGTGAAGAATGCTAAGTTTAATGCTGTGAAAATACCATGCCTTCGCCTGGGTTCAATAATTATGACTCACTGATCCATATTTGTGCAGTTCTTGTTGAAATAACTGCATGTTTACGTTAAACGCATGCATGAATAAGATGCTGTTTCTCCAACATAAAGCGTTTGCTTCGCGGTTTTCAGCGTCTGTAATTAATTTGATGAAACAAATCAGTGCCTGGCAGCATGGAGTGTTTGCCATTTATCTCCGTCTCCAGCCTACCAGCCAGCTGCACGTTCTGGTTCCTGATGGCAGCAAGAGACAGCCCAGGGCTCAGACTGACAGAGAAGACCAAGGAGAAGTGAGACTGCAGGCCATGCCAGGGAACATGTTGGGGAGCCCAACTACTCATATGGACAGATGGGACAAGCAGGGATGCACTTTTGGATTAATTGGCGAGAAGATGACAGAGGATAAAACCAACCATGTGCACTAAAGCACAATTATCTGCAAGAACCCTGGACACAAGCACAGAAAGTTGAGTATCTGACAGCAGATGAGGAGCCTTTTTTTTTTCCTGATTATGAGCAGTGTGAGTGGTTTTGCTTGGAAGCCAAACAGGTTTCACAAATGGAAATTAGCTACATTATCTTTTGTGCTTTATTCTGGGGCAAAGCGAGCAGGAGAAATCACACACAAATAGATTTGCCCACAGCCCAATTATTGATTGCTCAGCTACATCTGCCCTGAATTAACATATTCACACAAATTACCTCTGATAAACGCGAGCAACAGTTAGGCTGTTCCTGTTTGAATTGCGCTGAAAGGCCCTCCAACATCTATAGCAGCCATAATCTTTCCCAAAATTAAGTGAAATCCTTTAAAATCCTGAATAGAGCTGATTCAACCTCCTATACTCTGCCACCTGAAAGCAATAGCCATACCTGGGCTGATGTTAAATTACTGCCATATGATTACAAATACAAGATGTTGCAATATTTACTCATAAATGTGACAATCTGAGCTAAAATGATGACTGGCTGCAACAGGTGGGAGAAGAACCTGATGCTTTAAAAAGCCTGACAGAAGATCGTTTCTGTCTGAAAAGGGAAGTCTTTCTGAACTTCTATACATCTCTTGCTGCAATGCTGCAATTAAAAGAACGGCAAATTTCATGAAAAGTTTGGCTTTCATTCCATGTTCAGTTGTGCTTCAGCCAAATATCAGACTGTTTCTGATGTTTTTCTCCTAAAAATCACATGAATATGTATATATATTATTTATCTTTTGAATTCCAATTAATGAAAGCATTTTGTGCCAGTATTTGGGTAAACTATGCACCATATGGGGTCTATAGTTACAATCACCCAAAAGCAGAAAAAACATCAACTCTACATACTTCAGTATTTTTATTTATAAGTAGACATATTGTCTTTATGACTTTCTCCAGCTTATTCTCCAGATTTTGTAATCTGTCAGCGAATAAAAAATCGTAATGATCAATAAGCTGGAAAACTCAGGTTGTGTTGCAGCAAATCCCAGCCTAAATGCTAAATTTATGTAAAAAAAAATCCCACATTTTCAAAATCAGTTTGACGACATTTAAGTCACAATTCACTGAGAAAATATACGGCAGCCTCAGTGTCAGCTACACCAATCAGGCATAACATTATGACCATGGACAGGTAGATTGATGATATCCATAATGGTCCCTGTTAGTAAGTGGGCAGTAAGTGAAGAGTTGACATGTTGGAAGCAGGAGAAAGGGCAGGCGTAATGGTTTGAGTGAGTTTAACGAGGGCCAGATGGTGATGACTAGTTGACTGGGTCAGAACAACCCGGTCAGCAGAGGTCAATGTCTATTTGAAATGGTCAAGTCAAAGGAAGGAACTCTGATAAACTCAAGGCTAAGTGATGCACAAGATGACCAGACTGATCCGAGTCAACAGATGAGCTGCTTTAAAATAATTGGAACCGCATGAAGCTAAAAAAAAAAAAACACTTGAGTTCTGGGTAAAACATATTAGCAGACAAAGGAGGGATTTTTATGTTAAATGCAAAATACATATATTTTTTGCACAGTTTTGCTCTTCTTTCAGCAAGTGGCATGTTTCAGAATCTGTAAACTTCAGTTAATGTTTATTAATTTACTAAATTAGTTGGCAATTATTTCAATAATCTGATTTTTTCAGTTCTAATTTCATTTTAAAAATAAAAATTATAATGCAACTTAGTCTAAAGTTATGTAAAACATCAAAAGTAAATATGTGTTTCTTTATTGTAAAAAGAAACACTTCATTTCATGCATAATATTTTATCAAGGGGTAAAGAAATAAGTTTCCTTGAAGATTCAGGAGGCCATAAACAAGCATTCCTCCAAAAACATATAATATGGTCTTAATTTACAGTAATTCTGTTGATTAAAATGTAGAAACTGAACTAAAACTAAGATGACATCAATACAAAATACCGCAGCTTCACATGGAAATCATGGGTGAATGCTGATTGGCAGATCAACACATAATTAGGGAAAAAAATCATAATAATATGCCTGAGCTGTACATAAATGTTAACATGAGCAGGAAGTTTTGTGTGTGTGTGAATTCATACCGAAAGCCCTAGAAACCGACCAGGAACCTACATGAGCTTAGAAATATTTTTTTTCCTGAGGTGGAGAATCTCTCCACAGACTCATTCCAATGAGCCATGTCGCTGGTTGACAGCTGGAGGCTTAAATTTGGTCCCGAGATGAATAATAAGACCAGGAAAAGCGTCCTTTCATAAAAACAGGGCAGAATATTTGTGAAACTTTTATGTCAGCTTCACTCAGTTTAACCTCATTCACAGCTGAGCAGCAAAAGGGCGCAACTTCACTCAACACCAAGACCACTTTTTAGACTAAATGAAATTAGTTCATTTTCTTTAAACGGAGCCACGTGATTTGGACTAAAACTAGCCACACATGTGCAAAACAAACCATTAATTTCACATTTCCTTACCTCTGTATCCAGCTGCACCAGCTCCATTGTGGGCCATGGCTCCGCGATTTGTGCAAGAGGCATTTTGGCAGGAATTTGATTCTTTACTCTTAGTTTCCCCCGAGCTGCTGGAGTGTGACTGTGCTCTCCTCCGAGTTGTCCGTGTCGCTCTTGTCAAGTGCAAGTTCCAGAACCTCCTGGTTCAGGTCCCAAGTCCCAGCAGAGCGCAGATTTAACAGCACTTTGTTCTCCGCTCAAAGCAGGAGAGGTGAGGAGAGGACGCGCTGCAGCCAGGAGCTTTCCTAACACTATCCCCCAGATCTGATCTAATTTTGGAGCCTGTTGGTCTGCTTAGCTGCTTTGTTGGGAGCGCAAACAGTTTTTCCTTCCAGACGAGCGCGTCGGGGGAGCTGAGGCGTTGCAGGAGAGGAGCGGAGCGCAGCAGCGAGCAGGGGGCTAATCCAGGCTCCTTTAATTACCAGCGCGGCGCACTGAGCTTAATGTCACACCGAGGAATCACAGTCAGCCTCTCTCTCTCTGTGTCTCTGGCGTCTCCGCAGTCGACGTCGTCTCGGATCTTTGCGTCCTCCTCGGCGCGTGTGCTTTCTCCCGGTCAGGAAAGGAAGGAAGGCTTCCCGGCAGGACACGGAGCGCTCGCAGACCTCCGTGTGTATGGCTCCGTAGTAAGAGCACTCTCCCAACTCGAGCTGTCATTGGCAGATCCAACCCCCCATTTCTTGCGCCCGTTCCGCACCGGCCCGTCAGCGCCACCCTCTGGTGGAGAGGAGAACTGTAAATACGTAATGCAGGGTGGAGAATGCCGCTAATGAACGGCCTGCTGCCGCTCAGGCTTCATGTTGCTGAGTCCATCAAGTCAATGTATTTACAGAAGCATGTCAAAAAAAATTGAAAATTAGTTTTATCCCTCATTAATTCCACTCAGTTCAAGTGAAACTCGTAAATTCAAAGCTTTTATTTTGATGACTGTGTATTACAACTAATAAAAGCCCGAAAACATATTAAACAAGACCAATAAAAATAAATTATTCTTCACATCGCATCACATTCAACTCTGCTGATTTTAAAGATAGTCTTTGGCACCATTTGTTAGGAGGCTATACCATAAAAGACAGATCAAGCTGTCTGCTCAAAGTATACTGTATCCAATCATATTAACTGAAAGCTTAGTGGAAGGAAAAACGTGGGGTTGAAAAATGTGCACAAACAACAGGGGTTGAGTGCATTGTGATGTAAAGCAACAGCCAGCCCAAGATACTAGCAAATTAATCAACCATTAGACCAGTGGATTTATAAATAGGCCATGAGTAAAAATGCAATCTATGCTCGAGTGATAATGAGTAAAAATGGTGTGAAAGGAAGCCAGGGATCATTGATGTTTAAAATGTAAATGAACAATACATTTTTACACCCTACCATTCTTTATGGTTGTCTCATTTAAGGATGAACTACAAAAAAATATCTCAACACAAAAAAAACTTATTAGCTTTTTGCAAAAAGAAACAAACCTCTTTGTTTTTGTTGTAAAAGGACTTTGTGACGTATATTCAGTGTTAGTCTTCAGTTGTAAAAAACTCTGCAAACAAATTGACACCTTGATTAATAGGTAGGATCTTATTTAACCCCAGCTGAGGTCCTGCAGATACCAGGATGAGAGATTCAACTGGCTTAAGTCCTGAACCACAGAAAAACATCAGAAATGTCTTACTGCACTACGAAAGAAATTTAGAATAAAATACAATGTATCACTGTGTCCAGTATGAGCTTCATTTCTTATTTTTGTGACACACCTGCACAGAGAACACACAATGATCATGTAAAAGGTTTATAGAAGCCAAAAAAAAGCTGAAATATCTTTCGTGATGTGATCTCAGAGCAGCGCTGAGAGAAACTGACTTTTCTCATGAGCTGCTGCTTCACCCCAAACTGTATTTTTGGTTTTTGCACAGATATATTTAGTGCACAATGCCTTTAGACTCCCATCTCCAAAAATGCTCCATGAGGTTGCAAAAATTATATAACATTCTTGATTACACAATAACTGTGATGTAAAGGAAGTTAAGAGAAACGGGTCGTGATCGGTGCTGTTCTGATCCGGCTCTGCTCTTTTCATTGACAACAGCTCTCGTGGAAGTCCTTGTAATCTCCGCTGACATAATGCGTCCCATCCACCTTCATCACTTCCCCGCTTCATTCACCACCAAGTGGATTCTGCTCCTGGCCATCTTTGGTTACTATTGGCAACTGAAGGCCATTCAGCTGCCTTGCTTTGTCGCTCTGATGAATTTTTGATTCAGATTCAGATGAAAATGGTTTTTCAGGCACAGAAGGGAAACATGAATTGGAGTAATACAATGTGTGATGATTGGTATCTAAATGAGCTGAAGGTGTAAATGCAAACTGTTGCTGCTGTTTTCACTGAGTCTGTGTATTAATGCCAAGCCACTGATTCCTGTCTGACATTGCTGTGGCAGGTGAATCACACTCACTGTCTACACTGGAGGAGGTGGGAAACACTTCCTTTATTATGTAACAGCAGCGTTTGCTGTGGGTTTTGGACTTTGCATCCAAGCTGCTACGAAACCTTATCTTTACACTTCGGAGACTGAATGCCACGTTCATTCATGCCTGAATGCCCACACAACGGGGAAAAATGCAACTGACAAAAAGACAGTATGTAATTCTGTGATCTCTGGAACAGAGCCGTGGAACGATGGCATGGAAAGAAGGTTGGATCACCGTTCTTTCTTGCCAACACATCACGTCCAGATAACTGTGATTCGCAAAGCCACATCAATCCTAAACATCATTTTTCAGCTGTCAGTTTTTTCTCCATGATGGATTATCAGCCTCAAGGAGCTTTGAAGGCACCTCCAAATGTAATGTGTTTTTTATTTAGTGCAGCCACACCACTGTTATCCACACCTCTCTCTCATCCCTCATTCTCTCCACCATCTCTTTTCTATCTCCATTATTCAGGACAATCGCTGTTTTCTCCTCTGTCATCCACATGGAGAATATAAGCAGACTGATATTAAATGTTTATGACTCCTAGCAGCACCCCCAATAAAGATCTGTCTAAGCAAAAAAGAAATAAACCATCTTTCACTGGAATACGATGTGATAAACCATTAAAAATGTTTTGAAAAATCCAACATTAAGTTTGAGTACATTTATTCAATAAAGAAAAAAGTTCAAAGTTAAGAAATAATTAAAAAGTGCTCAGATTTATCTTGCCACCCTTGTAAAGTAGGATCTGTGATGCTGTGGGCCTTTTCTCTAGCAGACACTAGAAACATAGGAGTGCATGGAATCCATTAAAGGATAATAATCCAAATAATAATCCAAATAAACTCAAAAATTTCTAATCAAACAAGCTTTACGTGTAGACTTTCCCAAATTGGAGGTCATAAAGATCATTACAATGTTTACAACCGCCCCCTGTCTATACAGTTATATTCAATCACATTTACAAATGTGGTTACATTTATAGACCAAACTCAGAATGGTAACCAACTGGGGGTTAAGTGCCTTGCCAAAGAGTCCAGGTGATGTGACAGGAGGAAGTTAAAATCAAACCTACAACCTGAATGAAGATCCAAGTTTTAGTTTGCACTTCAGGTCACCAAGTGAAATAGGAAGCATTTAACTCCTGTACAATTCATCCTGATTCTCATATCCCTTCACTGCCCCATCTGGGATTTCTCCTGCTGAGTTGGATTTCAACCGAGCCAATTATTAAAAATGAGCAGAAGTTTTGAACAATGACTTCAATTTTCTGAGCCGTTTTATTTTTTTAGTCTGGGAATGGCAGGAAGTGAACGAAGCAATTCAGTCCATGTTGGCCACGCTTCCAAATGCTGCATTAACATTAGCAGCCATTTTGTTAGGCTCGACACTTCTCTCTTTGCAGTGGAGGATGGTTGTCCTCGTCCCTAGTGTGTGCGTGTGTGTATGAGATTTAAAGTTGAGTGTGGAGGCAGCTCAATCTGGTGTCAGACTGAGCAACAAACAATCCAGATGGGTTTCGATTCCAGGAGCAGCGAGAATAAAGACAATTACGTCACTTCCTGCTTTAAGGAATCTCCTCTGCTCATAATGCTGTTTGACATCACAGGTGACATTACTGACTCAGAGAGATGTCCCGCTTCCACCCACTCTGGGGATGCCCAAACTCTACCTGCAGCTGCACGAATAATCCAGGAAAAACATGCGTCAGTAACATGCACGTGCAACAAAGCTGGATCCCTCCCTGATATTTGTCACCATGGAACCGAAACATGTTCCCTGTCTAACTGTGTGTTACAAAGGCTCGAGTGGACATTACTGTTTGTTATTGAGATTGGGCCAGGTGTTGGTTGGTTTGGTCTGGGACGGGGAGGTGCGCCACCCAGTGGTGAGTTCTCCATGGCACTTTCAGCAGCTGCAGAAACACCGTGTCTCTGAGCGTGGAGGCGTGCAGCTGGTGCCGACGGTTTCGGTTGGGGTGGATGTGCGTTCCTGACTTGTTGTAAGTGTTTTGTTGTTAAATGTGTTAAGGTAGTTATTATTTAGTAGTTCCGCCTGTGCGGTATGATGACGTTGTGTTCGTCGGGCCGTTGTTAGCATGCTGCACATTGTTAGCTTCTCACCTGCGAGTATATGTTGCATAGTATTTCAAGTATTTTGGCTTATTACTGTTCGTGTGCTCGTTAGTATCCGTACATGTTGATGTGCCTGTTTATTGTGAATTTTAAGTTACTTCACGTGGGTAAACCTCTTTAGCTATCAGTAGTAGCATTTGATGAACATGTGGTCAGTTTGTGGCCAGCAGGTGTCACTGCTGCCACTTGTACTGGATAAATGTGCAAGGTGAATTAATGTGGGCTTATTTCTGTTATGATCTAGACCACATCTCCAACTCCAAGCCCATCCTTTGCTGCACATCTGTACCACTGCTGTACCAACTCAATAAAGAGAGATTGCAAAGAAATCCCATCTACAGTTTGTCCTGATCGACACACAGTGGCGAGTGTAAATATCCCACCAGCCTTAACTTCAGAGTAGATCCTCACCTACAATTTTGGTCCTTCGAGCCGGATCAGGACACTTACCACTGTTCAGCATGCAGACCAGCCAAGAAGCAACAGTTAGACCGAAGCGGCAAACACGCCCACCTTCATATTTACAGGATTATGAAACCAGTTATATGGGGCTTCATCTTCAGCCTTCATTTGATTATGGAGGTGTACAAGCTGGTACTGGATGCTATGATAGCTCGTATTCACCAGAAGAGGGAGCTGCCAAGATGACACCCCTCACCCCCCCATCTAGTACACCACGATGGCCCAACAGTCAATGGGAAATCACGGTAGATGAGTGGGTTGGTTCCCCAGAACAGAGAGTTACTGAACCACAGCGGTGGAAGAGCTTATCAGAAGAGGACTTCAGAGATTATTCTGCATCTTCACACCCCAGACAGTTAATGCAGACCTCCTCACTATACCGCTCAGAGCTGGAGCTGTTAAGAAGACAGAGAGCTGAATTTGAGCAGTCTAAAAAGGCAGTGCGTGTTGAATTGGCTGAACTCAGAGAATTAAAGGAAGAAATGAAGAGGAGGATGGGACCTCCCAAGCAGAGCACAGCCACTGTCCAGCAGAGGTTTGGAGTCCCACCACCAGCATATGCACCACCACCACCTCCAACACAGCTGGCGAACAATGAGGAGGAGGAGGAATGGCCTGATCCTCCACCATGGCCTGAAACAAGAGAGGAATTTGAGCCTTCTCCACCATCCCAGCCAGTTCTGACTATGTTGGAGAAGCTGATGAGTGATCTACAGCTCATAAAGAATCAGAGTCAGAGCATGATGCGTCAAAGTAAGCCTCCTTTTGCACCACATCATACAGCTTATGTTAGTAACAGTAACGTGGAGGTGCAACAAGGAAAGATGAGGCACAGCGATACCAGATATCAACCGCCATCTCACCCTCCTCATATTGGAGTAGGAAGACAACAGTTCCGTGGACCTACCACTACGCAAGAGGAGATGCTGACAGATGTTCATGGGTCACCAAGGGCAGAATGCTTGGAATCAACAACAGGTTTGCATCCTCCTTCGACCTTACCAGTTCTCACTGAACAAACCTATCGAGGTCCTAGGCCAAGCATTCCCTACTTTGCCAGACGAGACCCCAGCGACTTTGCTCGGCTAAAGATTGCCTTAACTAATCTGTTACCTCCTGATGGGACAGAGCTGTTCAAGTACCAAATCCTGGTGGATCACCTCAAACTTGAGGAAGCCAAACTCATCGCAGATTCTTATTTGAACTCCGCCACACCATACTCGGACACTATGGAGGCCCTCAATGAGAAGTTTGGCCAGCCACATCAGATGGCATTGAATAGGATTGCCAGTGTAATGGATGCTCCAGATGTCCGCCGAGGTGACTCAGCAGCATTTGAGAAGTTTGCTCTCCAAGTCCAGTCTCTGGTCGGGTTGCTCAGAACATTGGGCCCAGAGGGTGATGCTGAGCTAAAATGTGGATCACATGTAGCCCGCCTGCTGAGTAAATTGCCTGCAGATCAGCGTGCAGACTTCCGACGAGCTATGTTCCGCCATCCCAACGCCGTCTACACATTGGTAGATTTTGCTGAATGGCTCCAGTATGAAACGTGGTGTCATAATTCTGATAGTCATGATTCTGGATCAGGAACTAAAGACAAAGCAATTCATCAGAAGAAGAGGGTCACCACTATACTGCATGGATCCAAGGACGGTTCAGTTCCCAATTATTCAGGGAAGAAGGGCACCAAAGCAGAACGTTATTGCCCCTACTGTGAAAGTACGCACCATTATCTCAGCCAGTGTTCTGACGTTCAGAAGTTGTCAAAGGACCAACTGTCTCAGTGGATAAAGGACCACAACAGATGTTGGCGTTGTGCAAGATCTCATCATGCAGCTCAGTGCGATCTCCGGAAACCCTGTAACCTATGTCAAGGGAAGCATCTTCAGGTGCTCCATGATGTAAACACCAGAGCCAACAAAGAAACGACTAAGGAGGAGAGTTGTCTCATCAGTACCACCACTGACATGCTTTATCTTGACAGACCACTCGAGGTCAGCAGAGTCTTGCTGAAAGTGGTCCAAGTCACTTTGCATCACAAGAACCACAGCCTCAAGACCTATGCTCTGCTCGATGATGGTTCTGAACGCACAATGCTCCTGCCCTCCGCTGCCCACAAGCTTGGCCTGCAGGGAAATCCAGAGACTTTGAATCTGAGAACTATAAGGCAGGATATCCAGACACTGAGAGGTGCTTCAGTTTCCTTTCATATATCTCCTTCCTTTAGCAGTCACAGCCGCTTCGCTGTGAATGGAGCCTTTACTGCTGATCGTCTGGTCCTAGCAGAACAGTCCTACCCAATTGACAGACTCCGGAAGCAGTTCAAGCATCTGTCTGATCTGCCTCTGCATCCCTTTAAGAATGCACAGCCTCTGATCCTCATTGGTACAGACAACCCTCACCTTATCACCCCTATCGAACCAGTCCGGTTAGGTCCACCGGGTGCACCTGCTGCAGTCAGAACCAGACTCGGATGGGCTCTTCAGGGACCAATGAGAATAGCAACCAGTGGTCTCCAACACCCACAGTGCTTGTTCACATCAGTTTCCCACTCTAACACTGAGCTGCTGAGGAATGTAGAGAAACTCTGGCAGACTGATGTTCTTCCCTACCGGAACGAGAAGACAGTAACTCGTTCCAAACTGGACCAAGAGGCTGTGGACCTGTTGGAGAAGAAGACGGAGCGCGTGTGTGTGGATGGGGTTCTCCGTTACGCTACACCACTGCTTCGAAAGAAAACCATGCCTGCCCTCAAAGCCTCTCCTGATTCAGTAATGTCCAACCTGCGGAACAATGAGAGGAGATTAAGTAGGAACCCAACAATGGCTAATATATATCAGGAGGAGATTCAGAAACTGGTCCAGGCAGGTACTGTGGCAAAACTTGATCCCCAAGAAACCACAGCTGATGGAGAGTCATGGTTCATCCCTCATCATATGGTGAGCCATAATAACAAGAACAGGCTTGTGTTCAACTGTTCCCACCAGTACCAAGGTCTCAACCTCAATGACTTCCTACTACCTGGACCTACCCTCGGAGCATCGCTCTTAGGAGTGCTGCTACGGTTCAGGGAACATGCCATTGCCATAAGCAGTGATATAAAGGGGATGTTTCACCAAGTTCGCCTCCTACCAGAAGATAGACCCCTCCTGAGGTTCTTGTGGCGGGACCAGGTCAAAGACCGACCACCAGACATCTACGAATGGCAGGTACTTCCCTTTGGCACTACTTGTAGCCCCTGCTGTGCAACATATGCCCTCCAGCGTCACGTTACCGACCACAGTCAAGATGGAGAGGATGTGCGGTTTTCTGTGGAGCAGTGTTTTTATGTCGACAACTGGTTGCAAAGTTTGCCATCTGCAGAGGAAGCAAGAGCCTTGGTGGATAAATTAAGAGCATTGCTTCTTTCAGCAGGGTTCGACCTTCGTCAGTGGGCAAGTAATGCGACGGAGGTGATCAGTCACCTACCAAGTGAATCCCGTTCCCCCACTGCAGAACTCTGGCTGACACAAGACAAGTCCGATCCCTTTGAAAACACACTTGGACTCAGTTGGAACATTCATAAAGATGTCATAGGCTACAAACACAGGCCCATTAATTATGGACCTTTGACCATGAGGAACATCTACAAAGTTCTTGCTTCCCAGTATGATCCCTTGGGTTACATCCTGCCCTACACGACTCGTGCCAAGGTGCTGGTTCGTCAACTATGGGAGAAGCATCGGGACTGGGATGACCCACTGCTTCCCTTAGATCTACAGCAACTGTGGGAGCAATGGGAAGATGAACTCAAGCTACTGCCACAAGTCACCTTACCCAGACACTTCACTCCTGCAGTCGATGATGCTTCAGTCACGAACAGGCAAATACACATCTTTTGTGATGCGTCGGAGCAGGTTTATGGGTCAGTTGCATACCTCAGGACTGAGGATAGTCAGGGTCAAATCCACCTATCCTTCCTCCTAGCCCGCTCACGAGTAGCCCCCAGGCGACAACTGTCCATACCTCGGTTGGAGCTTTCT
The DNA here is from genome assembly GCF_904066995.2 of Poecilia reticulata. Taxonomy (NCBI): domain Eukaryota; kingdom Metazoa; phylum Chordata; class Actinopteri; order Cyprinodontiformes; family Poeciliidae; genus Poecilia; species Poecilia reticulata. Next base: position 24,107,217 of record NC_088851.1, read on the forward strand.
GCAGCCTTAACAGGAGCCCAGCTAGCTAAGCTGTTAAGTGCAGAACTCACCTTGAGGATCGACACTACCACCTTGTGGACAGATTCCACCACCGTGTTAAGATGGATACTATCGGACTCATGTCGCTACAAAGTATTTGTGGGCACCCGAGTGGCTGAAATTCAAGACCTAACAGATCTACAGTCTTGGCGTTATGTGGATTCAGCCAGCAATCCAGCTGACGACATCACTCGGGGTAAGACCCTACAGGAGTTGTCTGAACACACCAGATGGAACCAAGGACCCTCTTTCTTACTTCAGGCCTCAGACTACTGGCCTACTAATCCAGCAATTCCACTCGAAGAGGAATCCTCAGAACTACGGAAATCAGTATTTTGTGGTGCAACTTCAACCACCACATTCCCAAGCCCAGAATCTGAGACCTACAAAGACTGGCAGGAACTGCTTGAATCCACTGCACAGAACCTACAAGCTGCAGTTGGGAAGGATGTGAGTTTGAGTGCTGAAGACTATCGCAAAGCAGAGAGGCACATTATGACTAAGATACAACATGATGGCTTTCCTGAGGAGATCAGACTTCTAAAACTGGGGAAGCCGGTTGCCACCAACAGTAGGTTACGTGCCTTAGCACCCCAGTTGGATGAAGCAGGAGAAATCAGGGTGGGTGGTCGACTGAGACAGGCAAAGGATCTTGAATTAGGAGCAGTACATCCCATAGTTCTAGATCCGAACCATCCATTCACCAGACTTCTGATACAGGACTACGATCGACGTCTATGCCATCCTGGTCCTGAGCGACTGTTTGCTGACATTCGTCGAAGCTTTTGGATACTGCGAGGTAGAGAAGCAGTTCGACGTCATCAGTCCAAGTGCCCAGACTGCAGACGTTGGAAGTCCAAGCCTACTATTCCCCAAATGGCTGACTTACCGGCTGCCCGTCTCCGTCTCTTTAAGCCTGTTTTCTACTCCACAGGGACAGACTGTTTCGGGCCATTCCACGTCAAAATCGGACGGCGTAACGAGAAGAGATGGGGCATCATATTTAAGTGTTTAACAACCAGGGCTGTCCACCTTGACATCCTCACCCATCTTGATGTTGACTCCTTCCTCATGGCCCTCAGGAGATTCATAGCCCGTCGGGGTACACCTTCAGAAATTCTCTCAGATCAGGGGACCAACTTCCGTGGGGCGGAACGAGAGCTACAACAGGCCATAGCAAAGATGTCTCCTGACCTGCAGCAATCCCTTGCCAAGCAAAGGATTGCTTTCAAGTTCAATCCCCCTGGTGCCCCTCATTTTGGTGGAGTGTGGGAAAGAGAAATACGTTCTGTTAAAACGGCTTTGTATGCCACTGTCGGGGCCCAACCATTGCCAGAAGAGGTGCTCAGGACAGTCCTTGTTGAAGTGGAGGGAATTTTGAACTCGAAACCCTTAGGTTATGTATCCTCCAGCATTGCTGACCCTGACCCTTTAACACCAAATCATCTGTTGATGGGGCGGCTGGACGGGCCGCTGCCCCAGGTTGTGTACCCTACAACTGAACTTCCCAGCAAACGCCGCTGGCGGCATTCACAGGCTTTGGCAGACCATTTCTGGTCCAGATTTATCAGGGAATACCTTCCCAATTTACAAGTCAGACAGAAATGGCAGACTTCTCAAGCTGACCTGGTTGAGGATACGGTGGTCATGCTCGTGGATCCTCAACTTCCCAGAGCACTCTGGCCAGTCGGACGAGTGACCAAGCTGCATCCAAGTGCTGACGGCCGCATCAGGTCTGCAGATGTTCGAGTGAAGGACCGAGTCTACACCCGACCAGTGGCGAGGATGATTGTTCTTCCTGCAGTACCTGAGGATTCCAACAGCCACGGTTCATCATCAGAGACTTAAATTATTGCCTCTGTTTAGAAACAAATGTACTTTATACATTTGGGGGCGGCTGTTACAAAGGCTCGAGTGGACATTACTGTTTGTTATTGAGATTGGGCCAGGTGTTGGTTGGTTTGGTCTGGGACGGGGAGGTGCGCCACCCAGTGGTGAGTTCTCCATGGCACTTTCAGCAGCTGCAGAAACACCGTGTCTCTGAGCGTGGAGGCGTGCAGCTGGTGCCGACGGTTTCGGTTGGGGTGGATGTGCGTTCCTGACTTGTTGTAAGTGTTTTGTTGTTAAATGTGTTAAGGTAGTTATTATTTAGTAGTTCCGCCTGTGCGGTATGATGACGTTGTGTTCGTCGGGCCGTTGTTAGCATGCTGCACATTGTTAGCTTCTCACCTGCGAGTATATGTTGCATAGTATTTCAAGTATTTTGGCTTATTACTGTTCGTGTGCTCGTTAGTATCCGTACATGTTGATGTGCCTGTTTATTGTGAATTTTAAGTTACTTCACGTGGGTAAACCTCTTTAGCTATCAGTAGTAGCATTTGATGAACATGTGGTCAGTTTGTGGCCAGCAGGTGTCACTGCTGCCACTTGTACTGGATAAATGTGCAAGGTGAATTAATGTGGGCTTATTTCTGTTATGATCTAGACCACATCTCCAACTCCAAGCCCATCCTTTGCTGCACATCTGTACCACTGCTGTACCAACTCAATAAAGAGAGATTGCAAAGAAATCCCATCTACAGTTTGTCCTGATCGACACACAGTGGCGAGTGTAAATATCCCACCAGCCTTAACTTCAGAGTAGATCCTCACCTACACTGTGGGATGTGAAACTTAACGGAGCCGTGGAGAAACGGATGGCCGGCTTGTTCTCTGAGCCGGCAGCTCACAAATCAGATGAACTGATGTGAAAATGACTCTGTTGATTAACCTCGTTTTATTTCAGTTGAACTGAAACTGGCAGATGAAGAGAGGAGGGTGAGTGATGTTGAGGGAGCTCAGGGGGAAACAATGAATCATAACATGGAGCTCCCTGTATCGATGTAAAAAGTGCCATTAAAATGCAAATACATGCGCACTCCAGCTGTGAAGTGGCTGTCAGATTTGAAACAGGATGTCAGAAATGATCCATACAATAATTATTTTAGCTTTTCTAATATTTACTGTTGATGGTGCTCTGTTTATATTACTTGTCAATAATTATTTCTAAACAACAAGAAAGCTGGACTTTCTCTGTTGAGCAAATCTGTGTTTTATTATCATTCACACGCCTTCTGGCACTAGCTTATTGGATCCTCATCAACAGATTTAAGTTATTCAAGGTACTTTGCTTGTTGGGAGAAAAGAAAATAAAGGAAAAGAGACGTTTTTATTCAAGCACCTTAGCTCTATTATTTGGAGTTGCTACAACATGACATGCTGGTTTCAGCATCAGGCTGTGGGGGGAACTGGGAAGTTGGCCAAAGTTAAACCAAACGCAGGACAATCCTAGAAGAAAACCTTTAAGAAGCTGCAAAAGACTTGAAACTGTGCTGGAGGTTCATGTTCCAGCAGGACATCGATCCTAAGCCTGGGGTGTCAAACTGATTTTTAATTTAATTTGGGCCACATCAACGTCATGAATGTACTCAAAAGGGCCAGTTGTGGCAAAATGTATTGACAAAACAAGATATTAAAATGTTAAAATATGAATTAAAAAGGTGCTCTGTATTTGTTGAGTCCTTATCAAAGTTAAATAACATCAAACTTTTTTCACATTAATGTAATTTAGCAGAATACAGATAAAAACTACCTGAAGGCTCGACCAGAGCATAGAGTCTCTCTACACTGTAAAAGCAAACGTCTCTAATTTACAATAAAATACCGGCAGCTGTGGTTGCCAGAATATTACCGTATTTATATGAATTTTACTGTATTTACATGGTAAAATTCTGGCAACCACAGATGCCATGCCATGGTATTTTACCATAAATTGGAGATGTTTTTTCTTTTTTTTTTCAGTGTAGAGTCTGGAGGGTCACATAAGATATGGTGGGTCAGATTTGAACGCTGGACCTTGAGTTTGGCACATGTGCTCTTACAAAACAACCAGAGTGACGACGGAAGGGTTTAGATTAATGCATAATGTTTCAGAATGGTCTAGTTAAAGTCCTGACCTAAATCCAATTGAGGATCCAGGAAAAGACTTAAGAATGATGTTGCATTTTGCAGAGAAGAATGCATATCCACTTAATATCTCATTCAGTCAGCTTTCATTTCAATATCTTTACTTTCATCAAGGTTGTAATTTGTATATTCAACATTTTTAATTACTAATTTGTAGCTACCCAACAGTGCAGATGATCCCAACAGAACTTATTTCAGTTGTACACCTCTTCAGCCTCTCTTCAACCTGCTGTGATAAAGCAGGCATTCATGTGGGGGAGGGGTGGATGGCTGATTTCAGCTTGAAATGAGGCGCACAGGGCGTGCCAGATTTCAGCTGAAGGACTTTTAGACTGGTGGTGATAACTGCTGCTTATCAGAGCTGAGAGAGGACACGTGCAAAAGAGTGAAAGAAACCAATTATCTGCTTGATATTGAAGGAACAGTAATTAACCAATCTGTGCTGAATGACGACAGAAGGAGGTAATGTAATTATAAAAAGCCTGGCTCTTTGCCATTAAGACTTCAGATGCAAGCAGTTTCTTTGCATTCCAAACATCAGAGCAATCATCACTCACACAGAAAGTGCTAATAGGACAAAGAGGCTGCAGATGCATCGAGATGGTGACTTTCATATAAAAATAAAGAGGAGCAAAAGCTGGTAAAGAAATAATATTCACTGAATATTCCTCTTTATTCCTCTTTATTTTTATACTTCCAGTGGTTTTCCAGTGGTTTTCCAGTGGGTTTTTGTGTGTGTGTGTGTGTATTTGTGATCACAACCAGATCTTTTGTAGAAAGAGAACAAGAAGTAACAAGATCATCTGACTCAGAGAGCAACAGCATGTCAAGGCTTGACGGCGTTCCTCCAGTATTTGGGTTGGGCAAAAAAAAAAGAAAAGGAAAAAAACCAGGAATCCAGGAGTATTGTCTTTGAAAGCACCTGTGATACAAACTCAACTCTGCACAGACAAACAACAGTAACATTCTCCGGTTACTGATTATCCTGTACAGGAGAGGAGAAGCTAAATGCTAGCTGTCAGCAAGTCAGTGCTGGAAATGCACTCATCCCTTCACTCATTTATCACACACTTTGTTCATTGTAGCATAAAACCACAAAGTGTCACTTACTGATGTATAAATATGGCTTCTGCCCGGACCAGGCCTCTTCAGCTTCGTTCAAAAGCAACAACAGCAGGGGGTGCCAGATATCTGAGGGCAGCACTTTGATGAATACGGCTTTTTGATCAGGCCATGCCCTTTACTGCCGTAAGAGAAACTGTGCACTGAAAACTTTGAGACACGGCTGTGAAACTTATCACATGACTCTAAGAAAGCATGCAGATATTCACTAAATCCCCTTTATGGCCCAGAAACCGAAAAGCTCAGGAGCAGAGCAGCTGACAGTTTGAAGGTGTTAGAAAACACTATTTAGATTCATTATGTAACTTTTTAAGATTCCACCAACAGATGTGAAATCAATCAATCAATCAGTCAATCAGTCAATTAATGTTTACTTTTAAATAAATGAATGCAAAATAAATAAATACAATGAAAAAATAATCAAACATCCTGAGCAAAAACAAGCTGTCATTCTGAAAAGATTCAATTCATATGATAGAACATGCAAGAATTAAAAGAAAGATACGTATGCATAAAAATAACAATTATTATTATTATTATTATTATTATTATTATTATTATTATTATTATTATACAAATGATTATTATTAGAAATTAGACAATCATTCAGCAGTACAGATGGCTCAATAGAAATTATACACAAAAATAAACAAAATGTTAAATATAAGCATAGATTAAACTAAAATAATAAAACTGGATTATAACTCAGCTAAGAAAAGTCGGAAAATTATCAATTTAAACGTATGTAAGCTTAAGGAACATGAAGATAAATAAAATAAGACAAAAACTTAGTTAAATTTTATTATGCAGACGGGATATTTTAAAATCAGAGACTGAACCACAAGTTTTAGTTTTTCACATCAGAATAGACACCTGCAGAGTTCATGTGTTAAACTGTGGAGTTTTATGGTAACCTTCACAATATTAGCAAGTAAGATGCTGCTTTGATGATGACATTGAAAACTTTTTGCAGTAAAAAAATGTTGAGTCAAGAATGAAATATTCATAAACTTTGGGCAAAGTTTTGTCATCGTAGGATCCCAGACTTCAGCAGAGTTCAAAGAGTGAATTTAACAACGTTTCTGGATGTTTCTCAGGAGAGCAGACTGGTTGGATAAGAGGATTAGGTCAGCTGGTACTTTTAGCTTTTCTTTTCCCAACAAATTCTTGTGATTATTTATGAATAGAGAATTTCACTCTGTGAGTCACAAAATGCTGAGGATTCATATTGAACAAAGTTCCTGGATTAGAAAGCAGCAGCACAGACGCATCTCAGTAATGAATCTGCTGCACCATTTGGAGACAAAAGAGGAAAAACTGGCCAAATTTACCTGATAGCATCATTAAAAGTTTTATTTATTTCATTATTTTAATTAATAAGATTTAGCATCATTACACATTATGATGTATTTCAAGTGTTTGTCTCTGTTTAAACCGATTGTTTAAAAAATTCACATTATATAATACCAATACAGAGGACTTCTAACACAGAAATGTTATGTTACGGCAGTCATGGAGAAGATTCCTGACCTGACAGTTCCCCACCAAAACAGTTCCTTACGTCTTCCACAAAAAGGTACGCCACAAAAAGCCGCCACTAATTGAATAAAGAGTGCTTTAATATACATGGAAAGTTGTGTGGAAAAAAGTAGAGAAGTAGAGAAAAGGTGCACAAGAAACACGGATAACTGAAGCATAACCACAAAAACTGCAGAAACTGTTTGTCAACAGCTGAATTGAAGCTTACTGATGGAAAGTTAAGTGGAAGAAAAAAGCATGATAGAATAAAAATTAACAATCCACAAAGACAACCATAATCCTTCAGGGATTGTCAAGAATTTCAAGAGCTCTGTGGGGAATTTAATGGAAACACCAGAAACAACAACACATGTGAAGGTCAGTATTAAAGCAAACTGGACTTCCTCAACATGAACAGAACCACAGGCTGATCTCCTTCATGCCAAGCTGCACTGATGAATACGCTGTACAGCACATGGACAATGCAGTTCAGTGTGTATTAAAATTATTGTTCTGGTCTTAAATTATATTTTAACAAATTGAATTTTAGGTTTTCATTCATGTGTAAACCATAATTCTAAAAATTAACTGAACTAAACATATTAAATAATAATACTCTGTTAATATGTAACCATCAATTAGAACATTTTAACTAATTTATGAAAAAATATTTTTTTTAAATGGGGCCGTTTTTAATGAATCAATATGGAAACAGGGTTAAACGGGGGGGGGGGGGGGGTTTAGCAGCCATAATTCCGCAGCTCAGGTGCTGCTGATGTGCGTCATCTGCTCACAGGCCGCAAATCTGCGCCGGTCTCTCTCACGCAGATTCCTCAGCCTGAACGCAGCGTGATTATGAAGGCAGTTATGAATTTGTGCAGGTAGGCGGGGGGTGGTAGGTAGCGGAGGGAGGGGTCCTGCGCCCGGCGGGGCTGACAGCTCCGTACTATTGGCTGACACTAGAGGGGGAAACTCTACCTGTTACCTGAGAAAAGGAGTGCCAGTCGTCATCATCCGATTCCAAACCAGGATCAAGTTTTCCTTCCTCCAGCAGTCCGGAGAGGTAGAAGTCGGCCAGGACCGCCGGGAGCTGAACGAGCGACTGGAGCAGGACTCCGAGCATGGAGCCTATCGCGGCGTGGAGCGAGGAGAGAGTCACCAAGTGGCTCCAAGGTGAGGGACATACCCGCTTCTTCTTTTTAAACACTTGATCCCCTCGCAGGTACTTTGGATCGGGGCGGTTAGGTCGAAAATAGAAGCAGCACGCAAATCCTATTGGAAGTGAAAGGTGGAGGTGGAATGAGGAAGTGAGAGAGAGAAGCCACAACAGTGCAGCTCTGATCAGTGTCAACAACTAAACGTTTCAACCGGGTAAACAATGGCCTTCTGTTGTTTTCCTGCTTATTTTGTTGGACACACAGAAACTAAACAAAGTTCTGTAAAAAAAAAAAAGGGGGAGAAAATGAAAGAGAAGAGATTTAACCACAAAGCTGAGCTTGGATTAATGCTTTCCAACAGTTACAACACAGCGGAGTCTCTACGTCTCTACGCTACTTTGTAGAGAATTTCTATGTTCGTAATAAAAGTTTTTCTGAGCACTTTCAAAAGAAACGAGTCAGCCATATTCGTTTATTTTTTTTAAATATACATTTTGTTTTTACTTCAATTTGAGCGAAAATGGGAATCTGAAAATAATTTCTGTCATAACAGCTTTCTGCATCCCTCTGCTGGTGTTTTGACAATTCACCTTCTGAGATGAACTCCAACTCTTTGCTGTTGGAAGCCCTCCACCTCATCACCCTAAACTTTACCTCCCTAAACAGATGCTGTTATTACTCCCAGTCAGAGGAAACATGCTGGTAAAATTAAGAGATTACTGGTGGGATTTGTAAAGAAATCCTCACAAAGGTGGCATCCAGAGTTTCTATACACAGACAGATTGGTAGATAAAGAGCTTTGCTTTTTGGCTTTTTCTTCTTCTTCTTAAAAATAAATAAATAAGAAAAACAATAAACTTCAAGTGCATCACAAAAAACACGCCGTCAGTCAAAAAGTCGCCACACAATTTGGTTTAAATGACAGCAAGTGATTGTTGAATGATTTTTCTAAAATGTTGCAGAGGTTCTGATGTGTTTGGGCCGGATGCTCCAGAGTTCAGGTGGCTCCAGTGAAAGCCCAGTCAGCTCTCTATTTTAATCTGCTCATCCAGGAGCATCTGCTCACCTCACCTTACTGACCTCCCTGTGGGCTGCAGAATCAGGAGCTCCCTGCCCATTTAACACATAAATTAAACTGTAAGATCTTGAAAATCATTTTAAAATGGAAAGGGAGCCAGAGAAGAAGCTAAAACCGGCATGATGTGGTAATCATATGTACCTATCAGACGCCATGATGCTGCATCTTCAGCCAGTTGCAAAGAACAAGAAAAAGCTATACTCACAAATATAGTACATAAATATTATATCAGTTTTTGATTTAGTTAGTTTGAGGGAACTAAGTGACATCTGATCTTTTTCTTTTTAGCATGTAGCTGTAACTATGCCAACAGAAAACAAAGTGGACCCTGATGAACCCCTGGGGGATCCCAGTAGTTAGGAGTGTGATATGAGTATGAACAGGAATCATTCAATAAATAAATTCAAAACACCAATATGTATTGAAAGACATTGGTTTCAATACATATTGGTGTAAAAATATGTTGTTTTTTTACATATTTTTACGCACTGGTGTAAAAATATGTATTTTTTACACCTATGTGGTGTAAAAAATACAACTGAGTTTATTTAAACTCAGTTTAAATAAAATAACTGGCTTTATTTAAACTGTAAACATTTTTAATAATGCTACACTGTCATAAATCGGAACTCAAGTCAAGTTAATGAAATCCTCAATTTTGTTGTTTTTTTTTAAAGTACTTTGTGATTTTACATTTACTTTTTGCTGTTCATTTTACATATTGCATGTGAAACCCCAGATTTCCTTTCAATGTGACTGTTTCAGTCCTAACCTCGGTACATGCTCCAGAGTGAGAGGCATTTTTCATGCTGGTACATGCATGAGACTTCCTGACACTGGAGAATTTCCATTTTATGCTCCGGACCTGTTAGTAGTAAAAACTAAAAAGCTTTCATGACTTCCAGGTCTGGATGCTCCCACTGATCAGTACCAGGTGTCGGAGTGGCACCTGTCAGGCCTGGACCTGCTCCAGTTGACGTCCCAGGATCTGGAGGCGCTGGGAGTTCAGAAGATCGGACACCAGGAGCTGATTCTGGAGGCTGTGGAGAAACTCTGCTCCCTGGTGAGTGAGAACACACACCTGTGTGTGCGTGCGTGCGTGCGTGTGTGTGTGTGTGTGTGTGTGTGCGTGTGTGTGTGCTTACAGTGCATGCCTGCAGCAGCAGCATCATCTGTCTCCTGTTCTGTCTCCTGTGTGTGTTGTGGAAGTGTTGTGTGAAGTGAGCAGGAAATTACCTGAGTGGTCATATCCATGTTTGGTGAGGGTGTTGTATATTTTGTGATATGACAGCTTGCTGTTTTCCACCTCTGTAATGTTTTCAGATCCCGCTGTTGTTTACACAGTCGTACCAGGAACCGTAGGATAATCTCTTAGAAATCTGGCCAGCACACCCAGAACCACAGAACTTCCTGACATCTTGGCCTTGCCTTAGTGAAATATGTGATGTTTTTACTCAGTGTGATTTCTTAGTACTTCGATCTTACATTCCAGCTCCAGCTTTCCAAGCGTTTTGTAGTAAAAACATTAACTGTATTATTCATGTCAACATCAGATAAGCACTCGTGCTGAATCACATCCAGAGAACTGCTGTGTCCTGGACAATATTTGCGAATGTTTTTGGCGCCTTTTGCATGATTTACTGCATCAGTGCAGCTTGGGCTGGAGGTGATCAGCGTGTGGCTCTGATGAAGTGCTCAGGAAACCCATCGTGCTTTAAAAAACCTTCAGCTTCTCTGCACTGTTGACTCCGACGTCTCATCCTCGTCTTGACGAAGCTCTACTCGACAATACTTAGATTCTCCATGAGGTTTAGGTGTTTTTTGTCAGTCTGAACTATATGTACTTAATGAATCTACATTAGGGATGCACCAATTCACTTTTTTCTCTTTGTATACGGATACAGATGTCTGAGTGTTAGACAGAAAGTGCTGAATTGACTTAAAACATGTATTTTTTTAACAGAGACGTAATTAAACAGATTTACACACTTATCTGACAATGCTGCACCAGAACAGCTCATTTAAACACACCAATAGCTACACAAGCTTGGTCTAACATGTAGAAACAACACAACGTTAATTTGTCCAGTCAGTGCAATCGGGAGTTTAACAGTCAATGTAAATAAATAATAAAGAAACGGAAAAAACAATATATCTTGGTCAAACGTAAAAAGACTGCAACAAATAAACTGCAACAAATCTTCTTTCAAATGGCTCAGAAAGTGCAATTATATAGTTTAGTTTAAAATAAATGATAAAGCTTTATGTCGTTCAGAGCACAAAGCATAGAACTGAATGAATAGATCTGCTCACAGGGATCGGTTGTATTGTCATCGATACCCAATCTATTCTTTTTAGATACAGGTATTAATATTGGACCAGTGCATCTCTAGTCTATACAAATTAATTACTGAAATAAATGACCTTTTCAATTATATTCCAATTTAATCAGATACATGCACAATAAGCTATCATCTCTAGGAAATTTGCATGGAGGCTTAACAAATGAGCTGTTTTAACAAATGAGCTGTTTTGTGTGGAGACTTCCAGAATAGTCTCTGCTTCAGTATAACCAGCAGCTCTGGTGACGTAACAGCCTGTAAACATCAGACTAAGATGGCTTAAACTCCTTGTTGCTGAGTTCTTTAATTAACCGTGATACAGATTGAACCTGTAAGTCTGGAGTCTGTGAATGAGGAAAGTTGCTCCTCTAGTAATTCCTTTTTTTCTCCTCAGACAGACCTTGTGTGTGTGTGGGTGTGTGGGTGCTTGTGTCTGTCATGATGCTCCATGTAGCTCTTAACACTGCGCTCATTCATAAAACCTCCCCATCAGATGCTCACATGGCACAGACAGAAACACTTTCAAGTGCACAGCTACATAATTAACAGCTCCATAAAAGATTCATGGCCACTTGTTGACAGGCTTGTCCTGGTGGCTGGATGATGTGGACCAACAAAGCCTGACCAGCACGAAGCACTTGACCCCGAGACGAGTGGCCCGTAACAATCAAACACTCTGTTTCAGCAGCTGCCGTGTTTCATGATGGGATGCAGAAAACTGGAGAGACAGACAAATGAATAAAGACTGTTATCTTTCTGAAAGACTTTGATTTGATAGCAGGGATAATATGAAGTCTGTGGTTTTATTTGAATTATATTTGACTAGATATAAATCAGTCGTGGGTTCTGATGGGTTTTTCTGCATGGTCTTCCTGTGCATGCAAGGATTCTCTCCTGGTACTCTGACTTCCTCCCACTCTTTGAAAACATGATTGTTAGGTTAACTGGGCTCTCTAAAGTGCCTGCAGGTACGAGTGTGTGCATGTGTTATTGTTTGTCCTGTGTGCTGCCTTGTGACGGGCCTGTGACCTGTCGCCTGCTTGCATTAGCTGGGAGCAACAGAATACTTATCAACACCACCATTGTTATCACAAACATCTTTCTGGAAGAAATATGAACATTTAAGAGGCGGTGGAGTCCCACCACAATCTGGTCCAGAATCTGTGGAGGGAGATAAAGATTACGGTGATGGAAATTAAGCCTTCCTATCACAAAGCCTGCAAGCTCGTTACCAAAGATAACCATCAAAATATCAGTGGATACATGCAAACTGTTGACCGACAGTTATAGAAGCGGTTTGATTATTCAAATACCAAGAAAGTGATTGAGAATTGTGTAGATAATTTCTTTTATGCCATTTTAAAACATAAAATGCTAATCGAAACGGATAAGTTAACTTTTTCATGACTTGTATTCATTTTTCATTTTCTATCAGAAACAAACTTCATGGTTGAATAAATATATTTTTAAATCTAAATCTACCAGGGTTATGAATCATTTTGGGCATAACTGTAAACATAAATATACATTACTAGGATTTACACTAAATTATGTTATTAATTTAGTTTTCAATATGATTTATACAGCTCTGGATTAAAATAAGAGACCACTTAAAATAATATGTTTATCTGATTTTACTCTGTAAAGGTTTATGTTTTAGTAAAATGAACTTTGTTCTTTTATTCTATGGACCACTGACAGCATGTCTCTGAAATTTGAAGCAAAAAATTTAGTATTTATTTGCAGAAAATGAGAAATGATCAAAATAATGAAAAAGACGCAGCGCTTTCAGAGCTCAATGCAAAGAAAACAAGTTCATGTTCATCTAGAAACAACAATACTAACGTTTTAACTCAGAAAGAGTTCAGGAATCAATATTTGGTGGAATAACCAGGAAGTTTTCAGTGGGTTCAGTGCAGCGGGATCTTCATTTCTCCCAGGGCTACATTTGTACTCTACTGTTTTAAATCTTTTATTTTATTAATGTTTTAAATGTAATCTTCTTGTTTAAGTTAAAGAAATGTGCACAAATTGTAAAAATTATTTAATTCAGTAATTTTTAAAAAGTTTTCATTGCTTTGTTGTCATCAATGGATGCAGAAATTATACTGTTTCCACGACAACAAACGTCCCAACCTGCTTTACATTGATAGATTCATTTGGAGCATCTTAACCTTTTTTCACAGTTTTTTAAGCTCAAACGTAACTGAACTGTTCTTAGTTATAGTTCATTGCTGAGGTTTTCTGTGTTGTACCCAGTTGCATGAACGCTGCAATATGAAAATGTCTGTTGGACTGAAAAGTGGAATAATACTCTGATGCTTAAGCTTTCTGTGGATTTATTCAAACCAGACAGCAGAAAAGACACAGGAAATGAGGGAAAGTTGGAGATTTGTTTTCAGCATATGGAACTTGGCCAGAAACAAACCACAGCGTATGAAAATGTGATTCAAAAACAATCTCTACCCTCTTCTGGAGGGGCTGGTGACAGCAGGGGGTGGAATGTCCTGCCCGGTTGTTACATATGTGTGTTTGAGTGTGCGTGTGTTGTCTTCAGACTTATGGCATGGGAGGAGAGACTCTGCGCGGTCTGACAGAAAAGCTGCGCGTCGTTGCCCACTCCCTGCCGATGGCCATCCAGGGCGGCTGGCGCCACAACAGCTACGACGGACGGAGCGCCACCAAGCTGCCAGCTGGCGTTCTGAAGAACGTCATAGAGCTCATCACTTCTGCCAGAGGCCTCTTCTGCTTGCTCAACAGGTTTGTAAAGAGGAAGTCCTGAGTGCATCATCGTGAAACGTGTTTTATTTAACTTAGATCACTTAGCTCTATGTGTTGCTTGTGGGTTAAACGATTTAATAGTTACCTCAGTGGGATTCTCCCCTCATTTTAATTCTGACTGAATGTTTTTGCTTAAAATACTTTGTGTCCTCTCACTCCCAATCCGTCTGAACTGATTTACGTCATGATCTGTCTTTCCAGATATCAGTTATCCCAGCTCAGCAGATACACCTCCACTCAGAGCATATTCACCCACTGTAGAAATCTGAGAGACATCGTCCACAAGGTGGGTGTGTTCATGTGTTTCCCACATCGGTTCAGCTCAAATCTGATATTTCCAAATCCTTTCAGCTCAACTCTGACTGTCCGTCCAAAATTCAGAGCTAAAGAGACAAAACTCCACTGTGAGCTTGAGGTCTGCAGACTTTTACAGCGATTTTGTTCCTAAACCCCAGATCAGTTTTATCTTAAAAGGAACTGCTACGTTTTCAGTCGTAATGTCATGCATGATAAATATCCAAAGAGGAACCACAATCGGTTGGGTGTGCGCCAGTTTGCTTTTTAATTCTCCCAATTAGACTAAACGAGAAAAACAGAAGCACATGCACACCCGTCTGTTCCTCAGCCTAACTTCACTTACACAGTTTTTTTTCTTTTTTCATCTGTAAATTCCTGACATATTTGAAGGGAGGTTTCACCTCCATGGAGCTTTGGTAAGAAAACAAAAACATTTAGCTGCGTTTGGTTTCTGTTTCCTTCATTGTGGAGTTGAAAGAAACAGGTGAGGAAGGAATAATCATAAGAGGGTACATGAGAAGAGGGTGGAAAGTGCTTAGTGGTTGCTGTAGCAAAGAGGACAGGCCTGGATCTGTAATGCTGGCCGCCGGAGGGAGGGAGTCAGAGAGGAGGGGAGGAGACTTAGAGAGGGATTGCACTGCCTCTATCAATGACTTGTAGCTCTTAGGGGAGTGAACACCAAACACCGAGCAACAGGCAGCGAGAGGCTGGATTCTCAGAAGTACAGCAGGAAAGCAAAAACAAGCTGACGGAGGTGAAGGAGAGAAGAAAACAGACAAGAAGAAACCTGAAAGAGAGTCTGGAGCAGAGACCCGGTTTTTAAAGGACTTTAAATATATCCGGCTCTGGAAACCTGCCCAGCATGACAGGTACTGTCCGCACCGCTCTGATTGGATAATTCCACACAAGGTGATCCGTCCTTTTCTGCTTTTAGATGCAACACTTGTTTTCTGCCTTATTAAGTTTAAAGAGAAGTGACTTTAAATAAGAATCTGTATCTGAAAATGAAACGCGAGCTGCTGTCTGTGTTGCAGAAGCATCGGCTCTCTGAGCTGCGGGGGTTGATCAGATCAGAAGTTAAACTGTGTGTCGGTGTGTTTTAACTGTGAAAATATCCTAATGAGCCTTGAGAAACAGCGAGTGTGAGAATGAAGGGAAGTGTGGATAGCTGTGTGTTGACTCTGAGATGTTTTTTTGTTTGTTTTGCTCCTACGCGATGAGCTGGACTTGTTGACAGCTGTTTTCATTCATTATTGGCTACCAACACACGGGGGAGAGTGTTTAGTCAGTGAAAAGTAAGATAACAAAGCTCACCATTTTTGGTGCGCACAGGTTGTCAACTGTTTTTATTTATAGGTGATTGTTTGACTGGTTCCCTTTTTAAAGGTGCCAGTTATGTGCTGAGAGCATAGAGGATGTTTTATTGGTTGGACTCCAATGCAGCTGATAAAAAAAACTGGCATTGATCCTGTAATTTCAGCTGTGTGGATTTGACGCATCGCTTATATTGTAAGAAACATTTAACACATTTTAAAAAGTTCTTCAGAGGCAGCTTAATAGCTTTCAAACTTATTGAAAATGTTTTCGTACGAAGGGGATTGGAAAGGAAAAGTTTGATGTTGGAGAATATTAGAAAACAGACAGAATAATAAAAATAAAGAATTGCAGCAGACAGGTCAAGGAAAAGTGTGGAGAAGTTAAAGCAGAGTTAAAATAATATAAAATAGTATTGCAAAGATGGGACAACTGCAAACAAGACATGGAATTACTCCTGAGCTAAGAGGCTGAGTGCGGACAGCATTCACCTGAGCAGCAGCCGTGGTAACTCTAGAGGAGCTGCAGGGAGCAGCAGCTCAGGTGTGGAGATAAATTTACACACTAGATATTTGCAAAACTTAAGTTAGCTCAACTAGGTTAGTTAATGTAAATTATAAACAAATAGTGTTTAGGAGAACAGGGAGAAAAAGATGACTCATTGAATTGTAAAAGTTTCTGACCCAAGCATTTTCATGTGATAAAAGGGCCTAGTCAAAGTTCAGACCTTAATCCAAACTGAAAATCTGTTATAAGACCTGAAAGTTGTTATTCACAGACGCTCTAATCTGATCTGATAGAGCCTGAGCTTGTTTTGCTCAGAAGTTTGGTGAAATACCTCAGTCTCTAGATATGCAAATTTGGTGGAACCACGACCCAAAACACCTGCAGCTCTAAGTGCAGAAACGAATGGTTCAACTGAGTGCTAACAGAACATGGATGACTTCCAATTTTTATCTGTATCATTCTCCTTCCACTTCACAATTATGCACTACTTCGTGTCGGTGTGTCACATTAGATTCCACTAATGCCTGGAATATAAGACGTGAAAGATTTTTCTCTCCAGTCTGTAAGTAAGAACTGTACAGCTGAGTGTCTTTGCATACTCATGTGCATTTCCCTTCACCTCACACACAAGTAAAGTCATGGTTGCTTAAAGCTTTGCTTGTGGCTAATTGAATCTGGTGTCATTCCCCGCGTGACATTTGTGTTGTCAGGGGGCCAGGCCTTCAGCGTGACGTCTTTTCTAGAGAGGCACTTCCACAGAAGCTGCACCACATCCTTCACAAAAGAAAGGACTCTTATTACTCCTTTCTACGTGAGTGTGTGTGCATTTCAGAGTGTATTTCTTTCTCCCACCCTGGGGGCGATCTGGGTCAGCAGTCAGCTGGTATTGCCAGGACCCAACACTTAACTTGTCAGCTCTGAGTTTCACTGTGGCACAGCTTCAGGCAGCAGCCAAAGCAAAAGAGATTGAGGGCAAGGAGAGAAAGAGGTGAACTCTCAGTTATGTGAGATTTATTCGGTTTCTAGAACAGAAAGTAAATAACGTCTGTTATTGCACCTTTGATGAATGCAGCTCCAGATAAAAGCAAAACATTTTATGAAGGTCTAAATACTTCTAAAACAAAACAGCTATGACAGCTTTGCTTTTAGTGTGCAGTTTGGGTTACATAACGCTTCAGCTTGACAGGAAACATGTAAAAATGCACTAAAACGCAATATAGCTGTCACTGGCTAGCAAATATTAACATGCTTCACCAAAGTGGATAACTTATTAAGAGGACAGAAAGGAGAAAATCCTCATAAACAGGTTAAAACATTGAGCAAGACTGACAGCTTAAAGGCTGAGCTGTCCGAATGTTAAGATGGAGGAAAAGAAGGGAGACGTCCAGAGAGACGCAGGGTGTGATTTCAAATGATCGCAGCAGGTGTATTTATGTTTCCTAATCTTTTTATAGCACGTCTGGCTAGCAATATGAAACATCAACAGAGCAAGTTCAAGAGCTGAGCTTAACTGTGTTGGTTGGTCGAGATCTTTGACTTTCCTGTTTGACCTCCACCAATCAGCAGGAACATTTTTTATCGTTTAGATATATTTATTATCCCTGAGTTTAGGGCTGGAGAATGTGGCTGGGCATGTTCTAGTTCTCTTATTTTTGTTTTCTCAGAATGTTTCTCCAACACAACAGTGAAACATTTTCAGAAAACAGTTTGCAAACACATCAAAATTAGCCACAAAAGTGGCCTGATGGATTCTGAAACACACCAGGTGTGTGTCAATCCAACACACAGCTTCTTCCCGATGCCTTGCATTTCTTATCTGCACTTTTTATGTTAGCTTAGTGTTTTTGATTACCTCTGGGAATGAATGATAAAATGTTGTGCAAAACTTTAATATTCTTTAGTATAATTTTAAATTATTCTCTTGAGATTTAACATCATACTTTGTTTGCACTGATGCACTGCATAAAAAAAACAAAATCTTACCAAGTACTTTTGCCTAATTTCTACTGCAAATGTCTCAGTTTTGTCTTATTTCAAATGTACTAACATAAAAGTAACTTTCCATCAACATGTGTCAGCAGTTTTTTAGTAATTAAATCTTAAATATACATAAAAACACATTAGTTTCACTTATAATGAAACATTTTTCTTGTTTTAAGTGAAAAAAATCTGCCAGTAGGACTAGCACTGTTTGTATCTGTATTCAAGAATTACTTACTTAAAACCGCTTATTCATCTTGTTGGAAAGTTACTTTTCAGTAATTGTTGTCTTAATTCAAGTGTACTAAAATAGCAGCAGTAGGAACTAGACAAAGATTTTGTGTTTTTGCAGTGTGAGGACCTGATTCCTTCTAATTGTAGATTTAACTGGAGATTTAACGTATTTCATTAAAGTGGAGTGTTAAAACATTATAGGTGAGATTATGATTTTACCATCACCATTTAAAAAACGTCACAATAACTTTGCTTGTTCTTGCCACCTCAAGTAAATTAACACATTTTTTTTTTTGTTATTGTGGAATTTAAATTGGAGCCAAAACTTCTAAAGTTGGGAAGAGGGAAGATTTGATGACACCAAAATCTAACCCAACAGAATATACCAAGAAATACTTGATCACAGATTATATTTAGCAGAAAGTCTCCCTTCTGCTCAGTACCAATGAATCACTCAGTTGATACTGTAGGTCCATCTGAAACCGTTTGTATTTTAGACACATTAACTCATTAGGAGCTGCTATTTTTGTTTGTGTGACTTTCTTGGTGACTGTTTTTGTTTCCAACGTAGAGATGAGTTTTGCTCTAGTTTACGTGGAACTAGCCATGGCTCAGCTGAAGAGTTCCTGTATCCTTATGATACATCTTACATTTTTAGGTATGTGTCCTATAAAAAGTTCAGGTGTGGTTTCTTTATTATAATCCCTTTGACGTCAGATGAATGGAAAGGCTTGAAAATGCAGCATCAAAATGCTGGAGGCTGTTGAAAAAATGAAACGCATCTCCACCACACCTCATCCCTCTTTATCCCTGATACGCTTCGTCTTCTTCCACAGAGACACTCAAACCTCAGAC
This sequence comes from Poecilia reticulata, assembly GCF_904066995.2. Lineage (NCBI taxonomy): Eukaryota > Metazoa > Chordata > Actinopteri > Cyprinodontiformes > Poeciliidae > Poecilia > Poecilia reticulata. Next base: position 24,126,446 of record NC_088851.1, read on the forward strand.
TTCCTCCAACAACATGCATTTTTAAAAATTTATATTTTGTGTTAGTTCTTTGGAGGTACAAACTGAAACAGATTTTTTTTAAGGTATGCATTGCAGTGTAGATGTAAAAATATGTAATTTTGTCTGTAATTTGTGATGATGAGCATCCGATCCCTATTCTATCCAGTAATACATCAGTTTGTTATTAAAAGGCATCGGTTTTATCCATGTAAATAAATGCATTAAAACCTTTTCTCACCTACTTCATAATGAACCTTTGGTCATATTCATGATCGCCTGCAGTTTTTGACACATTCAGATTCTCCAGCCCGGCTTTCTGACCAGTTTCCTTGCAGAGCAGAACATTCCGCCTGCTTTGTATTGTTTTAAATGTGCCATTTCCTGTTCTTCCACTGTTAGAATAAAATGCAGAACAGGTTGCACTGTTATGGGAAAGTCTGCTGTGACAAATATGCCACATACAGCAGAGTTATGCAATTCATAAAATGAAAAAGGTGTTGCTGAGTGAGAACAGAAGTGATACTTTGTTGGTCGGTAGGCGGTGCAACCTCATCTGAACTTGACCTCCAGGCAAGTTAAGAGTTTATGTCCTGGATTTTACACCTTGTTGCTGTTTTAATATCCACATTACTGTAAGACTTGAGCTGGTTACAGGTCAAAAGTCTTGGCAGATTTCAATGTAAAATAATTGTTATTCAATCAAGAAGTTGGTTTTGATTAGATACAACACTTAAATCTCTGAAAATATATTAAAACGGTGGAAAAAGAGTATCAGTTTACATCTGCCTATAGTGGTAAAATATTAATGGAAAACTTTCCTTTCTGTAGATTTTATGTAGATTTATTCTTTGTCAAGCATGTTTATTTAACTAAAATATCCGGTTTCCTTCATGTTTTTTAATATTTCCCGTCGTCAGCACATGGGATTTGACTCATTGAGTCTTCAACACTCCGATGATAAGAGTCGAAATTATTTAAAACATCTGAACAACGTTTTGTAACAGGAACAGATGTGAAAACCTTCACAACAGCAGGCTGAGGATCTGGGTTGGGCAGCTCGGCGCTACATCACAGGCAGAAATGAAAGCAAGAAGAATTGCACACGCGTGAAAGATTTACGCTTAAAACCGTTTGAGCTGCACAATAATTTACTAAACGTCATAACTTTGTGGGTCGTGCTTCTTGAATGATACAGAATGTACTGAGTGCAGTCCGATATTGTCCACATTCTTCCTCTAGACGTTTAGGTGCAGCTTGGTTTGCCACAGATGTCTCTTCTCTTCCCACAACGTCTGACATTTTCATTTTTTAGATATCTTTGGCAGTTTGTCAAAAATGCGTGTTTTTCTCAATCAGAAAGTTTTCAACTTCAGGAATGTTTACTATGTTACTTACAGGGCTTAGGGTGAGAGACTGCAGCAATAAATGCTTGTTTTGTCATTTGCCTCCAATATGGCTGCACCCAGTTTGATGACATCATGTGAAAACGCAGCTTAGCACATTGTTGGTTGCTCCAACAAGCAGATTGAGCATGCTAACATGAGCTAATATGACATTTTGTCTCGATTGACTCAGGTTTCCTTTACCCTTTTGGTGCCAGTTTTTGATTGCAAAAAATGAGGCCATTATAAATCAAGATGCTAATATGTATTCATGACTCCCTGTGTTGTACCTTTTTATTTCAACTCAGATTGCTTACTGCTCTATTTTTAGACGTCCTTACGTTGTGAAAAGTGTCTGACTAATCAAGCAGCTGAGCTGAGTAAGCCTAATAATTAGCCTGACTGCCGTGATGAGATTAGTTTGCTCGAATAGCATCAAGTTTAAAGTTTAAACAGCTATTTTCATCTGTTGTGTTATTTTTAAAGTGTCAATCATTGTCACAGGCTCACAAGTTTTCACACTTGAGTAAATATGGGTGTAAAAGCAGAACTGGGCTGATAATGATTCTCCTCCTCATAGTCTTGTGTCATATGATTTCTCAATTAGCCCAATCCGTTTGTGTTCAGTGCTGATCCTTTGGTACATTTCACAGGGATTAGTTTTACCATCCGGACCTCTGTGCAACTCGTCACCCGGCCCCTCAGATTAGCTCTCGGCATTAATATTATCTGGTGTGTTTTGCTTTGTAAACATCGGCTCCATCCTCTTTGAATTTCTCATCGTTCTCCATTATATGAAGCAGCTTCTTCATTTCTCCTGCTCCCTTTCTGAAGCCATCGCTCTGCCTGCTGAACCATTATCGTCACTCACATCCCAGAAACCAGACATGAAGGCAATTTAGTTCCACTGTAATGGTTTTAATATCTGTATCATTCAACAGTGGCGCCTTCTGAGTAAAACATTGTCTATCAATGTGAGATAGATGGAGTGTGTATACTGCAGATTAAGTGGGAGTGTGTGTGTGTGTGTGTGTGTGTGTGTGCGTGTGTGCGTGCGTGCGTGCGTGCGTGCGTGCGTGCGTGCGTGCGTGCGTGCGTGCGTGCGTGTGTGTGTGTGTGTGCGTGTGTGCGTGTGTGTGTGTGAGAGGATCTATGGATTTTGAGGTCATACTGTAAATCTAGGGGTGCTCCATCTTTGGTCTGATGATGATTTTATTGAATTTCTTTGCAGTTTAGTGCAAGAATTTTTCTGAATTTTCAATTCTCCTTAGAAATTATTCACTGATTGTAAATAAATTGCATTGCTGTCGAGCATTTCTTATCCGTTTGACTGGTTCTAAAGAAACTATTCCCCTAATCATAAGCTGCTAGGCTCCAATAAAAGCTTTACTTTTTATTGCCTCCAGAAGTAATCATACAACTTGAACTTTTCCACGTTTTGTCTCTTTCCACAGAATTCATCATTTTTTATTTGGATTTTTTTTTTGTGTGTGATAGACCAAAAATGCAGTTCATAACTGTGAAGTGGAAACAAAGTGATTCATTTTCAACATTTTTTACAGATAAAAATCTGAACATTCATTAAACTCAACTGTGAGTTTTTGGGAGTTTGTTTCTGGCTGCTTTGCTCATCTAGAAAGAGAAAACGTAACCATTTGTTGTCTTTGGAAAACAACTCGGGATCATCAAATCTGATGTAAAGAGTCCGTGAACATCAGGCACAGATCTTCAGTTGGATGTACATTTGGACTTTGACTAGGCCATTCTAACATGTGAATATGCTTTCATCCAAATCATTCCATAATGTCTCTGCTTATATTTTTAAAATGTCTGTCCTGTTGGAAAGGGAAGTTTCTTGAGCAAATATCTTTGTACGCTCTAAATAAGACAAAACTAGCTTACAAGCAACTTTTCAGATAAAAAATAACTAATTTCCCTGAAAGATTATTTCACTTATAGCAAGACATTTTTACCATTTTATAAGTGAAAATATCTGCCAGTGGATCTAATAAATTTTTTGTCAATATTACTTGAAACAAGCTCCTATAACTTGCTGAAATTTTACTTCTAAATTAGTTTTGCGTTGGTGTTTCATCCTCTCCTCCAGGAAGGAATCTCAGCCAACAGAACATCAGACCAGAAGTAGCTTCTACTGAGAGAAAAAAAACTGAGAGAAAACATGAAGCTGAAATAACAGCAAATAACACAACTTGGAGAGTAGGAGAAGAAGAAAAGTAGCAGAGTGAGGAAGAGTGGTCTGTTTCATTCAAGTTTTCATGGGTGTCAGATTACAAATGCATTCCCCCAATTTTTTTATTTTATCTGTAACAATGTGTCAGTTTCCCTCCACTGAACCAGTTTGCCCTCTTTTGCTTTGGTCCATCTAATAAAAAATTTAAAGATGCATTGCTGTCTACGTTTGTAACATGACAAACTGTAAGAAGCTGCAGACAGAGTCAGAAACATGATTGGATATATGAATCATTACTATTGACCTCATCAGTCAGCTTTCAACTGTTTGTGGCTTTTTGCTTCCTAACTCAAGCTGTGAAGAGGAAATGGGACATGGGTTTTGACTCAGTTCGTCCCATTTCCACAAATCAATGTCATTAGCATTTAGACCGATGTGTAATTTTGCGACTCCTCTGCTTAAATCCTGCCGTTTCACTCGTCCAACAGGATTCCACGGTCTACGAAAAGGAGAAGGACATCATATCTGTTGTGAGTTTGTCTCACGTTATGCTCATTCATAATTTCAGCAGATGAAACTTCTGCTTCACTGTGCTTTAAGTGAGGTATTTTTAGCTGTGTGAACCGGTGCCTCCTCCCAGTAAGTGAAGGTTTTTCCTGTTTTAGTGCCGTCAGTTGGTGGAGGTTTGTGATGAGATCCTGAACTCCAGCTCCGACTCGCTTCTGACCCACAAGGCTCAGCTGGAGAGCGTCAGCCTGGTACCTGCTACACCCGGGGATCAACTGGTAACGGTTTTTTACTTTCTTCTTCCTTATAGCCTTCATGAATGTAAAAAAGGGTTTATTCCAAGTTAAATTTGTGTCAGGCACAATGAGCTCTCGTGAGTTTGTTCTGTTTTATTTTATTTTTATTTTTTATTCAGGCTAAGATTTCAATGTATGCTTTCAATTAACACGTTAAGAAGAAATGTGAAAAGTTAAGCCCACATGCTAACTGAACTAGTGTTTAAAAAAACTAATATGAGATGAATCACATGAAGTCGTGTGTTTGGTGCTGGATATTAAAAGCTAAATGTTTATTATTGGTCCCAACATTTAACCTCTAAACCCAGAATGAGACATTCTGAGAAGATTCAGAATAAAAAAGGCTGAACATGTCAGTTTTGATATCCCAGCAAGATTTCAATTTAGAACGTTTTCTTTATATTTTTAATATTTTTACTTGGTTAGTTAATTATGCTGTGTTGAGCCATAGAGAAGAACAGATTCATGTACAGGATTTAAAATTCATATTTCCACTAAAGTTTAGAGACTGTTAAAACACAAAGACTTTCTTTAATATTTTAAATATTGTCATCTATAATTGTTTAGTCAACATTCTAGTTTACACTAAATTGAGCTAGAAATATTTATATATCATCCTAATACACATTCTTTGTTTCATTTATTGATTCAGTCACACACAAAAAATGGAATGGGTAAACTTTGCTAACCGCTATTTGATTAAAATAGAATTGATTGTGGTTAATAAATTACAAATGATTTAATGAATCATTTGATCTTTTTGTATTTCATCCCACCCATATTGATATTTAGTAAAAATGGTCTAAATCAGAGTTTATCTGCCATGTAATAAACTGAAGTGTTTCCTTCTTCATTCAGTTAAAATTCACACAAAATCATTGTAAAAAAAATATTTAAATTTCAATATTCCTTCTTTTGTCTTTACTTTTCTGGACCTTCACATCCGTTCTTTTAAACTACACCAAGCTTATCAGTTTACTCACCCTCACATTATTCTTTTTTTCTCTCCAGCTGATTATGCTGATGTTTTTTTAAACACTAACTTGTTCAAAGCTTATTTTTAACCCTCTGCTGGGGGGTTTTCCTCATTGGTTTCTCCAACCAGCTTGACGTTCTTCACCACTTTTACTTCTGTTCCTAAAAGCTTCCCTGATGTTTGGTGGCTAAAACACAATGTTCTGTTTGTGCTGCCTGTCCTGTTTTTGCCATGAAGTCTGCACATTTGGTTCAGGGCTCACAGCTCTCCTCTGTCCCTCTGTGCTGGTTATCTCACTAATCTAGAATCCTTTTAGGATTCATTTCTAAAGAGCTATTTCTTTCATGCATTTCCCTCTTTCTTTGCCTTTGTGGACTCAAACCATTAACTAAAAAAGTCTTATTAGATGCTGGCTGCATTTTCCCGTCACATTTTTCTTTCCACATTTCACCTCCTCTGATGTTGCGCCTGCATATTGTTCACATGTCCATGAATGCAGCCGTGCTTCTGAATGCTAAGTTCATTTTTCTGCTGATCCACTGCTCCGCAAAAGGAGGACTTTTACAAATGTACTTAGCTAGAGGAGACAGTTAGTTAATTACAGCTGACAGCAGGTAATTGATTAGAGCACATCACCGATAATGAAGTCGGCGCTCTGACAGATTAAGAGTAATGGGAACTAAAGGCAGGGAGAAAGGAAGTGAGAAGCAGAAGGCATTATTGTTCTTACAAAGGGGGTTTACTAAACATGACGTGTCTCTGACATAATGTAGATATAAATATTAAAAACACTGAATCTTTTTCAAATTTTGTGCAAATATAGTTGTAGAAATTTTGAGATAAAATAAAGAAAAACAATAAAATTATGTCAGTACTTTCTAAAGTTAGTGTTTAATTTTCTGGACGTAACGATTCACTCGTGTGTGTTTGTCACAAATTTTTAACCTTGGAAATATTTGACTAAATGTTATTCTAGAAAACATTAACTGAGTAATATGACAAGGAAATCTATCCCAATATCTACAACACTTTTGAATTAAAAGTCTAGTATCTGTTTCAATATAAACTTAAAGAACAAATTAAAATAAATAATAGTAGTATTTATTTCTTAACTAACACTTAAAGCCATTACATTTGCAGGACTTTATGGATTAATAATGACACTCTTCCTAATCAACAACATATTAACCTATAAATCTCTGTTTAAAAGTGAGAACATGCTTGGTAGCAGCCAGAAGATAATGCAAATCTAATTTCACATCCATGTTTGTAATCTCCTCTACATCTTGTAAAAATGCTTAAACATTGGAGACTCCACATACTGCCTGTCAGGCCTCAGCTGCATTACCTGTCCTAATAAATTATAATTCCTTTTTCATTACTATTAACATGTCCTATTCCTTAATTAGTTATTGAGTTGTTGCCCAGCACTAAAATGAACCTCCATAAATTGCATTTTGATGAGTTAATTTATGTTTGATAGATTACTCAATATGCATCGCAATAATTCTTAAATGGAGTCATTTAGTATTTGTTTTTTAATACATTTTCTGTTGATATGTTGTATAAAATCCTCATAAAATCCATTAAAGTTCTGTGTTTTATAAAGCTATGAGGACAGATGAGTTTATGTACTGGGGAAGAGGAGTAACTGACCAAGCAACAAAGAAAACGAATCAATGGAGAATGGAAAACAGCGGTGCAGAAAAGCAGGCTGAGGGAGAGTAGCAGCGCAGAAAACTAAAGAAACAAAGAACTAAACAAAGGGAGGAAACTACAAAACAGGAGGGAATCTAATCTAAAGAAACGAGTACAAAGGCACAAATGTTAAATGAATAAATGACCAAACACAAAGTAAAAACCAAAGAAATGATCCAAAACAGAAACACAAATGAAACTTAAAGTTCAACAAGTTAAAGATTGTTACAAAATGTGGAAAAAAATAACAGGAGAAGTATATATGTAGTGCTTTTTTTATCAGAATATCATAAATACAGGGATGAAACACTTTATCCATTGATATTTCCATCGCCATTAGAAATGTATTGATTGTGTAATTTAACTTGTGATTAGTGACGACAAGCTGATGAACAAACATCGATATTTCCACAGAATCCATTTATAACAGCAGCATCCTGGTTGTGTTGCTTCTGTTCAAGCTGCTTGTGCAGATTCACACTCTGCAGATGCACAAGTTATTTTATCTTTCTGAATTATGCACAGCATTTTTATTGTTTCCATTTCTCTCAGGGGATCGAGATAACATCCACCAGCTCCAGCAACCACTACGTGACGGGAACGGCTGCTGAGGTCAGGTTCACACATTTGCTTTTCCTCCCATTTGGACGTTGATGCAGCCGGCTAACAGTGTGACTCAGCTGACCTCTGAGCCCCTCTGGACTGGAGCTGAAGACGCGTCCAGAGGGGTCTTCCCCACATTGAACTACCCAGCTGCCTACATCAGTGCCTTGCTAAAACAGCCACCGATGTTAGAGAAGAAGACGATAACAAGCAATGTCTGCAATCCAGTCTGTTACTCGGTTTCTGCATCAAAAGAACACTTTTGTTCTTTTTTCTGCTAGTGTTTGGTTAGTCGCTGTTTTGCCAAACACTTGTCATTTTTGTTATGAAAAGTGAAAATTAACAACAACACTTTTCATTCTCTGGCCTTGGTGACGATAAAAACAAAAAATCGGCGAAGTGACAGCACGGTTTCCTCTGCTCTGTTAAAGACAGCGAGGCATGACACATTATTTTCAGCCAAACGCTCATCTGTCTGCTCCAGTCTCTACAACCTGCAGCCACTTGCTGCGTTGCATTTGTAAACATTACTGCTCATTTTAAATGTTGCGTAATAAATCCAAGCTGGGAATATGAATGTTGTCAGATATTGATTTATAGCGTTGTTGGGATTGTTCTGTGCTACATTTCGCTGGTTTTGTGTTGCAGCAGCTCCTTGTTTACGCTGTGTGCTCCTCCTTTTGCAGCCTTCCTCTCATGCCTATTTGCAAGTCCTGTCTGGTGATGAAGTGATCCAAGTCAACGACCAGATAGTGGTGAGTGATGCAGCACGTGGAGTTTGATCCACACGCCTGTATTTATGTTGGACCTGTGCTCAAAGAGAAAAACCTTCAGGAGGGAATAATCTGTGCTGCTGCATCAGGTCGGTTGGAGCAGAGCCAAACTTATTGAGAAGCTGCGGGAGAATCCCAGTGGAGTGACTCTGGTCATAAAGAGGATCCCGGGTTCGCTGCGGCACAAGCATTCGATCCAGATCACACCTGTGCAGGTTAGCCACCTTCTCCACTCAAAGCTTCACACCAAGTTCAAGTTCAAGTTTTATTTGTCTAGCATATTTCAGCAGCAAGGCTGTTCAATATGCTTTACGGCATAAAAACACACAGTTGATACACATCAAAATATTGATTAATGTTTCAGTGATTATGTTTCAAAAGCAACTATAAACAGCTGGGTTTTAGTCTAGATTTAAAGGCTCTCGGTGTTTCGGCTGTTTTGCAGTTTTCTGGAAGTTTCTTCCAGATTTGTGGGACATAGAAGGTGAATGTTGTTTCTTCACATTTGACTCTGGTTCTGGGGACGCAGACCAGAACCAGAACCAGAAGACCTGAGAGGTCTGGAAGGTTGATACAACAGCAGATCTGTAATGTAACTCAGTGAAATATTGATTAATATTTGTGAAATATTGATTAATATTTCACTAATATGCGACGTCTGGTATGCGACCCAAACCAGACGTTGCATATTTAAGGACATATTTACTTTTCTGCTGATATTTTGCAGCTCTAGTATTTCACTTATGAGACTCATCTTTGGAAAAAATCTCGTCACCACTCGGGATCCGTTTCCACCAACACTGAAACCCGTCACCATGTCGACTGTTGTTTGTTTATGATCACCACAGTGAAACGCTGCATCAGTGAACAAGTTCACGCGCACACACTGTGCACTTCACACCCCCTTGTGACCATCGCCATGATAATCTGGGATCTAGCTGGCGGCTCAGGCTGAGAGAAAGATGTGAATCGGCTCCGTGTTTCAGCCCATATTGCCCCGAGACGACGCTCGGCTTTCAGCGAGACTTTCACAGACTTTGTGTTTGTGTGACCGTGTTTCTCCCTCATCTGCTCGACCGCAGTGTGTGCAGACAGAACCTGCCATCGCAGTCCACATGACATCCGCTTTCTTAACCCTGTGCTAACCTGTAGACACACACAGGCTTTAATGTGCACACTCACATGTTTGGATTTGGTCTCATTTGTTCGTAGAGGGAGGAGGAAGAGGAGAGACGAGGGAGTTCGGAGGAAGAAGAACCGGAGGACAAAGAGGAGAATCAGAGGCACTCCATATTTGAGAGAGTAGCAGCTTCTGTCAGATCCCTGTCATTTAGGTAGGATTATTAATAAATTACTTTGTAAAAATATTCACCGTTTCACTTGTTGCCATGTCAGTAACACAGTACCATGTGTTTTATTCATGTTTTATGCAAAAGATCTCCACCAAATGTTAGCATAAATGGCTGAAGGTTTAATTTTTTTCAACCTCTCTACACTCTGACCTGATAACCCTGAATAAAATCCAGTGCAACTCTTCAGCATGTCAAACTCAAGGCTCAGGGGCCAAATCTGACCCGCCACAAATCTTTTAGTGGCCCTCTAGACTCAAGATGCCAAATTTCTGCAATCAGTTCAAACTTCAGTTTTTCACGATTCCATAATCGCAGAAAATTATGGAAAGTCAGCATAAATTTAAACCGTGAGTTTATTTCAAATTTTCTGCAAAAATGGTAAAAATTATTGAGTTTAATTGATGCCAATTCACACCTGCAGGTGGCGATATTTCTTATTTTTACAACATAGCTGTCTCAGGGTAACTTGATGTAAAGTTATAATTCGTGATTGATATGAGTAACAAAAAGTCTCATGGAACATCATATTAAATATTATGAAATTCCTTGCAAATATTCCCACATTAGCACCAAAAATCTGAGATTTTGATTGCAAAAAAATCACGAAATCCTGGATGGACTGATCAATGAGAAGTTTTATGATGCAGAATCAGATACATACCAATATTTTAAGAGTTTATTGATGGGTTTTATTGATACATTCTGGCACAACCAGCCCTGGAGAACATGAAAATGAGTTTGGCACTCGTGACCCAAGAAGTCATTTATGCATAGTTGAATAAACAAAGTGCCAAAACATGACAATCCAGCTAAATCTGAGAGTATCAATCAGAGAAGCAGGCAGGAAATCCCTGGTAACTGGGAAAGCTGTGAGATCCGCAGCTCAAGCTTAAAATCCTGGCAACGATACAAATGAGCCAGAAAACTGGCTTTTGTGTTTCCGAAGGTCATTTTTGTCTAATATAAAAACCTGTTTAACAATCTGTCATGTTTAAGTGAGTCAAAAAAGCATAAAACCTTTTAAATCTGTGAGGGATTTTATAAACACTTGTTGCCAAAACAAAATACAAGAAACAAAAAACATTAATGAATCTGTGGCAGATGACATAAATCTTATTTCATTTCCACATCCAGACGTCCAGGTTTGTTTAAAGTTTGTTCACCAAGTGATCACAGATTTACTGAGCTGAACAGAACCTCCCACATCCTCTGCTGACCTTTTTAATCTGCCTGAACCCAAAGGGTTTAACGTGACGTCACTTCACAAATGCCATAAATTCCGCCAAGCCCACCGACAAGCCGGCGTTCGCTGGAAATGTGAGCGAAATAATAGATGAAGCTGCCGACCAGCATCTGAGTGAGTTTCAGAGCGGTGACGAAAAATCAAAAGAAGAAAAATCGTAGGAAAAAGTGAGAAGAAGCAAACATGAGAAATGATGGCTGAGGGAGATAAACGGTGGGAGTGAGAGGTGATGCCCTGCAGACCCACATTTCAGACTACAGGCGTGTAAAGTCAGGTCTGATCTCTGCAGAGGAAGTTTTGGCTTTGCATCAGTGTCTGTTTAAACACAGCTTCCTTCAATCAGTGTTAAATCAGGATCACATGACACCCGACTGCAGTCTGTTCTTCTGACAGCTGTCATCACATGGTACCCACTATTATTACTTCTTGTTGGTTTTTGGAAAAATCTTAACTTCTTAGAAGTTCCCAGAATCCTTGCCTGGTTTCTAAGAATGCTTCTTGTTTGTGTTGTGCTGCAGGCGGGCCGTTCATGGGCCGGAGGTTCGACAGCAGCCTATGGGACAGGAAGAGTCCGAGTTGCCTTCTGACAGGGAGCAGGAGAGGACCGTGACTTTAGCTGCATTTCAGAACCATCCGGGCCGGTTGTCTCCTCTGCCGGCGTCAGGTATTTAAAAAACCCTTCAGTATGTTTGGGATTTTTTTTGTTTAATTATTGTACTTTCAGCAGTAAGTCGGTATGAATCATCTTCAGCACAAAATATAGCCCAACAATAGTTGGTTCATTCTGTTATTGCTTATGGCATTTCTAATACTCAGCAGGATTTAGCCAATCAAAACGAAGGAACGGTGTCACCTGAGCTCAGTTTTGTGTCTGAAGGCTTTTTTTAAACCAGAAACCAAGATGGTGTGATTAGCAAACGAGCCTGGGCATGGAACAGTGCAAGTCTGTTCTTTGGTTACTAAAGCATAACAGAAACAAGATTTTGAATAAATATATTGCTTCTTGAAGATATTCACTAGAATAAAGTAAACTAAAACAGACTCAGACTGACTGCACACCTGTGAGTATTGCAGGTGTGCAGTTCCTGCCACACATATTTGAAATTCAAATCAACTCAAAAATACTTTATTCATCTCAAAGAGAAATTAAATATCATCATAATTCATATTTAAATCTTCAAAGAGTCGTGGATTTTGATGCTGTGGTCATACAGGAGCTCCAGTAGCAGTCAGTCTTGGCCTCTGACTGAAGACTGTTGCTGTACGAATGTCTTTTCATGACTGTGATGACATGCTAACAGCAGCACAGATGATATGTCACAGCAACACCACCAGTTGTTGACAAACTCTGCTAATCCACCTCATTTGCTTTTGCCACTCTTCTTTAAACCTCTGCCTGGTCTCATGGTTAGAAAGCTGAGCAGAGACGGTTTGAACTTCCTACTTTGATCCTGCTCTGCATCCAAGAAGCCTCCGTTTTAACTCCTGTAAAAAAAAACTTCACCATGTTGCCATGGTTACACATCATAACAACTGTGCAAAAGTAAAAACAAAAGAAGAAAAGTAAGAGTGAAAAGCCTCCCGGCTCAACAGCATCCAAAATCAGAGGGAATCATGCAATGCCTCAACCAATAAAAATAATGAACAAATAAGAACAATAAATAAGAAATTAATTTAAAAAAACATTGAAACGTGAGGGAAAAATAAAAATCAGGATTGTTTACATTTTAAGCTTATGAGGATGATCCTCACTGCTGATAATTCTGACTGAGTTGAAGTGATTATAAAAAAGTGTAATAACTTAAGTCATTGACTGTGAACTCAACTCATGATTATCACAGTGGCTGAGAGTTCGGATGGTTCGAGGCTCTCTCCAAATCTGAGGAGAGACCGGTCGCCGTCACCAAGAAGCCCTTCGCCTTTTGAGTTTAGCCCAGAAAGAAGCAGCGTCAGCTCCTGCCCAGACATGGTGGGGCACACGGTGAGAGGACGCTCTACTTTCAGCCAAGACAAAGATCTAGTGACATTAAGATCTCTGTAACATTCCTGATTATTCTTTTCCAGTCGAATAAGGAAACCAAGAAGAGCTCTAAGAAAGGTAAGACTTTTGGATCAAACAGCAAACAAACACAAAACAAAAGTATTCATATCTTTCAATGCACAGAAACCGGTTTGCATGTTCAACTAAAACTGTATAAAGTTTCTTCTATTTCAAAGTTATGCACTACCTTGTGTATCATTTGCAAATTGAATAAAGTTTAGTGAAGTTTGTAGTTTTTATGTGACATGAAAAAGCTCAAGCAGTATGAATACTTCTGCACTAATAGTGTTAAAACATTGCTTCTTTTAGCTACAAAATAAACACTTAAGGATTATTTAAGTCAAATTAAAAGATATAGAAGAAGAACTTTTTCAAGATATTTTACTGAATTACTATTAGATTAAAAAATGGATGAAAAGCAACATTAAAGTTGAAAATATATGTTTTTTAAGGGCTTTAATGGTGAATTTACTCATTTTTCCTGTTGCATTTGTGGTGGATTCCCAGGAATGTCGACAGCTCTGAGCCGGCGCCGAGTCTCCTGCCGGGATTTGGATCATCCCGACTGTGACGGCTGGCTCTGGAAAAAGAGGAAGGAGAGAAGCGTCTTCAGCACCCAGAAGTGGCAGCGCTTCTGGTTTGTTCTGCAAGGACCCAATCTGTACTGGTACAACACCCAACAGGTAGGAGAGAAAAAACTTAAACAGAATGCACTTTTGGCACATTTAAGATTGTTAATCTGATTTTTGTGTTTTCTTCAGGATGAAAAAGCTGAGGGTCTCCTGAATATATCCAGCTACAGCTTAGAGGGCGGTGGAGAGCACAAGAGAAAACAGTGAGTATCCTTTCATGGTGGATCAGATTGCAAACCTGTGACATTTTCCTTTGACGTTGATGGATTTGTGATCTATGCATTTAAGGCTCCAGAATAAAAGCGAAGTTTTATAATCTCAGGTTCTTTTTGTTATTTTGGACAAACTGAAATGTTAAATCATCTTACAGAGGAAAATAATTAGGATTTGTGTGTTTCATCTTTGTTCTGCAGCGTTTTCCAAATGACCCATCAGAAATTTCAGAACTTCTTCTTCGCCGTTGACTCCGCCTCCGACCTGAGCAAGTAAGCTGGAAACAGAACATCCAACATGACTTTTTCTTTTTTACTTGTCTGTGTGTATTGATTGGGTAATGTCAATAAGTAGAAAAATAACAAATATTTCATGCATCCGCTCTATTACCTTATTTTATTCACTCACAGCAGCGTTTGATCATATTGTTTTGGGTGCAGACGCACACTGCCCCCTGCTGTTGGCCTTAATTGATTCTCTTTCTCCTGCAAAACAGTTTCAGTTTTTTAACGGCCCCTGCAGGTGTGATTTCATAGCAACAATAAAACATTTTACTTAATATTTCAACCTACAGTGCCTTGCAAAAGTATTAATATCTGCTGTTTTGGTCATTTTGTAATGTTACAATCAGTTAATTCACTGTATTTAATGAGATTGTATGTCTTAGCCACAGAACAAACAAACAAAGTGGCTCATAACTGAAATTTAAAGAAAATTATACTTTTTTTTGCATTTTTTCACATGTATTTGGGGCCAGATTTGTAAAGCTAATTGTCCTGTTAACACATTCACTGAATACAAATGCACAACACAATTTTCAGATGTTTAGTTAAATTATATAAAAGCACAGACTCTTTTCCTTCCACATCACAATCAAGTTCATCTTTGTTAAATAAAATCTCAATAAAATCGAATGTTAAGGGAGTGTGAATATTTCACCGTAACTTTGATATAATAATATTTATTTTTCTTCAGGTGGATCAACAATCTGATTATAGCCATACGGAAGCACAAGAGGCTCCAGAAAGGTCCAGATAATGAAGAAGGTAGCTCCACACTTTTCCATTTACTTTTCTAAGCAAAAAGCTTTTTTATTCCGTTTTCTAAATGTTTGTTGTCTGTAGCTGTTTGTTGTCTGTAGCTGTAATGTTGTTGAAGCTGCAGTGTCAGCACCAGTGGGAAAACACATAAAATTATGAAATGTTAACGGTTAACAGTGAAAGGAGCCTAATTGCTGTTGCTGTGGTTGCCAGGCAGCTGGTTGATAACAATAATGGGAAAACAGTGCACACTTAAGGTAATGTCATTATTTCAACAGCCTTGTTGATGTTTTCACAGAATGCTACAGCGAAACTGAATCGGAGAGCGAATCGTCTCCTTCACCTCGCAGGAAAAACAAGGTTGGTGCAATTAGTCCAAGAGTCGAAGCAGCAAAAATAAATGCAGTTCGACCTGCTGATGGTGTTAATGTGTGTTTCTGTGTGTGCAGCAGAAAGTTCAGTCTAACACTCTGCCTCGACCCAAGGGGAAAATAAACAAGGCGCCATTACCGACTTCTTCAACAGAGGGCAGCAAAGGTACAGATATGCCCTAACAGGGCCTGCGCCACTCACTCTGTAAAAACACTAAACCTTACCGAATACTTTAGTCTAGTTTCTAGTTCAAATATCCTCGTATACTTGAAATAAGACAAAAGTACTTTGTAAGAAACTTTCCAACAAGATGTAGGAACTTGTTTTAAGTCAATAGCTTCTTAATATTGATGAAAATGTACCATTTCCATTGGCAGATTATTTCACTTATAACATGACATTTTGCCCGTGTTGTAAGTGAAACAATCTGCCAATGAAACCAGTAATTTTTTGTCAATATTAAGGAATTACTTACTAAAATCAAGCTTATATAATTTGTTGAAAAGTTACTTGCAAATTATTTTTGTCTTATTTCAAGTGTACTAAGATATTTACACTAGAAACTACAACGAAAGCACTCTTTGTTGGTTCATTACAAACGGAAAGTTAGATGTTTTCATGTCGTATTGTGTGTCTTGTTTTTTTATTTTCAGATGGTGGCACCGTGGATGAGATGGGAATGATGTTTAACAACCTGAAGGAAGGAGGCGTTTCTCTGATTGGCCATGAGCAGCCGTTCACGCAGGACCACTTCAGGAAGTCGTTCATCCGGCGCAACAAGAACCCGGTCATCAACGAGAAGGTGCACACGCTGCGGGCCCTGCAGAGCACGCTGAAGGTGAGAGAGGACAGCAACCCCGAGAATAATCATTCCATCAAATGTAGTTTACTTCACGTTACTTCAGTTTACTTCTAGAGATGCACCGATCCAATAGCAATATCTGTATCTGCTCCGATATTGAAATAAATTCTAGATTGGCAATCTGCCTGATCCATAAGGAAAGATCTATTCAGTCTAATTCTATGCCTTGTGCTCTGAGTGATGTCATGCATATTATTTATTTTATATTATATCTAGAATTCCTAATTTGAATCATTTGAAAGGTGTGTCGCAGTTTATTTCTATGTTACATAATAAAGTTTGTCTTTATTGTTTATTTTACATTGTTTTTACGACTGGACAGATTTAAGTTGTTTTTCCATGTTTGAAGCTATTGGTGTGTTATTAGTGCAGAGTTACCAAATAAATTTGTAATTAAGTAAACTTATGTCTAGGTTTAAAAAAAAGAAACGTTTTAAGTCAATTCAACATTTTCTTCTGTATCGGATCAGAATCGGCTGGTACTAAACCTCAGTTGAAATTGGAAGTAAAAAAAAGAAGTGGATCGGTGCATCTCTGTTTATTTCATAAGGCGACAGTGCATATTAATTAATGTGATTACATTAAAACAACCATGTAAATATACCAGATTTAGCCACGAAAGCTAATTTTCTTTGGCAGATTGATGGTAAAAAATAAAGATCTAGTCACACACGCCTGGGTAAACAGACATAACATATTATTAAAAGTAAATTACAATAAATGTTTAATAATGGTGTAAATTAGCAATCATAAAAACAAATGTGTTTATTCTAAGATGTTAATTAAAAATATGAATGCAGTTGTGATTATTTAGAAGCTATCACTCAAATGATTTTCTGAAACAGTTTGGTGATGTGACGCTTCTTAATTCTAAAGGTAATGACAACGGTAATGATAAATTAACCAGGTGTGTTGGGGATCTGGACATTTTTACACTTTAACGTTAAAAACCAGAGCTCAGAAGTATTAACCTCCGTTCTGTTGAGCTTGGGGTGGAAAAACTTCTGCCTGTTTCTCGCAGGCATGTTTGCATTTCGGCTCAGAGCTGCATTAAAACTGAAGCCGCTTTCCTTTGCAGGCGAAAGAAGCCGAGTTGCTGCAGATCAACAAGCTCCTGGACGACTCGGACCTGACCGCGTCCAGGTACCGGTGGTGGAAGGATCAGAACGAGGAGCTGGTTTCAGAAATTGAGAAGCTGGCCTCGGCGGCAGGTGGCAGGGACATCGCTGCGGCGGGGGGCAAGAAGGACGTCGCTGCGGCGGGGGGCGGCGAGGACGTCGCTGCGGCGGGGGGCGGCGAGGACGTCGCTGCGGCGGGGGGCGGCGAGGACGCCGCAGCGGCAGAGGGCGGCGAGGCCGTCGCTCCGGCGCGGGACACGCCTGCTGAGGACGTCGCCTTGGAAACGGTTGCCACGGAAACAGCGGCTGCAGAGACGGAGGGCGCGTACAGACTGAGCCTGAGCGACGGTGAGCAGCTCGTCGACGCGGAGCCGTCTGATGTTCTCCTGGAGATCCCGCGGGAATGTCCGAGTCCCGAGTCGAGCCCGGTGCTGGAACTCTCTCTGGGATCGCTGTCGGACTCCATAAACAATCAGCTGCGCAAAAACGCAGAAAGCAGAGACGCTGGTGATCATTACTTCTACATCTAGAACCTGAGCGGCCCAGTAAAGCCCGTTTGTTGTTGCCCAATGTTTTCCACGGAGCTGTCGAACAGGAGCGCATGTTCTGATATTTACGTCCAGGATCTCTAAACATTGCCTCTAAATCAAAGGCTGCGACCTTAAAGACGTTATTCTCTTGTTATATGAGAAAGAAAATCTGCCAAGTGTTCAGCACATATTTATGAAATTCTGAAATATACTAGATTTTGCATTATTTTAAAATTTTCTTGTAGGTCATGCCTTTTTGATATTTTGTGTAAATATTTTCCAATAATTACTGTTTTTATTGGTTAACTCACAGTACCTTAATAAAGGTATGAATGAAAAACATTTGATGAAACGTTTCCAGCAGCATTGCAGCTGCTAGTCGAAGTTTTTTCAGCTCTTTTGTCTGAGCTTCACTTCACTTCCTGCTGATGAACTCTTCATCAGACTGACTGTCTGGATGAGCTGTGAACAAAGCAGTGCAGGTCTTGATGCTGCTTTGAAAGAATAAAGAGAGTTTAGATCCAATGTATACAAGTATATTTCAGTAAATTGAAATATGATGAAAAAGAGTTGAAAAGTGAAACTTGTACCCGGACTGATTCATTTTAAGTGTTTATTTGTGTTAATTGTGGCACACAGATAATAAAAACCAAAAATTCTGTTCTCATAAATTTGAATATTACAAAAGTCCAATGAAATCTGACTTTGTGCTGGATTTCCAGCATGAGCTAAATTTCCAAATGAAATAAAAAAATGTACTACTTTTATCTGAGAAAAGGTATTTTCACCACTTAACAACAGTCTGTTGCATCTCACATTGACTCTTGATAAGGATGTCCATGTTCTGGATCTGCTCCAAACTCTTGAATGAGCTGCATCATAATCTTCTGTTTTACCCAATTTTTTCCTTCCACCAAACTTTCCATTGATTTGTTTTGACCTAGCAGCATGTGACAATCCGGCTTCTTTAGTGGATAGTCTCACTAACTGTGAAGACATAATACGGTAATTACAGAATTTCTGAATAGGAAGTCATTTTTTTAATTGGTCTCATGAAATATTATGATTTTCTGAGAACGTAAATATTGAGTTTTATTTAGCTGTGCAAAACATGCAAAAATTTACATTTATCAGTCATTGTTTGATGAATTTATATCACAGTTTTAAAATAATATTTAAATTACTGAAAAAAAATAAATGCTGCAAATTATTAACGTGACTCAGAGCAGAATGACTGACAATCACTAGTAAATGTTTTGTTGATGTCGGTGACCTTTGGGTGAATTTTAGTGTTTATTACTTTGCTTCCTATCCTCTAACATCGAAAAATAAAATGTTTTTTATTCTCTGCTTAGCTTTTCTTGACCAGAAATCAACAAAACCTTCATTAGCGGTAATGATTGACATTATTGTAATGTCAGTCAGATTTATGTTCTACATTGGCTTCAAGTTTAAATCTAACTAAATAATGACTGAATCCATTTGCTTCTTAGCTTCAAATAATTGTTTCTGTGAAAGTAATGTTTATAATTGTGTTTTCCACACCTGTTCCAAGCCTTATATTTGTTGTCTAGATTTATCAAAGCTCATGACCATAGCTGAGGGTGGGAGCGTAGATCGACCGGTAAATCGAGAGCTTCGCTTTTTGGCTCAGCTCTCTCTTCACCACAACAGACCGGTACAACGCCCGCTTCACGGCGGATGCTGCATCAATCCGCCTGTCGATCTCCCGTTCCCTTCTTCCCTCATTCGTGAACAAGATCCCCAGATACTTAAACTCCTCCACTTGAGGCAGGACGACCCCCCTGACCCGGAGAAGGCACTCTACCCTTTTCCGGCTCAAGACCATGGCCTCGGATTTGGAGGCAGTGAGAGCTGCAGATCACGTTCCGATGAAGCCAACAGGACCACATCATCCGCAAAAAGCAGAGATGCGATCCTAAGGCCACCAAAATGGATCCCCTCAACACCTCGGCTGCGCCTAGAAATTCTGTCCATGAAAGTATTGAAGAGAATCGGTGGCAAAGGGCAGCCTTGGCGGAGTCCAACTCTCACCGGAAACGAGCCCGACTTACTGCCGGTGGTACGTCAATCTGCGTTTCCCCATCAGATACGGTTCCCCCTGCGTCTTCTTGCCGCTCCGCCCCGCCCACGCGGCAAAATACGCACGTGCTCGTGATGAGCAGTGAGAAAGCACGCGCGTAGCAAGCACCTGCGTGTTCGGCGCGCTTATCTGGGGAACTACGGACACCGTGAAAGCTCAAATAACATGCTTCGGCAAAGTCGTCACACCTTCTTCACGTTTTTGCGTGAAATTAATAATAATACTAATAATTATAACAAATAATATATATGTCATACATATTATATATATATATATATATATATATATATATATATATATATATATATATATATATATATATATATATATATATGGCCATCAGATACCGTTCCCCCACTTTAAAACAGGGGGAACTGTATCTGATATGTAATATTGAGCATTAAAATGCTTTCTCAGTGCTCATCACGAGCACGTGCGTATTTTGCCGCGTGGGCGGGGCGGAGCGGCAAGAAGACGCAGGGGGAACCGTATCTGATGGGGAAACGCGGATTGGACGCAACACCGGCAATGCGGACCAGACTCTGACACCGGTCATACAGGGACCTGACAGCCCGTATCAAAGCGCCCGGTACCCCATACTCCCGGAGAACCCGGGAGAATTTGTGACATCACGCAAATTGATGTCACAAAGAGTGATGCATCACAAAGCTGCACTCTTGAATTCTGCGGTCATAACCATTGCAGAAACTGGAGAGCACGTAGAAGGATTGTCTAATGACAAGAGATTGAAAACGAAAGCAAGAAAATATTGAGCAGTTTTTGGAATTGTAAAGACATAAAGGATCAACAATGAATCAGAGAAGCAAGGATTCGTCTTCTGATTCCGAGAATGAGAAAATACAACGGACTTTAACTAGAGAGGAAAACACCACTTGGCAGCAAAAAATAGCCACACTGCAGCAGGAAACAGCCACACTGGAGCAGGAAACAGCCACACTGGAGCAGGAAACAGCCACACTGGAGCAGGAAATAGCCACACTGGAGCAGGAAACAGCCGCCTTGGAGCAGGAAACAGCCACACTGGAGCAGGAAACAGCCACACTGGAGCAGGAAACAGCCGCACTGGTGCAGGAGAACATTGCCTTGGAGCAAAAAAGAGTCGTCTTGAAGCAGAAAAATACCATCCTGGAGCAGAAAATAGTCGCCTTGGAGCAGGAGAACACTGCCCTGGAGCGGGACAACACCGCCCTGAAGCGGGACAACACCGCCCTGAAGCGGGACAACACCACCCTGGAGCGGGACAACATGGCCCTGGAGCGGGACAACGCCGTCCTGGAGCGGGAGAACGCCGCCCTGGAGCAGGAAATAGCCGCCCTGGAGCAGATGAAAACTGCCCTGGAGCAGGAAAAGCCAAACAGACACTCTCAAGGACTGGATTGAAAGATGGTACTTCTAAATAAAGCAGTGGCATGAGGGCTCCAAGGTTTATGAACGATTATGAACCCTTAGGGATGTACTGATCTGTTGCAGAAAAGCTTGAGGCCCGCAGGACTGCGGTGCCATGGGAACTTGAGGCCTTTGATCTCAAGTCTTTTTTGTCACCAGACCATCAGACTCTAATCTGATGGTCCCTCCAGGGCTTCATAGCGAGTCCCGTTGGTCTCCGGCTGACCTCCAGGGTCTCCAGGTCTTCATAGTGAGTCCTGTTGGTCTCTGGCTGACCTCCAGCGTCTCCAGGGCTTCATAGCGAGTCCCGTTGGTCTCCGGCTGACCTCCAGGGTCTCCAGGTCTTCATAGTGAGTCCTGTTGGTCTCTGGCTGACCTCCAGCGTCTCCAGGTCTTCATAGCGAGTCCCGTTGGTCTCCGGCTGACCTCCAGGGTCTCCAGGTCTTCATAGCGAGTCCCTTTGGTCTCCGGCTGACCTCCAGGGTCTCCAGGTCTTCATAGCGAGTCCCGTTGGTCTCCAGCTGACCTCCAGGTCTTCATAGCAAGTCCCGTTGGTCTCCGGCTGACCTCCAGGGTCTCCAGGTCTTCATAGCGAGTCCCGTTGGTCTCCGGCTGACCTCCAGGTCTTCATAGCAAGTCCCGTTGGTCTCCGGCTGACCTCCAGGGTCTCCAGGTCTTCATAGCGAGTCCCGTTGGTCTCCGGCTGACCTCCAGGTCTTCATAGCGAGTCCCTTTGGTCTCTGGCTGTCCTCCAGGGCTTTCTAGCGAGTCACTAGTAAACGTTTTGTTGATGTCAGTCTCCATTGGGTGAATTTCAATGTTTATTACTTTGCTTCTTACATTTGTCCTCTAACAACAGAAATAAAATGCATTTCATTCTCTGCTTAGCTTTTCTTGACCAGAAATCAACAAAACCTTCATTAGCAGTAATGATTGACATTATTGTAATGTCAGTCAGATTTATGTTCAACATTGGCTTCAAGTTTAAATCTAACTAAATAATGACTGAATCCATTTGCTTCTTAGCTTCAAATAATTGTTTCTGTGAAAGTAATGTTTATAATTGTGTTTTCCACACCTGTTCCAAGCCTTATATTTGTTGACTAGATTTACCAATTGTCTTTTATTTTTATCAGCGTTTTATTGTGTCCTCCACAGTTATTCTCCGTAGGGGTACACTGATTTTTAAAAAGCCTGACCTGCCGATTCCAATTTTGCTGATACCAATTCTTATTACCAAGATGCAAAATAATCTCACATTGAACATTTCTGAAAAATCCAGCCTTTAAATTGAAAACAGTTTGTTAAAAATTAGCACAGTTTTGTGCAACACTTATTCCTGTAACATCAAAAATAAAATGTTTTTGTTGAACCCAAAAACCCAACCCAGAACCCAAATGAAAATGCTTTCATACTCATAAACTTCTTTAAGTATATCAGCTTTTAGATGATTTTTCATGTCACGGTTTGTTTGGGAGGCATTCTAGAAAAATACATTTTCATTTCTTCAATCACACAGATAAAAAAATATGGAGTTCAGTTAACTGTGCTAGGTCCTGAATATTAGGACATTTTTATGATCTTGTGAGATATGATACAAAACATATGACCTAATCAATACAGAAATGCCTTAACAGACAAAAAAAAACTAAATCAGAAACCCTCTGGTGAAAACAACAAAAGGATCTAAGACTCTGGATCATCATAATATGTTGTCGTATAAGTAAAAGCAGAAAGTATTGATATCAGGGGTTTGAATAACTTTGTCTCCAATTTTAAGCATTTATTTTTAAACCTGAAAATAAAATAAAAAGGCTTACAATAAAGTTTTAGATTTTTCTGGATTTTTCAGAGTGAGATTATGACTTTGACACTTGATCACCAGCATGACACTGCGTGTTTTGAGACAAATATTGCTGTTTCTCTGTGGCTGATTGTCTTTGTTTGCAAAAAAAATGCTCAGTGACTCAGCTTTTAACTTTAATACACCGCCAGTAATCACATCTGGTCTCATAAAACCTAACACGGCTGTATCTGGCCAGCGCCTCCGGGTTATTTTCTGCACAGCATTGTCTGGAACGATCTCTGCATTTCAGATTTGTGTCAACAGAGAAACATTGGTAGCAAAGACTTGCACATATATAATCCCAGCTTGTCAATATCTTTAGTTGAATGTAAAATAATGATACAGGATCATCTCATTTAAATTAAAAAGCCATCAAAAAGTGAAAAATAAAATTTAAAAACAGACTTATGTCATACTGAATGGTAAATTTAGAGTATTTGTTTCGGTTAATATCGATGATTGTGCCTAACAGCTCAATAAATCACAATTTTTCTGTGGTAGAGAGAAATTTCAGTTCCAACATTTAAATTAAGTTTTTGATGTTATTCCAATTTGCTGACATTGACATTTACAAGATGCAACATGTTGTTTTGTACATAAATGTCTTCATTACCCAAACAAATTTCACAAAGTATTTACTTATTGTATCATTTGAATATTTTATTGAACGCACAATTTACAAACAGATAAAAACACAACTAAACAATCTTGATCACCTCTTGGTTTCATTGCTGATCGCCTCAGCGATATAAGACGGACATTTAAAGAAACACAAGCACATCATCAGAACATCTCATTTGTTTTCTGTCCATTTTTGCTAATAAATATCACACAGGAAATCCAGTGTCTAAAACCATTTAGCATCCAACAGCCTCATCTAAACACTAACACTGGTTCTCTGACATGGCTACAGCCTTTTTCTGACTCAAACTAATGTACAGAAAGGCAAAAAGCTCCATAAATCCATACTTATTTAACTATCTTTCTTACTGCAACATTTTGGGATTTATATTTACAGTAAACTTTGTTTTGTCAGGATTGTTTTACAGACATTTTCCAGACTCCAATATGGATCAGCCATAATAATTACTCCAAATTTTACTTCCTTCATTGGCAGGTTTGTGTGACAAAACGTCTGTTTTGTGCACATTTGTGGACTTTGTTGACAGCTTGTGCGTTGATCAGGCCCAAACAAATTAACAGTGGATTAACCAGCTAATTTTCACAGCCCAAAAGAAACACAACTTTTTTGTCTCTTGCTGAATAATACATTTTATAGCCATTGTAGATAGAACAATGAGTACATTTGAACAAAAAAAAAGCTGAAAATTTGAAATTATTCTCAGAATTTTTTAAAGAAGAAAACAGTAACATTTCTGAGCTCCTAAAATAAATAAAAAAATTGCAAGAAATAAATCAGAAATGTTGATAAAAACCTATGAGGAATGAATATCTGAATGTTTGAGATTAATCGCAGAGACTCGGTTCGGTTTGATTCTGACGATTATCGAAGAAAAGCTTGTTTTTTTTGTGCTCACATTCTAACAGCTGACTTCATATACGTCCACGTCGGTCTTGCTGGTCATTTCAGGACACGAGTGGCACGCAGGACAGACGGCTTGCTCCTGGCGGGACGGGCAAGTCGGACATCTCGGTCGCTTGAAGCTGAACAACAGCGCGCCGCCTCCCAGCACCTGTAAACAAGAACCCAGCCACCCGAAGTAGAGCGACCCGGCTGGACTCAGGCTGAGCTGGGGGAACTTGGGGTTGTTGAGTCCTTGACTGGGATCCACCCCCAGTCTCCTGAGGTTGTGGGTGTAAACCCCCAACCCGGTCAGGCTCAGAAGGCCGGCGGCCACCACCAGGAGTCCGCCTGAAGCCGCCACCCTCCTGAGAGGCAGATCTGTCCAGCATCGGACCCCGATGCAAGCCAGGACAATCCCGATGCCGCACAGGAACAAGGACGTAAGCACCAGGCCTTGCACCAGCCGAACCCGGGCGTCTCTCTGGTACGGGCCGGCTATGGGCCAGCACTGCTTCAGCTCGGACTGCTCCACCTGTAAGCAGCTCTCCCACAGGCCGTCGGAGCGCAGCAGGAGCAGAGCCTCCACCGAGCCGGACCTGACACCCACACCGTGACCCTTTGCTCCGGACCGAAGGAGAGATCCCGACCCCCCGATGTTCAGGCGAGCCTGTCCCTCCCGCCACTGAGGGGTGATGGCGGCAGTGAAGACAAGGACAAGTCCCAGAGGAGCGAAGACAATCCCCATCACCATGGAGACTGGAGTCTGCATCATTTGTGCTAAAGCTGATTTTCTTTTTAATCTCTCAAGAGGTGTAGCTAAGCGGTGAAAAAAGATTAAACAAGTGCTGGGAATGTAAAGTGAATTTCCCCCAAAACGCATAAAACAGACGATCTGGTTGTTAGTTCACTGGGATGCAGCTTGATTTGGAGCTCCAGCAGAAATGTGAGAAACAACTCTGAAAAAGGAGAACAATGAAATCATGATGATTTGTAGAGCTGAAACCAGATGTTTACATACAGAGTGTTAGAACAAAACAACAGGGCCGTCAAACGACTCAAATGTTTTTATCAGATTAATCAAAGGGTTGGTGTGAAATAATCAATTGCTAAAAAATGAACTGAGTTAATGAGTTCTAAATGTTTTATTCGGGCTGATGTAGAACAGGGGATCATTACTCTTGTCTTTCCTTTTGGTGTTCATTCTTTTTATTTGTTCAGAGCTGCATGTATAATTCTGCTTTACTACATTATTTTGTCAACAACAGTAAAATAATTTTGGGGTTTTTAGTACACATAGAGTGTAAATTAGCACAGCATTAAAGTGTTGATTTCCACAGCTCTGAAAAAATCACAACCTTTTCAATGTCTTTTGCTGAGTCAGGTGGTTGGAAGATTGAATTTTGCACTAACTATCATGATGGTTGTTCTCAGAAGCCCCTCATAAAACAGTGCAGATTGGTTTAGTGCACACCAGGACTCGGCTGATTCAACAGCGATACACACAGAGGGATTCAATTTGACAGCCACAGGCGCAGGAGGCAAGAAAGGAACTGGAGGTACCAAGAAACAAAAGAAAGAAAGCAAAAGAAGAGAAAAGAAAAGAAAATTAAGGGGAAGGAAGCAACTGCTAACTCGTTTGCAAACAGCCTGATCTAATATTAGCAGCAGTTGCGTCAAAGTAAATGCAGAACTTAATTTTAAAGACATGGATTGATTGCCACCATAATAACTTGATATTTGCATGTCATGGATCTCGCAGTTAAACAATTATATCCATTTCCATTAACTGAATGGATTCTCATGATTGCAAAATGTCTGAAAAAGTGAACAAAACATCGTTAATGCCTAAAAATCTCCCCATTATTTTACAGCAGATAAAACTGATCAAAGGAAACAATGAGGCAAAATCTGATGATGTCTTTGACCGACTGTAGGTGAATTTCAGTGAGAATGATTGCCTTGTAGGGATTACTTGTTTAAAAAAAAACAGGGCTGTATTGTAATCATTACATAATTATTTAATTTAATGCATTAACTAAAAAAATCTTAGGGAGTGGCACGGATCCAAAGGCGCCCAACCCGAATGGGATTATGAAAGAAAGCCGAATACTTCTTACAGTAAGGCAGCAAGTACAATACATGACTTTTGTGCTTTAGTCATGACCTTAAAAATACTCTACTGCATCGCAAACACGTTTATTGAACCTTTTAACATCAATACAATATAAAAACAGATCAGTTTTAGCAGCAGATCCCTCATCTGCAGGTGAAATTACAGTGGAGAGTAGATTTTGGTTTGAGCAATGTAGGAAGGAGATAAAGTTATGATTTTAAAATGAATAATGCAAAGGTTGTGAGAGAAGTTGAGTTTATTTAGCCCAAATGTCAAACACAAGGTCAAATCCGGCCCATAGCTATTCATGTGGCTCTCTAGTCTCTAACGTCATTATAACAGTTGTACTATTTTTACGCTGATTATTTAATCAGAAATCCAACCTGTTTTAATTTGGCTAATTAATAATAATAATTGGTTACTTCATAATTAATGGTTTCATCCTTGCTCGCATGATTGGTGCAGGCTTGTGGATACTGACACACTCTCCTACAGAACCTGTTTCCTTCCTCCTGGCTGAACATTTTGTTGTGTTTTGAACAGATGAAGGTGGTACCTTCAGGTACGTAACTGGAAATCACACCCAAACATGAATCACAGTTATGAAAATCAAACATTTCCTTCCTGATGTCCTCATTTTCTCTTGATGTCACTCACTACGAAGCAGAGTATTTAAAATACATCCACCTTTGACCTTTGTCACATGCTCACACACTCATGACATCATCATCTGAACTTTCCATCTGGACTTTCCGCTATTGTTTAAACACATCGTAACATTGGTATGTGTTCTCATTTTGACTGAAGTGATGAAAGCAAAGTATCTCTTTCATTATTCTGGCATTTAGCAAATATGAATAAAAATGAATTGTATGATTTAACGTCAGAAAGTAATACAGTATAAACAAAGTTCTTCTGTAAACAATGTCAAGCACACCACAAACACCACCAGCACAATGTTTAATAAAAGAAATGGCTTGTCTCATACCTCTTCATGAAAACTCTCTGCTTTATTTACCTGCAGACTCTTCATTCTAAGAGTCAGAGTGGGAGAGAAAGATTGAGTTAGACAAAGACGATAGAAAATGAGAAGTGGAGACACTGAAGAGGTCTGAAGAGGAGCAAAAACATGCAGGAAGAGAAAACAAAGGGACCACTTGGCTTCAGTGCTCCTGTTTTGGACTGAAAAAAAAAGGTCGATGCCTGAATCTGTTGCTAGGATACAATAACCTGGGCAGTCTCAATGTGACAGCCGTGTATGTGGAGCAGTAATAATGAGACGACCTTGCTGGATCTCAGTCTGCGCGGCCGTGTGTGCGAGCTCACGTCCCGGCCGTGTTTCTGTGTGCATGCACAGGAGGGAGCCGTTTTCCAAAAGTCTGACGCCTGAGAACCAGGCGTGACCTTGGAGGAAATCTGTTGGTTTAGTAATCACGTCAGGTCTGGGAACGAGTTAACCTCCAGACAAGGCAACCTGACACCGCAGACATGGTCAATATGGTTTTATGTCAAACAAATGCAGTTATCAGAAATATTGAGACAACAGGAAGGAACAGATTCACACTGGAAGGGCTTTGTGGGTTTCTGCAGAGACCAAACAGTAGGCTGCAGATGTTCCTCTAAACTATTTAGTGTAAAGTTGGCTTCATAGACAAGGAAATATGTTGCTTAGAGTTTAACACGAAGCCCTTCACCGATGTTTTAACGTTTAAGATTCATCACTGTAGTTATGCAGGCTGTGCAGAAAAACATTTCAGTGTAACAATAGCAGTCATAAAATACAAGACAACGCATAAACTGACTAAACATCTGGTCACAGGCTCACAGAATATACAACAAGCACAAACTTTAATAAAGGGATTGCATGTTATTGGCCAACACAAAATGTATTCAGAAGTCAAATAATAAAGTGAGGGAGAAGTTTAAAGCACGGTTAGATTATGAGAGAGAATTAATCAGAGATGCAGCCAAGATGCTCTGGAGGAGCTGCAGAGACCCGCAGCTCAGCTGGTTGGATCTGTTGACAGAAGTATTAGATGTGAGATTCACTAACCTGGTTTTTATGGAGTGGCAAGAAGAAAGCTGTCATTGTAAGAGAGACGCAGAGATCCTGTTTAAAGTTTGATGCAAACCGTGAAGGAAACAGTAAAATGGTGGAAGAGGTGGCGAGACCAAACTTACTAAAGGTTTCTTTCTACATGATTGGGTTTAGGTAAATGCGTAAAGTTTGTGGTTGTAATAAAGTGACAAAATGGGAAAAAATTTAAGATGCTTTTGCAAGCTACTGTAATTTACAAATAATCTAGCTCTAAAGCTGACCTAAAACGTATTTAAACTAAAGAGCGACTGCTGTTTCTACTGCACAGTGTGTTCTGTGTGTTGAAGAGTGTTTTGGTTTTATCAGCACATCATATTTAGACTTTTGCACAGCAATGATTTTTTTCTAAAATATGCAGCTTTGTGACTTTTTGCTGGCACAGACTGTAGTGTTTGTCATGAGATGCCATCAAGAGTTCAGTGTTAAAATTTTCCATGACAACACATGTCTGCATGTTGAGGAGGTGAAAATATCCACCGCAGCCGAACCAGAGAATACTGAGCCTGGGTGAATTCGATCTTTAAACATGAGTATTATTTATTAAACATGGCAGACTGGAAAAACATTGCTCTTCAAAATGAAACTGAAGATGCACTGATGGATAGCTTAAGAAGACAGAACTGTTTGCATTAGTATATAGGGACAGAAATGGTGACAGTCACAGGCAGGTGTGCTGTGATGAGACCCAGACAGGCAAATAAAAACATGTTTATTATTTTTAATGTTTCGTTTTTGCCGGGGAGACATTTTCCAGCTCAAAGTGAAAGAATGTTTCTTCATCTCCTCTGATCTTTGGCCAAATCTTCAAAGCAAAAAGAATGAGTTTGTAAAATGAGACATTTTGTTACTCTAGATGACGGTTGGTCGTTCAGACTTTCCATTTCTCAATGTTAACTGAAGTTGAAGCTGTAAAAATATAATTATAGTCTTTTAAAGTGATCTCATATGAGCAAAAGTACTTAAAGGCCGTCTGCATAGTCTGAAAACAGCAGAGAAACAATAACGAATTGAAGCTTTCTGAGCTAATACTTGTAGAGAAGGCCACTTTCCTCAGAATATACCAGATAGATTGTGTCTAAAATATGAATCAACACAGTTTATCCACAGCTGAATGACATAAAACTATTTTAGAGTGGAACTGTAATCTTTTTTTCTTGCAGTTTGAAGCTGATCTGAGTTTTGCTTACTTTGTGCAGGCTGCACACTCTGCTCTACAGTTAGTTCTAGGAAATTTTATTTGTGTAATATATTTAGAAATGCACCCATTACAAGCATAATCTATTAAAAATACAGTTTTGGTTCTGTAATCCAGTTGCACTGTCCAAACATCAATGCAGACATCACATATCACGCACATAATGTTCCGTAAACATACAGAAATCCGCATCTAAAAGAGACACAGCTGTTGTGTTTTATAATAACAATATTTACTTTGTTTACATATCAGGCTTTGCTTTGAATATTTGAAAGGTTTCTGCTAGATTTCTCCATTTTCCTCCATGTCTTGGAAGCTTTCATCAACCCTTTTAAACTCATTTTCAGTTCATCACTTCACTAAATTTAAGGCATCCAAAAACTATGACTGAGATGTGCAGAAACACATCCAGAGAACAGAAAAAGCTCATCTGACCAAAGTGAGGCTCTCTTTCATTTTCTATTCCTGTTGTTCCTGCTAGATGATAGATCTCCTCATTAGCTTTAATTATAATTTCTATCTGATACTAGTAGGTTGTATAGTGTCTGAATTTTTGCTTTTCTTTCTTTCTTTATGTTTTTTTCTTTAATGTACTTAAATATATACAATAATCAACAAATTGTTACAGTAATATTTGCATATTTATTGTTATTATTGTGAAACTGAATGTCTTCTTTAAAATAATTCCCATTATTTAAGCATCTGCATGTCTTTATGTTTTCCGTCATTTTTAATTGAATACGTTTTTCTTTGTGGGGGTTTTTGTTGCGCTCCCAGCATTTGTCTGCATAGCTGCATGAACACATACCTGCAGCCGTGTGTCATGCTCGCTCTATCCTGTTTTGCAGGTTTGTCTTCAGTGAGCTGACATGGTGGCAAAGACAGAAAATGACAGACACGCTGTAATTTGGATCAAGAGTTTCCACGAGTTTTTTTTGTTGTTGTAATTAGAGCTAATCTAATATGTCTGATAGAGCAAAGCCTGATTTTGGTTGTCAAAGTTTGAGCTTTTTCATTCTCAACAACTCGACTGATATTAGATCCTTGTGAGAAATTAAGCTTCTGCCCTGAAAATGCTGCAACTTTGCAGGATTCCAAGGTTCTCGTTTGCTTTGATGTAGAAACGACAAAAGGAGAAATCTCCATAGAAACTGGTGATGAGCCGAGAATCATATGCACCATACCATTACTGACCCTCTCACTGCTTTGTCTGAAAGCAGGCATGCTAAGAGCAGTTCACAGACACGATCACCCAAATGCAGCCAGGGGAGTCAGGCACTTACCATTCAGGAGAGGTTTTGTGCATCTCACTGCAGACTGCAGGCTGCACCGCTGCTCTGGTCTGAATCGCTAACATGCTTCTCTCTTTGGCAACAGATGCTGCAGCCACCTTCCAGTTATCCCCATCGTTTCTTCTTTCTCTTCTACTCAAGCCTCCAGTTTCGCTCCTGCCTGTGTTCTTTTTATTTCAGCCGTTTTCTGTTCTGTGTGTGTTCCCCTTTTTCCTGCTCCTTCCTTCCCTGTCTGACTGCTCTTTCACATCTCTCTCTCTCTCTCTGTGCCCCTCTCTCACCAGCTGAAGTAATGTCTCTGTTATACGCAGGGCAGAGTGTCTATTGCAATTACATTTTAGTTTCTCTGAGGTTATAGAGCTCTGATTTGAGTCTGCAAAGGCTCGTAAACATATTCTTAAAGATCTGGAAAGTGTGGCATGCATATGCAATAATCCCCCTTTAATACAGCTAAATAAAATCCAAATTAACCGCCTTCAGTTCTGCCTTCAGTTCTGTGATTTCCTCTGATCACTGGTGTCCAAATCAGCCATATTAGAGACACATCTGGAACTGGCAGTGTGTCGTCCTTTCAGGAATGTTTAATGTTGGGTTTTAAAAAATACCTCAAGCTCTGAACTTCTTAAAAAGCGTGGTTTAACCCATCAAATAGAAAGACTCTAGTGCAACTCTGAACCTCCCAAGAAACGGTCATTCACCTAAAGCAACAGATATTTAACAGAGAGGCAGCCAGGAGGAGGGAGGAGCTGCAAAATCTGTCAAGAGGGCAAGAACGAGATGAAAAATCTTCCTTTATGGAAGAGAAGCAAGAAGAAACACAAATAATCACATTTATGACACAATGATGAAACATGGTGGTGGTAGCATCATGCTGTGGGTAAGCTGGTCAGAGATTTAAAAAAACCTGCGAGAAGCTGCAGAAGACTAGAGACTGGGGTCAAAGTTCACCTTCCAGCAGGTCAACAACCCTGGACATTCGAGACGGAGTCACAAAGGAGTAGCTTACAACGGACTAGTTAAAGTCTGGACCTAAAGTAAAATGAGAATTTGAAAACTGATGTTCATTAAACATTAGTTATGACAAAGGTTGAGCTATTTTGCAGAGAAAGGAGCAGAAATGTCGTCTGTAGACGAAAAACTAGAAGCTGTAATAACAGCAACATTATGTGGCAAAATAAAAATATGCTTCTCTTCAGATTTACAAAGAATATTAAAAATGATTTATTCACCAGTTTGTGTTTATCTATCACATAAAATCCCAATAGTGTGGTTACAGAGTAGGAGAGAAGCATCATTGATATTCGCTCAGAAACAATCATTATGCAAATTTACATTAATAATCCCTCTCCTGCAGAAGGGTTCATGCTTTCATGCAGTTTCATCTTTTTCAATATGCACAATATGCACTTCACCTCCAAAGTCTTTGATTGTCAAATTGGTATGAACTTCTGAGGCAGACAAAGAGACAAAACAAAAAAAAAATTCTTATATTTTTTTTATTTTCTTTGAAAAAAAGAGGAAAAATCTGAACGAGTCGCCATGTTGCTATCATGAAATAATGCAGGGATACATGGTTGCTTTGAAATGATGCGCTACGTAAAAAATATATTTTTCTTTCCCCTCATACACACACACACATGCATAACTTGAAAGTCTCCTCTTCAACCTGAAAGTTTTTTGGGGGAATTTGGGGATCAACTCTTTCACCGAGGTTAAAGTCGAGAAATGTCTGAAGATTTGGGCTAGAAAAAAATGGCCAATACTAAACCTCGGTGGAAATGTCTGACTTTAGGTTCGGACTCCAACTTGACTTTTTTCTGGCAATTTTTAGGAGGGAAAACAAATAGAAAGAGGCTTGGCAGTAAAAAAAGAAAGAAAAAGAAAAGTCAGATTGTGGGTAATAAAAACGCACCAGTGGATATGCAG
Organism: Poecilia reticulata; assembly: GCF_904066995.2. Classification (NCBI taxonomy): domain Eukaryota; kingdom Metazoa; phylum Chordata; class Actinopteri; order Cyprinodontiformes; family Poeciliidae; genus Poecilia; species Poecilia reticulata. Next base: position 24,159,781 of record NC_088851.1, read on the forward strand.
AAGAAATGATGGGTAGACTGAAAGCAGCAAAATGTACAACATTTAAAAATGCTTAAAAAAAGGTTGCTGAGCACAAATGATGTTTAGAGCTCTGAAAATGAAAATTGAAATTCAAAGCAAATCGTGTCAAGCTCATAAGAACACTGTAATATTAATCTATTTACATCTATGTACACTGCAACTCAAATGTTTTACATTAAAAATATTTTAGTCAAATAAACAAACCATAAGAACTGGGCAGACCGGGATTTACAAATTCAAGAAATGGTTTTAACATTTTCATCTTAAAGTCTGAAAATCTGGAGGGGTCCGTTCAGTCCGGCTCCAGCTCTTTGGGTTTTTTAGTCCGCAGCTCCAACATGGCAACGCTTCAAACGCCGGCTGTGTCTCTCCGTCCTTCAGGTGAGTTTATACTTCAACGAGCGTAACCTGCAGCTGACCGGCTGCCACCTCACACATCTCGATGAGGAAAGCCGACTGGTTGCTGTAGTGTTCGATGATGTTGTCGTCCATGTTGACCAATATTCTACAAGGTAATGAAAGAAACGGCGTTACTTCAGAGGTTTTCTCAAAAAAACATCATCTAAAAGGAGCCGATCTTTGTAGTTTTTCCCCAAACCACACACAGTGCCTGTTTCTATGAATATGTTTTCACTGAAATCAACTTCGGTTTGAGTTCTGGGTAAGAAACCTGGCCTCTGTCAGCCTTTAAGAGTTTGATGCTTTAATGCTCCAGCTACCCTGCGGCTCACGCACACCGCCTGCAGGGACTGCACTGATTGAAGGTAGCAGTAAAAAAGAAAAAAAAAAGGGAGTGAGCTGCTGGGAGAATGTAACCCAACCTGTTAGCTTGGCTGCTTCCCCCACTGATGACTGCCAGCAAGAGGCAGGAAAAAAAACCCAGAGTTGTTCCAGCTCATCTAAGCAGGTCACAAGTTACGGACTTCATATCTGTGCTGGTGTCACGCAGGAAAACAGCCCAGACTAACGTAGGTTTAAAAACCAACAGCCATTTTCTGACTCAGCTCAGAGTGAAAGAAGTTGCAAGCAGGTTTGTATATTTACTCAGAGGGTTCGGATTCAGTAAAAACTACGTGATCTTTGTCAGATGTGCGGCGGTCGATAACTTGATAGGCAACATTTAGCTTGTGACTGGAAGCCCTGAGGCCTTCATCGAGAAGGGATCGCTTCAAATAGTACTTCCTGATGTTCCAACGAGATACAGTTGTGAAAACATCAATAACTTAAACAACTGCTGATGACTCATCTGCACTACCTGTGAAATCTTTTCACCTGCTGCCTTTTTGTAAAGGAGCGACAATTAAAACATTCCACAGGCTGAGCCAAACCTACCGACCCGGTCTGTCGGCATGAGGAGGATAAAGCCAGAAACGAAGCCCTGAGCATACGCATCCATGTCAGCTCCTTTAAATCACCCAGGACTCAGGAACTCACCCTCGTTTGCATTTTTTGCAGATTCTCCCAATGGTGTCTTTTTGCAAGCCGTACTTTTCGGAAATCTGAGGAGAGGAAGGTGTAGAGATGAAAGTGAGCGTGAGCTCTTGCTCAGAGAAAGATAATACACTTGTGAAAAGAGGAAGACATCAACGAACGTCTTCATTTGATACTTACAGCTTCTCGCAGGCCTGACAGCGTCGGCGAGCTGAGCATGAGCGCGTCGAACACTTCCTCAGCGCCGGTTCTCACGTACAGCAGGACTAACGGAGCAAGAGAGACGCAATCAGCACCAAGAAGAACAAAAAACATGTTTTATAGAGCGTAGGCATGGGCTGGTTCAGAAAAAACTGTTTAATGTCCTTTCAACAAAAGGCAAATCAGGGTCGGAATAAAACTGGCTTTCTCCTGATTTATAGATCTGCCCCTCCTGCACCTGTTGCTGGCTTAAAGAAGGGTGCAACCGCTTCCCTTAGCTTTTAAAAGAAGAACTAAAAGTTGTTTAGAAATACCTCTGATTGTGAAAAACAGAAAGCTGTTAAAAACAAGAAGAGGAGTGACAGCGTGCCGCACATAACTGTTGTTAAGATTTCACTTTTAAAAACTACCACTACCAAGTTATGAGCTAACCAATTAAATAATTAACCTCTAGATAAAATGTTCTATCCAAACTTTTATGCCATTGGTACAAATTATATACTGCCACCATTTAAATACATTTCAGCAGAACGAATTAGCATCGTTATGTTTCAGATATTAGAAAACTGCATTTTGCTTCTGCTCTTCTCAGTAACGGTTCTACTGGAGAAGTTTTACTGTCACCACATGCTTTCTCTGGCGGACTTTCTTATAATGAGGACTTTTAAAAAAGAAATTAGAACTATAAATCAGCTTTTCAACAATTTTATTACCACTAAGTTACTGGAATGCATGTGTTTGAATGCACATGACTGGATTGTAATGGGCTAATCTGATCATATCTTTCTGAATGTGAATTTTATACAGATTATACTTTTTTGTACATCAGTGATGGATATATATCAAACCAAATTGAACTGAATAAACTGAATGAAATAAAAAGTTTAACATATGTTGCTGCACACTGCCAGCTGCTGGCAGAAATAAGGCTAATAAACGTTGAATGGAAAAATGGTGTGAAAACTAGAGAATCACATCATTTTAGTTAACATGATGCTGTTTTATAGTTGGTAAAGTAAGAGTGGTATCATGCACAGCAAGTACATGCAAAGTTAGCAGGAGTCTAAATCCAGAAAAGACAGAAAGTAAAGAACATACTGCAGGAGGACAATCCCTTTAAAAAAACAAAAGTATTCTTCCACTTGAAGGAAGGAGATAGTTTCTAAAACCAAATCTCCAAAATATGCGCATTGATTCACATCATTAATTTAGAAAACTCCTACTTGCTGGATTTTGGCCATTATTGTTGCACTTTAAGTTTGTTTTTTCTGTTTTTGTGTCTTGTTCCTACTTTTACACTCAGTGTTTATTGACATTGCCTCATTTGTGTTAACCACCACCATAAAAATAAACCAATAAGCTAACTAATGTGGGAAATTCCAGGTATCATGATCAAAATAAGCTGTTCCTAATGACTTTAATTTGGCAGCATTAACTCCATGATATTGATGTTTTTGCGTGAGGTCGTCCCGGCGTGAGAACCTGAGCCAGCCCATGCCTGCGTTAGGATTGTTTTTAATGTTCTACCTCTTTGTGGGTCTTCTCTGCGTGTCTGTTTGCTGGGCGGAGAGCCGTTCTGCTCTCTGTCTGGATACAGCCTCTTCAGACAACTCCTGCCAACACAAAACCAACAGCCACGTCAGACAAAAGCAACCGGCTGATGGAAAGGTGACAGACATTCACAGGATAATGTGTTCTTTTCTCTTTTTTTTGAGTGTTTTTACATGCGCTTACCTTTCAATGTCGTCCATAGGAGTGGCCTGGTGAGACAATGGAGGGGAGAAGAGAGATCTGATTAGATACAGCTCCACTGATAAAGACGTTGCCTAATGTCCTTCATGAAAAAAAAAAAAGCATTTTATCATTGCTTGAGGTGTTTATTTCCCATGACCTCTAGCAGAGCCACTCTGACGTGGACACTGATGAGGAGAGACAGATAGCGCCATCATGCCCCTAATCACACCATTCAATCAGATATCCACTTCTTTTCATGAGTCACTCTAACTTTAATTATTCTGAATGTAAAATGATTTGCATTTTAAATGCATTTAGCATATTAATAACCTGACATTTACTGGCTCCTATGTAAACTCTACGTGTCCCATGTAAAGCTTAGAGACTGTGGGAAAGCTGGCCTGCCTGAACAGCTCTCTAACCACACTGTTGTTGTAGCTCCGATGAGTGAAGGACATGCAAAAAAAAAATAAATAAGATGAGGGCGGCGTGCGGCGGATCAACCTGGGGATGTTACCCTGGTGCTTTCGTGCAAACCCCCATGGCTCAGACGCCACATGTTCAGGCTGCAGATGCTTGAACTTGTGCCTGGTTTCGACTCCAATTAGCTTATCTGATGCAAAGCCTGTGTTTAGCTTCACTTTCACTGGTGTTATTAACATCGCCGTCCCGCTTCCTCCAGTTTCCCAAGCCCACCCCCGTCCTTGCATACTTTCCCACAGTTTTTTCCCCGCTTCGCTCGTGCCTATCCCATCACCTGCAGGGCTGTGCACGCAGACAAGAGAGGTTATTAACGAGGGGCTTACCATGCGCTGTAAGCTGGTGAGGTGTGCCTCTGGGATGAAGAGAACTGGCTGAGTGACGAGGTCGTCTAGAGTTTTGAAGAAGGTGCACTCGGAGCCGATGGAGCTGCTCACAACAGACTTGGCTGCAAACAAACCAAGAGGTTCAACAAAGTGAGCTTATTATTCACTGGACAGTGTGATAATTAGGCCTGTGACAATATCAAAGTTTGCAAATTGTCCCACAAGTTACTCTGATAAACGACTGTAAACTTTCAATTCGAATGAATATCTTACACTGGAACTGGAAGGCATTTTAAATATCCAAAATAAATAAACAAACCAAATAAAATTATTTTTAAGACTTTTATCATCCAGTTTTTAGTAGAAAAAAAGAAACGAGAAAAAGATTATTGCACTTGTTTTAGTTTATTATGTGATTAATCAATTTATTGCAACAGGACTAGCAATAATAATCCCTTTATTAAAAAAAAAACACTCACTATGTGCATCATTAGTGTTCTTTCCCCTCCTCTTGGATCTCTTCTTCTCTTCATCACGCATTTTCCTCTCTGCACCCTGCAGACACGCAAACAGGAGGTTACAATAATGGCACCGATCCCACAAATACCTGTTTTACATGACTTTTGGAAAAACAGTGAATGAATCTGAGTGGATTACCTTATCGCAGAAAATCTTGACCTGGCAGGCAGCTCTGTGGATGAGCTGGTTGTTTCCTGAGCTGAAGTCGTAGGTGTCGATCTGCAGGTTCAGAGGCAGGCCCTTCACCCCTTTCTGAGAGGAGAAGTCGGTGCTCAGGGAGTTTATTCCAATGTAAATCTGAGGGGAAAGAAGAAGAAAAGATTTTAAATCCCTTTTTTATTATTCATGTGCATTATTCAGAAAGTTAAATTGGACAAGAAAGTGAGAGTTTTCCCTTCTTTTCCCTGAGGGGACTTCAGTTCGAATGAAAACAGGAACACCTGGAGCACTTTTTTTATTTTACTTCTAAGTAGTTATCTTTTTTGTCTCCCACACTAGTGCCCAATTGTAACAGGTTTATTGGCCCCACCTAACACCTCAGGGGCCAGCAGAGAGGCTAGGTCTGCTGGAGATTGACAGAGAAAAGGCATATTTTACATTCCTGATGTGCCTCTTCAGCCGCTCCTTTTTCTTTTTTCTGTTTTGTTTTACTGCCACCGTTTCCCTTGTTCTGCCGTTCAACATGTCAGCTAACGCTTCTCGTTTAACTTTCTCGGCTAACGCAGCTCACGACAGCAGAGAAACCGTGAATGCATCAGGACAAGGTGCCGTTTTTACCTTCGCCTCCTCGTTGGGGTTCCACACGAAGGAGAAAGCGTTGAAGGCCACCTCCTCCACGTTGCTGATGCCACTGAACACTTCTTTGTAGTCGGCTGTGTGAAGAAAAGAGATATAAACATTTTAAATCATTACAAGGTAAAATGTTCTCAAAATTAGAGATAAATATGGCCTCTAACGGTCCATGCATGTTTTGGTAATTGGATGTTCTCAGAAAAAAATATAAAGTTTTTTTACAAACCATCACCTTCTTAAAATAGAAACCAACGTCATTTTTTGCCAAACGATGATTTAAGCAAGGAAAAAGTGTCTTTGAATATTATTATATGAAGGTGACAATATATAAAATAAAGTGTAAGTAGCTCCTGCTAAATGTTACAGCACACAGTGGTCACAGAATTTGCACACTTTTTGTGTTACATGAGTTTTCAGCAGGAAAAAGTTCATTTTTATTGTTGTTGCTACTTTTTGAGGAGAAATTTCAGAAACCAAAAACATGCAGGGACTCATCACGCTTTCCTGTTTTTGTGCATCATAAATCCCTCCATTTTTATTTCCAAAAGATGAAAAAACACTTTGGCCAAAAATACATAGGCAGCACAATTTACACTATTTTTCTTTGTTAGCAGTTTTATTTCACATATTGTCACTTTCCTAAAATAAAGGCCTGAGTCACTTTTTGCTAAACGACGAATTAGGCAAAAAATAAAACATTTTAAAAAATGACTTATTTTACGTGACGATATGAAAAAGAAAAAAAAACTGCTAGCAAAGAAGAAAACAAAGTGTAAATAGCTCCCCTATAGGTCAAAGTACACAATTGTCACATAATTTGCACACTTTCTCTTTGCCACTTATTTTTTTCAACAGAAAAAGAAAGTAAATTTCTGACCCAAAAAATGTGAAAATGATTTAGAATTTAACTTTTTTATTTTGGTTTTTGTTGCTTGTTTTTGAGGAGAAAGTTCAGAAACCAGAAACATGCTCGGACTGATCACGCGTTCGTGTTTTGGCGTGTGTAAAAAAAACATACCGATGTCAATAACCCTCTGCTTGACAGTTGGCTGGCGCGCGTGCCAGTGGTTCCAGAAGCGGAGCTGCATTTCTGGGCTCTTGTCGTTCTCAAACACAGCCATCACCACCGTCTGGAGAGGAGAAAACAGAAAGGTCAGTGAGTAGGCCACATTTCTCAAATGAGCATCTCTGTTTTTACTGAACAACAATACGTTTCATTCATGACGGGAAATCCTTCTTTTCTCCTCTGATTTTCCTGACAAACAAAAGAGCAGTGAGAACACCACACCTTCTCCCCTCCTTGTTCTGTCTTTTTATTAACCCAGCCGAGCTGAGCTGTCCTCCCCTCTAGCCCCATTTAACTGCCATAGAAACAAATTGTATGGCACAAGCCCTGTCCGCAGGCTGTCAGCAGGGCATTAGTCACCGACGGAGCTGGCTTCCAGGGAGGGACAAACATTTGGGAAGGGCTCGTTTTGCGACACAGAAATAAAATAAGAATAATACCTGCTCCTCAAACCCTTAGGGAAAACATACCACAGGAGTTCCTGATGTCTTTACGTAAAGCTAAACAAAACTTTGAGGAGATTTTTTAAATACAATGACTCACTCACCTTGACTTTGGTGGCGGTGAGGCAGGCGCTGCTGTCGACTCCCTGCAGAGTGATGGGGTAGAACTGGCCTTTGTTCAGGTAAACCATCGGCAACTCGCTGGACTTGTGAGGCAACGCAGCAGGAGATCCGAGAGCGAACTGGAAGTCGTTCCTGGGCCTCTCCGGAGAGGAGCTGGCGTACGAGCCAGAGTAGACGGGGCTGGGGTGGCTTTCAGGAAACGGATCGCTATAGGGAAGAGTCTGAACCCCACACAGCGCAGATATGTTAGTAAAAACACTTAAACGTACAACAAAGATTCAACTTTCAGACAACGGCGGCAGGCTGACCTCAGCGCTGGGGTCAGCGAACGCAGTGTTGTCCGGCCACTTCTGCATCAGGTCGAAGATGTTGCTGAGCTCCTGCTTGTCGTACGTGTCGGCGACGACGCTGCTCAGGGTGGCGTACGTGTCCGAGGAGCCGGGAGCCGAAATGATGGGCTGGGAGGAGATCGGCTTCAGTCCCAGGACCTCCTGAGGGTGGGAGGCGGGAACGATCTCAGAGAGGATCTTCAGGACCGGGTCGTTGACGGTGGTCAGAGTCCTGCAGGGTCAGAAAGAAGCAAACCTTCAACAGGGAATCCAGAAACTATGGTTATGTGAGCTAAACATGTGGATATATATATAAACGTAATACAAAATATAGAGGTCAAAGAAATGAGAAGGGATTTTAACTAATCGTTTTTGTTTTCACACAGTAAAGGTTTTACAAATAGCACAATAACTTGATCCAGTTTTGTCTAAATGGGGAAGTTTTTCACAATTTGGTGTCAAAAAAAACAGAAATAATTTTTTATCAATAAATTTTAAGTTTCATAAATTGCTGTTCATTAGAGAATAACGTATTCTCAACTTAACTAAAGATAATTAAACATATCCCTTTAATTTACCATGTGATAACTTATTGTTTGCCATCTTGATGAAGGATTATATGAATATTTTTACAATAATTCTGTTGTATTGTCTTTCGTTTTGTATTTAATGTTTAATATTTGTCTAGTTTCGTCATTTTAACCTTGTTTTCTATAACCTGATTGTTTTTAGCTAGATAAATTACTCATTGTCCAGGGCAACAGATGAAAAATATCCTTTTTTTAACAGAAATGTTAATTATTGGGCTCCATTTCTGCCAAATAAATTTACAATTTAGTGCAAAATCTAAACTTCAGCACCGTTAGCCAACAGTGGTCCATATTTTTTTTTAATTAGCTGGGAAGGGTTGCACTTCCACTTAGCTGGAAACACAAATAATCAATAGAAACCTTGAACTTTTGCCACCCTCTGTTAGCATAAAGCCCTGGGTGGAGAGCCACATCTCCCACATCAAAAAGCACCACTGAATGCGACTGAAGATGGCGACGCGTGCAGCAGCTAAAGCGCCAAAAGCTGCCTGCAGAACAGCAGGCTTTGCGTGTGGGTGGGAACTATTTGTTTCTTAATCCGGGCCTTCTTTCCCCGGCCCTGTGTTTGCATTTCTCCATTGAAAGCGTGTGAGGGGACAACACTGCGCCCCGGCAGCGGCCTTTTCTCAGCCACCTCAGGAGGAACAAGGAGCAGCAGCAACTTGTTGTGAAACTGTCAGAAAGGGAGACGATAATGGAGAAAGCGACTGTGAATGGAGACAATAATCCCTCCCGCTCTGTTTGGCTACGGGATTACCCACTCATGAGTTTATGACCTCCTAAAGCCATGCCATTTTTCCTTTATGAATTATGACCGTCATGAGTTTCATCAAGTGAGAAGGGAATAAAAACACGGATTAAATTTCTGAACGTGACACGAGGAACATCTGTTTCTCAAGTTTCTCACAGTCAATGTATTTTTTATTTTTTTTTATGATTTAGTTGTGGACTTCTAGGGAATTCTGGGGGGGGAAATTTGGGAATTCTGTAAAATTCAGTTCACCTGTCTGTTGGCTTGCAGATGTTGCGGTTGAAGGCAGCACCTTTCTGCTCTTTCTGGTTGTGGAAAAGAACAAAATTCAAAAACATTAAATAAAAACATCAAAATAAGCAAGAAATTAATTTATTAAGGTGTGAAATGTAACATTTTGTACCCTGCACTGTTCCTGAAGCATTGATAAGGCTGTCATGGTTTCTCCAGGGTGCATTCTAAGCTTCTGCTCCGAGTTGGGGGTGTCCAGGTAGGGCCAGGAGTCCATTATGTAGTTTGTACAATGGTTATAGCTGAAGTTCTCGCTCTGAAAGACCAGTCCCAGAGTCCTGCAGCAGGAACCACACAGTTTAGATTGATTTATTTCAACAAAACGACACAAAAAGTCATGTATTTTCTTGGTGTGAGAGGCTTTGACAGAGCCGTAGTGAGCCGGAGACAAGCTGCAGAGGTTCCTGAGCCTTGGAGCACTGTACATACTTGCCCTGTAGCATGGAGGGTTTCGATTGCAAAACCACAGAGCTGAGTAAGAACCCTGAGGAGCCGCAGCGTCAAAAGGGTTCAACAACACATAAACAAGCACGCACATACGCAGGTGTAGCGCTTTGTGGTTTCAAGCGTGAGCAGGGCAGAAACCACATGCTTAAATCCTGTATAAACCTCCTTATTTGCACAAATGCAATCCGATGTATTTACTGCTAAAAAGCAGCCAGCATCTAGCCAGCTCTGCTTTTCCATCTCAGTTGTAAAAAAACTAAAGGCTGGGATTGTGAGGACATGACTTGTTTAGAAAGACTCACAGTGACATTGGATTGTAAACAGGCACCCGGCCAGGATAAGCCCCCCTGCCCTCCCCTTCTTTAGTGAGAGTCTGGAGCCACTAATGAACAAACAGCAGCAGTTTAGCCTGGATAAACAGTTAATAAAATGTGCTGACAGACACACGAGACCACAGCTATTCACAGCTACGTCTGAGTCAGAGCACAGGGAGAAGAAATCCCATGTATGTTGTGACTCCCAGCTAATTTCCAAGTTTGGAAACTGGACTTTTTAACTTCAATTTCTCCCCATCTTGGGTTAAAAACTCCTCCAAATGCTCACAGATGCAACAGACAAAATAAACGTTCCCGCTTAGACTTATTCTACATTTCACCCAGAAACCAGGACTTGATTTCAGATACGGTGGGCTCCTGTCTAACGTTTCACCACCGTGTAACTCAATGCATCACATGCTGTCATTGCGCTCCAACACCTCCAGAGGAGATTCTCATTTCCCACAATCCCTTTGTGCTCCTTGGCCCCTAGGTTAGCAACAACACAAGCTGAAACAGACCCACTGCAGCCCCGGATCCAGAAAGTGTGTGTCAGCCTCTGCGCTTTTAATTCAACTTGTCCGTATCAATTTTCCCTGTAGAAATCCCAGTTAAAAAGCAGCAGGGATTTTCACATGGGGGTGCCATTGCAAAAAATTTAATTAAATTAAAAATGTAAAAAAGGAAATTATACACAACCCATTTACAGCACTACTTTACTTCTACTTACAAGTACATTTTTTTAAATTAACATTTTAATCAAAATATTTAAAAAAGAAAACTAAACTTACTCAGTCTCTTTGGTCATCTCTCCTGTACCAGTTAGTCTGAACAGGCTCCTTTAGATATTCTCTGTATGTATGAACTCTTCTCTCCGTGTCAGTCTAGCAGAGAAGATCAGACAGATTAGTCAACTGCAGTGATTTCCTCTGAACGAGGCCCAGTTTTATGTCATGCCAGAACAGAGTCTGCTTCTCTCATCCGATTGGCTGAGAGCACTGAAACAGGTGTCTGATAGGACAGGTGGAGGGGGAAACCTGCATGCTTGCACATGAGAGCGCTGCAGTGAGTAGGTTATTTTGCATAACAATCTCAGGTGGTGGGAGGTTCTTGCATCTCATTAGGTGAATTGGAAAAGTAGAGTTTGGGAATCAATCAAGTGTGGAAGGTTTGATAGCGACTGAGGAAGAAACAAAGGGAAGGAGCCTGGCTTTAACATGTTAATAGTTTTTCAGTATCATTTTTCACCTCTACTCTGGCTTTGCTTTCTTTGATTTTTTTTCTGTAATTCCTAAAAAAATAAAATAAAAAAGGTTGTTTTTCTAAGTTAACCCATTTTTTTGTTGTCGTTTCTTAAATTATATTCCAAACCATCCTGACTGAGGTGAAGATAGTAAATTAAAACCACCATTTAATCCATTTTACTGATGAAACAAGCAGGTATACGTTTAGATTATTGGGTTTAGCCTACAATTAAAGTGAATGTGACACCTTGGTTTTATATTCACATAGTTGGAATGAAAAAGGAAGCTTTTTAATGTTACAAAAAATATTTAGTGCACAGTAAAACATTCCCTTTTAAATTTAATCCTCAGTTATTCAAGACTCATGATTACTTTATTGATCCCTGTAAGGAAAATTATTTTGTCCAGAAAGAAAAAGAAATGGAGAGTAAAACCAGAATAAAAGCAAATATTATAGCGGAAAAAAACAAGTCAAGTTATAAGCAGAAAACTGCTCCCATCCTTTGAACTTTGTCACATTGCAACCATAAACTTTGATGATTTTTTGGAGTTTTGTGCGATAGTTGGGAAGTGGAAGAATAATTACTACTTAATTCTGATAACTCTTAACCCCCTGCCTTCAGAAGTCACATAATTGGTCAATAATATCCGTCTCTGTGTAATTTAATCTCATTTACAATCATTTACAATCCAACCCACAAATATGAGCTTAATGGATCAGTAATAAGAAGAAAGACGTCAAAAATGCAACATTTTTAAACAAAGGCTTAGTCTTCAATGCAAGTTTGTTCCTGTAACTGGACAAAATGTGGGTGTAAGACACTACAGACTCTAGAACAAGTCTTATTTATTCACAAATGCACGGATAGATCACATTTACTGATTTGTGTGAAAGTATGAATGGATTGAGATGGGGGTAGAGATGCGTACAAATAAAGACAAGTGCTGTTCGGTTTCACAATGACAGTGCAGTAAAAACTCAAACTGTACGCAAGTCGGAAAGCTTTGTCCCGCATTCCTGGTCGTCAGCAAATCAAACTTTGCCGACATTTAATTTGTCATAACTCTCGGCTTTAACATGACTGCGTGGGAGCCCCAACACCTGAGGGAATTTGGTGTGGCAACACTTCGGTATCCTAACCACACTCACACACGCCCACCCTTACTTGCTAAACAAATAAATGCGGAGTAAAAAGTATCTTTGCGTTGGGAGAGAAAGAGAAAGGAAAGAAATGTGCAACCATTGTTCTGTGGTACATACCTTTCAACAAGACATAAGTGGTTCATCTTGATCATAATGATTACTCTGCTTTTGGCAAAAGGCATCTTTGTTTTTGCTGAACACATTTTCTCATTTTTGCTGTGAAATGCTGCTTAATCTGGGTTTAATTTTCCACCGCCCCTCTTTGCGTCTCTTTTGTGTGGAACCACAACATAAATCCTAGAAGATCCTGGTAATACCACTAACACCAGCCCACCAGGTGTCCTCTGAGCGTACGTAAAGAATCATTTACCAAATACTGTATGTGCAGCAAAGTGTTACCTGCACCTGGTTGGCCCCTGTTTTTCTGTGTGATGATATCAAAAGGTGCATTTAGTCCTTTTGTTACAACATATATAAAAATAACTATATCTGTCTAAAGGTCCGTCCTGCAAAGGATTTGTTTTCCAATTTTCTCCAAGTCAAACAAATACTGATATTCCAGGGTCAATGCCCAGTCTTGTATTAAAAATTTTAGAAGTATGAGGTCACAGTGGGTGTTTTGACATAACTTTTAACATAACTTAATTATTCCTGCATATATTGAGCATGGTGTCTGCAGAATTCCTCTGAGATTTTGGCCCATATTTAACATCCTGGATTTGCAGCAGACTGAAATGCATTAACCTCATTCAGTCACTATTTACTATCTTATTGCTCACTTTGAACGTCGGCACAGAGAGTCCTTGATGCATAAATGCATTGGCTATTTGTTTAATATGCCATTAAATTGTGTACCTAATAAAGTGGCCAGTTATCGTACATGAAACTTAAGAATGTGGTTTAATTGTGCACTCAGATTTTAGTCAAAAGCCAAAACTTTCAGGTTCCAAGTTGAAAAATTAAACTGGAATTTCACCAAATTAAAGAAAAAAGTTCAGATGGAAAAGTTGCAGCAATCGGACGAAAATATTAAAAAAAAATTTGTGTCCTGTTATTTGCTTGTAGTGCTAATAGTGGCTTGTCCTTGAGCTCAGCAGTTAGCATTCTGCTAGTTTTATATCCTTAAACTTGAAACAGGCGACAGCTTGAAGTTTTCCAAACATGTTCCAGGTTGGGATCAGTTACACCGGGAAGTCTCAGAGTTTTCTTCCCCGCTCCGTTTTCTCCGTTTTCTGCTTTCATGAGAACAGTTCGTCTTTTCAAGCGAAATAAAAACTAGCACCACATTTAAAAGCTTTGATCCTTCACTGCTACAGAATCACCCGCTTTAAGTTAACAGCACATCGCGTGATGCTTGCTGTCGGAACTTCCTGGTTCTTTAAGTTACAAGCAGAGTTTTGGCTGTCGTCCAAAATCAAATTAAAATCACCACTGCGCCTTTGGGTTAAAAGAGTGGGCGACAAACGGCACCTTCGGCTTGATAATAATCACTCCTGATGAGCCAAGAGCAAAAAACTCATTTCTGAAAGCTAAACAGCAAATGCACAGAACAGTTTAGATGACTGAAATGAATAAAAAGCTAAACTAAAAACAAATGCACTTAAAAAATATTTAATTTTTGCAACTTTAAGCTGCAAAAGTTGCTGTCATAGTGTTCTTTCTAAATAGTTGAAGTTGAGTTAATACAATGTATTTTAAGGGAACAAACGGCAAACTAGTTACAATAAGTTTTATTAACTTTACTGACAGCAGAGGAAGACATTATCTGACCAAACTCTGGACCTCAATATCATCAAAGCTAATAAATCCTTAAGTCATCACTAAAATCAACAACACACCAGAGATTTTAGGCCAAATCTGACATGTGAGAATGACAGGTGAGGTAAGAATGGATGACCATCAACCTGTTTGACTAAGGCCTAGGAAATTCGGTCCTAAGCTGCCAGATTCCACTGCATGGCAGTTTGCGTGCATTTTCCGCCGCGCTCAGCTGCACACAAACAGACGTCGGCATCGGCTCCACGCACGACTGCTGCTGAGACGTCTTCGCTCTCATCGCCTTTATCTTTTCCAAACCATTGTCTCCTCCTTCCTCACCCTCCTATATCCCACTTACTCTTCCTGTCACCCTCTTTTCCCACCCGCCCGTTCCCTTGCAGCTGTTAAACAATGGGTCAAAATTAAACACTCGTAGTCTTACACCAGTTTCACACAAGACAAAAAAACAAAACAACATAAAACAAAAGGAAATAAAATATTTTTTTTCATTTATTCTTTTATGCATGGCTGATTTTCTGTGTTCACTCCTACACACTAAGCATATCTTGGCATCTCTTACTCTAGTGTTATCTTTCCATTTGAACTGAGTCCTTGTTTTGTCATGAAGGAATTTGTTTTAGAGATTTAAGACAACAAAATTAGCCCAAGGCACGTTGCGTTCTCTTATTCCTCCAACTGGGAAGCTCTGCTTCATACTAATAAATCGGTAAAGACCCGTCACGTCTACAGCAACCTTTCCTTTCTTTTATGCTGCCGATAATAAATTCCTACAGTCCTTGAACTGTTCATTCTTCGCATGGCTTTGGAAAGACAGAAGTCACAAGATTGACAGTTTCTTCAAATAGTAACATTTATGAGGCCGCATGCACAGATGCAACATGCGGGTCTGGAGCCAGACATCACTCCTGTCATCAGCTCCTCGTCTGTGATAAACATCAGCAGAACCGTGAGGCTTTTATTGTGAAATATCACACCACGAATGTTACTCTATGTCCATGGAAATGTAAGAGAAACAATAGAAGCATTGTTTGGAAGATTAACTTACTGCAGTGGCACGAGCGTATGGAGCAGATAACCTGTCATATCTCCCATTTCTTTAAGTAAGGTGAGATTTACAGCTACAGTTTATATAAATATAAAGCAGCAGGTTTTAGTGAGGCAGAAGCCAACCTTTTCCACCCCTAATGACACATAAAGCATTATTAAAAAGAAAGACATGTAAAAATGAAAGAGTGGAAATAACCTGCTTGCTCATATATACACACCCTTAAGCTAATAGACAATTAAATCATCTTTTTATTCAGTTCCAGATTTTAGGAGTTAACATTTAGCAGCATTTATTAAGAGGACTAATTAAAAGTTCAGTTGCTCTCGCAGGATTTCCTTCCTGTTTGCTCTTCTGCATTCCTGAGCTGAAGCCAAAATCTGCAAAGATCCTGAAAAGGATCAAGTTATTGTATAAAGACAAGAATCTGGAGAAGAGTTCAAAACCCACATCAGTCGAATTGTACAGAAAAAAGTCACAATATGTCTGTAAAAAGCTTTGAAATGATTCATGGTTCTCGTTTTTAACATCATAATAATCGTCCATTTTATCAGAGGGACCAGGGAGAAAAACCTGATGTCAGCTCTGTTCTACATTTAATTCACGTAAAATATACATATATTTTTGCTTCTTAAATAGTTTTTAAATCTGTTTTTAAAAACTAAACGTGTCATACACTTGCTGGAGTAAAAATATTTTTGTAATTTATAGTATATTTTTGTTTTCTCTCAAAGTTAAATGTATTTTCTTTTCAGATAGTAAATACTGAAGAGACTATTGGAAATCCTGTAAATCATTTTACGGTAACACCTTCTAGACAATAATGAACCCAGAAATAATATGTTGTAAGGGTGGACGATACGGATATTTAATCACTATACTTTTTAAAAGATACAATAAGGGTGTGCTGTGGTGGTGCAGGGGTTAAGCACATATGGAGGCCTTAGTCCTTGACATGGCCGTCACAGGTTCGATTCCCGGCCTGGCGACCTTTGCTGCATGTCTTTCCCTTCTCTCATTATCCACTTTCCTGTCAATTCACCATCAAATAAAGGCCACTAGAGCCAATAAAACCTTTAAAAAAAGGTACAATAAGAACTTTTTATAATCACTAAACTGCACACAGTAACTGTATTTAATTATATTTTCAAATTAACTAATATTTATTGATGGTCGTTGAACAACCAGTGGAGAAAACAGTAAAACTAACAATCCAAACAATGCAGTTATGTAATGGGCCATTTTAACCCTTTCCTGCATAAATTATGATCCTCTGTGTCAGGATTCTTTTTCCATTTTTTTATTTTCTTAAGGCATAAAAAAGGTAGGAAAAAATTTTTTTTTTTTAAATATTGTATTTTTTCTTTTTCCTTTATTTAACCAGGTGAACCCCGTTGAGATCCAGATCTCATTTTCAAGAGGGACCTGGGCAGAAATCTGCAATGCACAGCAACCTGGTTACAAAACAAAATTGATTAATACATATGCACAAGTATAAAACAGTATAGAACAATTTAAAAACAGCGACACTGTTTAAAAGAATCTCGTTGCCTGTTTTTAAGAATCGCTCAAAATGAGTCCAGTGAAACCAGTTCTGACATCTTGAGTTCAGACTGGAGCCGATTCCAGGCTGAAGGAGCATCACACTGAAAGCTTGCTTCCCTTTTTCAGTTCGGAAAAGTGGAACATGCAAAAGAAAAATGTTGTTAATGAATGGGAATTAGCAGATCTATGCAAAAGAGAGTTGAATTCTGCTGGAGCCGAGTAGAGATTTATAAATCAGGATCATCAGGTGATTGTTTCTCTTAAAGGAGGCCATTCAGCTTTTGCATACAACTCACAATGATGTGTGAGACGTCTGCTACCGGTTACAAACCTTAAAGCACAATGACAAACAGTACTTAATGATTGAAGGCATTTGGTTGAAGCATTCATATATAACACATCTCCATAATCCAGGAGTGGCAGGAATGTTGCAGCTACCAATTTACTTCTAGCTTTAAGAGAGAAACAAGATCCATTTCTGTAATAAAATGATGATCAATTGCAATTTTCTCCAAACACAAAGTTGTTATTTGAAAAATACATCAGTAGTGTTGTTCTTTAGGGGTTATCTGATGTTGCAATATTATTTTTACTTGCAAGATTCGTCTACAGTAGAAGGAGGGACCGGGTCCGTCGGCATGCTTTTTTTTTGTCTGTCGGCCATATTGGATTTAACAAAAATAATTTCTTGCATTTGCAGCTGAAGGCCAGTAGTTGATGGTGTATTTTATGATGCATTCGTGTCCACTTCAGTGGTCTGTGTGCATTTATAACATAAAAATCCACAAGAAGCACAAGAAAATGGCTTTTAGATAGCTGTCCACTGTAGTGACCGCTATGCATGAAAGGGTTAAACAGCATTAATTGGAATTTAGGGTGAAAATGATGACAATAATGTGTTGTAATGCGAGTTGTGTGAGCATGTTTGAATGGTGTGTTGATCTACCGAGCTGAGGAGAAAGTACAGGCCTCGTTGTTGTCACTTTGTTTGAGCTACACCAGAGAGGCTCCAGGAGTCTACCGACACTCAAATACCCCCCATCCCACTCCCTGCCCCTCACTGCCCCCTCCTCATTCCTATTCCCCCCAGAAAGGAGACTGCAGCCACTCCCAGAAACTCTGCATTGCCCGGAGAAAGGGATAAGAGTTGGGGGTGGGCAGGAGATGAGGAACTGCAGAGAATGCAGAGAAGCTATAAAACATAAATGATAGCGAGAAAAAGGGTTTAAGGCAGCAGATCCAGCAGCATATGAGGCATTCGGAACAAAGTTGAGCGTTTCAGTGGGGTGACATGAATGTGCTCACTGGCTACGCAGAGAATAAAACGCGCCTGAGGCCTCGAGACGTTCCACAGAAACGATGTCGGCATTGCTCAATGTTTTTTTTTTCTCAGTTCTGCTTCAGGCAGAGGAAAACAAACAGTTTCCGGCTGCTTAATCCAACAGCCGTAAAACAAAAAAGCAGCATGTAACCTACAAAGGAAACACTTTTTCCAGCGTAAAAGTATTGCCTCTGCATTGTACAGAAGGTTTGCTCTGCAGTTAGAGCCATTTAGGGAAAGATTGTTGGCATTTGACGTCTGTGTTGAGTTTCCAGCCATTCCTTTTGAATTCCCAGAACTTTCTTTGGACTGTCAGTTTGACCACAATCGACAGGAGTCTGCAAAAAGACATGCAGCACAACACCTAACCAGTAGGCTTGTTTTAAAGACCTGCCATCTCTATTGGATGAAAGCAGAAACATGAAAACACCAAACGTCTAAATCATCTTCATTTTGCTGTAACATACATTGGACATTTTACTGAGGCAATCAGAATCAGCTGCTCATCATTAAACTAACTCCAGCATTTTGCTAAATTTGGCTAAAAAGTAGAAAACAATGCAGAAACAGCCAGTGCATCTCAATTGAATCCCACAGTATCACCACCACTGATGATCTGTTTCTTACAGGGACTCATCTCCATATCAGGTTTCATCCTGAGCCCAGAGGCCAGTTAAATGCAACCCATCTTAAACATGTATCTGCAGTGAGCAGCAGCAATTACAAACCCTTGAGACATTCCCACGCCTGTTAAATAAGGACAATATTTATAAAGCATACATAACCAGAGTGAACCATTTACTGCCTGAAGTGACAGATAAGATTAGGAGAGATGATTCTCCAGCCCTCCTCTATTATTATTATTATTATTATTATTATTATTATTATTATTATTCCAGCACAACCCAAAATGTTGACTAGAGAATGGTGACGCTACTAGAATTGTTCATTCTAATTCCATCAAAGCTATTTTCCTACAAACAGCTGCCTTCTAATCACTAGAATATATTTATATAAATGTGAGACAGTTGCATAAAAGCCCCAGTAGATTAACAGTTACTAAAATACTTGACTTGAATATTGGAAATATGGTTGAAACCTCCATAATGGTGAATTACTTCTTAATCTTCAAGTTTTTTGTGTTTTTTTTCTTCTCTCCTCTGTTAATTTTTCTTATATTAAAGCTACGGAGAGTGGAAATTGTTTAACGGACACTTAAGGGTAGAAATGTGTAAGCTGAATAGGTTCAGGCTACACCTTTTGAATTCATACATTTCTGAATTATTTTTTTACTTTACTGTTTTAAATTTTGTAGTTGGATTATAAATTGACTGTAACAGCCTCTGCCTCTGTGTTTCACACCAAATAAACTAAACCTAAATCACTTAAATCACCTTTCTTTGTCCTTTTTCTCACTTTCAGCTCTGCTCGTCTTCATCACATCCAGCTACCTCAAAGAATCGAGTTCCTGAATGGCTGATTGGCCATTTGTGTCATCAAGCAATTGAACAGGAGGATCTGAAAAAATCAAAGGGTGGAGACACTGAAGGCATGTTGGATTTTGAAGTCAGTGTGAAAAACTTGGAGCTCTGACTGCTGTCATTTTTATTCCAGCTTTGAATTTTGAATTCAGAGTAAAATTGTGTCTTTAAGCTGCATTTTTCAATGCCAAGAGAAGTTTTTCTTTTAAATATTACACTCCTGAACAAGTGTAAGCTTTGTGCTACTCTTTAGAAACATCAGTCCATGTTAGAGCTCCGTACCAGTTTTTTTTTTTATTGTTGGCACCATCAGTCTCCACAGAGGAACAAGTGCTTGTTGTAGCCCTGACAGCCTCAATCAGGTAACATATGTGTGTACAAATCACAGAGAAGTCAGGCAGCGTTCGACGTGTTTCTGGTTTCTAAGACAAACTCCAGCAGCAAGACAATGCAAACAAAGTACACATGCAGCCAGCCCTCTATTAAGGAGTGGTGTGTCATTTCAGAGATAAAGCACAGAAACCGAAGCTAACTGTTGCTTAAATTACTACAAAAACAAACCGTGAAACTGTGGTTTGCCTTTGCAGTGACATTTCTCACCTCATAAACAATATTTCATTCCTTCTACAGTTGGAGGGTTGGTACATGTATTGGTACTTCTATTTTACATCACCAAACAACAAGCATGTACGTCTTCTGCAGTTGAAACTAATAATAATGGCGACGATAATGTCAGTGAGCTCAAGACTCCATGGTAAATATCATGTAACTCTCACTAGTCTGCAAGCTTAGCTTAAAAAAGTGGAAACAACCTGCTAGTCTTGCTTTGCTTCACGTCTATTATTACAAACTTGCGCGAAAAGAAAACAAGTTGATAATGAGTGGAGCTTCGCGTTGTGTTCTTAACTAAACATGGCAAATTTTTGTCATCTTTGAGATGTCTTCTGTTTTACGTCAAGGAAATGTTCTTCCACTTTTCTTTTTCACCGTTTCTTAGAAAACGGTAAAAACAAAACAAAAAATGGACTTCGTCTCAGAGCGACTCAAGTTGAGTGCCATTTTGTTACAGTGCAAAAGTACACAAAGTATTTTTTTTTCCTGTGGCTTTTATCTGATTAACCAGCAGAAAGGAGGACATAACTGTAGCTTACATACATTTGTTTCAGTTTTATTTAACTTTTTGATGCACATCTCTAGCAGGTCGGATGAATAAGGAGTAAAGAGTTTGTGTTCAGTGGCTAAACCTCAGTCAGATTGGCCATTTTCAAGACTTGCCAAAAAAATTTCACTTGGATTTAGGTCTGTGCTTTGACTAGGGCGTTCCTGAACAGGCTTTGATCTAAGCCATTCCTTTGTAATTCTGACTGGATGTTTGCGCTTGATTTCCTGTTATGTCCCAGTTCCCAGGATTTTGTTTTTTTTTCAGGATTTCCCTTCTTTTAGCTCTACAAATATTCCCATCCACTCTGATCTGTTTCCAAGAGGTAATTCCCACAGCATGCTGTAGCCAACACCATGTTTTACCATGTGTGTGTTCAATGGGCATGTGCATTTACCCCCCAAACAGTGTTTTATAACTCAGTAAAAAAAAGTTGTGTTTTGGTCTCATCTAACCAGAGCACCTTCGAATGACTTCCTTTTTGACATTTTTCCACAAAGTTTAAAACTTTTTAGGTGGAAATCTAGTTTGGTTTGAAGTGGTGCAGTACCATTTTGGTGTGCAGATATTTTTCTGTTCCAAAGTGAAACCTAAAAAGTGGAATTACATTGACTTTGTCATTTTGTTTTCATTTTGTGACCATATGACGGCCAACGGTTGCACTGGATTTTAACTGTGTACATGAATACATTTGCAAGGCAAAGTCATGCTAATTTGCAGTCTGATGGCTCTAAAGAACAGCTGTTAGTTAAAGGTAAACCAACCTAATGTTTAATACGTTTCTCCGGGCAGCTTATTTTCCGTCAGCCATCACTGTAAATATACCAGTTATTAGGAAGCACGTGTCTGCACCTGCTTTTCTTTCCCTGAAGATAAACATCTCTCCACCTCTCTCCCTTCACCATCTCTTTTTTTCCTCCTCCTCATCCTTTTTCCCAGTCCACCCATTGCTCTGTGTCCCTCTTTTTCTATGGATGGCTGCTGATATTCCCGTGGGATAGTGGAGGAGGAGAGTTTTCCAGGCGCTGTTGCTTCATCATCCCAAATAAATCAGGGAACATGTTCAGGCCACCTTACATCGGGTTCACAGGTGAAACCCACAGACAGAAACTCTTTTTTTTCCCTTCTTGCATGTCCTCCTCATGCACTCTGCACTATTTACAATGTGAACATTATGATGTTCTCTCTTGTACTATTTGCTTACTTACCTAATTGTCTTTTCATGCAATTTCTAACCTTACAACATGCTTAAACAATTTTTAAAAAGGTAAAAAGCTCAAATATGATTAATTTTATTCTTTTTTCTATTGGTTTATCTTCACGTTCTTACAAAAATATACATTTTTTAACCAATTAAAGATTTAAAAGTGACTTCCAGCAAAGAAAAGACACCTGTGATACTTTTCCGTAATCCGTTTCTCTCTCTCCCCACCTCCTTTGGCCTTTTCTTCGTCTCGCACCCAGTTTCAGTCTACATGTCCCAGCTTGTACTTTTCCTCCAAGACTTGGAGGAAACGTACACTCCCTTTTCTCCTCATCTGCTGAAACAATCACAGTGCCCTGCTCATGGGCCACAGCAGGGTGCGCCTTGTTGCAGACAGGGAACAAGAGACACTGACGTTTGTGCAATCTTTGTGACCTCTACTTTTGATTAACGGCCAAAGTTCTGCTGCCATAGAGATCTTTTTATTGTTTTACACAGTTAAACAAAGGGAATCGCTGTTTGTGTTGGATTTTCCCCAGCTTGTTTCTCTCTCTGACAAACAAACAAAAAAAAAAGTAAAAGAAAATTCATTTGAGGGCCGGAAAATATCCTGGTGAATTGCGGAAATTCACAAGGTAAATCTGAGGATTTAACTGTGTTTTTCTTTCTAATTGCTTAATTTAAGCCTCTCTGTCTGGAGGCACAGAACCGTTAAAACTGATACAACAGCAAGCCTTATTGAGGTTTGGCTGCAGACTAAAACATCTGGATTTGACATACAAGTAGAATATGAAACAAGAGACCTATGTAGATCTGCTAGACATCGGGAGAGATAACAGTGAGAGGATTAATCAGAAGCAGCCAAGATGCCCACGGGGGGAAACAAGCTGGAAAAAATACCAACGATGGTTTATTCTCCATGTTTGACTGATAAAATCAAAAGTTCACCAGAGGAGCTACACATTGTAAAAACACAACATTTTACCAGGAATTTCTGTATAGTTTCTAGTTCAAATACCTGAAAACACTTGAAATAAGTCAAAATTAACTTGCAAGTAACTTTTCAGCAAGATATAGGAGCTTGTTTTAGGTCAAAACTCAACTTTTAATAAAAATTATGTGATCTTTTGTGATTGATCATTATACAAATATCTCGATAAAATACAACGCAGCTCAGTATTTCATGTTTTTTTTTCTGCGAACATTTGTGGAAAATGTGTCTATTCTCATATTTTTTTGCAGAGCATAAAATATTTGAAGTAAAATGCAGGTTTGAAAATTTAAATATCTAGTTGCAGAACTATTTGACAAGCCATCGGCTGGAGTTTAGAGCAGCCAATCCAGGAGCACCGTTTAATTTTCAGGATGCTGATTGAGAGCGGAGAAAATAAAGGATGTAGAAATTAGCTCCTGTGAAAGTGCTGAAACGGCTTCCATTGAGCATATTGATGCATATTGAGGTGCGTCTGATGTTTGAACGACTAAACCAAGTAGTCGTAGAAGTTTTTAAAGTATTTTAAAGGTTTTAGCTAATCACATGTGGCTGGTGCTCCAACATCTGCAAATGCTGGGCATCTGCAGTATTTTACAAGTGAAACATTTATTTTGGACATCTAAACATTTGCATTTCTCTTTCACTGTAATGTTTTCATTTGCTAATGTGCTGCTTTTAGCATGTTGGTTCATTCAGTCTCCCTCTTAAATAGTAAAAGTTAAAATTGCTAACCTTTTCATAGCAGTCCCAAATGTTTGCAGAAATAAAAAAACATCTTCAACAATTAAAAGTATTGCTTCCTAGACTGTGCCAAGAAAATACCTCATTTATTACTATGCTAGATTAAGTTGGGGATATAACTGACGGCTTTATGTTGCAGCTGTTAATGGTGACCATCATCTATTAAAATTACAAGTGGATGTGAATTTTACAAGGAACACACTGTGGCTCGAACTCAGAGCACAGAGCAGATCAAGGGTGACCATTTTAATTAAAGTGGGTGTGCAGAGAATTAGATAAATTACTTTCTCAGGAGTGTCTGTCACAGTTTGGTAACTGAATGCAAACCTGCAGCAAACAGACTTAAAGAATTGGCAAGAATTTTAAAATATTCAAGAATGAACATATCTTAAAGCCAAAGAGCACATCAAAGGTGAATGATAAAAGCAAAACAGGAACCGAGAACCATATATGGATGTTCAAAATGCTCAGATAAGCATGACTGTGAGATCTTCCTCTTAAGAAAATGATTATCAAGGGTAACAGACATCCACCTTCAAGGAAGTCATCTCCTAAAAACCTGGAAATCTCAGATGTGAAGGGAAGAACAGCCCAAACCTGAGTGAAGCTGATGCAACTCAGTTCATGCCTCGGCTAACCCAGCTAGCCTGTGCGGGGAGTCAACAGCCAGACCGTCGAGCGAACGGATGACAATCCTCCTGCATGTTTAGCAACAAAAATCAGGTTCAGCTGCAGCACATTTTTCTGTGTGCCTGAGCAAAATGAAGGTGATGGTGTTGGACTGGAAATACAATCTGCTGAGTTTGAGTTGCATGACGTTGTTCTACCATTAACATCGCTAAGCTACAGGCTTTAAGATTACTACAGTTACAGCAATGTGGCCAGAACTAGAGAAATAATTACAATGTTGAGTCAAATACTGTGATAAATTTATGTTTCAAAGTTCAGGTATGATTTCATCTACAGGGCATTTTAAACATCCACTGGACCAAAGTTGTGATGGTTTTTAGCTGCACGTTCCACCAACTCACTGAATAAACAATGAGCACAGACTACCTAAATCTTCATTTTAAATTAACCATCTCTATTTTTGTTTTGAATGGATGTTGCATCGATTTCACTAAAACACCTCAACAAGATTCTGGACAAGTCATCAAATCAAAACATTTTAGTTCACACAAACACGAGTTAAAGCTAAGATTGATGGACCTTAAGTCCAAAATAATACAGAAAGTAGTTAAATAGATTGGTGCTACTGCAACCATGCAGAAACCATGAGGAAATTTCTCCAACTGAAATGAAGCACGTCTTGGTTTTTAGTCATTATATTATTACCCTTGTCTTTTTATCAAATATATTTTTATTTTATCATTTATCTATGATGTCGCAATTACTGTGAAGCACTTTGGTCAGCTGAAGTTGTAACAAATAGGTTAACGGTAAATTACGAGATTGTTTAGTCGACCTGCATATTTTCAAATAAAAAGGATAAAGTAATTCCGATTCTTTGTAAAACCAAAAAAATGTAATCAAATGTGTATCCGGCAGACATGCACCTGCTCGTGTGAGGCTTAGGAGTCTTTGGGACAGCAAGTCACCTGCCAGTGCAAAGACGGCAGGGGAGGCGGTGAAGATCAGGAGGAAGAGGAGAAAACAAAAGACAGAGGGACACTTCTGCCCTCAAGACAAATGCGGCTCATCTGCGGTTTTAAAAGAAACGCAATTTAAATCTGAGGTGTGAATGGACGACCGGGAGAGACGCAGGGAGGAGAGGAGGAAGGGAAAGAGGATGGTGTGTGTGTGTGTGTGTGTGGGTGTGTGTGTGTGTGTGTGTGTGTGGGTGTGCGTGTGTGCGTGTGTGCGTGTACTGTGGGGGTGTTGGATAGGAAAGGGAGTTGTCTGCTGCAACAAGTCTAACCTGAATCAAAGCTAACAAGATGCTGTGATTGCAGGGTGCTGAAAATATGAAGTAACCACCAAGAAAAAAAAAAAAAGAGGAGAATTAAACACTAGCTTTTGTTCAGTCTCCTCCGTTCAGGTTTCAAACAAGATTTCTCTCTCCCTCCTAGCTGTCTTCCTTTTCAACACACCATCTCAAAACGGGTAAAGCAGTGTGCAGTGTATCCGACCGTGCAGCACAAAATACAAGAAACAACCTCACATGTAAGGTCAAGCTGCCAGACGGATTAAAATGAGCATAAGAAATAAAAAATAATCCAAGTCTGAGCATTTCTTAGACGAGAACCTGCCTGGTGAAAAGATTTCCCTGCACAAGCATGAAAAAGAAACACGCACTGAACAATGGAGGAGACATTTATACAGGGGAGCATTTAGAATAAAAACATTCTAAAGATTAAAGTAGGTAAAATTTACAAATAGTTGTGAATCATTTGGTAAATTAAAGCAAAAAAAATCTCATTTATGAGAGATAAGGCCACTTGGAGATCAGAATTTTATAAAAATATAACATTTGAAGGGATAACGACATCATTTGTACAGGTGCATCTCAGATTAGAATATAATCAAAGAGATTTATGACCTTCAGAGTGATTCTGTTCATTTTGATGATTGTGACCTAAAACCACAACAGACAAATAAAAAAGGAAAAACAATGTTTGATACAAAAATATGTGTCAATGCATCGTGTTTCATCAAGTTCAAAATCAGTACAACCTTCTACAAGGAGACATTACAGTATTAACCCACCGCTTGGACACAAGGTTTCTTTCTTCCACTTAACTTTCCATTTATATGCCTACATACAAATATTGTTTCACGCAACATAAATGTTGCTAGTTTTTCTTTTTTTAATCTGTAAAATCTAACCCTACCTACCAGCTCAGTAGTTCACACTGAGCAGGTAAACCAGGTAACAAAAAAGAAGATTGGAGAGGCATAAAACTAAATGTTGGCTCTCCATGTTTGATTCTTCTTCAGGGCTGAATATTAGTAAGTCTAAAAGTAAATGTTGTTCTGGGTTGCTAAGCAGATGGTATTTTCTAAGTTTGCTCTAGATTTGTAAAGAATAAAGCTAAATGTTGGGGTGTCCAATGTCGAGGGTCGCCATCCTGCATGCTTTAGTTTTCTCCCAGGTTTAGCACACCTGCATCAAATGATGGCTCGTTAGAGGCCTAATTGACTTGCTGAGGAGGTTGTTGCTACCACCAGGGAGAGAACTAAAGCAGGCAGGATGACGGCCCTCGAGGACCGACTTCGGACACCCCAGCTCTACATGCTTGATTCTTGTTCTTCGTAATCCACAATTTAAAAATTAACAGTTGTTTCTCTGATCTTTCTCCAATATTAAAAGCCCAAAGCTAAATGTTGATCTAAAGCAGGGGTGTCCAAAGTCGTTCCTCGAGGGGCGTCATCCTGCACATTTTAGTTCCCTCCCTGGTTTTACACACCTGCATCAAATGATGGCTCATCAGAGGCCTAAGGAGAACATTGACTTGCTGAGGAGGTTGTTGCTACCACCAGGGAGAGAACTTAAAAATGCAGGATCCCGGCCCTCGAGGACCGACTTTGGACACCCCTGATCTAAAGTAAAAAAAAGTATTTAGTCAGCCACCAACTGTGCAAATTCTCCCACTTAAAAAGATGAGGCAGGTCTGTAACTGACATCAGAGGTAGACCTCAAATATGAGAGACAGAAAAGAAATCTAGAAAATCATTCAGAATTTTTGATGCTTAAGGTGACTTTGCATGATAAGCTTGAATTAAAGCATCTTTCATATGACTTTACATATTGAGTTTCACTTTTAAATTAAAAGAATTAAATTATTCTGACGATCTTGTTTATTAGATGCACCTGCATACAAGTTGTTGAGGTCAACAGTTGAGATGATGCAATCTTGTCAAAACCTCACAACTACAGGTAGAAAAAAGAAAACACTGCAACGCACGAGTTATGCACAGTGTGGGTTTTCATAACACTTTCTTATCTTGTTTTCGTTTGGTTCATGCTCATTTCGTTCAGTTACCAGTTTTTGCAAACTAACAAATGCTAATTTTTAGCCCAATTGAACACCACAAACTCAAATTAGCAAAGCGATGTAAAACATTTTATGGCCTCCTTTAGTTCTAATGAAAACCTAATTGCATCATGAGCCATTTCGCAGGATGAGGTTTCCATGACAGCATTCACGGTGATCCAGCAATAATCCCCAGCCTGAGTCAGAATGACTGTTTGATGGCTCAAATATGTTTGTGGTTTTAGACATTCTGTAGAACTTAATCCTCCCAGCAGTGTTGTGTTAGTTGAAGAATTTGGGATCAAGAAAGATTATCTAATCAAGCAACAACGGGTTTTATAATTTTCAGAATTTTTGCCAGAGGTTGCAGGAATCCCACTAAATAAACGTGATGCTGCACGGCAGTTTAGCAAGAAGATCCTGGGTTTGAATTCCAACTTTGGGTCTTTCTGCATGGAGTTTGCAATTATTTTCTCTCCAAGTTAATTGGTCTCTCTAGGTGTGTGTGTTTGTGCGTTTGTCCCATGATTAACCGGAAACCTGTCCTGGGTTTTGCAGCTTGGCAACATCTTCCTGACACAGATCAGGATGAATGATATTTGAGGGGACAGTGGAAATGTCTTATGATTACAAACAATCATTTATAAATTGATAACTTTGAAATGTGATTTTCCAATACTTACTGACAGGTTGATTGTCAGTTTATTGAGTTTAAAACCTTTGTAACAGTGTTTTTGCCAAAAGAAGAAAATAAAATCATCCCTTATAGCGTCCGATGAGCACGGCCAGCGCAGCGACTTAGTGCTGGGGAACCAGAGCACCCTGGTCAGAGGGGTTATATAAAAGGGCGAGAGATGAAAACATGGATCCATAGTGCTGGGGAACCAGAGCACCCTGATGAAAAGTGGGCTACTGGAACAAGATGGAAATGGGCGAGAGATAAAAATATGGATCTGTTGGAATGCTACTACTCAAGTAACCCTAGTCAAGAGGGGTTATATGCAAAGACTACGGGAGGAATGGCTAGCTCAATGGGTAAGTCACCAGTCTTCCACCCTTTGCTTTGGTTATTGCTTCATTTATTTTCCAAAATGTCATTTCAGTTTATAAGGCCATCAAGCTGGCTTAAGGCAATAATAACCCCGTTAAAAGGATCCATCTCAAATTACAGGCAGACGAGATTAAAACCTATTAAATTGAACTCTGGCTCCAGCCTTATAAGCCCAGAAGTCTCGCTGGTGTAATAATCATCCAAGAAATCCTATTCTACAGTGATCTCAGCTATTAAATAAAAAAATAAAACTCTGCACGTCTTTAAAAATCAATCAGTTTGCTTAATAGAAGTCAAAACAGCAACATCTCCAGCTATTCTGAAGAAGAAACGTTTAAATCCCTGCAACAGCTCAATGAATGAAATGTTATTTTTTCTTCACAACCTCAGGTGGTGTCCATGTTAAACTGTGTCAGCTTTTAGGGTCAGAACATGTCAAAGAGCTTTACACCCACAGTCACTGAGCTGTGCGTAATTAAGCTCAGCTATTAAAACTAGCATTCCTTACAGGGTTGTCATTGTCACTGCAAATGACAAGTGTTCACGAACAAGTCTGAACCTGCACAGGATTTAGGAAAATCCTGCTCTGCCACCAGCACATTTTCACAACGTGCAAAGTTCCCAATCTGGAGTATCGCTCAAGAAAAACAACTTCCTGTTGCAGTTTGCGGTGTTGAAATGAAGTGTCCCCTTCATTCCCTCTTCCTAGCTAACGTACTCGCATTCTTTACTCATTACAAGTGAATGCTGCTCTGTTCGGTTTTTAAAACAGGCCTGGCAGTTAATACATGCAACGTTTTTGCATTCCTTACCGAAGGACAGAGGACGTCGCCCTCAAACCGCAAAGAAAGAGAAACTAACCGTGTACCGACGCAAAGCAAAAGAAGTTAATGCAATAAAAACAAATAAAAAGAACATCTTAAAATTAAGACTTTACATGAAAAACGAAAAATGTCCACCTCAGAAATTTCTGTTTCATTTAATGGTTTTAGATTTTGGGTACAACAAAAAATACGTCTTCTGTCAACCTTTTCTTAGACATAAAAAAATGCAAATCAGATCTTCAAACTTACATTTTAGTGAAAAGTTTTTCTTTTGGGAAAAATAAACCTGGAATAAAAACAATGCAAAACGTTTCATTCATTTTATGCGCATAGAATCTTAAAGACCAAAAATAAAAAACTGCTTTAAAGATTTTCATACAATTATCATAAAAGAATAATTAATGTTTTAAATATTTTGGTTTTTTCAATGTCAGCATAAACTTCAATCCCCACCATTTCAGTGTTTTTTTTTTTATTTAAATGTTATACCACATAAGTTAAAGTCTTTGTAAATAAAAACTTTTAATGTTACCATGGTTTAAATACAAGAAACATTTTATATTAACATTGTTTAATTTTCTGTTTTGCATTCTCTTGCAGCAGAGCAGCCATGTGAAGCTATAGGGAAAAAAAGCAACACACTTGGCTTCAAACTCTGTTTTCAACCCCCTAAAATCTCAGTTTTAGTTTTTGAATCTCTTCTTCTATTTTATTTTTCCCAACTTTCTGAGTCCCAACTTCATTCCGACAGATAATCTGAAAAAGGAGCTAATGATTAGGGTGATGGCAAGGAGGACTTCCAAAATAAAAACGTTTCAGAAATAACTGGACGTAAAATAAAATAAAGAAAACTGGAGAAAATAAACTTTTTCCTTTTCAAAAACAGATGCAACGTTTAAGAGATATCCGTCTCATTTTCTATTTGAAATTAATTTTCAGAATGAAACAAAAGTTTTGTTCATATACAAAAAATGTTTGTTCTTATTCCAAACCATTTTACACCCCATGTAGAAATATCCTCATCTTGTGGAAAACAACAAAGCATTATTTTTTGAGGGAATGACAAAAAATATACTGCATACATATTAAATGCATTTGAGATGCACGTTATGGCACAAACAAATGCAAAGCGGACAGAGCTTGCTCTATTTTAATTAAAATAGATACAAACATTGTAATGCACCACAAAATGCGCATGCTTTCTAAATTTCATAACCTTTATCCGTTCGGTAGCTCCTTCAGTTCTCTTTGTTTTTGAACAAACTGCCAACAGGAATTGAAAGGATCTGAAAACGGCAAGAATAATAAGTCTAAATGACTGTTTTTACTGTTAAAACAACATTGACAATATAATGTATCTTTAAAAACGCCTCATGGAATAAGCTTGAAAGACGAAAGCACGCAGATGTCTGCAGAAGAAAACCAGTCAGTCATTCAGGCCTGTGGCAGTAAACTGGTCAATCCGCTGAGCTGAATGCCATTTCTCCTAACAAAGGCACAAACGTTTACGGGAAAGGAATTCTAACCTACAGGGTTTTCATCTCTTTCATCTCACACAGCTTTATATGCATTTTTTTAAACCAAACAGTAATTTATATTTTAAGTGTCAGGATCATAAAGATCATAATTGTGGGACTTTTTAACAGTAGGAACCTTTGTGAAAACTTGTAATAAAAGTGGTGACAACAGAGTAAGAGTGTTAAATATTTCTATGTTATCATGGAGAAGGAGTTTTACATGTTAATGCTGCAGTTTTCCTGCATATTTGTTAATAAATGAAAAGCCTTAAGTTGATTTATGCATCCCAAAAAGTGGACGAATTTGTCCCACCTGCAGGTGTGTGTACCTGTTCCCACCTGGAGGAAGACACCTGTGCTTTTCACCTGTTTCAGTCTCTAAATCAGTGTGTGTGTGAGTGTGTGTTTAACACACCCGGCCTGTAAAGCCACGTCTCATTCCTGCAGCTAATTCAGGAGCGTTAAAGTGTGACGAGTCTGGAGGGAAGGAAAGACTTTGCAGTTTCGGGAAAACAAGATGTTATATCGCTAAACTTATTGAAGTGTTATTCAAAAAAAAAAAAAAAAACTTTTGAGAGCTCATGCAAGACATAAAAACAAAGATGAAAGATAAATGCCGTCACCAAGTCATGATGATTTGGTTTCGCAAACAGGAAGCAGCAACCAATTAAATGCACCTTTTCATGCAACGAAACGCACTCTAGCAGTGGAGCTGATCAGTGTGCAGCACGTTCTTGCACCTTTACTGTCACAAACAACAACAGAACAGAAGAAGAAGAATGTTTGCTCAGTGTCTCGTATTGCCTTCAGTGATAAACGGCATTTACGATGTGAGAGTCGTGCTCAAGCATTTGAGCTGACGTCTCAGTCAACCATCGAACGGTGATGGAAAGTCACCTTGATAAGCGTGGATTATTCATCTTCACGTCAAGGTTAGCTGCTGCCCAACAGCAGCTCTTCACTCCCCCTACTGGCAGCTGGGGGTCAGATTTAAAACCAAACTTTGATCATTTATGATCAGATTTTAATAAGTTACTAAAGTTTTAATCATCCAATAATGACTCATTCCCACAGAGTTAATGTTAAGATCAAGTTTACAAATTTCCTACATGAGTGGAAAAACGTCTACACAGTTTTTGTTTGGAAAATTAATAATAAATAACATTCCAGACACAGAATCAACTATATATGATTTCATAAATTCCATTATTAGCTACAAATTTTAAATTTTCTATCCCCTAAAATCCTGGTTTTCATGAACAAGTCTTTACCAGTCTGATATGCAAATTGATTTTCTTCTTGTTGGGTGAAGCTGAAAATTGGTAACATCGATAGTCAAAAATGTGCAAACCCAAATACTTCATAACACCAGCAGATTTAAGTTTAAAAAGTTAAAATTTGACTTTTCTGACTTTCCGAGTGCTAAATTCACTCACACAGAGAAGCTGCAAAAGGAGCTAAAGATTAGGGTGATGGAAAGAGACCGTTCAACCCATTAAAAGTTTCAATGGGTTTTAATAACGCATAATAATTTAAACAGTTTTAATCACACATAATGTTCCAGATAAGATTCAACCATCTTTTTTCATGTATTGATCATAATTTCTGCCATTAATGGAAACAGTGACTCATCGATTCATCACATGATATGCATCTGCTTTTGTAACACAAAGAAAAAAAATAAAAGTCATCCGTGTTAGAACAGTAGCTGCACCCTTTGTTGACCTACCTTTGTTTTTTTCCAAGGCTCCTGTTATAGTATCATGGCTGCTGACGTAGCGTACTGTCCCTCCTTCACTCAAACACACAGAGAGAACAGAAAACATGCCATGTGAATTAGTCAGGATTACTGAGTCATTGTTAAGTTTGAAAAAATAAGACATCTGTGCAAGTGATGCGTGACAGAGGTGAGCGTAAGTTTGATCACTTAAAGATGGCACCCAGGATTCAATTTCTCAAATGATTACAAAAAGAAAAAATTCGGAAAACAGAAATGAGGGAATGTTCAAAAGTCGGACAGTAAAATTAGCAGGAAGTGCTCTGAAATGTTCAGAGCTGAAAGCATGGCTCCTGAAATCTGTGGAAGGTTTATATTGGAGCTTGAAGGAACTCTGATAATGTTGCTGCAGTTATTTTCCATCCACTCAACTTTCCACTAACATGTTTAGATTCAGCACTCAGCTTCTGTAGCGATTAGGATGTCAACGATAGTCAAGTCAGGAGTCTTCCCCTAAACTTTGCAGGCAAGAAGATCTCATTTCTCCATTATTATAATTTTTGTCTTATTTAATATTCCAATTTTCTGAGATACAGAATTTGTGGTATTCATTAACTGCAAGTCAAAATCATTAATAAAATCAGAAACATTTCAAATATATCCCTCTGAGTGCACTCAGAGATTTAGCCTTCGAATTACTGAGAAAATTAGCTTCTGGACATTTTGATTCACTGAGCTAAATGAACAGTTATCCAGCGCAGTCTTACAAACGAGTCTGATTACATTCAAATTCCTTTTATATCACTGTATTTTCTGGACTTTAGAGCGCACCTCATTATAAGCCGCATCTACAAAGTTTTAAAAAAAATAAAACTGGAAACTTACATATATCAGCCGCTGATATCTACTCCGCTCTCGGTTTTTCACAAGGACGCAGCAGAGTCTTTGTGAGCAGCCCTGCGTCTCCAACGCCGAACCATGGATTGTTTACTGCAGCGGATCTATGTGCTGCCAGATCGGTAGCCCTCAAAGCTACATCATATGAACTTCTTCATGTGGTTTCCATGATGAGGGTGTATGAGTTTGAAGAAATTTCTCCGTCGTGCCTGCTGGTAGCATGTGCTTGTTCTAAATGAAAATTTGCGCTTTCTTCTTCTAGTTTAATGTCGGTTGGCAAGCAATTTAAAGTTGTGCATTACCGCCACCTAATTTGCGCTTTCTTCTTTGATTTCCAATTTTGACTTTCAATGATTCACTTCCTGCTAAAGAGCCCCCTGGTGGTTGAAGGAAAAATCCACAGAAAAGCTGTAAACCACACATGGTTTAAAGAGTAGGAAAAAAGTAGCGGCTTATAGTCCGAAAAATAGCAGCTATTAATCCGGAAAAAAAAACCTAACAAAAAACAAATAAAACATATCTCTTCTTAGGTTAGGTGCTAGGTATTTAATCAGTCTAGTTCCCATTGTGTAAATTATCACATTTGTACTTTTTGTCTTTTCTATGCTTTTTGTTTGTTTGTTTGTTTGTTTGTTTGTTTGTTTGTTTGTTTGTTTGTTTTAATCTATTGCCTGGACAGTAAGTTACAAGTTATCTATGTTTCCACAAAAATGTTTGCAACTAATCATTCAAGCTGATTTGCTTCCAGCACTTACCAGTAAACACAAGGCCCTGTTGGCAAAAATTAAATCTTATAGAAATCTTCTAACTTCCTCAGTCCATGAAAGCAAATATCTCTTACTCAAACATGACAAAAATATTCTCAATTTGTTGGAAGACAAAAAAGAAATGTAAAGAGGGCAAACAGAGAAACACACACCTGGTGACCCTAACAGCTGCCATCAATAAATGCCCTTTTGCATTTCAAGGTGAGTTTGATATTGCTGATTTATGCAGATGGAAAGTATTTAAAGAAAACACAATAGGGAGTGATCATTATCCAATTTTTGTTAATATAGGTATAAATGTAAAGCAAGACCAGACAAAACTTGAGGGGAGGTGGAAATTTGAGAAGGCAGATTGGGGTAAGTTTGAAATTATGAGTGAGGTTAGCTTGGAAAATGTAGATATAAATAAACCAATAAATGAGTTAAATTCAGAAATTAGCAAATGTATAATTCAGCCAAATCGTGTATTCTTATGAGTAATGGTATTAGAAAAAAGAAGATAGTTCCTTGGTGGACACCAGAATGCTCAATAGCAATTAAACAGAGAAATGAGGATTTTAAGACACTTAAGAAAATAATTTGTTTCCAGCATCTAATAAACTATAAAAGGAAACAGGCAGAAGTCAGGAAAATTATAAGAAACGCTAAAAGAGATTATTGGAGGAAATATTGTGAAAATTTGGGGAAAAACACTGCATTAGACAGGGTTTGGAATACTATTAAAAATGTCTGGAAATTCCAAAGAGTCTTTTTTTCCAATAATAAAAGATAATGGAAATATTATTACAGATAATAAAAATAAGGCTGAGGTATTAGCGAAAATATTTGCAAAAGTACATAGTACAGAGAATCTAGATAACAAAGAAAAATTAGGACGTGAAACTACTAAACAGCAAAATATTGATTTAATTCATAATGATGAAGAGTATGACGATTTTATTAATATGAAGTTTTCCTTGTTTGAATTAAATGGAGCACTGAGGAATTCTAGTAAATCAACTCCTGGTAATGATCAAATTACTTATAATATGTTAAATAAACTTAGTGATGTGAGTAAAGAAATTATTCTAAAATTGTATAATAAAGCTTGGGAAGAAGGTATATTGCCTGATAAATGGAAAGAAGCCATCTGGGAAAGATCCAAATTCAACTGAAAGTTACAGACCAACAGCCCTAACGTCATGTCTGGGTAAAATTATGGACAAAATGGTAAATAACAGGTTAATTTATTTCCTGGAATCTAAGGAGAAGATTAAAACTTATCAATTTGGTTTTAGGAAAGCCAGAAGTACAACCAATCCAGCATTTTGTCTGGAACATGAAATTAGACGGGCCCAGATTAATAAAGAGAGTGTGATGGCGATCTTCTTGGATGTGGAAAAGACTTATGACATGCTGTGGAAAGAAGGACTGCTCATTAAATTAAAACAAATAGGTATAAAAGGTAAAATATATAGGTGGATTAAAATTTTCTTAACTGAAAGAACTATTAGAGTTAAAATAGGCGGCGAAATAAGTTCAAACTATCAAGTTGAAAATGGCACTCCCCAAGGCAGTATTATAAGTCCTATGTTATTTATTATAATGATTAATGATATTTTTAGTAGTTTAGATAAATCTTTTGGTGTTTCATTATTTGCAGATGATGGCATCATTTGGAAAAGGGGAAAAACACAGAATTTATAAACAGAAAAATACAGGAAGCATTAAATAAGGTAGGAGCTTGGGCTTTATAATGGGAATTTAGGTTCTCAACATCCAAATCTAAATTTGTTGTTTTCACAAATAGGAAGGTGAATACTAATGTGGATCTGAAATTATATGGGAATATTATAGAAAGGACAGAGCAAATTAAATATTTGGGTATATGGTTTGATAAAAAACTCACATGGAAAATACATATAGATAAAATAGTGGAAAAAAGTAAAAGAATTTTAAATATTATGAGATGTCTGAGAGGTAGAGAATGGGGAGCAGACAGGGAAACATTAAAGACAATTTATATCGGACTAATTCGTTCTATTTTTGACTATGGATGTATTTTATATAATTCAGCTTCAAGTAGTTTATTGACAAAAATAGATAAAATACAATATCAGGCTCTAAGACTTTGCTGCGGAGCGATGAAATCAACTCCAGTTTCAGCTCTACAGGTTGAGATGGGCGAGATGGAGCTGGAGCTCAGGAGGGAACAACTAGCTTTGACTTACTGGGCAAACATTAAAGGGCATGATGAAGCCCATTCCCCACGTATGGGACTACAACCTTGTCAAGAAAAAGAAAAGAAGCAAATTAATAGTTTTGGATGGATAATTTTAAATAAAATATGTGATATTGGGATTGATACATTTCTAATTAGTCCTGTGGTTGTTACTCCTGTCATTCCGTTATGGGTTTGTGATCAGGCTGAAGTTGATTTAAAATTATTGGAAAAGGGAAGAGAATTGGAAAAGAATGAGGTGGAAAATTATATTAAAAAAGAATATTCAGAATATATTCAAATTTACACAGATGCCTCAAAAATGGTAAATAATCAAGTAGGTATATCATTTATTACTCCAGATTTAAACTTTATGGAAAAGTTCCCAGCGACAGACTGGCAACCTGTCCAGGGTGACCCCGCCTCTCGCCCAGAACGTTAGCTGGAGAGGAACCAGCAACCCTCCTGACCCCATTAAGGGACACGCGTGTAAAGAAAATGGATGGATGGATGGATGGATGATTGGGAAAAAAAGAAGAAGAGCTGATAAACTAACAGTGTATACAGGTGAGTTAATGGCAATATTAATGGCTTTAGAATGGGTTGAGGAAATGGAAAAAAGAGTTTTTAATTTGCTCAGATTCTAGCAGCGCTTTAATTAGTATCCAAGAGGTAAATTCAGAATCAAGGCAAGATATTATATTGGATATAATTCACTTAATTTCCAGGATTAAAAATCAGGGCTCTCAGGTTAAATTAGTTTGGATTCCAGCCCACGTTGGCATGGTAGGAAATGAGTTGGCAGACAGTTTTGCTAAGAGTGCCTCAAGAAAGGAAATTGTTGATTTGAATATTAAGATAAGTAAAAATGAGATAAAGAATATTATAAAGGAATATATCAAGGGAAAATGGCAAGAACAGTGGGATAGAGGAGAGAAAGCGAGGTTTTATTATAATATTCAAGAAAAAGTTGGGGAGTGTAAAGATAACAGAAGTAAAAGTGAAGATGTTATTTCTAGAATTAGGTTTGGACACACAGGATTAAATAGTACTCTTAAGTTAATTAATAAACATAATACATGTTGTTGTAGTTTTTGTGGAGTATTAGAAAAAGTACAACATATTTTCTTAGAATGCAACAAATATGTACGGGAGAGAGAGGTTCTACTTAGAGAGTTAAGTAGAAATAAAAATAAGTTAGATATTAGAGAATTGTTTCAGAGATCGTCAGGGGATGTAGTTTTTGATAGTATTTTTAATTTTCTTAAAAGAACGGGTGTTATGAGGAGGCTATGAGCTTCTGATCCATACTCCAACCTGGAAGGTGGCGGTAATGCACCTTGAAGTTGTTTGCCAACTGCCATAAAACAAAAAAAAAAAGAAGAAGAAGAAGAAATCTGCAAAGATCTGCTGCCATGCGGCTAACAGTTAAAGCGTTCAAAATCGGGAACAAAACTTTTTGGCTAATTTTAGCTTAATAGTACAACCTAGTGGCTGTTTGCGGCACTAAAGAAAAAGAAAAATCCTATCGTAAAAGTAATGATTATGAATAATAATTTACCCAACTGGTAAAATAACAGTATGGTACAACTTATTTGTTGTTGTTGTTGTTGTTTTAATTAAGAAAAAATATATATTACTGACCGTGAATGGTGACGTGTTTTGTGCGTAACTATGCGCAATTCCTTACAGTACGCCGGCGGATCACTCGCACAGAAGCGATGACGAGAAGCTGTGGGCGGGGTTTTCCACAAGGACCCAGATTTATCTGAGTTCATGTGGTTCATTTTAAGTTAAAGTTTCATAGTAGGTAAATAAATAATAAACAGCAACAACTTTTTCAAAAGTAGGTCTGAGGCCAAAAAAGGACTGTTTAATTTAAGTCTCATGGTCAAAGTGTGCCTGCTGCTCTGGGGAACAATGAAAGGATTGAAAGACATAGATTCACACTTGGAAACCGAGTTTTATGAGCTAGAACAAATTTAATACATTTATTTTTAGAAGTCAATAATACTAAATGTGTAATATTTTAATTTAGGGCCTGAAATGAATGATATCTAAGGAAAAAAGACTATTAATGAAACACAGAAAACACATTGTGCTTAAAATGTACCTAAAGTAAATTTTATTTAAAATACTGCAAACCACAAAATTAAATTAAGATGTATAATAATAATAATAATAATAATAATAATAATAATAATAATAATAATAATAATAATAATAATAAAAGTTGTAGCGCAGGGTCCGCTGACCTCGCCGCCCGGCTGCCTCTCTGGCTGGTGAATGGTGCGAATCCTCTGCGTGCGTCAGTTCGTAGCCAAAAGCAGGTGAATTTAGTCCCCGGAAGTGAGATGCTTCTCGCCCCGAAGATGGTGTCTCCTTTATTATCAACGTCGAAAATCTCAAAATGAGCAGTAGATATTTATATCAAACGGGAAACAGCGGGAATATTTAACTGACTGAATGTTTATTGTACGTGTTATGAAAAGGCGCCTCTGAAAGTTAAAGATATGGACGTTCAAACAGAACAAGGAGACTCCTACACGGTGAGACCGCTTCCATTGTAACCATCATTTGTTACTAAAGAGTTGCTTTGTTATCTATTGGTGGTGCTAAAAGGAAACTCGGTTTTGCTAACTGCTACAATGTTACGACCTGGTTACTGAAGATAAAACGATGGAAGCAATAAACATCATTTCAGAAGCGACTTTCTGTTGTTATTATGTGGACATTTCTGTCTCCTAACTAAACTGATCATTTTGTTTTTCAGGATAATCTCATCGGGACATTATTAGCCATCTTTGGAAGTGTGATTGTCAGCATCTCTCTCAGTATTCAGGTAGTTTCTGCTTAAACTTCACCACTAAAAGCGTAATAAATCAGCTGTTTCATAATTATAATCCAGCCAGGAGCTTTTAATTTCACCGTGACATGCCCTCTTCTGTTCCTGGTGCATGTTTGACTGCATAACCCTCAGGGAAAGGCTGTGTTTGCTGAATATTTATCCGACAGACAGTCACGTGATCGTCATGCGTCACTCTCATTGTGTTGCTGACCATCCCATCTGCATTTCTTTTCTTTGGTGAAACTGTTTCACAATCTGCTTTAAGCTCTTTCTGCGAGTTTCCTGGAAGGTGTTTGTGTTGCTTTAAATTCATTCCCTGTTTTGCATTTCCTTGCAGAAGTACAGCCACGTGAAACTAGCAGAAACAAAGGAGCATCGCACCTTCTACAACACCAAGACCTGGTGGTGTGGTTTCGTGTTCATCTGCATCGGGGAGGGGGCCAACTTTGTGTCCTACGCCTTTGCCCCAATTGCTGTTGTCGCGCCCCTGAACGCTGTGTCTGTCCTGAGTGAGTATCGCTCTCTAAACATTCGCTAAATTGTAAAAAACATCCAGATTTATACCTTAAATTGTACCAAAAATATTTTTTTTTGTTAATGTTTTGCAGCAAGCTCAATTTTGGGTTTTTTATTCCTGCGTGAAAAATCTAAAGCAAAGGACTTTGCAAGTAAGTGGAACAAAGGTTATGCAGCTGCACAGATAACTCATGCAAATATTTCAGAAGTGCTGCTTTTTCATGCAAATCTAATTGCCCTCTCTTCTACTGGTAGTTTTTTGTTATGTGTACATTTTATTAGTGGAGTTTCAGTGAATGTGAACAACTCAAATCTGACCTTTCACACACACTTAACAGTTTATTAAATTACTTTGGAAACATCCTCAACTGACCTTTTAGACAATCCTAAAGTCCAATATTTGTTGAATATCTTATATTGGTGCTCATTTTTTTAGAATTTTGAAATTCAGAAAAAGCTCTCCAGTTAGCCATCATAAGACGACTTTTGATTTGTCTTCAATATGTAAACTTTAAAATGCAGATAAATATGTTGGACTCAGTTGTTGTTGTTTTTTCACTGATTGTGCGACCAAAGCCAGCAAGAAGGAAGTCTTACTTTTTCAGATGGGATCAGGTTGTTTTGCAGAGCTTTTATTCCCTTAATAAGAAAATTACTTTAAAAAAAATCAGATTTTTGTATTTTCTCGTGTTATATTTGCTGATATAGTTTGTTTTTTTAGTTGTTTTTTTTACTAATAAATGCATCAAAAAGCAAAACCAGAAATTGAACTATTTCTTTTTTAGGTAACCTTATGGCTGTGCCTGCATTCATATGCAAATGAATAATATGCAAATATTATCCGTGAAAATCATTATTTTCTGAAATAGACTTTTTCAGGACGCCACATACTTTAAAAGTGTGATTTAGATCACTAAACTGTAAAAACTAACTGCACTGCTTTCAAATTTTCTGATATTTATTGATGCTCCTGTGGAACTAACGTTGGCAAAAATAGCAAAAATGTTTCTGATCATACTGGAATTTGTATTATTTACAACCAATAACTGAAATTTATCATGTTAATGATAAATCAAAGGTCTTATACTAAGAAACCTTTCACAATAAGTAATAAACTAAGTGTTTGCACCCCTAAGTGCAAATACTGCAGCAGTTTAAACCTGTAATTCCTCTCCAGTCTGACTTGACAGATTGTTTTCTGTTTTTTTGCGTTTTCAGAGAGCCATGGCCTGGCCTTCCTCGGCTACATCTTCATTATAGGAGGAACGTATCTGTTTGTGTCATTTGGTCCAAACTCTCATGAGAAACTCAAAGCAGAGAACATTGTGAAGCACCTTGTTGGATGGCCTGTTCTCCTGTATATGGTGAGATATTTCCTGTAAATCATTGGCTAATATTCTGTAAACGGATGTAGTTTTTATCTCGGGTTCTTTCAGTCAGGCACAGTTGATTTTTGGTGTATTTCTGTATTAATTTAATGTTATTATCATCCTGACAGCTTCTGGAGATTATCGCATTCTGCTTCTTGTTGTACTTCTACAAACAGCGCAATGCTAACTATCTGGTTGTTATCCTGCTGCTGGTGGCTTTACTGGGTGAGTTTCCTCCTGTCTTTAAAATCTTGCTTTAATCGCACTTAATTAGAATAAGATTGCCACAGCAGATGTTGATTTTTTGATTTTATTTTTTTTAATCTTCTGGAACAGGCTCGGTCACAGTCATCACAGTGAAGGCGGTTTCTGGCATGCTGCTCCTGACTCTGGAGGGCGCCATGCAGCTCGACTACCCCATCTTCAGCGTCATGTTTGTGTGCATGGTGGCGTCTGTCATCTTCCAGGCCAGGTGAGAGGCAGAGACGTCAGAAATAATCAAAATCCATCAATCTTTGTTACAATTTACTACGATAAGTTTACTAGACGATAAACTGTCCCAAAAGTTATTGTGATAAATGATAATATTCTCATTTTGAGACCATTTTCAAGTAATATAATCGCAAATCAACAAACTTTAATTTATAACCAACTGGGAGACATTTTAGATATTATGGTAGTTTGTGTCTACTTTTCTAAAAATCTTATTACACTTGGAATAAAATAAAACTAACTTATAAGTAACTTTTCAACAAGATATAAAAGCTTGTTTTAAGTAAATAATTATTTATTATTGGTTTAAAAAGTACTAGTTCCATCAGCAGATTTTATTTTCTTACAGCAAAAATTTTTCCCATGTTTTAAATGAAACTGGAACTTTTTTTTAATCAACATTAATGCTTATGTTA
The DNA here is from genome assembly GCF_904066995.2 of Poecilia reticulata. NCBI lineage: Eukaryota > Metazoa > Chordata > Actinopteri > Cyprinodontiformes > Poeciliidae > Poecilia > Poecilia reticulata. The sequence continues at coordinate 24,201,885 of NC_088851.1, forward strand.
AGACTTAAACTCGTGTATTGTGCTGAAAAGTTACTTGTAAGTTAGTTTTGTCTCAGTTCAGCGTACCGAGATGTCTGCACTAGAAACTTAGGCCAAAACTACTTGGCAGGAGTTTGTTTTTCAGTGAATACATCCTGAAGTCTCTGTAAATAAAATTTCCCTTAAAAAAAAGAGGCTAGTTGAGATCGATGCACCAGATTGAATTATTATTCCTTGATAGAGAGATATGAGAAAAACCATCATAAAAATGGAAATTATTCAGCTTGTTTTGATTTATGCTGCAATTAATTGATTTATTAATGTATTGCATATTGCTCCAGGGTTATGTGGTTGGTTTGAAAGCTGTTGGGCCTGCTGCTCTCTTCCCAGGTTTCTCTCCCAGGCTTGTAATCTGCATGACCCGTCGCTGGCCGCCTGCGTCAACTACACCTTCTCCACCATCTTTGCAGTGGTAGCTGGTGAGTCGCAGCTGCTTTGGGCCTGTAAACACGAGTCTAGAAATAAAATCTAACAACAATCTGCTTCAGCTGCTCTCCTTTTAGTCACAACACGTCTCAGAACTTCTCCTCTTTTCATCCGTAGGAGCCGTTTTCTACTTGGAGTTTCAGAAGGAAGATGTTCTTCACATCTGCATGTTTCTCCTTGGGTGAGTGGCAGCGTTCAGTATTCATACACTTTAAACCTGCTCACGTTTTCCAGTGGCAACTGCAAACTTCGGTGTCTTTTACTGATTAATGTAGGGAGATAAATAGTTTTTTATCAATTAATCGAATTTTTGGTTTTTGAAGAATCTGGGTTTATTTTTTTATCATTTCACCAACGCATTTTTTGTTAAAACCATAGTTAAATAAGGTATTTTATAGCTTTTATTTATTTGAACTTTGAATTCAGATCAACTTTATTATATAATACTAGGTCTGGCTACAATTTTTTAATTCTGAGAATAAAGTCACAATTTTACAATAAAACAGTCGCAGTACAAGAATAAATTCGTACAACAAAAAAGTCAAATAAATCAAAATAAAGTTGTAATATTACCAAAAAAAAGTCATAATATTGGGAGAATAAAGTAGCAATTTTACAACAACTCCAACATGAAAATAACAAATTAAAACAAGGAATGTTGAGAAGTTATACTTTGGCATCAGATTTACAGATAAGGAAATAATTAATCTTCTAAACACATCATTCACAAATATGCATCTGAATGTTGTTATAAACATGCCGAACCCATAGGGGGCAGTGTAGCACAAAGCTGAAACTCATGTCACACAATCAGATTGCGTTAAAACAACCATGACTTCCTGTTAAACAAGTTAACAGGATGTTATTTGAGTGGACAGACATATAGGTTTAACTACTTTTAAATAGAATATAAAGTTATTAGAACACAAGACGATGATTGGAAATCATGTCAAATATGTGGATATTATGCTGCATTATTTGTTGCACACTGTAATGCACAGAACCCTAAATTTTACTGCACACACACAAACACAAATATGAAGTCTTTTTTCAAATCTCCACTTTGGTTGGATTTTTTTATAAAGTTTTTATTGATATTAAATTGATTTTTTTGTGTAGATGAAAAGCCAAAACACATAAAAATACATTTATTTTCCCGAATATTCATCTGTGTGTGGACTAGGCCTGAAGCTGTTCAGGTTCAAGTTCCATCAGCATTTGAATAAAACTAAGAAGATTTTTATGTTTTACTTTTGAGCAGGTCTGCACTCTGTTTCCTCGGCGTCTTTCTCGTCACCAAATCCAGGAAGAAGGCGAAGATCTTTGAGCCGTACGTCACCATGGATGTGGCTAACGGTTTGTATTAAAACTAAACTTTAAGCTCTACAGTTGTGTAACAGTCAGGATGCGTTTTATCTTCTTATTTGCACGTCTTTCTGCTCAGGCGTGCCGACCATTCATGACAACGGCCTTGCTGTTCAGCCGGACTATAACGGCTCTTTCTCCTACGGCGCTCTGGTCAACAACGACGGCGTGGCGCCGGCCACTTTACCGGTCAACCTGGAGCACCCGACTGTGGCCGTGAGAGGCACCGATCCGCCTCATGGTCAGCCCGACCTGAAGACAGACTGAAACTTATCGCTGCCTCACATTAAAAAATCAACCCAAATGGACGGTTTCACCAAACCTTCTCGCCTTAAACTCTCACACATGCTTCCTGTTTTAAACCAAAGCTCGTCAGGGAAAAGCTTTTTAGTTACTGTGTTAAGTTCAACAGTTGTAAACGGAGAAAATCTGCCTCAGACTTTGGGATTTACTTAATTTCTGCTTGCTCACTTCTTCCCTGGAAATAATTAGCTTGTTTTGTAGCATTGAGGACGTTTTCCGTCTCTATAAAAGCACATGAGAAAGAGTCTGGATGAGCACAAACTGGTAAAGCTGGCTTATCTTTGTACATATTTTAATAACTTGTGAATTCTGCGTTTTGAAGACATTTGTTGATCTCAGAGGTACCAAAGATTGGCAGCAGAATGAAGTGACTTAATACTTTTTTATGTTGATGCTTTGTCATCTTTGATAAACTCGATCAGCAGTGAAATACATAAACCTTTTTATTCCAAGGGCTACGCAGCACATCACCTGTTCTTCCAGTAAAAGTGCAAACTTATCAAACTTCAGGGTTTTGACCAAACAGTGTAAAGTTGTAGCTGTACAGTTTAAGTGTCTTTACTTTGAAAATCTGCCTCTGACTCTGTTTTTAATGAAGTTTAAACTGCCTCTTCTTGTTGGGACCAGTTTCCCAGTTTGACCACTGTGTTTAATTTACTGTGATGTATTTATGAACTCTGTCTGGTTTTAATGTACATTTTTAAAATGAAGTTTGTTGCTGGATAAATTCAGGGTGATGATGGTGACTGTTAACTGTTGGTGTTTAAATAAACATCAAGCTTGAATATTTTTCAAGGAATTTACGTAATTTAAGCAAATAAGGGAAAAGTGTAATTTTTGTCAGTTTAAACTTTTCTAAGCATATTTTAAATGGCGCTTCTGGCGTGTTTGCAAAGTTATTTAGGGTTTACTCTTCTTCTCATTTTGTATTTAGTTCCTTATAATTGCCACCAACATAACTAAATGTCCTAAAACATATTTTGTGCAGCTTCTCTCAGTAAATGTTGACTTGATTTAAAAAAGTAAAATCCTTTAATTTTATTCTCACAAAATGCATTTGTGGAGAATAGATGTAAACCTTTTGGATCTGGACAGTTCCAGATGTGAGATTTGAGAAGCTTATGTAAAAGTATGAAGGGTTTGTCAGCAAAATTTAAGTTTTATTGTGAAAAACACTTAAAGTAAATACGATTGTTTGCATTGGTTTTGTAATTATTGGTTTTATTTTGTTTTGTGAACTTGCAAGATGCATAAATCTTAAATGTCGGTTTTATCATGAATTTCCCTGTGGACAGCTGAACAGGTGGACCCTGCAAAGTGTGATCAGTCTAAACATTTAAGCACATTAAGCTCATCTTAACTCAGCGGGAGGAGCAGTGGACAGATTTAACAGTTCACTGCTGTGACTCACTGACGTCCTTGCCGGGTATTTAAAGCGGTTTGCAGCAGAGCCACTTTCTGCCCCACGGCCTCCACCAATCTTGCTGCGGAGCGTCCTCCCCTTCGCGGCGGCCTGATTGGCCGCTGCGGGCCGCCGTCGGCGTCTGATTGGTTCCACCTGAGCCAGGCAGCGCCGGAGGAGTTTGCGCCGTGACCATGCCCCCAATGATAATCCACGGACAACAAACACCCACGCATCTGACGGCATCCACAAAAATAACAGCATCACCAATCCGATTGACTCAGCAAAGTGACGGGAAGATTCTGGTTTCCTTCCGTTTGTGATGGAGGGTTCTGGTCGTGTTCACTGACAGCGGTTCGGTGAGTGGTGATGATGACAGCAGCATTTGGATCTGACGCGGTCAGAGCAGGAACTTCACGCGGATCAGTGCAAACTTTGAGCTGCTGAAGCGACACTTTTAACTAAAAGCAAAACGCTTCCGACAAACAACCTGTCAGCCTCATTTCCGCTTGCCGCCGCCGTGCAGGAGTTGCTCGTTTTGCAGGATCCTCGCTGCACTCCTGGCTCTATTTTAGGTATTTTAGGACAGTGATGGTTTAATTCAAAGGTTGCGGTGATATTCGTTCTTGTTATTTTAAACCGCGTCCTCCTGGCGCGTTTAGACGTGCTGTAGTTCCTAAAATATTGATGAGCGTCGTTTTGAGAAATATTAGTTTATACCACTAGATGGCACCCGACTCTAAATCCAACGTTGACATTTTTGTTCCAGTGAAAGTAATGGGGTCAAGTAGCATCCAACGTTTTTCCTTTATGGCAGGAGAGTCAAACTCATTTTTATTTTTGGGCCACATCAAAAATCTGAATGCTCTGATAAAACCAGTTAAAATATCAGTAAACAGCTGTTCTTCCAGGATTTCGTGATTGTTTTAGTGCTTTTTTGCAATCAAAATTACAGATTTTGTGGCACCACTTTAGAAATGTTTGTAAGGAATTGTATTACTCACCGTATGAATTACGGACTGTAACTTGACATCCAGTAAGGCTGAGGCAGCAGTCACTTCAACTCAATGTTTTTGACCAACTTTGAGAAAATTTGCAGGAAAATCAGAAAAAAATGTAGAGATTTGTTGATTTTGTGTGAATTTTGCAGATTTGTGAAAAACTGAAAGGACTGTTTTTGGAGTCTAGAGGGCCACTTAGAAAGCTACAGTGGGCCAGATTTGGCCCACGGGCCTCGAGTTTGACACTTGTGCTTTACAGCCTCAAACAGATGCATCTCAGAAAATAATCATAATTCAATTCAGAAAGTGAAATTTGTTTTACAGGTTAATTGTTTTTAATGTATTTCAAGCACTTTTCTGTGGCGATTATTTATGACAACCGTACTGTTCACCATCTCTGTATAAAAAGAAAAATATACAGAAACATAGGCCTACTGAAAAATATACAATGCAAAGTGAAGGCATTAGTGTCTGGTTGGGGCTCCTTCTGCTTGAATTACTGCGTCCATGCAGCGTAGCATGGAGCTGATCAGGTTGCTTTATAACAGCCTTCAGCTCATCTTCCTCTCCAGTCATCCATACTTTCTGTGTGTCGTCACCTGGTTGTTGTTTTGCAGATTTTCCTCTTGCAAATGAGATCAAGATCTCAATTTATTTCCTTTATTTACCTGATTAAATAAAAAAATTAATTAAAAAAAAAACATTTTAGTGCCATTTTAATTTGTTGACATGCACCTGCAAATATTATTGAACACTTTTACCCGCCTTTAGATTTTTTTATTATTAAGATTCAGAAAATTCTTCACTCATATGCAGTTAAATCAAATGCATCAAAGTCCCACTATTGGCAAATCAGCAGAATAAGTGAAAAAGTAAAACTTTGGTTTAAAAACCTGCTGCAAAATCAACTGAATCTGATAAAATGACAAACGAATCAGTTTTTTTCACCACTTCCTTCTCACTTTCACACATTTTAATCTCTTGTGTTATTTTCTAGCTTCAGCAGCAAATAAAAAGGAAAAGATCCAGGATGCTGCGGGAGAACTTTAAGGCCTGGAGCAACGGGTCGGAGGCTTACAGCAGCGATCCCGAGGAGGACGAGGAGGAGGAAGAGGACATGGTGTTCGGCGAGAGCGACCAGGATGGCGTGGCGGACGAGATGATGGACCTGAGCGACCTTCCCACCGCACTGTTCGCATGCAGCGTCCATGACGCTGTGTTTGAGGACGACATGCACAGGGTGAGCCGCTGCTTTCTGCTCCACATTTCTGATGTGTGTGTGTGCGTGTGTGTGTACCTGTGTGTGTGTGTATATGTGTGTGAGAGTGTTTGTTTGAGTCGTGCATCAATTTATTTATGTTTGAATCATCTCGTCTGCTGTTTTAGTCGATCCAAGATTGAAAATCCCAGCAACACGTGCGTGGTGTTACTCAGAGCTTATGCTCCTGTCTCAAGCTGCCCTGTTGATCTCACACAAACACACACACACACACACACACACACACACACACACACACACACACACACACACACCTGATGCTGCTAAAATTTATTTAGCAGGAGGCATGAATGCAGGTCAGCGGATTACAACATGACTTGCACAGAATCACGAGCCGCATTCAGGGCTTAATCCATCTGTCAGTGGATATCATTCCACCATCAGCCCAGGCTGCATGTTATTCATCCCCAATTATGTCTGTGCTGCAGATTTCTCTGCAGGCTTCGTGTACAAACCCACGCACATGCATGTTGCAAACAGATTTCTGCCTCTCGAGGATGCTTTCTGTTTGGTTTTTTTGTCACAGCTTGATCAAACTCCTGAAGCAGGAAGCTTCGGGATCATTGGATCCCGTTTTCTGGAGGAGGATGCAAAAGAAAATACTAGTAATTTTCTGCCCTCTAATCTAATTATGCTGTCCTGAGATTCATCATCCTTCCAGCTGGCATCCTTAGACCTCTTCTCTTTCCGTCAGGTCCATCCATCTCTCCAGCTCGCCTCCCGCATGACAATATCTCTCGTTAACTTTCCTCCTCCTCTCCTTGATTGATCCACTTTTTGTTGAAATACAAAGCAGAGAGGCTAATTTTGGCTCCTGCACAGAATCCCTTTAACTGAATCACTCCTGCTTTGTGAGGTTGTGTTTGTGCCCCCGTTGCTCCCAGCCGTGGCGCCCTCCTCTCCCCCGTTCCCTCCGCTTGTTTTGCCTTCTCACTTCATTACGATTCAGGCTCCAGCTTTTAAGTGGAAATGACGCCCACACACACACTTCAGATAGAAACATGTCAATGGAGAATGCTCTGTATGTTTCAGTCAAACAAGCTGCTCTAAAAATAGAACTTGAGACGTTTATTCAAACTTGGTAAATGATGACAGCAAGCAGGGATGAGAAAAGCAAAAACACTCAATCTTACCGAATATTCTGGTTTAGCTTCTAGTGCAAATATCTTGGAATAAGACAAAACAAAACCAGATTATTTTACTTATAAAAAGAGATTTTTCACATTTTAGGTGGAATAATCTGCCATTAGATCAATATGAAGGAGTTATTCACTCAAAACAAGCTACTTTTCAGCTAGTTTTGTCTTATTTTAAGACAACAAAGTACTTGGTAAGATTTAGTGTTTTTGCTGTGAGAACATACAGTTGAATCCAGAAGTTTACATACACTGTATAAACTTTATTTTTCTCACATGTGAAGGTGAATCAGACCAAACTTGTCTTGTTTTCGGTCAGTTGGAATCACCTGAGCGGTTTGACGGCTGGACGTTCCCATCATGTCTGTGAACCAGATTTATTCAACTCTACAAATCTCTGATATCTTGACTCATTTATTTTGTTGTCAAACGCGAAAACAGTTTGTTCCAGGAGTGACCTAAAAATCCACCCGGTTAACTCGGATGTTTCAGTTAACCTTACATAACTTTTTACATGACATCATCATCTGCGATAATAATCATCCTGTGTAAACTTTTGAATTTGAAGACGTTAAATGATGGATATGTGACTTATTCTCTCTTAGCCTAACCAACCTAAACAAGAGAAGTTTTGTCTGGTTTAACTCCAGACAGCAAAAAAAAAACAAAAAAAGTTTTTATTATTATTTCTGGTTTAAAGTGCAAAAGAACATAATGAAGATGTTTTCAGCTTCGCTCATCTTCTTCACATAAACCCTCTCAGAGACTTCAATGTTTTTCTGTTTGCTAAAACATGACATCTAGTCCATTTCTTCTGTGATGAGCAAGAACATTGCAACCTACATATTTTGTTTGTTTGTTTTGTTGTTGTCTTTGGGCTCTTGGCTTTCTTCCAACACAGACATCACCTTCTGTGTCTGCTCTCAAAAGGCTGCATGCAGGCAGAAGGACGGCCTGTTTCTGTAATCACACTCTTTTAGAGGGAGGTGAAGGGAGGTGAAGGGAGGGGCAGGCGGCGTACGGGAAGCAGAAAGTGCCCCTGCGTCTATCAGAAGTTCTTTGCACACTTTGTGTAAAAGCCTCTTTGCTTTCTGTTGCATCGGCTCAGTTTTACTCTTTATTGCAGCTTTTTCTTCCCTTGACCTGCATTGAGCTGAAGCATAGACGCCCTTAACGTTCTCTGTGCTCCAGATCCTGCATCAACCCAGTGATAAACATGGGCCTGTTGCTTATTTACCCATTTACATGAACTCTTGTGGTCAAAACAGAGCTGCAGCACAACACACAATAACGTGAATTATTACCCAGGCCTTGATTATTATTTTTTTCTTTCCTCTCTAAAATTGTATATAAATCTTGTGGTTTTTATTTTTGTAATGTTTCAAAAGAGTCAAATATCTGGATCTCCACAGAGTTTGGGAAAGTTTATTTTTCAAAAAGATGTAATTTTAATTTATAGCTAATAGATTTGTGCTATCTCGTTGTATTTTAACTAAAAGGTAGATTCATTAATGTCTGTCCAAAACTTTAACAAACCAGAAGTTTACCCACAATATTAAAAAAAACATGTACATTTTTCCTTCACTGTCTAAAGGTAAATTAGAACAAACGTCTCTTTTTATAGGTCAGATAAAATTACCAAAATTATTTCTATTTGCTAAATGCCACAATAATGAGAGAAATAGTTATTTATTTATTAATGTCTTTAAGATCTTAAAAGGCAAATGTGCGTATGGCGGCCTATAAACCTGACCAGGTTCCACCGGTTCTGTCAGGAGGAACGGACCAGAACTTCAGCAAATTATTACGAAACGTTTGTTTAAAAAAAAAAACCAAAAGGTTTCAAACAGTTCAAAGGCAGAGCAGAGGAAATGTTTGTAACCTGAGGGGGGGAAATGATTGTCTGTTTATTTAGTGCATGTAAACTTCTGATCTCCACTATATTTTATAGCAGACTTAATTAAACATTAATTTAGGATTTATTATGTTCCTTATTTCCAGCATCATCCCCGTAACGTACCGCTGCAGCCGGTGTTAATTCTGATTTGGTCATGATGGATTTCCACAGTAAAAAGTAAGCAAGTGTGAGAGAAAAAAATGTGTCTGGTGCCAAGGTGGTTTCTGTGTTTGCTGAGACGAAGGTCAGAGAAGCCATTATAAATCGTTCCATACAGTGCTGCTGTATATCAGGCCTAATCAGCGCTGAGCAAAGCTTTCAGTGCGGCTCCTGCTGCTCTCTGAGCTTTGCTTTGTCCACAATCAGAGCAATCAACCAGCTGCAAGCGTTATGCAACATGAAGGTGTTGGTTTTTTTAATCTTACAGGCAAAGAAAATCCAGAATATTTCCAATTTAAACTCGTATATATGTATTCCAGCAAAAGGAGAATAAACATATAGGATGTAAGCTTTCTGTTTTGATTCGAAAAACTTCTGGAGATACAAATGTCAAACGATTGCAAATAATTTTATTTTTCAAGTCGTTTTTTTATTATTCCAAAAAAAATGTTTTGTGTTAATGAAGTGACTTGTAAAGGAATTCCTAGATTCACATGTTGCAGCTAAAAACTTCAGCGTACTTAATTGTTTTTCTTATGTAATGCTGCAACGCAAACTTACACTAAATTGTGAAGTGGAAAAAAAAATTCTTCAGCATGTCTGACAAAAACTGCAGAAAGTCCTGCTTTCAGTTCTTCTTCCTGGGATTCCCACTAAATAAAGTAAAACCTCATTCATATGGAAAGGTTTTAAAATAGTAGGTTGATTTTCAGCACAGGTTTAAAAAGATTGTCTGGTCAGATTTTGGCCAATAAGTGAAACACTGGGGGTGGTGAAACATCATCATCCTCAGTTAATGCACGGTGGTGGCAGCATCATGAGAAGCTGGTCAGAGTTGGTGGGAAAATCCAGGTTAATCCTAAAAAAATAAGCTGCTAGAAGCAACGAAGGGCTTGAGACTGGAGTCCAACCAAAATCAAATCTACCAACTTTATTTATCCCAAAAAGGGAAATTGAGTTTGCATCTCTCAGGTCAATATAACAGAAAAATACACATAATCTCATGCAGACATTTCAGGGTCAGAACAAATGCTGCCAGTGCAACAAAGACTAAAAGACACTTAAATTCATTAGAAAACACAATTAAAAATGAGCTGAGTGGCCGAAGGAATAAAGGAGTTTGAGTAACGATTGGTGGCGCCCCCATGAGGTCATTAACACAAACTGAGCTCTAAGAACGTGGTCAGGCTTATGATTTATTCCTCCAAGCAGAGCTCAGGTCCAACATCTGGACTCCTGTGATCTTACTCCTGACTTTGACTATGCTGTTCAGACTGTTTTATCCTTGGAGTTCACCTTCCAGCTGGACAGCAACGGCGAGAACTGCTGATGTTTTACATCAAAACATGTTCATGTGTTGGAACGGCCTAGTCAAAGTCCAGAACTGAGCTGTAACTTTGTTAGGAAGAATGAGGGAAAGTTGCAGATGGTAAAGGTGCCACCGTCGTGAGACAGGTTAGTTTTACCCTACTGATAATGTGTTGTTGCAATAGTAATCCTGCTCAGTACGAGAGGAACCGCAGGTTCAGACATTTGGTGTATGTGCTTGGCTGTGGAGCCAATGGGGCGAAGCTACCATCTGTGGGATTATGACTGAACGCCTCCAAGTCAGAATCCTGCCTAGACATAACGATACCGTAGCACCGCATCGCTTCAGTCGGACTCCGATACCCGACTCTGGTCGGCGAGGAGCGCCTTCCGTGACTGGGCTGGGGCGTGGCCGGATGATGGTCACCCCTCTCCTATCGAGCACAGCAGGTTCGAGGAGAACGTGGTGCTAAATGACCTGCAGACGACCTGATTCTGTACTGGTTCTAAAAACGGCAAAGCCCACTTTTCAGATTTTTATTTTGCAAAACTGGCCTTTATCACTTTTACGCTTTACAGCTGTATATTTGACGGTCACTGTTCGTTCTGTAAAGATGTTTCTCTTGAAACGTTGATGTTTTCTGAACGTACGTGAGGAGCTGGACTGCTCTGGTGGACGTTGTGATGTCTGATGATGCAGCCCGCTGTACGTACAGTTATCGAGCGACACAGTAAGAAAACTCCGGCACAGAATGTTCCTGAAACCTTGGGAACTAAAAATAGAAAGATAAAGAATGTGAACAGTGAGAAAGTGACTGCGTGTGTGTGTGTGTGTGTGTGTGTGTGTGTGTGTGTGTGTGTGTGTGTGTGTGTGCATGGACGGTAGTAATGATGTGTTTGCATGTGTGAGACTATAATCTATTTTTGGGTGTGGGTCCTTGGTGGGGGGAGCGGGTGCTTGGCAGACTGAAGGTCAGACATAATGCGGTGGAGAGTGAGCGAACGCCCCTGGCCTCCTGCTCCTGCAGCGGCCTGGATATTATTCTGCTGTGCTGAGCGACCCACTGCGCTTATTTTTCCTTTATTTATTACATTCAAGAAAGCAGAAAGCAATTTCAGCCAAGTTGACAGCAGTAGATGGAACAATGCGACTAAATCGAGCCGTTTTCAAGATGACAACCTTTTTTCTTTTTTTTTTTTCTCTCGCTTGCAGCGGTACGATTAATAATGGTCATTATCTGCAGAGCATGAATCATTTTTTAATTAAAGATGTTTTGCTGAAGATAATTAAAGAGGTTAAAGCAAATGTTATCTCTAGTTTCGTCTATTAAGGTGAAACAATATTCACCTTAATCATGTGCGTCAAACTATTCCAGCCTAATGAGTTTAGTTTGCAGAAGGGAAATTCTTTGACATGCAGCCATTTAAAAAAAAAACAACTGAAAGGAAACGTTAGAGAACAAAGTGGAAATTAATTTTACATGGATAAAATAAAACCAAGATGCATTTTTTTCCATTTTGAATTAGTAGGGATGGGTATTTATCGAATTGTTTATCATTATTTGAAAAAACAATTCTAATATTGATAAGAATTTTGATTTATAATTGTCAAGATAAATTTCAGTTGTTGATTGTAAATAAAAACAAGAAATGTTTGCATCAACGGATATCAGTAAATTTGAAAATATGATTAAATGTCGTGGTAGAAATCTTTTCTTTTTAAATAAGTGAAGTCCTAAACAAGTTTGTTTCAATTAAGAATATTTTTCTTGTGGTGACATGAATGATGTGCCAGGCACTTACCTAAAAAATAAGTGGTGAAAAGTTTTTTAATCATAATCTTAATTGTTATCGCAATAATACCACAAAATATCTCAGTGAAACTCTTAGTAAATATGGCCCACCCCTATTATTAAAACCAGATGGCGTGCAACGCTGTGAAAAAGCATTTGTCCTTTACATTTCCTGTTTTGTTATATCTCATAAATATGTCAAAGTTTAATCTGAGAAAGCCACAATTTTCTGTTTAGTCAGTATTTCATACGGCTCACATATGAAATAGTTGAAATATGATGATCTGGTCTTTAAAATTCAGCCCTAAAAGGTGGTCAACTCTCATGACATGAGAGAAAACGCAGGTTTTAAGGAATTAACTGCTGTTAGATCAATACTATCAATCAACTTTAGATTAACTCAGTAATCCGTAACTTGCATTCCTGCTTATTCTCAACCCGGGTGGAAAACAGCTGCATTTTTTAAATATCTCTGCCTGATATGAAAATTGCTGTGATGAGCTAAAATCTGTGACAAAACAGCAAAAACAGAAGAAACCTGTAAGTAAGCAAAACTCTTTTCCACAGCGTTACAGATTAGACTCAGGGAAAAGATAAGAGTAAAGCAAAGTTCAGCACTGCATCAACAGTGCGTCATGTAATGGATTTTAAATGTCAGCTGGTATCTGCTGCCTGGACTCTGTGCGTCTCACGTTCGTTTATTTCCACTGGAAAAACACAGGTGGGCGTAAAACAGGACGGGACTGTTGAAGGAGTGTTAGCGCAGCCAAACAGTGTGCTAAAGAGTAGCACCACTGCAACATATTTCAAATATGTAAACAAGAAATTAGTCAAGAGTAAAAGAAGTATTTGGTAAAACTCATGTACTGAGTAACTGATCAAATTATTTATCATTAAATTTTTTTAAATTGCGTCGTGAGACGGACCAAAATCTAAAGTTATGTGGAAGTGTTGGTATTTTAAAGATCAAAATGAAAATAATTCATATAAAAAATATAATTACAGAATAACAAAATCAGGCGAAAGATAAAAAAATATGAATTTAACAAAAACTACAGGTGTGTGTCTCGTCCATTTTTGGGTAAAACAAGCTTGTTCTGCTTTCAGTCAGAAGAGTATCAGATACTTTACTCAAGTAAGAGTACAAATACTTTGTAATAAGTAAAAGAAGTAAAAATACTCCTAAAGCTATGTTTTTTTTTCAAAAAGTTACTCAAGTAAATGTAACTAGTTACCACCCGACTCCAGCTTCATCCGGTACCGAAATGCAAGGTTGATACTCAACAGTGGGAAGTAATAAAAATATCACCGTTTTGAAATATCTCCTAAAGCTCATCTATAAAATGTAATGTTTAAACCCCATTTGTTTAAACATATTTACATCATTATATTGGTTTCTTGCAGCTGTTTTCCACCTTCACATCTTCAAATTGCAACTTATTTTTAAGATATTATTTCTGTCTCTTTGATGTTCTGTTCTGGCTGTTTTTCTTCAGGGTTAAAATCGGATGGTTTCTCTTCCACGGACCCAAACTCCCACTACATGCAAGGCGCTGGTTATAAAACGGCAAGAATAAGGATGCAAGGATGCAACTGTGATGTTTGTTCTCTGTCTTGCCTCTGTGATGCTATTTAAATCAGGATTATTTTGTGTTTCAATCAGTCCTAAAAAAGGAAAATCTTCTGTGGGCGTGCTCAAAAATAGCTCTACAATAAAACCATGAGCTCTTATTTAACAGATGCCAAGAATAAATGGACTCTAATGAATTGAGACATAAATGCAATCATCCAGGCCATGAAATTGAAAAATGTTGCGCTGGTGATTGCTTTTAGGCATGAAAGAGGAGAATTAAGGAGCTGAAATAAACCCACAGTGAACGGCAGGCTTACTGAAGCTGTGAGTAATAAATGACAAATTTTGCCTTGGCATGGTTTTATTCTTTCTGTAGATATGCTTTAAAGGCAAAGATTTCCAGATATGTTCTTCCAGTTTGTAAACTTTGATTCCAGTTTTAGGTTTTGTTTGGTTGCAGCAGCTTGTTGCTGCTGCCTTTTTGTCACTGAGGTTGTTTTTCCAGACGTGTTTATCAGGAGAGAGGAGTGGAGCGTGGCGTTTAAATCAATTTCTGCCACTTGTCTCGTACAGAAAAGAACTATTGATGGTGTAGTGATTTTTTTTTTCCCTCTCTCTTCCCTCTTGTGTTTTTGCCGTTGTCTCTCTTCTTTCTTGGAGATGGAAAAACAGTCATGCACGTCGCTGATTCAGTTTTTGTTTATTTCTGTCTCTCCACAAATCTTTCATTCATGTTATTTTCCTCCTTTTATTCTCCGTCATTTAAGTCGGACTCTTTGCGTCTCTCCACAATGACTCACCGGATGTCAACTGTTGTTCTAATCTGGCTGTCCTGCCCGTCCTTTGAATGCTTTGTGTGCATTTTCCCTTCTGTAAGAAAAAAACATTTTCTATATTTGGAATTTTGCATGTCTAAAATGACGACAACTGGATGGAGCTGCAGGCGTTCTTAAATGTATCGACGTTATTTGGTCGCTTAGGTTTTGCATATTTTCTTAATATTTAAAAATGTTTTCATATGTAGAGACACAAGATGCATGGAAACATTTTTAAATTCGCTCTAAAATATCTACTTCAGTTAAAATACCCCTGCTGTTCAAGTTCAGAATATCATATTAATATTGATTATTTGTTTTTATGAGCACTGTGGTTCAATCCAAAGAGATCAAAGCTCAAATAAGAATAAAGAACTCTTTGCATTTGTCTCAGTTACATGTGGAAGCTGCTGCTTAATTGGCATTTACTGTTCATTAGTGCCAAAGTTTTCACTTAAAGTCTGCAGACTATATTTTCCAAAGTCACAACTTGAGCTCATCAATTCCAAATATAGATGTTTAATGCTTTTCTCATCTGCTGGTAAAATTCTTCCGAGTTCTTTCTTCTTCTTAGTTTGCTTCCTTTGGAAAATGGGACACATTTCTCCGAGCTTTGTGTCGTCTTGGAAACTCAGAGACGGCCTCAGGTCCTTTCACGTCCAACTTACATTTCTTCTTTGTTGGTTTTTGTTGTTGTCGCTGCAGAGATGTTTGCATGCGGGTCGGAGAGTGTGCCTCAGCCTGTACAAAGATTTGACCTGATTTCTAAGCAAAGCAATCAGTGGGACCATCGGCACGTGTCAGTCTGTGATCCACCCCCCCTCACGCTCTCACAGCTATAAGGCAGCTCATCTCTGCAGCTCCTAAGCTGCTGGACCGAGTTAAAACGGCAAACAGCTGCTGGTGGCCCACCAGATGTGGGCTGTGAACCAGAAACATACTATGCTGTCAGTTCCCATGTTTCAGCCGAGTTTGTGATGACTGCAGGTGAAACAACATGGATGACACACATTTGTTTGTGCAAGTTCTGATCCAAAACCTCAAAAGTACTCGCACCCCTTGAACTTTTTTATTTTTCTGTCACGTTGCGACATAAACTTACTTTTTATTTTCTTACTGTGTGGTATTGGAATTTTATTTGATGCACCAATTCAGCTGTGGAAGCAATTAAGAAACCACTTTAAATGACCAGTTTACCTGATTTTACTCTGTTTAGGTTTATGTTTGAGCAAAATGAACTTTGTTCTTTTATTCTATGAGCTACTGACAACGTGTCTCCGAACTTCCAAGCAAAGATTTTGTATTTATTAGCAGAAAATGAGAAACGGTCAAAATGATGAAAAAGATGCGTTGCTTTCAGACGTCAAATAATGCAAAGAAAACCAGTTCATGTTCATTTAGAGACAACAAAACTAATGTTTTAACTCGGGGACAGTTTAGAAATCAATACTTGGTGGAATAATCAGGAGGTTCTTGATCTTCATTCTTTCTGAATAATATGCTGCATGTTTTTTCTGGATGCATTTGATTCAACACTTCTGCCGAAATTCCAGGTTTTTCGCTGCATGTTATCAACAAATATGAGGTTTTTGTTCATTGTTTCCTCAGACTCGGTCAGATTGGGTGGAAAGTGTCGGTGAACTTCCAATATTAAGATTTTTATTTAAATGTAGCTCTTAACTTTTTGAAGCATTTTAGTTTATTATTATGCTTTGATCTAAATAATCCTATTGCTGTGTAATATCAGCTTATTCATGTGAATAACAACCAGCCCTGTCTTTTCTGGCGTACCTCAGGTCTCTGTGCTCGGGCTGTTTCTGTTTGTATCCCGGCTCTAAAACCAGAATATGAAAGAAAGCCTTCCTTCCAGCCCCCACAGCATGACACTGCCTCCACCATGTTTCACCATGGAGATAGTGTTTCAAGGGATTCCATGTTTTGTGGGCATCTCTGTGGTTTATGGCTAAATGAAAATTAGATTAAAATACACAAAAATGCATTGGATTATATTTAGATGTATTGGAGTAAATACATGCCACATTTTTATTTTGAAAGTAATTCAGAATTTTACCTCTCAATTATGCACCATCAGACTGGAAAAGTAGCTAAAATTCATTGCTTATTTAAAACTGAAGATATGTTTGCACCAAAACACTGTTTTGAGCTTCTTCTTTTTTTAAACCAAAACTGATGTTTCTTTTCTTTTCTTTGCCTGAATCATCTTTTGGCAAAAACTGACTCAGGCCATTATTTCAGGAAGGTGACTATTTCTAAAATTAGCTCCATTTTTAGGCCCTTAAATATTAATTAACCAGGAGAATTTAAGGGAAAGAATCTGTGAACCTCTTATTTATTTATCCTAAATCCAAATAAATGTATGTACATGAGTAGTACCCATGCAAAACTAATATTTAACCAGGTGTTTCTGCATAGCAGGACACAAAGCCTTTCTGTGTTCAGATGCTGCATGATGTTAAAAAAACTAAATCAACATTTTTGACATTGAATCTTCTAGAGAAACGCTTACGGCTGTAAATCTGAGTTCATCTCTCTTTGTTTGTCGTTTTCGGCTGGTGAATGAAGCTGGAAGTATTCACGCTGACTCTTGCGCTCAGCAGCACACAGACGCCTTGTTTTTGTCTCTTTCTGTTCTATTTTTCTCCACTTTTTAGTCCTTCTATGGCTGCGCCGCTCATCCACCCCGCACTTACTCACCTACGCTCTGTAGATGCGTCTCTCTGCCCCGTAGACATTCTTTTATCCTCCCATCCCTCTGTCTCCCCCTGGCTCCCTGTGCCTTTACTTGGCTGCTTGCTTTATAAATAGCTTGGCCTAGATTACAGCAGCTGCATTGGCGCTGGCACCGGGAGTTGGTTTGGCTGGGCCAAGTGAGGTAAGGAGAGGCTGGTATCAGAGAAATGGAGAAAGCGCAGTTTCCTGTGTTACGGTGTGTTTGGGTTCAGCCTCTTGAAGACCACAGGAAGCTCATACCTGCAGAGAGTCTCTGCCTTTCTGCAGCTCTCTGACTCTGAAGTTAATTTGAACAGTTATTGCGTTCATTTTTCAGCTTGTTTTTACCAAAACATTTGCATATTTGTCTTTTTTTTTTTTGTTTTCTCCGTTGAGTAAAAAATGCCTCATTGTTTCCCCTGATGCTTTGTTCGACTTTGCGTGGATTTGCATGTATGTGAGCACCATGATGATGCATAAATCAGAGCAGCATGATGATCCACTGCCCTGATTTTTTTTCCCCCTCCTCTGCAGAGCCTTGCTACAGAATACAAATTGTGCTTGCATCTCATCCTTTGAGTGTCTCTGCTGCATTCCTGCTGTCTTGTTCTCCGTTTGTGCATGTCATGCATGCTGCAATATATACATTTCTGCCATTTTTAAAGACGCAATCCTTATTTAATGAGCATAAACTGATGATGACCAAAGATTTTGATGAGTACAACATATCTGTGGTGTGACATATTTTTATTTCTGCAGGTTTAGTAAAAAGACTCTTGCTTTAACGGCTTCACTTGTGGGTTAGCTACGGCTTAGGCAAATGGATTATACTTAAGGGAATGGTTCTATTTTAGGAAATGCACTTTAGGGGTGCTGCTGGTCAGTTTTTATGTCCCTTGGGCAGAAGCTGGCTTGATGTATATAATTTTTTTACTTCTCAGTGTTAGTGCCATCTTGTAGGTAATGCAAATTTGAAAAATTATAATTGCTAAATTTAGTTTACAAGAAAATGTAAACAGTATTTTAATTTATTAAATTTCTTATAGATACAGTCTTAAAAAAGTACCTGAAACATAAAGAAATTGGTTCTGCAGGTTTTTTCTTTAGTTGTATTTTTATTGTATTTATTCATTGTTTTCTGGATCATGATGATACAAAGTTCACTTGGGAAATCCAGACATCCTTCAGTCAAACAAGATGTTACTAATTCTGCAGAGCAGCGGTGATCCACAGAGGACTCCTGGTATTTGTGGGATTTAGGAACCACAACTTCCTGTACATCCCGACCCCACTGAGGGACAAGGGTGTAAGAAAATGAATGGATGGAGCTTCCTGTACATAGAGGAGATCTGCAAATACTCCCCTTTGAAAGCACTTAACTGTCTATTTTAATAGTCCAAACTCAAAATATCCTTTCATACGTACAGCAGAAACGGTCTTAGCACTACCACAGAAGCTGTATCTACAGTCTTCCTTATTTTTGTTCTTTGGGGTGCAGTCAGTTAGCGCCATGGAAAAGGAAAGGTGCTCCTGGATTGGCTGCTGTGCAAACAGCATCTCATAAAATTGTGCAAATAAACATAAATTTGTTTAATGGAAATGTACCAAGTTAGAAAAAAACTCATAATTTTTGCTAAGAAGTTTTTGTGGGGTGGTTTTTCAGCCGAACCAAAAACTAATAGCAACACTTTTTTTTGCATCACGCTGGTTAACAAACACATATTTGTTGACACTTTCTTCCACAGATCTCACATCATCACAGTTTGTCAGAAGTTGAGTCTATAAAGGGCTTGTTGCTTCAGTACCAGAATAATGTTTACTGTCGCTACGTAAGCAAACTTATTCAGTGTGATTTTAATTTATGCAATGGAAACACTGCAGTTGTAATTTTTTATTTTTTTTTTTACTGTCACAGAATATCGAAAAAGTTTAGCTCACATTTGTCATGGAAACTCAGCTGCACTGCATCTAGATAATTCAGCTTCCCAAGCTACTTTTTCTTTTATATATATTTTAGATTTGCTCTACGAAAAAATCTGCAAATAGGCTAATTTTCCATGAATAATCTGGAGTTTCGTTCCACATAAAAATCCATCAGGAATAGACAAATCCACAAATACTGAACTGTGAATAAGCGGGGCTTCGCTGTGTTTTCCCTTCTATCCTGGAGTCTTAAACTTAATTTTGTGGTCAGAATTCAGACAGCGCTCCTACATTTGTGTATACAAGAATCTCATAGGCCTTACAAGCATCAACGGCATCTGTACTCTACTCGAAATGCTGCAGAACGTCCTAAGCAGTCATACGTCTTGTTCAGACCCATGTAACACACCACTCAGGTTAGACAATCACTTAAGCTTAATTTCAAAGATCCAAAACGATCACAGTTTTGTATAAATGATATGTGATCGTTCCCGGCTCAACATTACCTCCTCTGCATGGTTTTAGTGACACAAACTGTTAGATAATGTCCTAAGAATGAGAATGCATCTCTAGCTATCATGAATTTTACATGAAATAAAAATAAATCAGGATATTACAAAATGACAAACGCCATCCATGCTGGAGCGGTGATTTTATTTCCAACCCATCCTTTGCCACCATCGCTCCACGCGGGGCATCGCATTCGGCTTTGCATTCCTCTGATCCGTTCTGTCGCACCTGATAAGAAGAATGGATCACCCAGGATGATGAAGCACTTTTCTTTCTCTCTGGCCTCATTCTCAAAGCCCTGCTGTTCCTCCTCTTCATTCACAATTCTTTGCACAAACAAAAGAATACTTCATGTCTCCTGTCTGCTGAAGCTTTTACAAGCTGTGTTAAGCTAGAAAATCAGGTCATGTTGTTCTTGTTTCACCAAAAAAAGCTAAATAAAATTGAAGAACAATCTCGGTATGAAAGTCTGTAAAAGAAGCTCTCTGCTTGAAACCATACATCAGCCCAATAGAACTGGTGTTGTGCATATTTTTACCCAATATAAGAAGAAGTCAGACTGTGGAGAAAACCCAGGCAAGGCATTTTGTTTTCATGAAGCAACAGAGTTTTTCATCCCTGCTGCTGTACACCAGATATAAATGAATCCATCAGTTCACGGGTTTGTGCACTTTTATACTGAAGTTACAGTTATTCATCAGGAGTTCGCCTCTGAATGGCACAAAAGAATCATTTTGGAGTGGCCTGGTCAATGTCCAGCTTTAAATCTGCTTGTGGTGATGTAGCAATAAATAAACTCAAACCCTCCACCAACATGGCTCAAATAAAAATTGTGGCAAAAATTCCTCCAGTGATTTAAGACTTGATAGCAATTGTTGCATTTAAGATTTTTTTCCATAAATAAATTATTCAAAACTGCTTTTTGTGTTTACTCAGGTTATTGCTATGTGATAATGAAGTTCATTTGAAACATACAAGAAGCCCCTGCTCTATCGTTCCACTCTTCAGTCTCTGCTGAACAGACTAAGCTGGACTGAGTTGGATAAAATTAAAGAAATCCAGGATAACTGGGGGCGTTTACTCAGATTGAGGACCAAATTTGCAACATTTATTACATTTTCAGCTGCTGCAGTTTGCTGTCACACTCCTCTGTGTCAAATGATCCAAACCACTTGAGAAGCATGTTCCCCTCCTTGCCTGTGGGGGCGCTAAACCAAGAACTAATGCAGAAAATGACACAAAAACCTAAAAAGAAAAAGATATGAGCGCAACTTCCTTCTTCGCAGAATGTGAACAGAAATGGAGTAGCGTCATATTTTAACAGCTGTAGGGTTTTTCTCTTTTGTCTTTGGGAAAAGATTGCAAGTCATTTCTCCCGCCATCACTTGACATGCCAGCGTTTGTTTTGGTTGTATTTACCCAGAATGCCTTCTGCTATAGTCCGCTTAATGCATTTGGAACAATCTCCAGTCCGCTTGACGCTCACATATGGACTCGGACTGCAACAGAGTCCAACTTCAACCGAACCGAGATCTTCCCTAACAAATAGAATTTGATTAAACCGGACAAAACATGGCTGGTATGAACGCAGCCTCAAAGGCAGCAATCTGAGAGGATGATGGTCCAAGTTTTCATGCACCAGGAAGCTTTTCTTTCACTTAAGTTTCTCCAGACTTTGAATGTTTGTCCATAACCTTTCTAAAACTATGTCCCTATATGGCATAAATAAATGATCAGAACCTTTGACGAGCTGGAGGCTTTCTTATCCTCCAAAGAACAGAGAGGATTTGAAAGTAAAGATGACACAGTCGCACTGCTTTGTTACCTCTGAGCGCGTGATTAATGAGCTGTGAGAGGGCTTTGGAAAGAATGTCTGAACCTGTCGCGTTACATCCACCGTGCTGCCTTTTCACAGCGCCGAGAATTGAAGAAATGAAAAGATTTCCTCCCAGGAGAGGAAGAATCTGGCGGCGCTCTGCTTGTGCGGAGACGTGTCGCACTTCCTGATGTGTGTGTGGCCAGTTTTGCCGTTTACAGGCAGAGTTTTCCAAACTGGAGTGACTGACGGGCCGTCTGCTGGAGGCGTGTCACGGTCATTTGCACATATCTTCCTCATGTTCTCCGTCTGCTCAGTTTGGACGCTGCCTAACGCACACAAAGACATAAATAACTCTAACCGCTTAGGGCCTCAATATTAATGGCTCATGGAGACTTAGCTGTTTCAGCTGCTTGAGCAATTATTATTATCGTTATGAAATGAAGGGCTGGTACGAGAGATGATCTCAGTGATGCAGAGGAGACATGGATTGTTATGCAGCTCTGTAATGGGTTTGGGAATATTTGGAATGATTGTTCCTCTGGTGTATTGGAAACTCAGATTAACAGGATGATGAAGGCAACACGGTTCATCTAAAATCAACAATCCAGCTGTAGAAGAGCTTGAAAGATGTTCTTTCAAAGATTCCACCTCTGAATCCTAACAGAGAGGAAATTCATACATCTGAAATTTGGGTTTTAGTGTCATCTACCACTTTTAGCATGCAGCACATTCACATGACTGCTGATGAGTCCGTTTCTCTGAAACCTCAAGCTGTCAACTGCAGTTATAAAGCGTCACATGCGTTGTTATGCAATTTTGCCTTTACAGGGGAAAAAAACGCTCATGAGGCTCAGCAGTTTTGACAACGGAGCTAAAGCTGTGGTTCAATATGATGATGTAAGAGGAAAAAAATAACTGAAACTTAAAGTTTCTTCATGTAGACAGGTGTAAATCTTATAGAGAAATTATATCTGCCTCTGAAAGACTACAACCCTCAAACACCAGTTTAATTTTGACATAATTTACATACGCTACCATTTCCTTAGATCTTGTTCTTTATTGTTTGTTTTTGTTCCTGTATGTTTCTTGTTTGATGTAAAGTTATTTTGGGGAAAACAGACAACTGTGTAAACAGTTTCGCCCCCTTCAAAATAAGAGCATGAATATAAATGATCAACTACCTGAAGAATTATTTTGTGCCTGAGAGCTCTGAAAAAAAATTGCACACCACACTTTTCATATTTTTTATTTGTAAAGACACTTTGTGCTGATCTATTGCATAAAATCCCGAAAGTTGAAAGAATTGGCTTATGGTTGCAACATGGCAAAATTGGACAAATTTCAAAGGGTGTGAATACTTTATTTTCGATACTATGAGTATTACGGTAACACTAAGAGGTTTAAAAAATTAAATTACAAGAATAAAGTCATAAAATTACTAGTCGTATTACTAGAACAAAGTAATATTAGATTTTTATTTTTGTATTCTCGAAATATTGTGACATTATTCTCACAAATGTATATATTTTCTCTTCGTATACTGCTTCGGAGTCCAAAATGTTTGTTCTTTTCTTTTTGGCAGCTTAAAAAAAGCTGATTTAAGGCAGTAGCCTCTTGGCTGTTTTATTTTGAAGCTGCGCCATTTCTTCATTTATTCCCTCAAATGTTTGCGCCACATTTCTCCGCGCCGCAGCCCTGAAAACATGAAACGGTAATAATAACGAGATGAAGCGGAAAAAACCGGACGGTGAATTCTGCAGTGCGCCCTGCTCGGATCGTCGAGCAGCGAGCAAGCTCGTAATAGTGGCGTAAACCCGGACTAACGTAAGGCTGCTGATGACGTCAATGTGGAGCCAAAACCGGGGGGGGGGGAGCGGAGAGGGGAGGGCCGGAGAGGGAGTGAGATCTGTCCGGCTGCTGCAGCATCACTCTGAGCGGCGCTTCAGTGCAGTGAGGAGTCCGGCTGCTGCAGCTCTCCGTCTCTCTGGACGCTACCTCAGCTCCTCCCGGAGGAGAGCGCTTCCTCTGCGACCCGCTGACAGGAACGAGCAGAGTTTTGGCTCCGTTGCGTTTTTCCTACCAACCACACAGGGGAATGCCATCCATAAATATGAAACTGGAGATGGTGACCATCATCGCCTGCGAGGTAGACACCGAGGTGTTTACGTCAGACAAAATGCAGGTACGCTCCGCATCCTACACATTGCGACCCAAATTGTTGAGTTTGCCCTTGCTTTGCGGCTGTGCACCAGCTGCTGCTGCATGCTGCCCTATAGATGCATGCATGTCTTGGTGACGTTGAATGCAGCCCTTCCCCCCCCTCCCCCCTCCAGACGAGGATTTTTATCAATGGGATCCGCAGCTCTCCAAGACGCACCGACGCCGCGCCCCCTGCACGGCGATGAATGAAACGCGAACGCGGAGATTGTTTGGTTCAATTCTGTGAATGCGGGAGCTGCCGTGGCTTTGCGGGACAGGTGTCAGCGCTGGGAACTGGATGGATTTGATATGGATAGTGGGATTTATGAAAGACGCATGCAGGGGAAAGGATTGGGGTCGGTTTTAGACGCAGTAGAAGACAGAAACACACACACACACACACACACACACACATTTCCTCCCCCCTCCTGTCTATCTCTGCCCTCCCATCACAGCAGCATTGCAGGTGCACCACCAAAAAAGTGGCATTTAAAGGAGAGATTGTGCAAACTGCTGTATTATTGCAATAGTATTAATATAATCCATATTCATCTTTATGCATATGTGAATAGAGATTGATTTGGTGTGAGGATTATCTAAACCCAAACACCTTTCAGCTTCAGCTGTACCTACAGTATCAAAATCGCAGAGGATTGCTGGCATGCAACTACATTTTGCATTCATATTAACCAAATAATAATATATTTAAGCATTTGGAATGACTCTCTCTGCCCTTGATGCCCCTGCAGATTGTGGTGTCATGGAAACCGATGCAGCGTCATGATACAGATGGAGAAAAAGGAAAATGTGGTTTAATTGCAACCAATGTCTTGATTAAAAATACAGCAGTTGCATGTTTTCTCTCTGTCCCTAATCATGAATGACAGATTAGAGAAGCAGCTGCAGGTAAAGCTGACCTGATGAGTGTTTTAACCTCTGCAACATTCAACTTTATAGCTTCTTTATGCAACATATTACTCACCATAGATTACGTCAGTGCTCAGATTCAAATTCAGACCTCGGCCGCCTTGTTTGTCACTTTTCTGGCAGCTGCGTGTGCTTCTCTGGTTCGACACGTTCGCCTCTTCTGTTCAGGATGTCACAAGCTCGTTGTCTGTGGGACTGAAAATATCTGGAGCGCACAAACAATGGGTGCTGACCACTCACTGTGCTTTCTCCCGTTGAGCCCGGCAGCTGCTGCGTTCGTTCCCAACTCTCATTACAGATCCTGTCCACTGCAGAGCGGCCGACGTGAACGGCACCAGTGGGACACGGTGCACTTTTGTCTTTAAGAGTGACCTGAGTCATTGTAGTCGGGATTGGCCTGAGAGGAGAGCGAGAATTAAAGGAAAATGAAGTTAACTCGAGCTTCAGTGTTTAAATGTTATCGTCACTAAGCCATCCAAGTTCATCCACCTGTTCCAGATTTAGCCCAAAAAGTAGAAGCCTGTGCACAATTAAAAGAGCAGACAGAGGGCTGACTTTCTAAAAGGCGTAAAGAACACCACTAATCCTGGTTTCTGGCACACAGTTGGCGATGGAGAGATCTTTGGAAGAGGACGGATTAAAACGACGCACATGGGGATGTCTGGTTGAGCTCACCTCGCTGTCAACCTGCTGTATTTTCTCATGATCTCACCCCATCTGAGGCTCCTGTTGGGGCTGCAACTAACAATTATTTATAAATATTGATTATTCTGATGATTAATCGGAAAACAAAATTGGCAGATTCTGCAGATTTTTCATTTAAATTCATTAAAAGATGCAAATAAACAAATATTTCAACTCTACTTTTAAATATGAAAATAAATACTTTTAATGCCTAAAATGCTATACTAGATCATTCTTTTAGTAATACTTATTTGAAGATAAAGAAGAAAATACTACTAGCATCAACAAAGCTCAGCTCTTCTGCTTAACATGAATATAGTAAAGGGCTAATCTGTTTAATCTGATTAATTGGATAGTGAAAGGTGTTTAGTAAATTACTTTCCAACTAAAACTTGGCCTGTTGCAACAAATTTATGCTGGACGATAAATTGTCCCAGAAGTTATTGAGATAAACGATAATATTGTTGTTTTGAGACGATTTTCAAGTGATATAATTATGCAAAGCATAATAATGAAATAATTGTAGTGAGTATTTAACACTGCAACTGGGAGACATTTTAAATATCCAAAAAATATTAAAACGGAACAAAATTGCCCATCAAAAAAGAAGCTAGTTGAGACCAAAACACCAGACTGAAGACTTTTACCGTCTAGTTTTTGGTAGGAAGAGAAAAACAATAAATCATGCAAATGGGAATTGAGTTAGTTTTAATCTATCATGTGATTAATTGATTTATTGCGACAGCCCTAATAACTAAGACTAATCAAACTTACTAATTTGAACCGGGTGAAGCTAAAACTGTAAAGTTTTGGCTTAATTACTGCTCCTGCTATGTTGTTTTTTCAGCAAATTGGCCTTTTTGGAGTCCGCATACTCCAGATAATGATTAATCAATTACTAAATTAGCTAATTAGTTGATTCATCGCAATTAATCCGATTAATCAGCTCTGCTCCTGTGTTTATTAATGTGATGGCTGAGGATGGACAATCGGACCCAGTCTGAGGTTTGCTGCTATATTTAGATCTTCCAGGGAAAAGATTAGGCGTTTGTTTCTTGAATGGAAGGAAAACAAATAGCCGGGTTTAAAATTAGCACAGATGCTTTTTGTGAGAGGCCACGGTTCTGTGGAGCCATTGTTTTGACACCGGTGAAGCGGCTTGGCTCAGTCCCTGCTGGTTATATCATTAACGAGGCGAACGGAGCGGTTCTGGACTGAACAGGTTGTTTTTATGCAGTAACCCCAGAGCTGGTGGCGCCAATCAGAAGAGCTTTATCCTTTCTGCTTTAGTGAAATCATAGCGGCGGCTCAGTTTGTTGTCGTGTTGAGGGAGACGGGAGCTGACGACAGAGGCCGTCATGTTTGTCACAACACTAATGTTACCTGGAAAATGTGCTGGCATCAGCAGATGACTGCGCAGGACAAGCTGTGAAGGTCACTGCGTGTTGGCAGGCGGTGGATCCGTGGCGGAGCGCAGGCCACATGCGTGTCGTTAGGGTTACGGTTAAATCTGACGTCATCTCAATAACTTAACGTGTCATGAAAAAGTAGATTAATACAAATAAAATGACAGTTGTAGCTCTTGTTGTCATGGATACGTCTGTGGCTCTTTCTGCTCTGACTTCCTCTGCAGTCTGCACCTTGTGCCTCTTGGCTTTGCCTCACAACCCTTGAATTTTTGTTGGTCTATTTCTTCCTTCCACTCAACTTTCCATTCATATGTTTTATCACTTTGTGGACAGCAATCCGTTTTGGAAATGTAGCTTTCCATCCTTCTGGAAGGTGTCAACAAGCAACCTTCCCTATGTTGTGTAGGCCATAACATATTTCTGCTGTAAAATCATTTTAACAGAAAAATTAATTATTTAAATATTAAATAAATCTAAATTATGCTTACTTTTTGAATTATATTGCTGTAGCAAATTAACTTTTAATTTTTTTTAGGGAAAACTTGCATACCTTAGAGTGTGTCTCTAAAAAATCAATGAAATGTTTTCAATTATAAAGAAAATAAAGTAGTTTTAGCTTTGCATTTCTATGCAAAATATGCAAATGAAGTGTAATAATACAAATAACTTTTAATCGGCTTCAATATGTGCTTTATATATTTAGTGGATAAGCTGTAGGTTGTTTTGCATATTTATGGAAAGGACTCGTAAAATATATATTTTTTTCTTTTGAAAGTTAGAAAATGGTTCCAAATAGTGATACATTTAATTTAACATCTTTAATCTTCAAAATGAAACATTTAATTTAGTGCATGTTTATTAAATGTCTATTTTGCAGTTCTTTGAATTGAAAAAGTTGCTTTAGATCCATGCATTGATTTGCATTCAATAATTGTGAGGTTTTGTGTCCATTACTTACGAACAATTTATTTCTACCTCTGCCTGTTTCCACCATCAAATCACTGCAGGCGTGAACAGGACAGCCATTTTCAGCTCCCACAAACTGAAGTTTTGTAGTAACGCTGAGGCAGTCACACGCTCCTCACTCACACACCTCAACCACAACAGTGAGTCAGCGGGCCGAGAAACGCCTCTGTCAGCAAACACACACACACACACACACACACACACACACACACACACACACACACACAACTCTTCACTGAAGACTCGGGAGAAATTTCCGTCGACCCGGGTCGCTCTGTGTTTGTCCTGCTACCTGCCTGTCTGTGTCTTCTTTCATGTGTCTGGCTTGTTCTCACAGTAATGATGTCACTTCAGACACAGAAGGAGGCATTTATTGACTTGTGTGCTGTTTGTTCAGCCGAACAGAAGGGATTTCTGCTGACATTTTTGATGCTTTTTCCCCGTCTGTGCAGCTTTATGTAAGATGACGCTAACCGTCCTTTGATAGTTGCTCTATTTGATTTATAATAATGTTTTACCTTTTTAATGGAATCCATCAAAACTAAGAAGTCTGAGCATTTTCAGTGTATAAACATATCAACATTATGATGCAAAATGATGTTTATGTTAGCAAAAAATCTGATGAAACCTGTACTGTCTACTATGAAGCATAAATAGGAATATTATTCTTACAGTCTAATAAAAAAAATTGGCATCGATTGAAATCGGATTTAGCAGGTCAGAGTTTATTAAAGAGAATCAGACAAGCAAGCTCCAATTAAAATTCAATTTAATTCAAATTAAAACATACTTAATTTATCCTAAATGGAAATTAAATTACCATTTAGGACGGTTGCAACTCATATCATTAAATTATCTCAAAAGAGTGATGCTGTGAGCAGAAAGAATCTCCAGTAGCAGTCAGTTTTGGAGTGTATCTTAAGAGGCCCCTGACTGAAGACACTGATGCTGTATGACATGCTAACAGCTAACACATCCTGGATGACAGCTAATCTGCGTCATTTGCTTTTGCTGCTCCTTTTAAAATCTCCATCTGACCGTCTGCATCCTTAAAGTGTCCAATTCAATTCCTCTGGCTTTGAAACTTCAGCTATTTATTGAGCTTTTGCGAAGCTTATCAGCCGCTCCCAGTTTTACAAACAAAATCCGGTTGCCACGGTTACGCATCGACTGCTGTACAGAAGGACTTTATAATTCATTTTATTTGTCGTTTTTGTTTATTTTATGTATTTATAATGTATTCCAGTTCTGGTGTTCTATGCTCATTAGAATTTAAAGTTTATTGATTTTTGGAAATTTGCATTATTATATTACTCAAAAATGATTCAAAGCGACATTATCGCAACAATTTATCGTACATCAATAACAATAGATGTACATCAGTGATTAATCATTGATGTAGATCAATTCATCATAAAACCTTTTTAAATGTTAATAAAATTTCAAACCAGCCTTTAAAGCTGCATTTTGTCGGACCCTGACCAGCTGTTTGGCGCTTAGCAGGACAGAGCCGATGCGTACAGACGGTTGACGGTGTCGTGTTCGGCGCTGGAAGGAAACCAGATCTGGGTCCTGGCAGGGTTGAGCGATCCTGACTCCGAGCCCGGAGGCTCAGGTGTGCCCTCTCCTCTCGGTCCGGCCGCCGGGCAGGTGGAGACGGGGAGTTCATGTTGACCTGAAACCCTAGAGAAGCGCTGGGACTCGTGTGTCAGATAAAGGGTTGGATCCGCGTCCGCTGTGGTGACGTAGAACAAAAGGACCGTCTCCTGGATGGGGGAGTCCGGTTACCATGTGACAAAAAGGCCTGCGCAGTAATCAGACAACTCTAGAAGGTCTTGATGGAAGGTAGAGTTCTGTTTTTAACTCAGCAAAAATGTGGAAGGAGGAAATTTCATCACATGGTAACTGGAGTTTATTGGACTTACTTTGCACAAACATGAAGCAAACTGTAAACTAAAGATCACTAATGCAATTTTAAGTAGGGATCCATCAATAAATCAATCAGTTTTCTGTTGATCAATCATGATCGATTAGGGCTGGATGATAAATCAACAATATACATTGTTATATGTGATAGAATACTCAATACTGAACTACGGTCTTAAACCACACAGCATTCTGGGAGATGTAGGCAAAGAAAGGCTTTAGCTAAGCTAGGTTGGTGGACTCAACTTGCTTGGTTACCTAGCAACAACTGGTTGCTAAGTAACTTGCCAGTAGCAGCTTCATGTTTTGCTACTGTGCCTCATAACTGCTTAAAAATAAAAAAAAACAGCGGTGTGGGATAAAACATTAAAGGTCACTACACCAGTTCGGCATCATTTCAGATATTTAAAACAAAAAACTAATCAATAATTAGCGATATTGACTGATATAAAACTTTTTCTGCCATGTTTCCCAGCGCTATGCTACGATAGATGAGTTGTTCATGTTCATTAAATGCATCAAAACTAAACAAAACTTTAAAAACACATAAAGAAACTTCTGGAACTTCAACACTTAGCTGGAGTCATTTTTCTCCCCTGACAGAAAATTAGTCGCCTATGACTCACTGCAAATGATATTAAAACCAGTAATCAGGCAGAAACGTCTGGAAAAGGAGGAGATTAAGCCGCATGTATCCCTGCGTTCTGGGTGAAACCTGCTCCATGCTGTTGCCTCGGTATGTGATGTTGTGTAACACTTTGCATTAGAGTCCCTCTAAAGTGCATGGGTCTGCGTGGGAGCATGTTTTCATACTTGTATGTTAAGAGTGTCAAAGGAGAAGGTTTGCGAGCGTGTGTCCGTTCAGCCCCACGCCTAAGTGCTGCAGAGGAGGAGAAGCTTCTGCCTCAATAAAATCCATAATGACCAAATTGGTGCTAAGAGGATTAATGTGTCCCCAAATGCCATAAACTGATTTCAAGCTCCCTAATGTGGACGCATAGGCCTGAAGGGAACGGCAGCAGCGCCGGCGTGGCGGCCCCGTCGATACAGCTCCTTATTCAACGTATTGATTCCACTGTAATAACACCTGCACTGTTTAGAGGCAGACAAACGATTAATCCTGCTGTTTTTTGGTTGTTTTGTCATTCCCAGAGTCTGTTGTGTGAATATTTATTTCTAAATGGTAAGCCAGGGATGCAGCTGTCAGTCATTTAAAGGTTATTCTAGCAGGTTTGATTTTATTTTTATTAAAAATTCAACCAAGGCGGAGAGCTACATTTTCTTCAACAGATATTGTGAAATTTTTTATTCTGATTTTTTTTTTTTTGTAGTTATGGTATATTGATTTATTTTTTTTAAAGTGTAAGAGATACTAAACCTAGAGAGCTGCAATTAAAATATATTCATAACATTCAAATGAGGATTAATATGATAATTTACCTTAAATATTTGTTCTGTTGGCTGCAGTTTTATCTTATTTTATATAATGTGTATAATTATTTTGGGCTAGCAAGTTAGCATTTCTTAGAGGATTTTATTTTTTAATTTAATATAAGTTCTGTGCAGAAGATATTTATATTTTAAAACTATCTTAACCATCTGAATAAGACATTTATTTTTTTATGATTTTTTTATTTATATGAATTTGTTATTCTGAAGTTTGTAAAATAAAATAATTAAAATGATCAGCTATGAAGTGCTTAATATTTATATTAAACATTTTATTTGTTGTGTTGATTCTAGTTTTTACCTTATTTTATATTTATATCTATATTATTTACTGTATTTTTATTACATTGGTTTTGTTTTGGGTGCTATATTTACTGAACATGTATTCAGCTTAATATGTAAATTGCTGAACTTTTTGCAAATTTAACAGTTATAGATATAACATAAACCTTGGATGTCTTTAAAAACCAGGAAGGTAGTTTTGTTGCATTTTAACGGTGGGTGATAAATTACATTAAAATTAGATTATTGCTGCTGCTCCACAGGCTGGTAAAAACCGTTAAGAGTCTGAAAATGAGGAGGAAGTGCTGGAAACGCCCTCATGCTGTGTTGTTGGAAACGTTTGGCTGTTGGCTGCATTTCAGCAGACGGTCAGTCGTAACTTACTCCAATGGAAAATTTGCCTTTAACTTCTAACAGTCATGGAAAAATCTCAAAATGTGATAAGGAAAAGATTGCAGCGAGAAAACTGCTCGATATTTTACCGCCTCAACAGTCTGCCTCCCTTGTGCTCCCACCAGTTTAGTTACCATTCCTCCCTTTTTAAGGAGATCAGTAATTAAACACGAAGCTCCAAACGGTTAAGAAATTAATTTCTTAATAATTCCAGCAGAGTCTATTTTGGTATTGCATTGTTACTCTGCGGCCTAGTTTTTGTGGTTTTCACCCAAATCCTATCCAGTGGTGAGGGTCTGGATAAAGACACTTGCTTTAGATCTAAGCAGGGGTGCGTTTACACTGCAGCCTGAAGTGACCCAATTCCGATTTTTTTTTTTTGTTGACGTAATGCGACCTGTATCCGATCTAATCATGGCAGTGTGAACAGCACAGGTCTGATTCTTTTAGAATGCGACCCATATCCGATACGTATCAGATTCAAATGCGACCATAACGTCCAGGCCGCATTCATCCGAACTGAACGTCACTGATTCTCAACAAATCTCACTATTCTGCGTCCTGATACGCGCAAGTGGGAAAAAAAACAACAACCATGACGGACTATATGAGGATTAAGTTGTTAATTTGCTGCTCCGGCCGGACAACAACTTCAAATATGTAAGCTAAGCTCCACCGTTAGCCTCCATGTTTACTTCCGCAAACACTGAGCTCTTCTTCTTCTTCTTATGGCGGTTGGCTGAACACTGAGAACGCTGACGCTATAGCGCCCTCTACTGCGCATGCGGGACACTTCAGGTCGTTTGCCCGTTTACACTGCAGAACACATACAGGTCGCATTTACTGGCAGTGTGAACGACCCTGGCAAAAAAAATCGGAATTGCCAAAAAATCGGAATTGAGTCACTAAAGGCTGCAGTGTGAACGCACCCTGGACTCAGTTCATCATATTGTGTTGAACTCAGAGTGGTGTAGTTCAGGATACTGGCTTAAACATGTGAATTGACAAAAATAGAGAATTGTAAGTGCCTAATTACAACTAGCTAAGAGAAAAGCTAGTGATAATTATGAAGAACGTTAGCTGGTAACCCTCTTTACAAATATCAAAGGTTTTTAATTTCACTGCAGTTTGTTTTCTTTTGTGGGTTGAATTTTAATGAATGTGACTCAAATGATCCACATAGAGATACATGAAGCTGCGTCACTTGAAACAAAAGACCAACAAGCTGAAAAACACAGCAGTAGAAGCTGACAGCTTATCAGAGACTCTCGTGAACACAGTTTGTGTAGATTAGAGTATATTTACTGTTGTGTTTACTGCATTACATCAATGGGATCTAAACGTCTGCAGTCGGTTTTATTTTCACCTTAATAAAACGTAATTATACGTTCAAAAAGACGGAGAAAGTCACTGTATTTGTTACAGCATAACGCTGAACTCCTCATTTATTAGAAGGCAGTGGCATCATTGTAATTCACCCTCATTTCAACAGAAATGAAAGGTCAAAAGTGAAAAAATTACATTGAAAAATAAGAAATGAATCAGAAAAATAATCATAAGAACCATTAAAAAAGTAATTATGAACAAATACTTTGCCAAGAGAAGTTGTAATATTCCATAATATTATGACCATATAAATAATAACAGTAACTCAAGAATACAGCCCTGAGGAACCCCATTCATTCATTCAAATGATGCCAAATTTACTCTTGTTCCCCCAAATGGAGATCTTAAACTATCTTATGCAGTCAACCTGTTATTTGTCCAGTGCAGTAAACAAATTGTCTGATTATTAAAACTAACACGTGTTGAAAAAATGGAGATTTGTTGTTGTTTAATATTAAGACATCCAGATATGATTTTGTTTCCGTCACTGCGAGCATCACCGGAGTGGAAAATTGTTCATGCTTCAGTTTTGTCCTGTCAGCTGGATGCGGCCGATCCCATCGTTTACTGTTCTGCCACCTAAACTCCCCTCTGAACGAACCGTGTTGACATTACCCGATAAACCTCGCGGTGGCTCCAATGATTGTGTGTCAGCAGCAGCAGCAGCCGGCTCCATGCTTGCTACGCTGTGAGTCATGCCCGCAGCCATGCAGCGACTGTGATGACAGCTTTTCCATGAGCCTCAGGAACAAAACTGCCTGGTCACCAAAGAGACGGATGGCTGCGGTTCACCGGGGTTAATCTCATCATGCCGGCCGTTTGCTGCCCTAGTTTGCTTCAGATTTTTTTTTAATCTCTGAAGTTTGTCCAGTATTCTGTTGTCTGAAGTTTTCTTAGTGCCACACAAAGAGAAAGTTCTGGACTTTTCTCCAATTGGCTGGCGAATACAGTAAAGCAGAGCTGCCCCTCCCCCACCTGCTGCTGCATATTGGTTCACTGGCTGATTGGAAAATGTTTTGGAAATATTTCAAAACTCAACCAGTCTTGGTTTGGAAGTTAAACCAGAACCTCTCACTATTCATAAAGCAGCAGAACTACTATCAGCAAGGAGACTACCTGAGCAGATAGCCTGACTAGCTGGCCTGTTATTCTGGCAAACTGTCATAAAAATGCACACTATTTTATTTAAACTGAATTGAGAACATATTAATATGTTTATTGTCTGGGTAACTGGCCTCTTCACTCCTAACTTTCTGCTTCCATTTGCTCCATTTTGTTACAACCAAACACTTTCACACTTATGTGCTTAAACCTTTGCATAAGAGTTCACTTCTTAGTATTTTTGATGAATTATGGAGGTAAATATTCATAAAGTCCTCATATTCCTTGTATAGTTTAACCATCTTGACGTTTTCTTACTCTACATTTCCATTTATTTTGGTTCGGATTCCTATTTAATCATGAAATATCTCAAATAACAACCCCTACCCAAACCAACAATAACACTGAGCAAAAATTAGCACAATTATTTTATTCACTAGTTTTAAAGCAGGTAGGAATCATTCCTCTGGCAAATTATCAAATGTTTTTAATCTAACGGGAGAAGGCCAAATTTCAGTTGTTGATTAGTAAAAAGGTCAGAAGTTTGTCTGTCGCTCCAAAGGGCAACGGGACGTAAAACATGGAAACGTGAAGCTCTTCTTTGCTCTTTCTAATAATCTGCTGGTGATTTGAATTAAGATTGCCGAGGGGTCTGACTTTGAATTTGAGTATCAGTTGAGTAATTTTGTTCATTATGACAAAAATAACATGTTGCACGTTGTTTCAGCCTGACTCATTTTGTGGCTCAGGTAGGAAGAGGTAGGCTCACCCTGCACACCCTGCGTGTTGCGTAACGGTAACTTATAGAACCCTGTGGTCAGTAATGATGACCACAGTTTCCACTTTAATTAAGCCAAACTGGGAGACACTTGAGAGCAGCGACTCCACGCCTCCTTCCCTTCCTGTTCCATCCTAAATGTGTAAAGTTTCTCTTGTTGCATAAGCAAAAGCTGTGAACAAAACAGACGCATTTTCTCATGATATTTTCCTTGATTAATCTTAAAATGCATCTATTTTTGGAGCACTTATTCTGCCTGTTATTCTGGTTTTACTTAAAGAAAATAAAGCCAAGCTGTCATAAAATGCATACTATTTTATTTAAATTGAGAAAATCTATTTAAAATCTCTTTAGATCTCTTGGATCTAAAGAGTAAAACAGACTCTTTAGATCCAATCTGACTGAACTTAAACTGCTGGTTCTGCAGAATATTTGCTCAGGGAGGCTGAAAACGACTTTACGCTTCTCAGATTATCCACCCATCCATCCATTTTCTTTACACCCTTGTCCCTTAGTGGGGTCAAGAGGGTTGCTGGTGCCCATTTCCAGCTAACGTTCCGGGTGAGAGGCGGGGTCACCCTGGACAGGTTGCCAGTCTGTCACAGGGCAACACAGAGACACACAGGACACACAACCATGCACACACACACTCACATCTAGGGGCAATTTGGAGAGGCCAATTAACCTGACAGTCATGTTTTTGGACTGTGGGAGGAAACCAGAGTACCTGGAGAAAACCCACGCATGCACAGGGAGAACATGCAAACTCCATGCAGAAAGACCCCAGGCCGGGAATCGAACCCAGAACCTTCTTGCTGCAAGGCAACAGCTCTACCAACTGTGCCACTGTGCAGCCCTTCTCAGA
Organism: Poecilia reticulata; assembly: GCF_904066995.2. Taxonomy (NCBI): domain Eukaryota; kingdom Metazoa; phylum Chordata; class Actinopteri; order Cyprinodontiformes; family Poeciliidae; genus Poecilia; species Poecilia reticulata. The sequence continues at coordinate 24,237,728 of NC_088851.1, forward strand.
TTATTTTATGTAAAAATGTTGTAAACCATCATTGTTCTTCAAATGAATAATCTTAAAAATATACTTTATATTGAGACAATATCTGTGGTAGCTAATATATTTCACTTGCAATAAAATGTTGGGTCAACAGGAGAGACTTTTGTTTCCCTGGATGTGATAAAGATGCTGTGTGGCCATTTTCACACAGCATTTCTTGATGCTCTGTTCTGAATTAGTTTTGCTGAAATGTTAGTTCATTTCTTTGTTTGTTTGTTTTTTTTGGGCATGGATGTTCAAGCTACTAATTAAAGCCGACCAAAATCGGACTTCTGTGTGAACTGTTTACGACCCCAAAGCGACCCGCTTGCTCAGAAGACTCTTCTGTCATAAGCTAATGATTTTCAGCCATTGTTTTTGCTCAGACTGCTGACGCTTTGAAAGCTATTTGATACGCACTAGTTACATTTACTCAATCACATTCACTGGAGTAGCCTTTTTGAAAAAGAAATACTTTGGGGAGTTTTTTTACTACGCTGTGCTTTTTACTTGAGTAATTTTATTATAAAGTTTTTCTACTCTTTTGTATATTTTCTGGATTTTCTACTCACTGAATGAAAAACAAACACGTTTTAACCAAAACTTCACCAGACACAGAATCACAGCTGCAGATTTTTATTGAAGGAAATTAATTTTGATTTTTTTTTTCTTGCTCGATTTTATTTTTTGCCAAAATATCCTCTTCATTTTATATTTTGACCCATCTGATGATGTCATTTTGAAGTGATTGATAAGTACTCGAGTAAACCTTTAACCAAATACGTTTTACTCTTATTTGAGTTATTTCTTGGCTACGTTTTACTTGAGTAAAAATATGTTGAAGAAGCTTTACTTTTAGTTGAGTACAACTTTTGGCTCTCTGCCCGCTTCTGTATCTGAATTCGTACCACATATGGAAGAAGCACAGATTTGATGTTTTGGAGGTGAAAAAATTGGAATCTTTTTGGGGCAAGACGGGACAGCGAAGAAGTTGTGGATCCTTTCAATATCCAACAATATTATAGCAAATATTTTTGTCCAAATATTATTCATCCCAAACTTTGTTGCTTTTTCGCTTGTACTTGCGACGGCAGAGGAGCGGGCCGAGCGTAACTCAACACGCCTCTCCTGCTCGCCGTTGCCCCTCGCCTCCCTCCTCTCGTTCCCTCAGGATGTTCGCTCATAAAGAGCCCATAAATTAGTGATCAGCATGCTCACTTGTTACGCACCAATCAGCCATGGGTTTATCAAACATCGGCGCGGCGCAGCGTGCTTTTATGCAACTCGATCTCTGAGCTTTCCCACATCTCCGCTCACGCCAAAACATCCATTTAGCTTAAGGAAGTAGCCACGGCGGAGCGCCTGCGTGGGTGACTGTAAACCTTATCGGTTTTACTCATGGCGTCTGACATGTGAGTCATAGTAGCTGGCATGGCTCATGGAAAATTCACAGCTTAAATAAGGGCGTAAGTGGGCTCTGTTGAAAGGCCAAACAAGCGCCGTGTTGTCATTCTCAAGAAAACTATGATTGTATCGCAGGGAGGAGGATGGGCCTGAAAACAATGTGCTCTGAAATGTAAGACAAAGTTGCAACGTTTGCATGTTTGTGCTCAAAATAATCCGCTACCTCTGCAACATCTTCACTTTATTCTAATAGACTTTGGCAGCTTGTTTTTGTTAGGTACGATAGTTTGTTGATATATCTATATAAAAAAGGTGAATTTTGTGAATTCTGTTATTTTTGTAGAGCTGAGAAGAGAGCTGATAGTTTTGTGTAAAGTGTTGTTTGCATACACAAATATGACAGTTTTATTGATGCATTTGAGTTGAGGTGGAATGATTACACAACAGAAACTGTAATAAATGTCAAATACATGCATTCATCCTCACCAATACTTGGTTAAATTCCTCATCCTGTCACAAAAACAATTTTTTCTGGACGATAAATTGTCCCAGAAGTTATTGCGATAAATGATAATATTGTTTTGAGACAATTTTATATAATATAATGGTAATAGTAATGAAGAACTCATTCTCAAAGATCAATAAAAAGTCATTTCTAATGAACATTTAACACTGGAACTGCAAATATCCAAAATATCCTAAATAAATAAATTAATTATGAAATCTCTGTAAACCAAATTGTCCTTCAAAAAAAGGTTTAGTTGAGACCAAAACACCAGACTGAAGACTTTTATCATCCAGTTTTTGGCAGAAAGAGAGAAAGAAGAAAAACAATAAATCATGAAAATGTTTATGCTCATTTTAATTTATCATGCAATTAATTGATTTATTGCTTATTGCAACAGGGTAACGTTAACTTTCAGGAGCGGGTCCAATCTCAAACCCAATAATAATTGTAATAGAAATTTTCCTGCTTACTGAACATCTTGCAGCTTTTAATTATTTTTAAAAGACTGAACTAAAATCTTTCAAGTTTTCAAAAGAATTGACACAAATAATGAATGGATGGAATAAAAGATGTAAGCAAATTCAAGTCAAATCTTGATCACAATTTTCTATTATTTCAAAGTTGTTCCCAATCTCTCCTGATTACCCTTAAGTCAGGAAATGTTTCACATTTTTCCTGACTTGACCCCTTTTCCTTAACTCCAGGACTCACCAGAAATCTGCCTAAAAATGGCATGAAGCCGGACGCAGGTCAAGTCGGCTCTGAAGTAAAGCCAGCTGCATCGAAAAGGGAGGATCAGATGTTCTTACAAGGGGAGAAAAACTGAGAAAAGCAATGAGGGAATGAAAGGGAGCTAAAGAAAAAGGACCTGTGAATATTTCTGATGTCCTGATTATCTGACCGCAGTGAACAACAGACTGTGCTTCAGTTCTGCTTCAGTCTGCTGAATCATCTACTGCTCAGTGCGTCAGAGACGTCGATGATGTGAAGTCCTTGGAGAGAGAAAGCTGTCATTTTACAGCAGACTCACTGTGTTTAAATGCACTTCAGTTACAGTTCTGGTCAGAGGTCCTTTTTTATGAGTATGTATAAAGAAACAATGCACCTTGAATCCATTTTGATAGAAATTTGCCAGGTTTTACACAAACATGAAGAAAGAACCGAGTAAAAAAGCTAAAAGAATGAGGATTTTAAGTTCTGTCGACATTTGGTATCTTCCAGTTGAAATCAGCCATGCAATAACAGAGTTAGGAGCTGATTGAAGAGCAGTGGACACCAATTGACAGTAATGCCTCAGATTGTAAACATGCGGCTCTCATTTCATGTGGGACTTCAGGAAAGTTTGTTTTCCGAGTCCTGAGCTGCTGTTTTTGAAGAGAAAAGTTTCATGGTGAGACGAGTCGGAGATGAAACTGTTTCACCATGACGATGGGAAGAAAATGTTGCAATATTCTGAGGAGTGAAAGTGAAACTCTTTGACCTCAGCCCTACTGATCATGTAAACGATGTGCAAAAGTCAGAAAATATGACAATTTAAATGCATTTTACCCATTCTGCCAAATTGATTGGTCAAATATCCATCCAGCAGCATCATAAATTGGTCAACGTCCAGCGTTTTTTGTGAGCTTCTTGGTGGGTTGTTGATGCCGTCCAGAGGTGCATTCATTCACCAGCCCTGTTTAGTCCGTTTTAATCAAACTCCAATTCGTTTCCCTAAAAGTCCGGTTCGTTTGGGGAGGTGTGAACGTGCAGTCAAACTCTGATGAAGACCGAAAAAGCAAACTCTGGTCCGCAGAGAAACCTCGGTCTTGGTTCACCAAGTGAACCAGAGAGACCGCTCTAAAAGCAGGAAGCTGACTGCAGTGCAAGGCATTCTGGGTAAATACAACCACAACAAACATGCTAGCGTTGCGCTAGGAGGAGAAATGACTGGTGGTCTTTTACAAAAGACAAAAAAGAAATCCTACAACCGCTAAAATCTGAAGCTACGCCATTTTTGTTTACATTTTGTGAAGAAGGAAGCTGCGCTCAGTGTCGTCTTCTGAGATTATGCGTTGTTTCCTTCAGTGGTTCTCAGTGCAGCGCCCCCACAGGTGAGGAGGGGAACAGGTTCTTAAAATGGTTTGGATCGTTTGACAGTGCATTGTGAAAGAAAATCACATAGCTGAAAATGTAACAAATGTAACAAATGTTACTAAATCGAACCGAATCAACTGGACTATAAGGTGAAAGATATCAATAATCTTTATTTCTAAATGTTTTAGAATTTCTTCTGTTGAGTGCAATGTGTTTCTTTTGAGATCTTTTAGCTTACATCCTGTTATCAGACAGGTTAAGGTTAGGTTGTTTCTTGATTTTTACCAATTTGGCAGTAATCAGGGTTGGGCGTAGTTAAAGAAATTGAACTCAGTTAATTCATTATTTAACCAGGGGAGGCTGATTGCATCCTCACATTGGGGCTGGTTGACCTGCTAGCTTTGTTTCCCATTAATACATGAAACTATCATTTTAAAAACCGTTTTGTTTTTGTTTTTTACATTTTTATCTTTTTCTAATATTACAATATGTCTGAAACATTCAAGTGACAAAAAATGTAAACACAAAATTATTCTTTATCCAACCATGAAGTGCAAATTATCAGCACTGTTTTTGTGGCAGTGAAAAGATCATTGCAAGTTTGCAACCTGCCCATCAGCCTTCATGTTTCCCACTGAATCTGAGCTACTGGAGCAGCTGGGAGATGGTCGACAAGGAAACAACGAATAGCACCACTGATTACTCAGAAATCAGCTCTCCTGGTGGCCTTCTTCCTTTTTGCCCTCCTGCTGAGCTGCTTGATTGAGTTCACAGCCGAGGAGGGCAATCTGGTGCCCAAGGAGACAAATTAGTTTTACAAAAAAGAAAAACTAAAGGTTGGTGCCTGAGGCAGAAGGAGAAGAGCAGGGAAAGCAGCCAGACCTTTACTGAAACAAGTGAAATTTGAATCAGTCTTTCCTGTGATGATTAGTCAGAAAATAAAGTTGACAAATCTCACTGCTCATCAAAAATTATCAAAAAAAATCTCAAGACTTTTTAACAATTGTATGAAGAGGGATTTCTGTTTTAAATTTATTATTAGCAGAGAAAAAATTACAATAAAAATCTAAGTTGATTGACAATTAAAAGGATAAATATCACATCCAATATCAAAGTCTCCGTATTTTACTTGGAAAAATAAAATCCAGCTTAAATAACTGATAAAATACTCAATAAACAAGATGAACAAATAGTTACACATCAACTAAATTCACAGCGACATTCTTGGAAAAAGTAAAACGAATCTTGAATTTGTTTTAGCGTGTCGGCTTACAAAAGCTGCAACTTTGTCTGGTAAAAGTGACCAGAAGCCACAGAAATGGGTGCAAACAGCTTCAGTTTGTTAGTTTTCATGGTTAACACTTTTACCTAATGTCAAAGAGCATCACTGTCTTGAGCAAAATTAGTGTAATATTTTGAGAAAGATGCTATTTTTTCTAATATAATCTACCTTGCCACTTGAAATGGGCAGGAAAGCAGAGTAGCTTGTTCAACATTTCATTGTTTTTTTATTATTCTTTTGATTTTCTGCAGGAGAGGTTTGAAGCGCTCTTCAGGATCTACGATGACCAGGTCACTTTCCAGTTGTTCAAAAGCTTCAGGAGAGTCCGGATCAACTTCAGCACCCCGGAGGCGGCGGCCCGCGCCCGCATCGAGCTGCACGAGTCCGAGTTCAACGGCAAGAAGCTAAAACTCTACTTCGCTCAGGTGAGGAAACGCCCAGGGGAGCTGCTGAATACATTACATTACTGTGATTTATCTCCTGTGTTTCTGCTTATGATCCACTTAGCTTCCATCTAAATATAAATAAAAGTACACTGTAAACACACAAAATCTTACCAAGTAGATATTTGCGTTAGAAGCTAGACCTAAAATACTGGATATTTTGTGTTTTTGCAGTGAAGCAGGATAGTTCAGGGTGAGCCCCTCTCAGAGTTTTGCATCGTAGGAAAATATGTCAGCTTGAGTCAAATTAGTGGGTTTTTTTCCAAAAAGTTTCACCCACTATGACCTGCTTTTTGTACTTTGACGTAAGAGGATTATGGATTTTGGAGCTCCGATAAAGGCCTCATGTAGGTACAGCAATTGCAAGCTATCAAAACGCCAAAATCCCTTTATCGGAACAAGCTTGCTATTAAACATAAAAGGCCTCAAACTGTGGCTTTTTGGTAGAAAATTGCACATAAAGAACTCAGGAAGTCTAACGACTTCCTCAGGTTCATGGATCTTATTTTGTTCCTTTTATTTTTTGCAGACATGATGTGTTTTCTTGCTGATTTTACTGCCACTCACCTCTTCCGTAGAGGAAAACACACATCATGTGTTTGTTTTCCGTCCAACAGATCCAGAACGGCGATGAAGACATCGACAAGTCGTATCTGGCTCCTCCGCAGCCGGTCAAACAGTTCCTGATCTCTCCACCCGCCTCTCCGCCTGTCGGCTGGAGTCAGAGCGAAGACGCCACGCCCGTCATCAACTATGACCTGCTGTGTGCTGTGGCTAAGCTCGGACCTGGTCAGTACTGCTTTTTAATTGTTACTCCGATAGAAAAATTAAATTGGTTTTTTGCAGTAGTATTAAAATCAGGGCTGGGCAATACGACTTAAAAATTAAATCTTTTATTTATAGTAGTCAGAGGAAATATAAATTGACTCACTTTTGCAGATTTTTTCTTTCTTTTTGGGGGTTGGAAACCACGTATAGTTTCTCTCCCACTTCACTTTTATGCAATATTTTTGTTTTGGTCTATCATGCAAAATCCCACTAATACTTTTGCAAGCCTGTGTAATTAATTTCCTCAAAGCTAGTGTTCTCTTTTAAAGGTTGTCATGAATCTGTTTCTTTAATGAGCCGGTTTGGATGCGTTGTCCTTATAAAAACTTCCTTTAATGGTTTCTTGTGAAAATCTGAAAGCTTTTTGAGCTCAGATGTTGACTGCTGCTACGTTTTGCACCAAGCCCGGTTTCTGCAGTGATTATTAACCATCTGTATGCATCAGACTGCTGACAGGGTGCAAAAGTAACACAGAAAGCTTACAGTGGAGTGTTTAATCAGGCAGAGGATTGCACAGCTTATGCAGCAATGAGTTGGTTCTGCTAAAGTTTGATCTTGCAGACTCGCATGTGCTGCAGCAGTAATGTGAGGTCAAACACAGGGCATCATAGAGCAGCTCTGCAGCGCAACGTCTTGCAGTCATCAACTGTGTTTCTATTAAAAATGTGCAAACTGAAATTACAAAAATAAATTTGCTTAATTGGAAACAACAATTTTGAAAAAGCACGCGTTTTTCTATGAAAAGTTTTTGTTCTAGGATGAGGTGGTTTTATCAAAATCGATCATCTTTTGACGTCACACGAGTCACATGATCAACAAACGGATGTTACTACTGGTGAAAATGACAAAGAAGACTACAGGAAGTTGTAGGAGGAGGATGGCTCAATCTCACAGCATTGCACAGTTCAGAAAAACTTCAGTGTCTTAGTGAATCAAATACACTTTAAAATCGCTAACTACACTTTTCTCAAAACGCCGCAGACAAGAAGAAAGTGTGAATAAGACGCCGACGTTTCCACTAATGGCTGAAATATAAATATATTTCATGTAAATGTTTAAATCTGCCAAGATTTTTAATGACTTAACTTGTAAAGAATTGCTTCACATGTGATTTTAATTTAATTTCTTATTTAATGTAAATGCAGCAAATGCTTTTTTTTTTACATTAGCAGAATATAGGCAAAGATTTGCGCACATTTGTATTAAAAACACTTATTGTTTTGCAGATTTTCATCAGGTTTGCAGCAGCTATGTGGGATGAAAAACACATTTCCAAATCTGCTTTCGGCTGAATACTTTTTATTATCTCCATAAAAAAAAAAAACAAAAAAAAAACATTATCTCAAACAAACACACACACACACAGGCAGCGAGTCCAGCTCAGACGGCCACTTTCTGCCGTTGCCATAGAAACACGAGGCATCAGGAAATGGCTTTGTTTCTCGCCTCATATCCTGGCGTCTGAAATCAGATTAGGGCGCAGTGCAGCTCGCTGGCTCCCTCTGTCTGCCGCCTGCTGTAACTGCAGCACTCCGTTCGCTCCCCCCATCTGTTTGGCACCGCAGCACCCATTTCCCTCCGCCTGCCAGCTGTCTGATCACATCTACATGGCAACCGAGATACAATCTAAGTGTGTGTTTTCAGTCTGAGTTCATCTGGATTATTTTTGGAAGAAGCTTTTTGTTTTAGCTTGATGTTCAGTTTGGCTGGTACATGCAGTTCCCTGCTAAAGTAGTCACTCCATTCTCACCTGGCTCTACATTTGCAGAAACAAATCTTAAGTGAATAATTGTAAAGCAGGAAGGAAATTATGCACGGTTTTCAAACTTTTTTTTTTTTCAAATTGAAGAGACTAAAAGAAATTACTCATTCTTTGCAAAATAAAAATGTCAGTTTCTCTCAGATTCATTTTTAAGTCTTGCCGCAGATTCTAGATTGGATTTGGGTCTGGGCTTTGACTGGGACATTCTGGATATGCTTTGGTTTACTTACTTACTCCAGTTAGCAATTAATTGATAACTAAATTAGTTGACAATTATTTTGATGATCAATTCAGGACGATTAATCTGATTAATTATATTAGCCTTAGTATTCGCTACGAAAAAAGCCAAATAACATAACCAGTGCCATATTAATCCAAAGGTTTACTAAATATGTGGGCATTTTGCATTTCAGATAAACAAAACAGCTTTGTAAATATGTTTTACCCAAAACAAAAGTGGCATAATTTTAGCTTCACTCAGTTCAAATTCACAAAAGAATGTTATTGTGTTGCATTTTAGGCAATAAAATGTTTATTTTCTAATTAAAATCAAGCTTAAGTGGTTAAATCAAAAAACTGCAGAACTGCAAAAAAAATCAAAAAATAGTTTCTCGTTCAAACATGTAAGTACACTTGAAATTATACAAAACCAACTTACCAGTAACATTTCTGCAAGATAATTAGCTTAATTTAAGTAAATAATTACAAATATTGATGAAAAAGTATTAGATCCGCTGACAGATTATTATAACAAAACATTTTTCAATGTTATATGGAGTTATTTACTTAAAACCAGTTTGATGAAAATTTACTTTTCTCACATTTCAAGTGTATTAAGATATTTGCACTTGAAACTGCACTAAAAATGCTTGGTAAGATTTTGTTTTTGCAGCCAATGTGCCATTTTTTTATCCGATTAATCACATATTATGACGATTAATCGTCATATTTATTGATTAATCAGTTAATAAAATAATTGTTAAATATTATAATACTTCATTATTCTTGTCTTTTTATAATGTAAAGCTGAAATGTGCCACATAAATAAGCTTGATGGATCGATTGATTGATTGTCTTCTTCTTTCCCCTCCAGGTGAAAAGTACGAGCTCCACGCGGGGACAGAGTCCACCCCCAGCGTGGTCGTCCACGTGTGCGAGAGTGAGACGGAGGAGGACGAGGCGGTGCGGCCAAAGCAGCAGATCGTCCAGACCAGACGTCCCGACGGGCCTCCCGCCGTCTTCAACTAAACCGGGGGACGGTGGGGAGCCTCCGCCCCGACCCCGCCTCCTCGGCCTCCCAACTGCGGCGCGGCGTCCGCACCCTTTAAAAAACCCGTGACACACCTGCCCCCCCTCCCTCCTCTCTCTCTCTCTCTCGTCTCTGCACTCACAGAGAGCGTCGACGCCCCTCATTTCAGTTCAACTACGAGCGAAAAACAGAAACATTGCTTCGAACGACGGCGTTTGTGGTGGAGCGCGGCGATGGAATGAGGCGGCCGGAAGGGAATGGATGACACACAAACACTCATCACATTCTGCGGACAGCGTGGGGAGCGGCGGCCTGGCCTCCCACCCACCAAACTCTCCCCCCTCCTCAGTTTTCAGCAACACGGGGGGCGAACATACCTGTCCGAACACAGGCACCTGTCACGTATCACTCCCAGCTGTCATCGCTGCTCGTCCCTCACCTCTTCCCTTCATTTGTACAACAATCACCCCGGACATTTTCTTTTTCCTTTCAAGATATATTAGACTTTCTTTTTCAAATCTGCTGTCTTGCATCAGGACCGAGTGTGTGATGTTGCCGCTGTTCTCTGCATGTATATACTCTGTTATGAAAAATATGTACTGCAACACAAATACTAACAAGTCATACGAAGAAAAAGGAACCTATTTAACGTCACACACCGCACGAAGCGCCATACGTGACTAACAAAGATGCGCTGGATGTTTGACTTTCTTTATTTCTGCTTCTTCTTTTGTCTTCTTTTTTTATTTGAAAGGTGTTTTTTGCTAACTAGATGTGTATTCATACTCTGTATTTGATAACCCAACAATTTTTGCATGCCTAGTTACTTCTGAAGACGAGAAGCTGAAGCTTTTTTGCTATTGTTCGTGATGGCAGGGAATTGGTGTTGGCGGCGAGTTTTGCTAAAACTTGATGGATTGGAAAACAGTTCATCCCTCCTTTTCTTAAAGGAGTTTTGTGATATTTGTCTCTTTTTTTAAATTGTATTTTCACATCACTTTCATTTGCTTTCTGCATGTCAGGTTTTCTGACAAACTGCTTGTTTTGCACTGAGAATCTCTCTCTCTCTCTCTGTGAATTGAAACGTGCTGCTTCTTGCCGTGTAAATATGTCAAAATGGTTTCTCTAGTTCTTTTTGCAGCCGATTGATGCGGGGGAGAAAAGAAAAAACATGAAATGGACCGACCAAAGCATTTATTCGCAAATGGATTCTTAGTGTTTCTTTGCATTTCTCACCTGCTTGTTTAACCAGATGAAGAAACACGAATAACTGCTTGTAACAGGTGTCTGAATCTTACGTCATTTGGCAGCTTTATATCTATTTGTTTGGCTGTAAATCATTAAGAAAAAGACATGTCTGTGTGTATGCAAGTGTGAGTTTCTCCTTTATTTGAGGCAAAGCTTTGATCTCAAGCTCAGCACCTGGTCAGCCTTTTTCACCAGCACATTATATTGCAGTGAGTGAAACACTCCAGTGAACCCTTTAGGCCTTTTGGATCTATAGGAGCGAGCTGCTGGGATGCATGTTCACCTGAGGCTTGACGGGAAGCAGGACGGCGCAGCAGAAGGAATTAAAAAAATATATATCTACTTTGTGTTTCAGATTGTTTTAAGCATCTGTTTTTCTGACAAACGGCTCTCTGACAGAGTGAACTTTTTACTGGAGCCGATGCATTTCAATGGTTTAAAGGAAAACGCAGCAGCAGGGCATGAGGAAACACAGTTATTTTTATTTTTTACTCTGTAATCATGGAGATTTAAACTGGTGCACTTTGGTCACAGTTGAGAAGAAGATGTATATTTGTGTACATATGCCAAGTGTTTTGTTTCTTTTCTTGCTGAGGTCAGTCTCAGTGTGCAGTTTGTTACAGCTTTTTCCTTGGCTTTGTTGTAATGGGGGGGGAAAAAAACGTTAAAAAGAAAAACATACAAAAAACCACATGTAACCTGAAGATGCTTGATCAAAACCAACTGTCTTGGTGTTGTTGTTCGACATTGACTCGGTTTGAATGTTTCATTTACTTCTGGGGAACTTAAATAGCTCAATAATACCGTTAATACTGTCACTGTTGTAACGTTTCTGTTGAGATCTGAATATCGTGTCTGAATATCGTAGAAATCCAGAAAACAACGTAGCAAAAACAAGCAATAATTTACAGTTGTATGATACCAGTATGTGTATTTTACATGTTCTGTACCTATTTCTCAGACATGGTCTCTCTGTCTCTGACAGTTATCTGCTTCTGTTTGTGTAGTAAGGAAGTCCATTTGTTTCACATAGAGAAATACATAAAGACTCATTTTTAAAAGCCACGCCTTCACGTCCTTCATTTTCTGGGTGTTTTTCTGCTGCAGAGCCAAACTTTTGATGAGTCGGTTAAGTTTAAAAAGAAATCAGATGGAACAAAAGGTTACTTTTGGGGGGGCTGATTAATGCTTTCAGACAAAACTGATCTGCCTGCTGAAAACTAAAACAAACACGCAACAAAATCCCTTTTAAAGTTGTTGCTTATTTAAAGGATTTAAATCAAGGATGCATGCAGGAGGATTTTTTGCGTTGCTGTAGTTTCCTCCTGTGGCGGTGAAAGAAACAACAGAATACCTCCACTGCTGCTTTCGCAATCGGCACAACTGCAAACTTCATGTCTGCAGCACCTGTGACGCAGCTGCAAGACAAAGAGCGCCACTCATGTGGTGAAAGGCGCAGCAGCTGGGAGGTGAGGCACGAAAAGCCCCTCTTTCTCGTCGTGGGGTGCGGATCGGGGAATTTCCTCCTCACAATGAGCCTCACTGTTGAATGTGTCGATGTGTACACACCTACCGGAGATCAGGTTAGCATGGTGGGTGCTAGCCGGCCCAGAAGCGTCAGGTTGGTGTTGTGCAAAAGTATTCCCGCTCTGCAAATATTTTTCGCAATTTCTCACGTTACAACCACAAATTTCAATGTTTCAAATGTGGATTTTATGTAGCAGAACAATAGAAACTGGTTCTTAGAAGAGAATAAGAGCAAAATGATTCACTTTTTAAATGTTGTGAATAATAGGAAATCTGTTGTAATTTGTTTAATCGATGCAAGTTAGTGATGAGTTAATCTAAAATCGATTGATAGGCAGAAATGTTCATAAAACTTGAGTTTTCTCTTATATTGTGAGAAAATCCATAATATAATAGTTATAGGTTTTCTCATGAACCATAACTCTTATATTACAAGTTATGAGTTATAATAGGATACTGGACCATGCTAAGAAAATAAAAAAAGAAAATTACAAAAAAAAGTCAGGACATTAGGAGAATCAAGTCACGAGAATAAAATCAAAATAATATGAGAATAAGGTATTTTTTATTTATTTATATAGCACATTTTCAGCAATAAGGCAGTTAAATTATTATGGGAATTAAGCCTTAATATTTTTATTTATTGTTTATTTTCAGAAATTCTAACTTGTCAATCAAGTGCATGACTCCCAAGTGTTTTTATGCAAAAAATAAAATATTACTAAGTAATTTTGGACTCATTTCTAGTGCAAATATCTCAGTAAACTTGAAATAAGACAAAACTAACTTACAAGTAACTGTTCAGCAAGAAATACAAGTTCGTTTTTAAATCAATAATTCCCAAATTTAAAAAAAATGTACTAATTCCTCTGGCAGCATATTTTTACTTTAACAATATATTGTTTTGCAGTGCACTTTATCTCTATAAATTGTCTTTTAAAAGCTTAAACGGCCAAAGCTTTCATGCCATTGTTTTGTTTTTTTAGGCGTTATTGAAGACCCTCTCGAAGGATTCCTGTCATTCTTACTGAACAGACTAGAATTTCCTGAAATCACATTTTGACGGTCAATGTTGTTCCTGCAGGTCTGAATGAAAACACTGGAGCACACAGTGATGTCTGCAGCAGCACCACTGGATGGAGACTGATGGATTCCCTGTGGTTTTCCTGCCCTGTGAAACCTGACCTCCGCCTTTTATGCTCTTCACGGTCACATAATGGGACGCACACAAGCGGGTCATCTGCATCACTCTCGTCCTGTTAGGTGATTCCTGACAATGCAGGAGAAGTTTAGTTACACTGTTTTGTACAAAAGCAATGATGCTGCTTGCTTTGTCATGATGGGTTCCACCCAAACCCTGGAGGGAAAGTGAAGCTCGATCCTGGAGCTGCAGACTGATGACGGCGATTCCTGTGCAGGAAATACCTTCAATACTGAGCGCTTAAATTGAGATTATTGTTTTGCACAAGAATAAGAGAAAAAAAACAGGAGTGATGCACTTTTTCTCCTCCATCCAATACCTTTTGGACACGTTGGTTAATTTTCAACTCCATTCAAAAGGTGTTGGTGCAAAGACAAGCAGGTTTATTGCTCTGATGCCTGGTTTAGTCTGCATCCCCAGAACCAAACATGGAGAAGCAGCATTCGGTTTTTATGCTCCTCTGATCTGGAACAAACTTTCAGTAAACTGCAAAACAACCGAAACACTGAGTCCCTTTAAATAAAGACCTGTTTGGATCTGCCTTTGATTAGCAGTAAGTAGAAACACTGTAGCTGCGTTTTCATTATAAATGTGCACAAAACTTGAGTCAATATTCCACTAAAGTAGAAAAAACAAAACTTTACAATTGTGGTGTTTCCATTAAATAAGAAACACAATTAAAATCACACATAATGAAGTTTGTTCACACAAAAAGTCATTAAAAAACATGATTGTCCAACGTGATCAATAACATCTGGTTGTTGATCACATGACTTGTGTGATGCAAAAATAAAATTTCCATTGTTGTTTTGAGAAATAAAACAAAACAACACATCTCATCCTGGCATAAGAACATTTTATCGAGGTTTATTTTAATTGCCATGTTTCCATTTGCCATTGCTGTGGATTTTCTTTCCACTGAATGAAAAACAAACGTTTTAACCAAAAATCCAACAGACTCAGATTCACACCTGCAATTTCTGTTAAAGTTTCATACGTCTTTTTATTGAAAGAAACTGATTAGGAAATATTTTCTTTTGCTTGATTTTGTTGTTTTTTTACTTCAATTATTATAATTTTTATCCTTAAAACACTAACATTTTGGCCCGTCTGATAATGTAATCTTTAAATATTAAAGGATTTGATCAATTAATCAATACTTGAGTAGACTTTTGACCAAATACTTATTTTATTCTTATTTGAGTAATTTCTTGGCTACTATTTAATTTTATTTGGGTAAAAATATGTTGAAGTAGTGCTACTTTTATTAATTAAGTACAACTTTTGGCTACTCTCCTCACTTCTGCATACTGTGTTGATGATGTCATTTGATAAAATGTAAAGTTTATTGCTTGATTCATAAATAGTAAATGTATTACATCTTTATGACGTAAAGTACTTTTGAAATGTGTTCTACAAATAAGCTTGACTTGGCTTACAAACTGATTTATGTTTTTATTGCATGCAGACTTTAAGCACTCTGCACCTTTATATGTGAGACGCAAACATGACACTCTGCAGAGGCCAAGGTTATGGAGAGAGCAGCTCATTTTGGTCAGGCACGCCTAAGGGCCGGGCAGAAGGACCAGAAAAACCAGCTGCCTCAGATGGTTCCTCTCTGCACAGCAAACTTGGAGTCTCCTCCTCTTTTACCCCTTCTCTCTCCTCCCTCCTTTAATACTCACTGAAACCGCACACCGACGCACCTCTGCTTGGTTTTCAACCCTCTCCCTGTCTCATATTTTAGTTTTATTACAGCTGAAGTTGTGTTGTCTTCTTCCATTTCTCCTGTCTGACACCTTGAGCAGACCTGCTGTGATCTACCGGCTCATACAGGTGAACTATGCCTCCTTCGGCCAGCTGACAGCGGGAGAACCATCGCTGCTCAGCGCCCACCTGGGAAGGGCTTGAGCTGGAACACAGAGGAGTCCGTTTGGTAGGTCACAAAACTGATTCTACGCTTTTATGATTGTTGAGATAACTCTGCCATGTATAGGTGTGTGTGTGTGCTGTGATTGAACTTCAGTGAGAACAATGCACTGCAAAAACACTTTGAGGTGCAAATAAGACAAAACTAATTTATAAGTAACTTTTCCGCTTGTTTTAAGTTAATATTTCATTGACTATTGATGAAAAAGTGCTAGTTCCTCTGGCAGATTATTTCACCTATAAAGTAAGAATAATGTCTTGTTATTAGTGAAATAATCTGCCAGCGGATCTAGTATTTTGTATCTATACTAAGGGAAAAAAACAAATACTTCACTGATTCAAGGTTTTTTTTTTTACTTTTCAACTATTTTTTGTTTCAACTGTAACAAAATAAATGCCTTATTAATGAAATAATCTGAAATAATGACAGCAGACACATAATTTAGCAATTGATAAATTATTGTAGCTTTAAAACATAAAAATGTTTTCCAGGTTTGCCAGATTAAAAAAAAACAACAAACAGCTTCCTGACCTTTACAGGTTGATCATATTTTTCTACATTTTTTGTCTTTTTTGCTCACACTTGCTTTATTTTGAAAAGTTTATGAAAAAGTCCAAGTCTGATTTTTAGTATAACTGTTGTTTTTACAAATGAATTAGATCAAATTAAAAAGAAAAGCTTGTGTTCCACCTCACAATTTTTTTAAATCTGTATTTTCTGCCTGAACTTCTTTAAATTTCTGATTAAGGGCCATCCAAAATCATTTCAAGGGCACAAATCATTCTCTTATAACATGGGAAAATGTATTTTTCCTAAATATTAAGGAACTATCGATTTAAAACAAGCTCCTATAACTTGCCAAAAATTACTTGTAAGTTAGTTTTGTCTCTCATAATATTAATTTCAAGTGTAGTAAGATATTTGTGCTAGAAACTAAGCAAAAATACTTTGTAAGATTTGATGTTTCTGCTGTGTTTTTGATTATCCAGAGCTTTGGGCTTTTCACTACGCATAAAAGAGACATTTTTAAACATGATAACAAAAGTAACTTATTCATTTGTTAACAAATCTGGTGTCCCAAACATGAGCAGCAGAGCTTCTTATAACAGCAGCTAAACAAACTGTGGAGACAAGTCAAGTCTTTTGTTTGTCCTTTCCAAACTGCTCGTTCTTTTTGTTTCACACTCGACAGGCCGCTTTAGACACTTTCAGTGAATGCATCAATCAAACTCCTGCTTCAGAAACAAACATTTTACCTCCGCAATCGGTTTTGAACACTGGAAGCTAGCATTTGAAATAAAATGTCCTATTTTATGAGGGATTTTTGCTTCTAGCACAGTGGTTCTTAACCTTTTTTGAGGTACCGAACCCCCCAGTTTCATCTGTGCATTCATCGAACCTCTTATTCCCTCCCCTACCTCCCCCTCGCCGGTACACAAAATACTTTGCGGTATTCTGATTTAGTAATGTAATTACATTAGCTGTGTTATACCACCCCCACGCCACTAGAGGCAGTAGCAAGCCCAAAAAGATGCTCCTCCGCAGCTCTGATTGGCTAAGCAATGTAACGTGATCCTCTGATTGGCTAAGCAATGTAACGTGATCCTCTGCAGTAAAGCGGGGCGTCATCACGACTTTACCCAAGTGTGTCTTTACCTCCGCGGCAGAGGCTCCGCCGAACCACCGAGACCGACTCACCGAACCCCTGGGGTTCGATCGAACCCAGGTTAAGAACCACGGCTCTAGAGTCACAATATTTCCCTTTTAAGTTTAAGATTTGCCTCTCATATTTATTCTTTTTATTCTACTGTTTCCACCGATCGCTCCGCCAATGACGTGTCCCGACATGAGACGTCATTCTGCTGACCCAGATCAATAAATGTCGCCGCTAAATCTCTCATCAGTGCGACAGCTGGAAAACAAATGAAGAGGGAAGTCCACTTCTTTGAACTCAAATTTCATATCTGCTCTCCTAAGGCCGCTAACAGGCGCTCTGCTCTGTTCTCCTCATTAACCTTCTCAAATATTGACAGCGGGCGAAATCTGGTAAAGGTCAAACTCGGATTGCGTTTATGTGCGCTGGAGATGGAGAGCGCTGTGTTTACGGTGCTGTGGAGAGCAAAGCCCGGATGCCCTTCAGCTTCGCCTGTTCTTCTTCCCCCCCGGTGGAAAGAAAAGAAAAGAGGAAACCGAACAGTTCCTCTAGTTCCTCTAGTTCCTCTGTCTGAACGAAAGGAGCACATGATTTGTTCAGTCGCGGCGGAAGAGAGGATATTGAATTTGTAGCATTTGAGAATAGCAGCAGTTAGCAGAAAGAGAAATAAACAGTTATTACTGGGAAAAGACCAGCAAATGGGGAAGTGGATTTATCAGCAGCACTTGTATGCAACTGGATTACTTACACACAAAAAAAGCATGTTTGCAATTGAAAATGTTCATAAAAAACATTTTTTATGAACGTTTTATTGTAAAGGTTATAAAACTTTTGCAATAAATCTGAGCAATATAACCTATAGAGACGATGTAAAATGAGAGTAAATGAAGGATTTGGTGTGAGAAACTTTTAAAAATGGACTACATGAAAATGTTTCTTACATTGTTGTTGGTTTATTTGAAAAGAGACAGAGCGCATCGAAAAATATGTGAAAGGTTTTTCTATAAATATAATGAATTTCAGTGACATACGGATGGGTTAGCAAGCTTTTAAAAGAGTAATAATAATAATAAAAAGTATGTTTTAATCTAAAGAAAACATAAAGTTACACATTTTAAAAGAATAGACGTCAACGTCACTGCCGTTTATCACAGGAACTATTAATAAGAGTGAAAACAACAGAAATGTATCTGATCCTCTAACAAAATGGCTTCTGCATCAAAGAAGCATCAAAAATAAAACATGTGGAGCTGGATGTGAATCAGTGTCGTTCCCAGTCCTCTGCTCAATGCTTTGCTATGCTAGTTAGCTTTATCGTAATGCTATGCTAGTTAGCTTTATTGTTAGCAGTCTGGAGGAGGATTTTCTCTCTCGCTCGGTGCATTTTGTTTCTCTCAGCCCTTTTGTTGTTTCTGAATAAGCAACCTGCTCGCTTCTTGAACACGAAGACATTATCTCCGGGTTCAGAGTGTTCTTTCTTTGTTTTTCCAAGCCCGCTTGTAACTGGAGTTGTCTGGACACCGAGGGCATGTAATCCATTCCTGCGCTGCTGGTGAAAACAAAACAGGGAGATTTCTGTGAAAACAGGGAGATTTCTGCACTTCTGCAGGCAAACTTTGGTTTTTTAAGGAACTGAAGGGCTGCAGCAGGTTTCTGAAAACCAGAACTTTTGTTTTGGAGGCTGTGCAGCTGGAAGTGGTTTTTTTTCTCTTACTTTTCTACTTTTGTAGTTGTTTTGTTGTGTAACCGTGACAACAAGGCATTGTCTTTACAACTGGGAGCAGCTGATCCGTATCTCCAAAGCTTAAATAATACCTGAACTACAACCTCAAATATCCATCAAATATGGAGTTGAAAAGAGTCAGTCAGAGGCCTGTCAGATTCACTGCAAGACTGACTGCTACTGGAGCTTCTTCCTGCCTACACCGTTTATGGCAACTCTTTGAAGATACTTTAATGGCACCAGTTATGACAACATTTAATTTCCTTTGGGGAAATATTTAAAAATAGAGCAGCTTATAGAAGGACATCATTCATTTAAAACCTGGAAACTACGTCTCCA
Organism: Poecilia reticulata; assembly: GCF_904066995.2. Lineage (NCBI taxonomy): Eukaryota > Metazoa > Chordata > Actinopteri > Cyprinodontiformes > Poeciliidae > Poecilia > Poecilia reticulata. The sequence goes on from NC_088851.1 coordinate 24,256,917, forward strand.
GTTACAGTAGCGATAGATTATGTGATCTCACGCCTCCAGTAAAGCAAGTCCAACTCTCTCCTGAATCATTCAGCCAGCATTCGTCAGAGGAAATAGTGTGTAATTATTAGTCAGAGTTGAGCCATGAGTAGTTGTATTACAATGGAGCGACACTGGGATAGGGAGTGGCTACATGTGATTAGCTTAATGTGTGATAAGTGGGTGTTTCTCCAAGGAATTTGCAGCATCTCAATCAGCATTATCTGTTCTTTATGTGACGCAGAAACTACAGAGGGAACATTTCTGTCATGCAGCCTGTTTGGGGACAATTCACCGCAAGAGAGATTCACTTTTTCAGATTTTATCATGTTGCAGTTAGGAATGCACTTATCCACTTTTATCAACTTCTGATACCGATACCTGAGGATTAACATCGCCTGGTACCGATCTGGTACAGAAAAACAGTGCAGAACTGATTTAAAATATTTCTTTTTTTTTTCATAAATGTACTGAATTAGACGTTTATCTGGTAACTCAGAACCAGTACAGCTCACTTAAATACCCCAGAAGCTTCACCAGCTAATGTAAAACAACCAGAAACTGACAAAAACAAACAATACGTTGACTGTCTTGGTAAAATGTGTAAAAATATAAAATAAAATATAAAACAAACGGCAACAAACCTCTCAAATTATTTCTAAATATGATGTAAAATAAATAGTAAAGCATGACATTTATCAGAGCACAAAACATAAAATTAGACTGAATAGACCTTCTGGATTTGCCACCGATACCTGATCTAGATTCTTTCCCAATGTCTGCATTGATACAGATATTGATATCGCATCGATGCATCTCTAGTTAAAGAGATGGTAGCACATTACATATTTTGATTTGATGTATTTATTACAGTCACTTTGCTTCATACAGATATAAAACATTTACAAAAAGTTAAATTCTAGCACCGAAGATAAAAAAGAAACCTCTCTGTCTTTATTGTCAAGCTTGCTCAGTAAACGTCTTTTTAACTAAATAACAAACTCAACATTTGTGCTTCAGACAACCAAAACAGAATATCTGCTGCAAATACTGATTAAGATTCTGTGATAATTAAATATCTGTCTGTAGCGCCTCCAGACTGTTATCGAGGTGGAAATCAGGGCATTTTTACTCCTCCACCTCTTTTTCTTCTTCTTCTTCTTCTTCTTGCATGAAGGAAATAGTGTTTGCCACATTCCTGTTTCTCCTGAAATCTACAACCATGTCCTTTGTCTTGCTCACATTCAAGATAAGATGATTGTTCCCACACCAGCAGACCAAGAACTGTCTGTTCTCAACTAAAGCTCAACCTCTGATTCACTCGATCCGAGACTTGAACAGCACGACAGAGTATTAGAACTAAGAATAAAATAAAATTACGAGCATAAAGTCATAAAATTATGTGAATAATGTTATAATATTATGAGAATAAAAGTCATTTTAACAGAATAAAGTCATAGTATCACAAGAGAAAAATCATTTTATGAGGAAAAAAGTCATAATATCACAAAAATAATATGAGAATAAAGTTGTAATTTGATTTGACTGATAAAATAATATTCAAGCTCACAAATTTTATTTTTCCAGGTTCTGTTTCTGAGGGCCACAGAAGGAGTTTCTGCGAACCAGATTTGGCCCACTGGCCTTGAGTTTGACAGAAATGATCTAGAGGCAAAAGGAACTTTATCGTCGTTTAAACATGAATATTTTTGGAGTAAATTGTCCTTTTCCGTTTAACGTTGCTCTCATAAATCTTCTCCATCGTTTGCTGCATAACATCCTCCGTAATGTTGCCAATCAGTTGCGCTGCCAACCTTTTCGGCGTACAATCCAATCACTTATCTCCAGCTGTCAGGTCTGTAAACAGTGAGTGATAGATGTCATTATTAACCTTTTTTTTTTTTTATTTTTTTTTTTTTATTTCTGATTTTTAACAAAACAATGAGCATCATACATAGACATTCAAGTCATACTTTAGACAGTACTTTGTAGAATAAACATAAACTAATAAATGACAAGAACCAAAAATAGAACAAGACACATACAAACAAAAATCTAGCAATTAATTCCATAAGTACATGGATACAAAGTAGATAACTAAAAAATAAACAAGCAGAGGTAACAGACAGAAAATAAAATATAAATTAAACAGAAAACAACTAAAACGGGGCACTTAAAGGGCTTAATGTATTCTGCGCTACTAAAATTGTTATAAGACTTAGATAAAGGGTGTATGCCATTACAACTGGTAAGTAAGGGGAGCACCACTCATGGGGTCACATCGAGTGTCAAAGACCTGACATGGTCCAGAAACGGTGACCAAATTCTTGAGAATGTGATTTCAGAGCCTTTGACAGTATGCCTAATTTTTTCCAGTTTCATGAACGAAAGGGCATCTTTTATCCAATGAGAATGTGAGGGTGGGAGAGGATTCTTCCAATGCATCAGTATGATACGTCTAGCCAGTAGCGTGAGGAAGGCCACGAGATCAGCATGATGGGGTGGCAGTAACTGGTTTTTGGGGAGAATCCCAAATAAAGCAGTGAGTGGAGATGGCTGTACTGTGGTCGAGGTGATTACAGAAAGTGAGTCAAAAACAGATTTCCAAAATTGAAATAGAGAGGAACAGGTCCAAAACATATGACCGAGAGTGGCTGGGCCCAAACCACACTTCACACAGCTTGAATCCACATCTGGAAAGATTCGAGCCAGTTTGCTTTTGGACCAGTGTGCTCTGTGGACGACTTTACACTGAATAATTCTATGTCGGGCACAAATTGATGAGGTGTGAATGCGTTCTAGAATAGTTTGCCACATTTCATTATCAATCTCTGTGTTAAGATCATCAGACCAAGTAGCTTGAAGATGGCCAAGCCCAGGAGTCGCATTGGAAGTTAAGAGGTTGTATATTTTTGATATTGTACCCTTTGGAGTGGGACTTATTTCTAGCAGTCGATCAATCAAATTGGGGGCAGGAATTATTGGAAAACCTGGGAAACGATGACGAATAAAGTCTCTAACTTGTAGAAATCTAAAAAAATGGGCAGCTGGTAAGTTCAAATTTGAAGATAATTGAGCAAATGAGGCAAAAGTACCATCTAAGTATAGATCTTTCAGAGAAAAAAGTCCATGGCTTTTCCAAACTGAAAAAGTTTTATCAATGAGTGAAGGTGGAAATAGAGGATTAGAGTTTAGTGGTGATAAAAGAGGTATTCTCTGGATCCCAAAATGTTGCATAATCTGAGCCCATATTCTAAGGCAGTTCTTAACAATTATATTGTTAGTGTAAGTTATAGGAGATGTTGCAGGGGGAAGGCATAAAAGAGAGTGCAAGGAAGCAGAGCTACATGAGGCCTCTTCTATCGGTAACCATTTGGGAGTCTCACAGTTCGCATTGCACCAAAATAACATTGTACGAATATTAACAGACCAATAATAGCATAAGAAATTTGGTGTGGCAAGCCCTCCCATTTCCTTACTTTTCTGTAGGATACTCTTTCGTATTCTAGGAGGTTTTCTGTTCCATATGAAATGAAAAACTGAAGCATCGAGTGTCCTAAAAAATTTTTTGGGGATAAATACTGGTAAACACTGGAAGAGGTACAAGAATTTCGGCAAAACATTCATCTTGATACAGCTGATTCTGCCTGCTAAAGAAAGTGGCAGCATGGACCAGCGCTGTAAGTCCTGAGTCAGCTGGTCAAGTAAGGGAGTAGAATTAGCTTTAAAAAGTTGTGAATATTTCTTAGTTACATGGATTCCCAGGTACTTAAATGCTTGCAGAGAGATCTTGAATGGTAAGCTAGTGAGTGGGTAGGCCATAGCTGCATCATTAATTGGAAATAATTCACTTTTATTAAAGTTCAATTTATATCCAGATATTTGTCCAAACTTTTCAAGCAGGTCTAATACTGGAGGCATTGAGGTCTCTGGGTCTGAGAGAAAAAGTAACAGATCATCAGCATATAAAGAGACTTTATGGTCCAGACCACCTCTTGTAATGCCGTGCATGGGACTGGATCTAAGGGCTGCAGCCAGAGGCTCTATAGCAATTGCAAACAAAAGAGGTGAGAGTGGACAGCCCTGGCGAGTTCCACGGCCTAGGTGAAAATATTCTGAGTGGTCATTATTTGTGCGGACACTGGCTAATGGAGAAGTATATAACAGTTTGATCCAGGAAATAAAGGAACAACCAAAACCAAAACGTCGTAAGGTGTAAAACAAATAGGACCACTCTACTCGATCAAAAGCTTTTTCGGCATCCATTGAGATAATTACTTCTGGGGTATCAGCTGATGTAGTTGAATATATTATATTTAGCAACCGCCTAATATTATGATAGGAGTGTCTGTTTTTAATAAAGCCTGTCTGGTCAGGGTTGATGATTTGGGTCATGATTACCTCCAGACGTTTTGCCAACATCTTTGCCAAAATCTTGACATCTGTACAGAGCAATGAAATTGGCCGGTAGTTGTTGCAGACTCGTGGATCTTTATCTTTCTTTAGGATAAGGGAGATAGTAGCTTGTCGCATTGTGAGAGGGAGAACACCAAATTCATATGCTTCTTTAAGCATGTTAAGCAGAAGGGGAGATAGTTTGTCTGAAAAGACCTTATAGAATTCTGATGGAAAGCCATCAGGTCCAGGGCATTTTCCACTCTGCAATGATAATATAGCACTCTTGATCTCAGCGAACGTAAAGGGTTTATCTAAGTCAGAGGCAGTTTCTGGATCAATTGTAGGGATAGAAAAATTATCAAAGAAACTTTCATAGTGAGCTTGATCGGGTGAACACTCTGAACTGTATAAGGTGGAATAGTAGTCTCTAAACTGATTGTTAATAGTTTGTGGATTAATAGAAGTCCCATTGGAGATGTTAATTTCAGTGATGTGCTGGTTTGAAGCTCTCTGCCGAATCTGATGAGCAAGAATTTTGCTGGGCTTGTCACCAAACTCATAATAACTATAACGGCTTTTTAATAATAGTGCCGCAGCTGCGTCAGAGGCTAGTGTGTCAAATTCAGCCTTTTTTATCAACAAACTTTTTATAAGGTCTGGAGCAGGGGACTCTGCACATTTTGTTTGCAGGTCAGATATAGCACTAGATAGGATAAGCCGTTTTTGTGTGGTTGTTTTTCTAAGATATGCCGAGTAAGCTATTATTTCCCCCCGTAAATATGCCTTACATGCCTCCCAAACTGTTGCTGCAGATACATCTGGAGTAACATTAGAGGAGACAAACAAGTCTAAACGGTCATTCATAGTGTTGACAAAAACAGAATCACTGAGCAAGACTGAATTAAAACGCCACGGAGGCCGTGAAGCAGGTCTACCCGGGAGAGAGAGATCCAAGATGACAGGAGAATGGTCTGAGATTACGATGGGATTATAGCAACATGACCTAACTGAGGAGAGCAGTCTGTTATCCAGGAGAAAGAAGTCAATTCTAGAGAAAGTAGAATGCACTGGGGAGAAAAAGGAAAATTTTCTGGTGTTAGGGTTGAAATAACGCCAAACGTCTGAGACTGCATATTGCTGCATAAATGTATGTAAAACTTTGGAAGACTTAGAGACTGAATATGACTTGCTTGAGGAACGGTCAAGCAAAGGGTCAAGGCAGCAGTTAAAGTCACCCCCGAGAATGAGCTGGCTATTATTCAGATCAGGAAGTGAGAAGAAAATGTTTTTGAAAAAGTCCTCATCATCCCAATTCGGACCATATATGTTTACTAATGCCAGATTGCTACTGCTAATTCTTCCCAAGACAATAATATAACGGCCGTTAGGGTCGGACATGACTTTGGTCACAGAGAGGGGAACAGATTTATGTATTAAAATAGCAACCCCACGTGCCTTGCTATTAAATGATGAATGATGCACCTGGCCAACCCACCCACTGCGAAGCCTGAGCTGGTCTGACAGTTTTAAATGTGTTTCCTGTAAGAAAGCAATTGTTGTGTTTAAGTGTTTTAGATGATTAAATACTTTTTTACGCTTTATAGGAGAGTTCAACCCTTTAACATTCCAACTAACAAATCTTAACGAATCCCCTGGTGGTGCCAATGGGGCGTCAGTACTTGGCATAACACCCTACGTGTGATAGATACGAAAAAGACAGAGAGCTATGAACTGTAGCACATATGTAATGAGTAGCACCAATACATGCAGATAAGGAAGACCCGCAAAACACACATATAAAAAGAGGAAAGAAAAAACAATAAAAATAAAAATGGGAAAAAAATGGTGTCGCAAAAGGCAGGCACCAGAACTCTGATAAACCTATCAGCATATTTTAATACTTCCTTTTTCCAAAATTCCAACTCCTTGCAACCGCATTATGGAAAAACAGATAGATTAGAACCCCACTCCTTATATCTTAGAGTGATCAAGCTGTGTATATGTAATGTAAATACAGTATTATTCACTAACAAATGGACCAAACAAGCCGCACTGAATTAGGGAAATAATTAAACGCAATTGAGAAAAGAAAGGAAAAAATGTTAGATTTCCAAGGCAACAGAATGTTACGCTTTTCTTTTTTTTTTTTTTTTTTTAATCCTGACCCAAATCCTGGACGAATTTAGCCGCATCCGCGGCCGACGGGAGCCACTTCTTATCTCCGTTCGGGAGTGTGATGCGCAACTTCGCAGGAAATAGCAACGCCGGCTTGTATCCCCGCTTGTACAGTTCAGTCATGGCACCACTGTACTCGCCGCGCTGTTTCACAACCTCTGGACTGTAGTCATCATAGAAGCGGATCCTATGCCCCTGATAAGACAGTGCGCCCCTCTTGCGGGCTTCGCGGATAATCAGGTCTTTCTCTTGGAATCTATGGAAGCGCAGGATGACAGGGCGAGGACGGGATCCCGGGGCGGGCTTGGGGGCGAGGGTGCGGTGCGCTCGATCTATTTCAGGAGGGGAAGGGAGCGTGTCTTTACCGAAGACTTCAGTCAAAAGCTTTGAGAAAAACGAGGATGGCCGGGGACCTTCTATATCTTCTGGTAAACCGACAATGCGAATGTTTTGGCGCCTGCTGCGCCCCTCCAGATCCACCACTTTAGCTCTCAGCGTCTCATTTTCTTTTTGAAGATTAGCACACACCTTCTCCACCTGCAGCAAGCGCGCGTCATTAGCAGTTGCATTATCTTCCAATGAGCAAATACGCTGACCGTGATCTGTCATAGTAGAGTTGATGCTGTCCAGTGTGGAGTTCAGAGACTCAAAAGACAACTTGAACTCCGCAGACAGGGCCTCTTTATGACTGCCAAGGAGCGAGCTAATGTCCGCGATTGTTATGCTAGTGTGGCCTATGTGGTTCTGGTGGCTTCTATTGGTGTAGCAATGAATGACAAGGAGCTGCTCAAGTTGGCATCAGCGGTTTCTTTAATTCTCCATCTGCATTTTACAGAACGGGCATGGAGGTAAAGTCAGTCTCTGGCATACAACAAGCTCCTCGTCGGTGATCCTCATGGCTCTGAGGATTACCCATAATAAAGTAACTACAATAAAATCATTATAAATTACAGTGATCGCATAGTGGATTTTGTTTTACAGTAAAAGAACAACCAGTGAGTGTCTTATATAGAGAAAATAAAGTAACTAGTTAAAATATTCTGAAAAATAAAATAAAATGCTGACATTTTATTTACTGATGCCATTTTTATCTTTTAGTTTATATAACCTTAGAACAATGCAGAAACATAAATGAACTACATCATTAAATAAAACTGTTAATATAAAACTCAGACTCATGCCAACCATCTGCTACAGAAGATTTGGTAAAACATACCTGCATTTTACAGAACGGGCATGGAGGTAAAGTCAGTCTCTGGCATACAACAAGCTCCTGCAAGGAGGAGCCATAGTGTTACCGCGTGGGAAATTCCCACTGCACTTTCCCACGAACTAAACATTCTCAAACATGACAAAAACGACATAATAACAGAACTAGCGTGACTCAAACCGAACATATTTCAACAATATGCAAAAACGAAAACCATAAACACATTGCACAAAATGCATAAATAATATTTCTTTATGACATGGCAGAGACACGTTACCTCGTCGGTGATCCTCATGGCTCTGAGGATTACCCATAATACCCCGCTCTTTCTAGGTGAAGGCAATACAACTTTTTACCAGCAGATGGTACATTTTGGCAGGATTTAACCCGAACCATTTTAACTATGTTACATACACCCCCCTTAAATTCTGCTAAAATGGGGTTGTAACAAACAAGCACACACAGCACTAAAATAAAAGTGCGATAAAGAGAGCACATAGTCATCACATCAGTTCAAAACTTCCCCTAAGGAATAATGTTAGCAAGAGTGAGGCCAATACTCTTACCAACACAGACCCAAAAGATGCCATCTACACCTTTTGATATACAACCATTGCTCTACAAGGCAATCACCAAAAAAAACAACTTTGAAATGACACAAATCTACCCAGCAAACATGGTCTTTACAAAGGAAAACAGAGAGTCCACAGTCGACATTGAATCATCCACAATCTGTTCATTCATTTCACATATAAGTCTGGCTGGAGGCTTAACAGGCCTACCCGACCTAGTGCATAGCCGAGAAGGCTGAGTGCAAACAACATCAGTTACGGGCAAGTCCAGTTTTGTGTCAGTACTATGTTCAGCTGAAAGGTCATGCTGAATGAGCTCAGAGTGGACAGCTGCAGTTGTAAGGTTGGAAACTGGTTCAGGAGAGCTTGACAGTGCAACAGATTCAGGGAAATCAGGTTCAAGCAAATCCTTGGTCACATCACCTGAGACAGGAAATACAATGTCTACTGAAGAACCACACACTGGAATCACAGAAGCACAGTCAGGGTGATCTACAACTTCATCCATACAACCATTTTCATCCATCTGCAAAAGCCAGTTCACAGTTTTAGTTCCATTGTCCTGTATCTCATCAGGCACAACAGGTTCAGAGAGTCCACTTCCTGCTGTGGAAGAGGAATTGTCCGCATCAACAGAAACGGCAGCAGCAGTGAGAAAGTTGACCGGGAGGAGAAGATTTCTGTGGAGAACCTTTGTCCTTGATGTGACAGGGTCTTTGACGCAATACACATTTACGTCAGGCTTCACAGACACCACTTCATATACTGTCGATTCCCATTTGTCTGCAATCTTCCTCTTCCCTCGCTCACCACGATTAGCAACCAAAACTCTGTCACCCACATCAAGAGGAGAACCTTTAGCCTTGCGGTTGTAGTACATTGCTTGGTGGGCTTGTTCTGATGAACTGTTTTGTCGGGCAATGCAGGCAGCCACAGAGAGGTCGTGTTTGAGGCGGGAGACAAACTCATGATGGTCTACAGCTGGGCCATTTGACAGAGCATGCTGGAAAACCACATCAATGGGCAGGCGCGGGATCCTGCCGAACATAAGGAAAAACGGTGCAAATCCAGTTGTTTCATGCTCAGTGCAATTGTAGCAGAATGTTAGCATTTTGAGCATCTGAGGCCATCTTGCCTTGGACTGGGGAGGAAGTGCACGTATCATGTTTCCCAAGGTTCTATTGTAACGTTCAACAATGCCATTCCCCATCGGGTGGTACGGTGTAGTGTGAGACTTTTGAATGCCAGCCATTTCCAGAAGTTCTTTGATGAGAAGACTTTCGAAATTTGCTCCTTGATCTGAATGAATGCGTTTAGGAAATCCATATATGCAAAAGAAGTCATCCCACAGACGACGAGCAACTTGTTTGGCTGACTGATTTTTGCATGGAAACGCATGTGCCATCTTGGAAAAGTGGTCTGTTACAACTAGGACATCCACACTTCGCTTATCTGAGAGCTCAGCTGTCCAAAAGTCAACACAGACCAGTTCCATCGGCTCAGAGGTCTGAATACTTTCAAGGGGAGCTCTGTCATTAGGTTCTGGAGTTTTGCCAACCACACATCGAAAGCAACACTTCACATGGTTAACGATGTCACGTTCCATCCCAATCCAAAAGAACCTCTGTCTGGCGAGAGACAGCGTGCGGGCCTGGCCCTGATGACCAGCTGAATCATGCACTCCTTGGAGGACTTTGGCTTTTAAAGAGTCAGGGACAATAAACTGTTGAGTTGTCATATTCATTTGTTTGTCTTTCTTAACTCTGTAAATCAGGCCATCTTTAATGATCAGCTTAGGCCAATGTCTCAGCAAGTTCAAAACACCAGGTAACTCACTTGCTCGTTCACGTCTGGTGGGTCTTCTGTGACGCTGCATATAATAGAAAAGTCTGCCCAGCACACCATCCTGACCTTGTAAATTAGCAAGTTCACTCTTTGGCAGCAAGGCAGATTGATCAGTGTCACTGAGTTGCAAGACAGCTGGGTCAGTGGCCCTCATCTGACTGAAACCTCCAGACTCATGTGCCTCAAGAACAGCCGACACATCTTGCGATGTTAATGATGTCTGGGGAGTCGGTGAGGTCACCTCAGCATTGTCATCCGCGCACTCAACAACCAACTGACAGTTGGTCGTACAACGAAACGCATCTTGGACCGTTTTGTCCACCATGCCGTTCACCTGGTTAAGTAGTGCGGTATATGGTTCAGTTACAATGCGATGGCTCATGCATGACTGAACAAATGGTTCTCTACTCAAGGCATCAGCGACAACATTTTTGCTACCAGGAACATAGTTCAGATCGAAACTATAGGCAGCGAGCCTGGAAACCCACCGCTGTTCACACGCATCTAACCTTGGCTTGGTTAGTATGTATGTTAATGGGTTGTTGTCTGTCCAGACTGTGAAATGACGCCCTTTTAGCCAGTGGCTAAACTTGTCGCAGATTGCCCATTTAAGAGCCAGAAATTCCAAGCGATGTGCTGGATAGTTTAGCTGAGAGCGTGAGAGTGTCCTACTGGCAAAAGCCACAGGCCTAGCCACCTTTCCATCAGGAGGAAGCTGTGACAAAACAGCTCCAATGCCATCAAAAGAGGCATCGACTGCAAGGATGAATGGAGCATTAAAATCTGGATGAGCCAAGGTAACGCTACTTATTAACTCATTTTTCAAAGTTTTAAATGCTTCCTTGCACTCATCAGTCCAGTCAGATGGGGACAGTTTAACCTGACCCTTTTTGAATTTGGGTTTGTTGCCTCGTCCCTTTTTGTTTGTCACTCCAGGCTCAGCTACAAGGCCAAAGAGTGGTTTAGCTTTGACAGAGCACTTGCCAATAAAGTGATGATAATAAAGGACCATCCCAAGAAAGGATCTAATTTTCCTGGCACATGGTGTCTCACCATCAGGCTCCATAAGATCAGTTTCCTGTACCTCACTGATAGCCTGAACTTTACTGGGATCAGTGCTTACACCATCCTCACTTATCACATGACCCAAAAATTTCACTGACCTACGAAGGAAGTGACACTTTTTGGGAGATAGTTTTAAGTTATTTGCAGCCAGACGAGAGAAAACCATCTGGAGCCGATCAAGCGCAACCTGTTCAGATGGGGCAAAGACCATCAGGTCATCCAAATAACACAGCAAGCTAGTGAAATTTTGGTCCCCAAAAATAGACATCATCATCCGCATGAAAGTCGCGGGGCTGTTGGTCAAGCCTTGAGGCATCCTATTGTACTCATGCAGGCCAAAAGGAGACGAAAAGGCAGTAAACCTTTTGTCATCCTTGTGCAGTCTCACATTATAGAACCCTGAAGTCAGGTCCATGGTGGAAAAGAACACATTCCCACCAAGTGCAGCGAGGGCATCTGTTTGATGAGGCAATGGATGCGCGTCTTTAACGGTTCGCGCATTCAACCATCTGAAATCATTGCAGATACGGAGATCTCCATTCGGCTTAACAACCAGGACCAGAGGAGAGGAGTATTCGCTTTGTGATTTACGAATAATTCCCAACTCCTCCATTTCACTCAGAGCAGTGCGCAGTTTTTCATAATGGCAGGGCGGAACACGCCTGTATGGTAGCCTGAAGGGTTTGTCATCCACCAGACGTATTCTGTGCACAAAATCTGTAGCATCCCCACAGTCCATTTTATGCCGAGAAAAGATGTATTCATACTGCTGAATGATTTGCAGTAACTTATTTTTCCACTCGAGGGAGACTTCACAAGATGAGAGGTCCAAGTCCTGGAGTCCAATATCACTCAGAATATGAGACATCTCCTCGTCAGCTACTGGTTTTTTTACAGGGTCTTTGGTGTACTGTGTGTTGGATTGGATGCACTCAGGTTTGGTGAAGTCATGTACAGAAACACAAGTGGACACATCGGCAACTTTTGCATTTCTTCTCAGTGTGAGAGATTTTTCAGTTGGATTTACAATCTTGACAGGTACACAACCATCAGCATACAATGGCGCTACAACTCTCCCCACTAGAATTTGTCTGGGTCTGCACCTGGACTGAGTCGGTTCAATGATGACTGAACAGCCAACCAAAGAAACATCAGATGTAGGCAATTTGGCCCAAACTAAATGTTCAGTTAGGGGCTGGAGAGTAACAGACCTTTTGAGTTTGGCTGTGCCCACTTTGATGGGTTTCATGCCTGGGTCACAGGACATCGAATCTGACAGCAGAGACATTAAACAGGGCAATTTGTCTTTGTGAATGCCTCTCTGAGAGGAACAGTCAGTTGTTTCATCAAAAGAGACTTTCATTTGTGAAATGAGCCATCTGATAGCATTACTGCCCAATATCATTTCGTCAGATTGGCCCGGAACCACTAAGACAGGGATCAAGACATTAAAGCCAAAAACTGTTAGAGTGAGTTCATACAATGCAGAAGGTGTGACGACATGACCTCCACATCCAACAATAACAAAATCAGCAGCTGGCTTCTTATCCAGATTTGTGAGATAGCTTGAAAGTTTTGCTTCAGCTTCCTCACTCATGGTGCATGCCATTGATCCACTGTCAACCAAGGCTTTGAGGGAATGTTTGCCTCCAACAGTCACATCTGTGTAGAACAAGCTGTCAGTCTTAGAAAGTCTCTGAGGGGCTTGAACAATCAGTGTCTTTTGCGGTGGAATCTTGCTGCTGTAATTAGCGTACAGTGTCTCACAGTCATCATCAGAAGAATCCAAGGTGGGAGTGTCACTAAGACGATCTGCGCTGTCCTCCCCTCCACGCAGATCTTTTAGTTTTCCTGCTGGTTGTGGGAAGGTAGCTGATCTCTCTGACGGCAGTTTCGACTTGAATGACCAGGAAGATGACAGAAGAAGCACAGATTGTTCTGTCGGCAGTGCGTACGTGCAGTGTGAGAATTATCATTACACACAGAACATGGTATGTCATTCAGTCCTTTAATATTCGGCAAACGGCTTTTAACAAGTTGCCTTCGGTTGGACTGGGAGTTGCATTGGGCTTGAAGTAGCACTTTCTCCAACATGCCAATCAGTCTTTCCATAGTGGAATTGTCCGGGGCTACACATTGTTGCAGTTCCTGCTTATGAACAGATGTGGGCACTGTGCAGTCCACCTCTGCTCGGTTCACACTGATTCTGCTTTCTTTCTCAGCAGACCGCAGTCCCTTTTCCATGTGATACTCATCCAACACTTCCTGAACATCTTGTGCTGACCATTTTTCTATGGTCTTGGATCTGAAGGTGAGAGCTAAATCTTTACATGGACAGTTTCTGATGAACATGCGAGTAACTTCAACACTTGGATTGTCAAAGGTCTTACCCTGTTCTTTAAGTCGGTTAACAGCAACATCAGCTGCTCCATTCAATCTTAGCCAATATTCGAATGGATCCTCATTCTCTCTCGGCCGGGTGGAGTAAAAATCAGCAAGTGGTACGGGGGAGCACTGATCGGACCCAAAATGTTTGCGCAGAAGTGAATAGATGGCTTGTGGATTGCGCTGAACATCAATTCCACAGTTGCGTATTCCACACCTCACAACATCCCTTGCTCTGCCTCTAAGATGGATGAGGATCTCCTCAGCCTGGTGTTCTTGCTGCACACCACTCTTTTTTATGTAATTTCTCATTGAGTCCTCCCATTCATCAACTGTCACCGTGTCTGAACTCTCCCCTTTAAAAATAGGTGGTTCCTTCACCTGGCTTCTGGAGACGAGTTGGACCTGAGAAAGATCCAGTGAGCTGCATGGGACTTGATGGCTCTCATTTTGAGTTGTTTTAATTGCAGTTCCACTTGGGCTGCTTGAGTTCAGGTGTGCCATAACACTATCAGCTAGCTGTTGCCCTATTTGTTGGACAATAGTGCTCATCTGATCAACTAGCCCAGCATTATTAACAGGAGAATCTGGAATAGATGTGCTAGAACACTGAGGAGGTTGAATATTAGGACAGGTCTGACTACTGGGTGTAACAGTTTCCCCAGTCACCAATGAGTCATTTACAGTATGTACATCAAGTAATGGATTACCCAGTGTTTGGTCACCCAGTGAAAATGGAACAGGGGTGTTAAAGAACCCTCTACCTCTCCCAATACAGAGTGGAGTCACATTTGATTGTCCAAAATTACTGAAACTCATTTTGACAAAAGTCCAAGAGCATTCAAAAGAAATGTCCTTTCACAAGGATTTATAAACACACTCAGATGCGCTACTTAGACTTCCGTTGAAAACTCAGATGACACAGTGGAGCTCCAGCGACGTGAGGATCAGAAGTCACCAGCCCGGTCCGATGTAGTTCTGGACGAGTCACGGCACCAATGTGGCCTATGTGGTTCTGGTGGCTTCTATTGGTGTAGCAATGAATGACAAGGAGCTGCTCAAGTTGGCATCAGCGGTTTCTTTAATTCTCCATCTGCATTTTACAGAACGGGCATGGAGGTAAAGTCAGTCTCTGGCATACAACAAGCTCCTCGTCGGTGATCCTCATGGCTCTGAGGATTACCCATAATAAAGTAACTACAATAAAATCATTATAAATTACAGTGATCGCATAGTGGATTTTGTTTTACAGTAAAAGAACAACCAGTGAGTGTCTTATATAGAGAAAATAAAGTAACTAGTTAAAATATTCTGAAAAATAAAATAAAATGCTGACATTTTATTTACTGATGCCATTTTTATCTTTTAGTTTATATAACCTTAGAACAATGCAGAAACATAAATGAACTACATCATTAAATAAAACTGTTAATATAAAACTCAGACTCATGCCAACCATCTGCTACAGAAGATTTGGTAAAACATACCTGCATTTTACAGAACGGGCATGGAGGTAAAGTCAGTCTCTGGCATACAACAAGCTCCTGCAAGGAGGAGCCATAGTGTTACCGCGTGGGAAATTCCCACTGCACTTTCCCACGAACTAAACATTCTCAAACATGACAAAAACGACATAATAACAGAACTAGCGTGACTCAAACCGAACATATTTCAACAATATGCAAAAACGAAAACCATAAACACATTGCACAAAATGCATAAATAATATTTCTTTATGACATGGCAGAGACACGTTACCTCGTCGGTGATCCTCATGGCTCTGAGGATTACCCATAATACCCCGCTCTTTCTAGGTGAAGGCAATACAACTTTTTACCAGCAGATGGTACATTTTAGCAGGATTTAACCCGAACCATTTTAACTATGTTACACTAGCAGTAGCCGGCGGCGCATCTCTTTCTCGTTCAGAGGATTTTCCTTTGGCCTTGGACATGACGAAGTAAGTTTGAAAGAAATATTAACAACAGCAACAAAGAAAAAATGTAATCTTTATAAAGGAGATGGGGTTCTAAAAAGGTATAGAAAGCACAAATGTAGCAGCAGTCCAAGCGTGCGTCTACTCCTCACGCATTCCAACCGGAAGTCTCCGTCATTATTAACCTTTGTGCTTAATGTCAACACGTAAAGATTCATTGATGAGCAGGAAGCTGCAGAACTCGCTCCGCACACAGAAACATCCAACGCAACTCTCATCTCTAGGGAATAAAAAGTAAATCTTGATTCCTTCGACTTTCTGTTTCTTCATTTTCATGTCAGTCAGGTTTTTATTTTTATCACCTCTTCAGTTTTAGATGGAAAGTTCCCATTGGTCTCCTGGACATGCAAAGCTTGTAAACTTTGATTGATAAACCGGCGTGGGCCGCTGCAGTTTCCCATAAATTACAGGATAAAACATTGGTGATAAACGTGGGAAGGAGATGTCAAGGAGAAGCTTTTATATTACAAACTTAAAATATTTTTCTTTTTCAATCGTGCAGCTAAAGCTATGAAATAAATGCAGCTGATTGTGAGTAGAAAAGTAAAAGTGATTAAATATGTGGCTGAACATAAAAATAAAGATTATAGTTTATCTGCGGGATGAACATTTTTACTTCATTATTTTAAATGTGTGTGGGCTGCACAGTGGTGCAGTTGGTAGAGCTGTTGCCTTGCAGCAAGAAGGTTCTGGGTTCGATTCCCGGCCCCGGTCTTTCTGCATGGAGTTTGCATGTTCTCCCTGTGCATGGTGGGTTTTCTCCAGGTACTCCGGTTTCCTCCCAAAGTCCAAAAACATGACTGTCAGGTTAATTGGCCTCTCCAAATTGCCCCCAGGTGTGAGTGTGTGTGTGCATGGTTGTATGTCTCTGTGTTGCCCTGCAACAGACTGGCGACCTGTCCAGGGTGACCCCCGCCTCTCGCCCGGAACGTTAGCTGGAGAGGCACCAGCACCCCTCCCGACCCCACTGAGGGACAAGGGTGTAAGAAAATGGAAATGGATATTTTAAATGTAAAGATTAGGATCGATATCAGCCAATACTAATAATTTTTTTACGTATCGTATCGGTCCGACAAATAAACCCGAAGTGCTAAAAATCAGATATTTATTTTCATCGTGTTTCCATCTGCATGTCAAAACGGTGGTGAAATATATTTAAGATTGGTAAATATCGTTATCGGCAATATCAATATTAATCAATATTAATGTTGGATATTGACATCGGAGCAAAATATTATATCAGTGCATCCCTAGTGTAGCTGCATGGAAAAATTTAACACTTTCTCAGGATTTCATAGGAAAACAAAAGCTTGCAGTTAATGAAATAAAAAATTTTAGAGGGAAGATTTAGCTGAAAATTCAAAATATCTGAGCTGATTATGGGTTAAACTTGCAGCTGCCTGAATAAAGTAAATTTTAATTTTATTATTTTTAATAATAAAATTAAAAATGAAAACAAACACCATTTAAGTTTGACATTTTTAGAAAAGCACCAGATACATTCTCAGATTTTCATATTTAATTCCCTTTTTTGTTTTCTGCTTTTCTGAGAAGTTTACTTTTCAAACTACAACTAAATAAAATGTCCTATAATAACTGCAGTCAGTAGCATCTTTTAATTAACCTCTGTGGTTTATAACTTGATGTAGCTGAACAATATCTTTGTGAATTGAAATGTTTTGCATAAATTCCAGCTCATTTGACTGCAATCCTCAGACAGGTGGATCAGATTTAGACGGCAGCAGATTGATTTTATGTCCTGAGTTTCCATCCGCCGGGTTCTCAGCTTTTTACTGCCAATGCAAATTAAACAAGATAGTTCCACCTGTTTCCCTGAACGCTGTGGTTCAGCCTCAAACGGCGCTTTGCAGCTTTACTGTGACTCGCCTGAATTTAAAATGCTTACTGCACATTATGTGATGAGATATAATGTGGTACTTTAGGTATAATTTAGAGAATTCTAGCAATATTTCCATGTCGCATGAGAGAAAATTTAATTTTGTTAAATTCTGCTTAAAGCTGCAGTGTGCAACTTTAATAAAAAATGGTTTTTACACAGGGCTGCACAGTGGCGCAGTTGGTAGAGCTGTTGCCTTGCAGCAAGAAGGTTCTGGGTTCGATTCCAGGCCCCGGTCTTTCAGCATGGAGTTTGCATGTTCTCCCTGTGCATGGTGGGTTTTCTCCGGGTACTCCGGTTTCCTCCCACAGTCCAAAACATGACTGTCAGGTTAATTGGCCTCTCCAAATTGCCCCCAGGTGTGAATGTGTGTGTGTGCATGGTTGTGTGTCTCTGTGTTGCCCTGCGACAGACTGGCAACCTGTCCAGGGTGACCCCGCCTCTCGCCCAAAACGTTAGCTGGAGATGGGCACCAGCAACGCTCCTGATCCCATTAGGGGACAAGGGTGTAAGAAAATGGATGGATGGTTTTTACACATTTGTTAAAACTGTCACCATATCATGACAGTATAATATGAGACAGGTAATCTGTGACAAAATCAACCTCCTCAACCCTGAGCTCCTATGAAGAAAACATCCAACCAGAGCCAGGAGGCGGGTCTTAGCGCTGCCAATCATCCTCAGGAAAGCGCTGTTATGTGTGCTAATGGTGGAGGAACAACTCACTGTAACAGAAAAACCGATTATCTGCTAACTAACATGTAGCAGCAGCAAAGAGCAAGGGATGGAGTCATGATTGACAGCACTAAGACCCGCCTCCTGGCTCTGATTGGTTGTTTCTAGCTAGCACTGGGACAAGAGAAAGGAGCTAGATTTTTTTCACAGATTATCTCTCATATTGTACTGTTATGACCAAGTGACAGTTTAAACAAAAATGGTAAAAAGTTTAAGCTCCTTCACCTTCAGTGCTAACTGGAGGCAACCAATCAGATCCAGGAGACTTGATGTCTTGGTGCTGTCAATCACGATCTCATGCTGTGCTGCTCATCCTTCCTCCCCCTTCCCATTCTTGCTGATATGCTGCATGTTGTGAGTGCTATAGCTAGTTAGCATAGCCACTAATTATGCCAGATAAACAGTTTTTCTGTAACAGTAAATTGTTTCTCTGCCATTAGCACATTTAGCAGCGTTGATTAACAGCGCTAAGACCTGCCTCCTGGCTGTGATTGGTTGTTTTTGGTCGGGAGCGATGTTTTGGCAAAGCAGCTCAGGGAGGAAGTGGAAGAGTTTGATCTCTTCACAGATTATCTGTCATGTAGCAAACATATTTTTATTTATAAAACGTACAAACTGCAGCTTTACGTAAATCTCATAGTATATCTAACCACTGAGTGACAGCTGGTGTGATGTTTTCACAAATAGGAAGTCTGTCTCCACCGGGAAGGGACCCACGGCTGTGTGCGGCTCGTTTCCTGAACGATGTGAGGGATCCTCCAAAACAATAGAGGATCTCTGCGTGACGCACATCACTAGATTAGATGGAGATCTGAAAGTGTAACGTGGCTTTCCGTTTTGTCTGATGAAAGCACTTTGAATGCACCAAAACAGAGCTGGACAAATAAACCTGCTGTGCCACATATTTCTTTCTTTCTTTTTTTTTTATTACAAATTTATTTTCTCATCTTCAACTGAGCGAAAATTAATGCAGATGTTCTTCAGTATCTCCGATTTGTTGGAAAAAAGCTGAAAGTTTTTCTTTTTCTTGCAGGTTTTTGCTGAAAATGAGTTCATCTGCTTCGTCTGCGCCCAGCACCACAGCTTCTTCGAACACAACCTCAGTGACGAAATCTAGAGAACAAATTCTGATCCAGAGTAAGAACCAAGTTTACATTCTGCTCATGTTTTGGTTTCATTTCACTTTATGTCTGGTGAACTAGACAGTCCGTCGTGCATGCAGGAGAAAAT
Source organism: Poecilia reticulata (assembly GCF_904066995.2). Classification (NCBI taxonomy): domain Eukaryota; kingdom Metazoa; phylum Chordata; class Actinopteri; order Cyprinodontiformes; family Poeciliidae; genus Poecilia; species Poecilia reticulata. Next base: position 24,276,443 of record NC_088851.1, read on the forward strand.
ATTTGCTCTGTTTTGTTTACTTGTGAGTGATGCTGTCGGTGTGTTGCAACACTTGGTATGAAATCATTTTCATTTTGTCCTCATTGTGGCAGAATGTATTGATAAAAACTGATCAAATATGAAAAAAATCACAGCTTCTGCATTCAATAAGTACTTTTTAAATATTAATCTTCTCACATTGATGTAATTTGGCAGCATAGAGAAGAAAATTTCTTAGATTTGATTGATAAAATAAGAAAACTGCTATATTGAAGGTTCTATTTATGTGTCGCTGCAACTTTTAAAGCTTAAAAAGTCATTTTTACCATCAGTCTAATGAAATAAAACTTAAATGTTACAAAGATTTTTTTTGGGAAAAAATAGATTAATTTTTAAAGAACTATCATTTTATTTCTATTTTTATTATTTAAAATAAAGATAAACATAAAATTCAGCAAAAAATTATTTTTTCCATTGCATGAAATCTGGAAGATCCCGAGAAACATCTCTAAAAAATATATTATCTAAATAAATATGACTTTTAGCTACTTTCAGCATTGTTTCTGTACAAATTCAACACAAATATTGCTGAAAAAACTTGTAGTTTGTAAAAAATCACCATGTTATTTCTATTTTTTATAACTTAAAATAAGGATAATTATAAAAAATTTGCTAAAACGAAGACGGATTTTTTTTTCTGTGAGATGGAAAAAAAATAAAACTTCCAGATTCCACATCATTTTTGCAAATATGGCAGGAAAACTGGAAAAACACCTCAGTTTTTGCAAAAACTTGCATATATATTTAAAACCATTAGTTAAATCTTTTAGCCAAAGTTATAAAAAAGCCACTTTCAGCTCCAGACCCCAGCAGGAAGTTTGAGCCTCTAAACAGCCAGAGGATAAAATGTGATTTCTGCAAATGTAAGTGAAAAGCAGCCGTTCGTCAGGCTCACGTCTGTTTCCGGTTCTCAGGCTCTGGGGCTATGATTGCTGTCATTGTCATCGGCATCATCATCATTCTTGCTCTTGTTCTCATCGTCCTGAAGACGTACAACAGGTAAGATGACATTCCTGCATATTGATTATCCAGAGCTGCATCTATTTTTACCACTTCAGGGAGAACTGGATGCCTTCTGCAGCGTTCAGGCTTTTCATCAGGCCCAGAGAGAAATATCTGATTTTTTCTGTTGCCCTGATGAAGCAACTTTTCATCAAGATTAATAAACTTGTTTTGAGTCAATAATTCTTGGGTATACATTTTTAAAATGTCTTGTAATAAGTGAAAAAACCTGCCAGAGGAAACACTATTTTTTGTGAAATAAATATTAAATTGTTTACTTAAAATAAACTTCCATATCTTTATTAAAAAGCTACTTGTAAGTTCATTTTAAGTTATTTGAATGTTGGATATTTGCATTAGAAACTAGACAAAAATGCTTGGAAAGATTTTGTGTTTTTCCAGTGGAGAAAGTTTAATATAATATATGCAGTGGAAACACAGTTGGGGTCGTTGAAAAAAGGATTGTATTTAACAACTCAGAAATTTTTAGAATAAACTCAGAAATTAGCTAGAAAAAACTTGGACATTTCTGAGTTTCAAGAGTCAAATTTTATTTATTTTTTGTTAAAAATTTCAGGGATTAATCTAAAAAATTTCTGATTTTTTTCTAGCAAATTTTTTAAATTTTTTTTTTTTAATTCTAGAAAATTTCTAAGATTATTCTCAAGATTTCAGTTGTTTTTTTTCTAGAAATTTTTCAACTATTTAAACTCAGAAACATCTAAAAAAAAAGTTGTAAAAGTCAAAACTTCGGACATTTCCTAAGTTTAAAAAGTCTAAAATTTTCAGAATTTTTTTTTGAATTTTTTTTTTTTTTAGATTAATCTAAAAATTCACTCATAAACAACGGCCCTAACACACCTTCATACTTATTTGATTTCTTACATTATTGTACTATTAAAATGTCGAGATGTTTGCAGCCTGGTTAGAAAATTCGTATTTTTTTGCTCGTCAGACGGACTCATGAGTCCAGACTGCTGGGGGGCCGGGCGGGCTCCAAACCTCGTCCGAAGACGTCCCAGTCCACGTTTAACGGCAGCGTTCCTCTGAACAGCCTGGGGGTCAGCTCCGTGTCGGGCAGCATCACCCACTCCAACCCGGTGTCCGAGGACGGCTTCCAGCTGTCCAGAGCGGACGGGAATCACTCCGAGCAGTTCAGCACCACCAGCGACTACAGCGAGTCCACTGTGGTCACCGTGCACGACACGCCCTCCCCACTGAACACATAGCAATCAGCTCCACTGGCCGAGGTTTGAATTCAAACCAACACGACTTGACTGAACCCTGCGGGAATCTTCTTCAGCCTGGAAACTGGAGTGCTCAGATTACAGGGAACAAACTGTGGATTATGAAGGAAGTGTTTTCTGAGAAAACATCAAGGGAATGGTTCTCAACGTTTTCTACAAACATCCGTGAACTTGTTCGCTGCTCACTAGTTTGGAAACAGAATGATCACGTAGGAAGCAGTTATGGATTTAGTAGATGACAGTGTAACAGATTTAATTCCCATCATTCTGTCTTTGTGTTCTCCTCACAGATTAGCTTTAGGTTTACAGGAAGTAAATACGTATTTCAATGAAGAATCAATGAAGATGTTTTGTTTAGCATCTGTCAGCAAAACCCATTGATGTGAATCTTTAATAATTTGACACTAAAGTATTTTGCACTTTATTTTCACTGCTCCTTTGTCTTTGTTTTTGTTTGTCTTTCTTTTTGAGTCTTGATTATAATAAAAAAATACAATGTTTTATGTTTTAACCAAGGATTTAATTTCTCCAGAAGCATTGTGATGCACTCCATATAAATAATAGATGGAGTAGAATAAGTATGAATCCCTTTATTGTTGCTTAGTAATCAGAAAATATCCCAAAATTAGACTTTCCTACAAGAAACGGCTACAAATTCAGTTCTATAATACACTGCCAAATTTAATAAATTAGAATATTATTGAAAAGTTAATTGGTTTTAGTGACTTGTTTCCTTAAGTGAAACAGATTACATAGATTAATCACATAGAACAATATTTTCAAGACTTTATATTTTCTTAATTATGATGATTTTCTTCTCAAAACTAATAAAAACATTGCGTTTAACTTATTAAATCAGACCAATAAAAATAAACATTTTTAAAACAGAAACGTGGTCTTAATAAAAACGTACCTGCCTAAAGGTTGTTACTTTCAAAACATAGTTTTAAACTGACAAAAAACTCTCATAGGCATGTATGTATGAATAAGAATATATATATATTGGTTTGTTTACATGTCAGTTATGTGATTCAATAAATTACACAAAGAGTCATTAGCAGAGCAGGCTGTTTGGCAACTGCAGAGGCAATTTGACTAATTTTAACTCTGCTGGTTGACAAATACAAATACTGCTGTATTTAAATGCAAATATTGCTGTGATTATTGTGCAATTTAATTATTGGATTTAACAAGACTCATTAATTTCCAAGTGTGCCACTAAAAACTAGACAAAATGGCTAGAAATCAATTCCCTTCCATCTACAAAGAAACAGTTTTGGATGACCTGACCCTTAAAAATGTAACGTGTAGCGCTCAAAGTGAGCTGCAAGAGGATAAATTTATTCAGCCAACGATTGTTTAGGAGTTACTGCGCCCTCTAGTGGAGAGACTTGGCTACACAAGCACGAATGGTACATTCATGGGTACAAGTTAAAATAACTAAATGACATTTAGTGCAATAAAAATAAAGTCGACGTAAAACTGATATACATATTTCAACTGGTTTTATATTTTTAAAGTATAATCTTAAACACCATACACAGTTTACGTGAGAATATAAATAAATGTCGGTTGGTTTAAAAATATTAACGAACAACCAGAGTGATCTTGAACGCAACTTTTAGGCGACTAAGATGCAGTTGACGTGACGATGGTGACCATAGGTGAGTGGAATCGGTTCGATTGGTGCTGTTTTAAAATACTATTAGCCATATTTATAGTTGTCATTGGATTCGAGTTTATTCAAACGTTCAACTTTCTTTTTAGCTAGCTGGAAAGCTAACACAGACGATGCTAAGGAAGTAGCGCAGCTCTTCATCAGGTGTAGCGAGTTGCTAACTTCCTGCTTGTTGTTTCTGACGCTGTAGTTAGCGACCCAGTCGGGTATTTCACTATTTCTAACAAATCTGGCTTTTATTCGCTCTATTTTAAAAATGTTTAATGTGTGTTAAATTGCTTCGTAGTCATTATCGATTCTACATTTTGTAATTTTTAAATCTAAAGAGAAATTACTCCACGAAACAGTCTTTTGTGAAAAATGTTTATGAAAACTCTAAAAAGCATACAATTTCCAAAACTCAGATCGTTTTTAATTTTAATTTTTCTTATTCAATACACAGTTGTGTTTTTGAAAACAGAAAAGGGAAAATTGTGAAAACTTCCTTCAGTTTGCAAAAGAAGGAAAAAGAGTCATTTTAGTTTTGTTGCTTTTAGCTTTTTCATTATTTATGATTTAAAAATATTGTAAACAAACTATTTTACTTAGTCTGTCAGTAATGAAACATATTCCGTGCAGGTTTGACTTACGTAGCAGATGCTGCTTTCATTTTAGCTCCATTTTCAGTGAACTGCAGTGTATTTTTGCTGTGTGATAATAAATTAACCGTGATGCTGGGATGTGACGGTGTTGTGTGTTTGAAGCGGAGGTGCTGAGTTTGGTGCTGGTGTCGCTGCTGTGGGGCTGCACAAACCCTTTCCTGAAAAAAGGTTCAGAGGGGATAGAAAATGTGACAGAAACCAACCGAGTCTGTCAGCTGCTCGCTGAAATCAAGTTTCTCCTTCTAAACATAAAGGTTTGGTGTAAAACTCTGAAATGTTTCCTGTTTAATTGTAATCTTTATTGTCATTTGCTGAATGATAATAACGTATTTTTTATTTTTTTTAGTATTTGGTCCCATTTCTAATAAACCAGAGTGGTTCTCTGGTTTATTTTTATACGCTGTCAACAACTGGTAAGAAACGATTCAGAGGTGATATGACTGATGTCTCATGTGTACAATGTATAATGGCTATTTTAGATTAAAAAAGGAAATTTATGCCAAAAAAAAGACAATCTCTGAAGTCTGCTAGAAAAAAACTCAGAAACTTTTAGATTTATCTCAGAAATTTTCTATAAAAATGACATTTCTGAGTATGAAAAGTTTAAGGTGGTTTTTTTTTTTGTTTTGTTTTTTTATCAAAAATGTCCACGTTTTTTCTAGATAAAATTTGTTTTTTTGACTTTTCAAACTCAGAATTTTCAAGTTTTTCCAGGAAACATTTCTGAGATTATTTTATTCTTAAAATATTATATTTTTTCAAGAAAATGTTTGACTTTTGAAACCCAGAATTTTCTAGACAATTTCCGAGATTATTCTCAAAATATATATTTTTTTCTATCCAAATTTTAACTTTTCCAAATTAGGAATTTTTCCATATATTTTTTTCTTCAAATTTTTGTTAGATCAATCTCAAATGATTATTTTCTTTTCTCACCAATTTTTGACTTTTCAAAGTTAGAAATTTTTTCTTGAGAAATTCAGGGTTTTTTTTGTTGTGTGCAAATTTTTTACTTTCTTTTCAAACTCAGTTTTGTTAATCTAAATGTTTTTCTTGAAAATTGATTAAATAAAAAAAATTCTAGCAAAATTTTGACTTTTCAAACTGGAAATTTCCATGCAATTCTTTCAAAAAAAAAAAAAAAAAGTTAATACATTTCTGAGATTTTAAGCGGACATTTCCTCCTCTTTTTACATGTAGAATGACCCTAATATGCTGCCAAACAAACAAACACAGCTCAATAAATCAGAGCCTTTTCCATCCAGATTTGTCTCTTGCTGTTCCTGTGGCGAACTCTCTCACCTTCCTTTGCACTCTGCTGACGGGAAAGCTGCTGGGGGAAGAGTTTGGAGGCAAACGTGAGTCATGTGTTCTTTGCAGCATCTATTATTCACCGTTTTCTGTCTTCATGCGTCAGTAAAAATGTTTTTCCTCCACTTGCTTCTGCAGGGGCCGTAGTGGGAATGTTCCTCACGATGACAGGCGTCACTCTGTGCGTTATAAGCTCCATTGAAGCCAAAGATACTGACAGGCACAACGAGAGCCAACCTCAGCTCCGATGGAGATAAAGCAGTTGTTGAAGAAAAGGAAAGCAAAGCTGCATCTTTAGCAGGACTGGAGGCAGAAAACGTCTTGGAAGGACAATCTCTTCCAGATTTACTCATGTTGGACTTCAAAAGGAGGAAGAGGACAGGATTTATGGAGCTCACATAGAAAAAGATTTCTAGATTTTACTTCTGTGGGAGACGACAAAACTGTTTGAAAATGACATTTTATACGTCAAGCTGTAACTAACTAACTAAATAATTTCCTCTTTTCCAAAGTCGGGTCAAGAAACACTAATAAAACCAGCTGATAATGATCTAAATGTTCTTCAGTCTCTTCTGAATTTCTGTGGATTTCCTGTTTGTTGCTCTGATTTTGTTACATTAATGATTAAAATATTTTTGGTGTAATTACCAATCAGTTCATCCTTATTTCTGTTGGCAAATATTTCCAATAATCTATTTCAAATGAAGGGTTAAGATAACAATTTAGTGAATCTCATTTATTTAGCTGTAAATTAAAATAAAAACAATTCACTCCATATTTATTTTTGATTAAATATCAGACTTTAATACATAAATATGACTAAGTAGCCTTTATTTTTTAAATTGCTGAGTTGACTTTAAGAAACGTTAAATTAAAAGGACAGCTGACATACACGGATTTAAGACACAAAGGACTTTGTCACTTTAAATGTCATATTTTAGTACTAAACTACTGAGGAAAGTCAAGCACATCTAATTTTTATTTGATTCAAACAAAAAAGTATATATTCTCATGTATTAAACTAACAATTTGCATACGATGAAAACATCTGACTTTTCATGCACTGTAGATGGGAAATGATGCTCTCCTTCCTGCCAAGACATGAAAACAAAAAACCCAGAAAAAATAAAGACTAATCCGTAAAAATTATATTTCAAGGGTGGAAAATTCTAGAAATTCAAGAATATTTGCTTTGAATGAAGAAGAGTGAACAACAATGGCATATATAGGAAAATGAAAAACGTGTTAATGTTTGCATGATCTCCTTGGACTATTTTAAGTTGGATTAAGATGCAGGACTGAATGTTGGTTCCTGCTCCTTTTAAACAGGATGAACAGATTAAATAATCTCACTTTCAGCAGGTTTTTCAGAGATTTGTTGGATTTTGATTCATATTTATGTCTTATGATAAAAAAAAGACAAAATACAAACAAATCTTACTTTTCTCAGTGTCACAGTTTAGATACTACTCATTCAGTCAGAGACGGCATTAAGCGTCCTGCAGGCTCTTCTGTCACAGGAAACCATTAAAACCAGTAGAAGAGCAAAGTTTCTCCAGGATTTTATAGATGTGCAGTCGGCAGAGTCGCCTGCTCTTCCCTGATCTTCCCCTCCGAGTGGGACGGTGACGATTTCGGCTTCAGCTCAGCCTCTTTCTAAACACAAAAACAGAAACTGTTTTCTACAACGCTGTACAAGAGCCACTGTTTTTTTTTTTTTGTTTTTTTTTTTTTACAGGTAAGGGTAAACTTTTGCAAAGAAACTCAGGAATTTTGAGATTAATTTCAGAAAACTTCAAGGAAAAACTTTTTGAGGTTGAAAAGTTAATTTGTGAGAAATTTTTACATTAATTCCAGAAATTTTCAAGAAAAATGTGTGAATTCTAAATTCATAAACTTAAAAAAATTAAATTTCATATATATAGAGAAAACATGGGGAATTTCTGAGCTCCAAAAATATATTTATTAAAATGTTGATGTATTTCACAAATTTTCAAAGAAACCTTTCTAGTTTTTCTTTTTAAATATGTGAAATCTGAATTTGTTTTTCATGAAAATTGACAACTTTAAGGTTGTTTTGTTTTGAAAACTTTAAAAAATTTAATTTCTTTTAAAGATTTTCTTTCTAAAGTATCTGAAATTAATCTCAATTCCCGTTTTTCTCACAAATGTACAACTTTTTGAGCTCAGACAATGTCTTTATTTTTTCTTGAAAATTTCTGACATCTCCAAATTTTAGAGTTTATTAGTGGAAATGTACAGTCCGTGGTCTCGTTGCAGACAGACTGACGTGTGGGTGTTTATACCAGGATCTGAGCTGCTGTTCAGATGCTTTCACCTTTCATACAGAAAAAAATTATCCATAAAAACGACCCAGTTAAACAGGATTCATTTGGTGATTTAAACACCCACTCTCTCACTCTACCTGCTTTCCACTCGCCTCCTGTTGATGCTGCTCGCTCTTTTCTGCATGTCTCAGGAAATTGATGTTTTATAGTTAGAGAAACATCATGCATTGTTCTTTTAACAGTAAATAAATAGATGTATTTAGAGAAAACCTGGGATTAGGTGTAATCACGTTGAACAAAGAGTTATTTAAACGCTGCCCACCTGTGGGGAGTTCTGCACCGGAGCCTCCGTGTTGCTTAAGTCTTCATCTTCAACTGTTTCTGCAACTGTCTTTAGGGAAACAATGAGAATCGGATTAAAATTTTATCCAAACCTCTGGCTTATGCCTTTTTTACTGTGACGTATCAGAGCCATTGCAGATGGAAAAACTGAGTAAATTTGCACCAAAATATCTTCTAGAAAAAAAAACAAGAAAATGTTTGAGTGGGAAGAGTAAAAAAATGCTAGAAGAAACTGAGAAATAGTTTGATCTCAGAAATGTTCTGGAAATTTTCAGAAAATGTTCAACTTTTGGAACTCAGAAAATTTGCAAAAGTCAAATATTTTCTTGAGATTAACAAGCTCTTTTGATTCTCAACATTTCTGTTTTTCTTTTTCTAGTAAAGGTTTGACTTTTTAAGTCCTGAAATGTCCTTGTTTTTTTTTTTTGTTTTTTTTTTAGAAATTTTCTGACATAAATCTGAAAATTTCTCTTTTTTCCAGCAAATTTTTGACTTTTCAAGCTCAGAAATTTCCACATTTCAAATATTTTCTTGAGATTAACGAGCTCTTTTGATTATTCTCAAAATTTCTAATTTTCTTTTTCTAGTAAAGGTTTGACTTTTTAAGTTCTGAAATGTCCTTGTTTTTTTGTTTTTTTTTAGAAATTTTCTGACATAAATCTGAAAATTTCTCTTTTTTCTAGCAAATTTTTGACTTTTCAAGCTCAGAAATTTCCAAATTCTTTTCTAGAAATCCTATGATTAGATTAAGCTCAAAATTTCTGAGTTTATTTCTAGTTTATTTTCAACTGTTCAAGCTTAGAAATGTCCTTGTTTTTTCTAGAAAATTACTGAGATTAATCTCAAAATGTCTGATTTATTTTGGCGAAATTTGCTCGTCTTGTTTTTTCATCAAACACCTTGCTGCCTTCCAGGTAGCAGAAACAGTTTCATGAGTTTTATTTCACTGTATTTCAGACACATTCTGACGTAATGAAACATGGATGCCGACCTGATCAACAGGAAGCTCTGTAGCCGTATTCTCGTCCTCCTGCACCTCCTCTGCACCGTGAGCCTCCTCTCTGTTTGTCCGTTCCTCTGCTTTGAGCACACCTGGCTTACCTGTAACAAATATATATATGTATAATAGAATTCCACAATAAAGGTTTCTGCTGGTTTTCAACTTGAAACGGTTGGATTTACTATATTTCTACATATTTTTAGTGAATAATTCTGTATCAACCATAATAAATGAAACACTGACCAACATTTTTGATTAAATGTAAAGTTTCAATTGTTACCTTGTGTTTTATGACATTGTATTTTTGTTTTTATAATGTAAAGCACTTTGAAATGCCTTGTTGCTGAAATGTGCTGCACAAATAATAATCTGCAGATGGAACAAGTACATTTTCATCAACATTTAGGAATTATTTACCTGAAGCAAGCTCCTATATCTTGCTGAATAGTTATTTGTAAATTAGTTTTGTCTTATTTTAAGTGCAGTTACATATTTGCAATAGAAACAAGACCAAAAATACTTTTGTGTTTTTGCAGTGCTGCATGTTAATTTTGTCTTTTACATTTGTTTCCTTTGACAGATAAAAACCCAAATAAAAAACACAAATGTGTGATGTTTCAATGCGACAACGTGGTAAAATGTTCCGAGGGGTTTGGGTCAGATTTAGCAGCGTTCGTCACCAGGTCCGTCAGTGAGCAGCGGTCTGCTCTGCGTTCTGTTCTTGTGAACGTTAACGGTCCGGGCGAAGTATCCGGACGCCTCGTCCGCTCTCTCCCTCCTGCTCAGCCGCTGCGACGCCTGAAGAGCTGCAGCTTCGTCTCCTGTTGACTTCACCCTCCGGCCATCGGACTGAAAGTCAGGCTTACAGCTCAATATACATTCTGATAGAAATATACAGATTTACACCTGAAGTTTCTCTCTGAATCGTTTGTTAAGCTAATATAACAAGCAGCCGCAGCATCAGCTAATGAAACAGAAAGAGCTTCTCCTTATTTTATAACTTTATTTCTTGAATTAATACGAGTTACAGAAACATTTAATTTGTGTTTTTGAATTAAATTTGAGTTACCTCTGGGGAGTCGAGGAGAGCTGAGTCACTGTACCGGTCTTCAGGACCGCTTCCTGCTTTTCTGTTCTGAGAGAAAAACAATAATTTGACTGAAAAATATTCACAGTTTACCTGCACATCTCTACAGAAACTTGACTTCATACTATTCTGCTTTATGTTTCCTCACTAATGCCTTGTTTTTTCTGTGACAGCGTATTAGGGCCATTAAATATATTTAAAAAAGTAGGAGTAAATTTCCACCAAAAGACTAAAATTTTGAGTTTAATCTCAGACATTTTCTAGAAAAAAACATGGAAATTGAGGGAAAAATTTCAACTTTTCAAACTCAAAAACGTCCTTATATTTTTCTAGAAAATTTTTGAGATTAATTTAATAAAAAATTGTTTTTACTTTTCAACCAAAAACTTTGTTTTGGTTTTTAAAAAAATTCTACAATTTTCTCTAAAAATATTTTCATGTTCATTCTAGAAAATCTACTGAAATCTACCAATCATACTTTCCACACATCACTGTAGGCTGTACTCTTCTATTAAATGCTCATTCATAATAAAATAAGGCAACTAATTAAATGTCTAAGGTGATTTTTTAACCTGTGTTCTCCTCAGCAGTTTCCTCTTCTCAGGATAATGTCTAAAAACAACAAAAAGGAAAACCATTGCGTCATTGCTGCTTAGTTTTCCAGTTTTCTGATGCTTCATGGTGGAATCATCTCCAGACACATACAGATTATGTAAAATACCTCTCTGCAGCTTTTGAAACCAGCAGCTCCACATATGGAAGTTTCTTGAACCTTTCGGTTCCCACAGCAACGTAGCAGCGGCCGGTCTGCAGCTCCCCGGCCGAGGAAACGGAGACTCCATCCAGAGAGAACAGCCTGCAAAGAAACGGCACCAAAACCCGGCGTGTTACGTAAAAAAAATTAATATCTGCAAAAAAATAAGGACATTTCTGAATATAAAAAGTCAAGAATTTGCTAGAAAAAATTCAAGAGTTTAAGATTAATTTCAGAGAAAATTCCGACGATGAAAGGGTCAAATTTGCTACAAAAAATTAATAAATTTTAAAGATTAATCTCAGAAATTTTCTGGAAAAAAACAAGGAAATTTCTGACTTTGAAAAGTTGAGAATTTGTGAGAAGAAAACAGAGAAATTCTGAAATGAATCTCAGAAATATTCTAGAAAAAATTTGGAAATTTCAGAAATCTGAAATTTTTCAATTTCAAAAGTAATTTTTTAAAAAAGTTTTTCAAACTCAGAAATTCCCTTTTTTTTCTAGAAAATTCCTGAGATTTTTTGCCAGAAACGTACAACTTCTTTTCTATGTGGCCGTAACACGACGCTGCATGTTTGCATTCGGAGGACTGCGTGTTGTGCTCTGCCTGACCTTCGCACCGCTCCAGTCCGTAAGCTGACTTTCTCGGTGATCAGACTCAGGATCTGATCCAGGTCCTGCTGCAAACTCCGAGGAATGATGAACCGGAAAGGTGGACACAGAAGATCTCCATTACGGAATACACTGACAGGGACGTTAAAAAGACAGGAATACATTTAGAAAAGTTTCCGGTGATAAGATACTGAACTCAATTTACTTTAAGATAAGAGTCAAATTATGTATTATATCAGTGATTAAGTGCAAAAAACTTCTTCTCTGCAGGTAAACTCCAAACTTTAGTTTCTTCACAGCACTGGTTGACAAAGACTTTTATGTTTTCATCTTAATTTTAATTCATTCATTCAAGTTTGAAATATGAATTGATTCTGTTCAATCCATCATCCAAAAAAGGAAGCATGGTGGTGGTAGTATCATGGTGTGGGGAATCAGAGTTTCAACATGAAATATTTCAAAGTAAAAAAGAAGTGATTGTGGGTCTGAAAAACGATTTCAGAGGTTCTCCTTTGGGGTCAAATTTGTTCTAGAAAAATTTTTAGTCTGTTATTCCAAGTAACGAACAAGTAACGAGAACTTGCTTGCATAATATAAGGCCAAACACATGGATAAAAAACTTAAATTATTCATTATTGCATTTTCTGTTAAACAAAAAGTAAATTTGTAATTGAAAACGTCAACCTAAAAACATGACAAAGAGTTTTCATCTTCATCAGTTCTATGAATCTACTGGAGTAAAATGTGGAGATATAAAGTTTTAACAAAGCAAATGCACACCGCACTTTTCAGATTTTATTTGGGGGGGGGAGGGGTGGACAACTTTGTACTGTTTTCGTTACCGTTGAATATTTATGAACTACTTTGAGCCTTTCACAAAAAATAAACTATTTTGAATTTTGTGATCGTCAGATAAGAAAATAGGAAAAAAGTAAAAAGAGTGTAAAAGATTTATCAAACATACTGAATAATGCAAGGAACAGGAATGAACTTCCTCCATTTGGCTGAAACGTTGGGCCTCTGGATGACTTTTACCTGGAGGCGATATTTAGAAAATCAAATGCAGAACATCACAGTCTGGCAGTCTGATCAATTTAAACGCCACTCATCGCATTTACGCCGCCTCCACTCTCCAGATCCATATCCACCCCAGCAAACTCACTTTCCCCAAACGCATAATGACTATTTAGATATTCTGCTCGTCTAAACTCAAGAGCGGCAGCCATGGAAACTACGCTCGCTCTAAGAGTCCTTAGATGGCATATTTACTTACCGTGTCTGATTTGAGTTATCCTCTCAAAGATCTTTCACATAAAAGCAATCAGACGCAAATATGTGGCTGATATCAGAACAAAGAAGCCGTTCTGTATTTCTGTGAGGTCGCACTCGTTTTATTAATTCACGCCCAGTCTGAGCATCAAACCAAGCCTGCCTGGACTCGCACATGGCCCTGATAGGATTGTGTGAAAAGCGGATTAAATGGACACACACACACGTTTATTACACTTCTCCACGGTAACCACAACACTGGCATGTAAGACTTTAAAACCTAATGACTCTGGTTAAAAATCCAAATGAAAGAGTCACACATTTATTCCTGAATGTTTTATGGTTTTCACCAAACACCAACAAATTACGACCAAGAGCAAAGAAGCGGATCAGAGTACAAACAAGAAGCAAAACACAAGAGTTTCTCTTCTTACTCTTTAGTTTAGTTTGCAAAAACCTGCAGAAAAAAAGGATTCAGTTGTAACTCAGAACTTTTTTCTGATAAAAACGGGTTCAATCTGCAAGGCTAATCTATTATCCACCTGTAGTTAAAGACTCTATAGTAATTCAAGGGGAAAATGAGAGGCGCAGTAATGATTAGCCCACTTTTCAAGCAATTTACATGACAACCGCTGACATCAGTGGTACTGCAAGCACAAAAGGCATTTACAACTGATAGGCAAATAAGAGCTTATCTCAGTAATTGAACACATTAAAAAGACTTTCATATTTGATTTATCTAGTTTTTAGATGCAGTAAGCAACATAAGTGCTGAAGAAATTAACATTTTTCCCCAATCAAAATATTTCTAATAGGGTTTTTATATGACATTTTGCAGCAGAGGTTAATAACAACTCAAGCAGTTGATGTAAACAAAGAAATTGAGACAAATATGACTGCAGATTAAATTATGTGCTAATTGCTCGCTGCACAAGACTCCACTGACGAAAAAAAAGCTCAAGTTTGGTTGAAGTTTGCTGCAAAACATACTGGGAGAACATATTTTGTTTGGATGTCATTGTACACACCAGGTTTGTGATAGGAATGCTAACTTTTTGTTTTCAGCATATGGTAATTAGGCAGGACTCGTGTACGAGAAGGAGAAATGTGCCATGACATTGTTGACAAAACAGACAATGATCCCAAGCTAACAGCCAAGAAAACTCTTGGTTAGTTTCACAATAATAAGAAGATGAAGAAGCTGGAATAACCCAGTTAATCCCTGATTTCAATCCAATTGAAAATATATGAGAAGAACTGAAGATCTCAATAACCTTTGTGATTTAAAAACAATAACATACTTTCAAAAGTGTCTTCAATAATTCCCCTATGTCCCATTCCACTTCAGCTCTCTTAAAGGGGACCTATTATGCTTCCTTGAATAGGTTAGGATAGATCTATGGTCTACACAAAACATGTTCATTACACTTTTTGCACAAAATTATTCTTAGATAATGAGATTTCAGTTTGTTCAGTTCATAACGAACCTCTTGGCCTCTTGTCACTTTAAATGCAAATAATCTGCTGTCGGCCTCGCCCCCCCAACCCAACGTTTACACTCGCACGTGACAATGGCTGCAAACAGATGCACAATTATACAACCGTGCATCTCTGAAGAGCAACAGTGGAGCCTCGTGCACAATCAACAAGAATGCAGCAAGTCAACAACAAAAATACTTGTCTTTTCCAGCAGCCATTGAAATCCAGCTGACCGAGCGTGCTGGAGCTCAGCTTGGGTTGCTAGGTAACGGGCGGAGTTCTGCTGGGGTTGCTAGGTAACGGGGTCTGCTGATTTGTGACGTTACGTTATGGAGGTTGTAACATCCAGAAAGTTACAACCTCTGGATCTAGTTTGGTTTTCTGAAACAAAAATGAACTTACTGCCAAACAATGGTTGTGTGGAGTTTTTAAAGTGCTTGGGCTGTTTTTAGAAGACAAATGAAAGTGTAAAAATGTTCAAAATGTGAATTTTGTCCCCTTTAACTTTATTTCTGAGTGATTTTACCACCTGTATGAGTTACTTTGCATTAACTTAATGTCAACAGGATGGAAAAGGTTAATGTGTTCAATACTTTACTTGCCTTGTGCTGCAATCCCCTCAGTTAGAGTGTTGTTAATGAGTGATGGACAGTGCAGGAGGCCTACCTGTGCTTCATTACGAGCTCCAGGCTGCTTTTTTAACCCTGCATGCAGATAGCTGTAACAAAACAGAAGATGGTGATGTTTTCTGGGAGATTAAGAATCAGAAAGTTCTCCGATAGAAATGTTTTTAGTACTCACTCCAGTTTCTTGAACCTCTCGAAGCCGGCAGCGACGTACTGCGCTCCCGTCTGGAGGTCCTGGAGGTCTGAGACCCTGTGGCCCTGCCGGGGGGTGTACAGGGTCCGGACAGCCAGCGGGGCGCCGATGCTCTGGGTCACCTCATTCAGAAAGGCCTCCATGGTGGCCACCTGACGCTGGTTGACCACAAACCTGCGTCCGCCGAAGAAGGGGTCTCCATTCCTGAACACCACCACGTTTTTGACAGGCGCAGCAGAGCTGGCAGCCATCTCTGAGCGACATCCATTTATTAAAGGTAAATATTAAAAAACTCTCACCACACATCTATTCTAAATCCCAAAGCAGCACATTGAACTCTCTGAAAACATTGTTCAGCAGCTGATTACCTCTGATTTAACTGCAGCAAACACTGTTTAGTGACAAACCTACAGGAGGACGAGGTTCAGCACAGCCGGACGTGGAAATCGATCCCTTCTGCTGCTGTGGTCCGTCTAGACTCCCGCTCCCCACGTTCTGCTCCGATCTCTGCCCCCCTCTCTCGCGGACACTACTACTACTTTGACGGCGGTGAGTATTTCCTGGTTGCCATGGCAGCAGGGCCAACGAGGGCTGGCTCTGTGGGCCAAACCATCGACAGAAACCACAACAAAAGCGAGTGACAGAGGAGGGGAGAGTGGGTGGGTCTCTGCGCTGTGGGCTGAATCAATAAGATAACCGCCACACCTGTTCATGTGTTCTCCAAAAGCAATTATTAAATAAGTTTGGGACACAAAGAACATTCAAATACAAAACTATCAACAGGTTTCCAGACCCGCAGCTCCGATAGGATGTTTAAAAATACATTCATAATGGGTATAAACTTCATTAATCAGGAGTTTTAATTAGGGCTGAAACTAATTGATCATTCTGATGATTAACCGATCAATCGTATAAAATATCTGAATATTGTGCAGATTTTTCATTCAACCACCAATTCAGTTTTTATGCGACAATAAAAATACATGCAGATAAATAATGCAAAACCTTATTAAAAAGAGAAAATAAACATTTTATGACTAAAACTCATCAACACAGCATTCCTTTAGTGTATGATTGTAGCAAAACATATTTCTAACATCAACATGTGAAAAGTTACATTAACACAGCGCAGGGCTAATATGATAATTATTTTTGTTGTTAGCTGATTAATTGGATAGCAAAAGATGCTTACTAGGATTTATTCTGTTACAGAATTTGAACAAAATTAAGCTAAAACTGACAATGAGTTTCGGGCAGAACATATTTACAGACATTTATTTTTATCTTAATCGCAAAATGTATATATTTTGTACAGTTTTGGCTTACTTATTGCTCTCAGTATGTTGTTTTTTGTGTCAGCAAATGCATATATTTGAGTCTTTATACTCCAATTAACAATTAATTGATTGCTAAATTAGTTGACGATTAATCACGATTAATTGTTTCAGGCCTTGTTTTAAAGATATTTACAAACCATTATGGTGGAATAATTACACAACAAACCTCCTAAATGATCATTTTTATCAGAATTTTTCACAGTGGATCAGATTTAACCAAAGATTAGCTTTTGAATTAAGCTGAATGAGCTACTTTCCTGACTAACTGGTGGAAAATAATAACGGTCCATCAGATAAAGCAGAGATATCTTTGTAGAAAAATATAATTTATTTCCTTTTACATGCATGTTTTAAATGCACCACATTATACATTATATCATAAATAATAAATACAAATCATTTTCAACAAAGATGATATTAGGGTGAGTCAGGAGCCAAACGTTCGACTTTGTAAAGTTTGTCCTTCAGCGATAGGTACTGTAAAGAAACATAAGAAAAACACATTAAAAACAGTGATTGTTGTGCAGCTACAGGCTAAAATTAGATGGTAGGATGAGCTCTTCCTACCATCACAAAGATGCAAAATATTAACACTGCTGAAGCTTTTCTGAAATCTGGAAATGCTTCTGCCAAGCTTGAAACTTAGTTGGTACTTTCCCTGAACTTCCTGTGTGTTTTCCTTAAGTAATAAATACATTAAAGCATCTAACTCAAATTTAAAAAAAGTTTATTTTTCAGACTTTGCTTCAAATGAGACAATTCTTTGAAATCTTTCAAAAATTTTCTTGAGTAGATTTGTCTGAGAAGTTGTTCTCTTTTTTTGTTTATTTTCCACATGCTAAACATTTTTTATCATCACTTTCTCCCACATTTAAGCACAAAAGATCATAATAAAGGTTTCCCGATACGTATCAGCTTTATCACGAAACCTTTTCATGCCAACATTAAGTCATAGTCAGGTGTTGCAATTTCAAACAATAACCAAGGAAAAATTTAGAAAAACCTTCAGAAAATGGCAGCATAGAGGGATTTTTGGCTCATACCTTCTTCCTGCTGTCGATAGCTTGTTGGAGCCAGACCAGCTCCATGGTCAAAGTGTTTCTATGGAGACGCAGCGCCTGTGAAGTTCGGGGCACCTCCTGCGCCAGGCAGTACTGCTGGAAACCTGAATGAAGGATTACAAACTCAACACTGCAAATAGAGATTCAGTTTTATGTCAACACAAATCTAAATGTGTGACTTATGCACTGTAAAACATTAGAAGGTGGTTTAGCTTGGAAATGAAAGTCCACCTGCTGCCTTGGAAATGCAATTTAAGTCAACAAGAAAATTGTTTTGGTTTTAACTCAGTAATTAAAAACCTCATTAAGTTGATTTAACAAGAGACAAGTTGTTTAAACATTGTTTTTTCAGTTCATTAATATTGAATTGCTAGTTTTAATTTAAAGTTGCAATTGAAGCCAAATAATCTTTTCACAATATGCAAGAAACAACTGCCTTCACCCAGTTAGAGACACATTTCTCTATTATACAACGATTTACTTTAGAATAATTTAAATTCTTGCATGAACAAAATTTCTGATCTGATAATGAATTTTATTAAACGTCACAATGAATTATGATTAAAAAAAACATTTAGTGAGAATAGGACATTAAAATAAACATTTACATTAATAACAAACTAGAGTCAGATCAATGTAACGCACTTCCATCTCAGTGGAAAGATGCCACTAAGCATTCTGGGAAATAGTTCCCACCCCTGTCTTTTTCTTCTTCCACTTTTTTAAGTGCTAACCTAAAAATTCTAGCTCATTAAACTGTTGGGTGTTTGACTAAATTAATAAAAAATGTACACTATTTACTACTGTAAGTTTATCTTTTACAAACTCACACATTTTGGTTCAAAGTCTAAAACACGCTGAATTTATTTGATTTAAAGAATAGAACATAGTAGACACAACCAAGTATGGCTCAAATGTTTTAGAGTGTGGAGGCAGATCCTGTCCTCCAATTTTTAAAGATCAAAATCTGAAACTTTAAATTGAGAAACAGCTGAAATAAAATACAGTGAATGCTGAACTAGCAGAAAAACGTTTCACCTTTCTGAGGGTAGACATTATGGTCCAGCTCTGGACTGCTCCAGACGACGGAGGACCTTCTTGTGCTCTCCATCATCCCTCCATCACATCTCAGAGGAATGCTGGACCAATCCTCCCTTTCAGCTTCTGTCCTCTCCGGGTGGACACAGCGCTCCTGTCCCTCCTCTTCTAGGGAATCTGGACTCTGGGAAGTACTGACGTCTAGTTCTGGGTCTGGTGGCTTCAGTAAACGTCTAGCAGGCTGAAGACATGCTCCATCCTGTCAGTACATGGATGAAAGTATTGAAAACATTGGATTTTTGGCTGAATCGGCTAACATTTTCCATATCTCTGAATTTAATTCCAGTGATGCTTGGATATTTGATGCTGGATAGGTGCAGGTAACTCAAACCATAACATTTGTATTGTTTAAATTGGTGCATTAATTTATTCTATTTCACAGGACAGTAAATTATCGCAGAAATCAGCTATAAATGATAATATTGTTGTTTTGAAACCATTTTCAGCTAATATAAACATAATTGCAAAAATAATTCAAGCTTGCCATCGCAAAGACTAATGAACTTTCATTTTGTACGCTGGAACCGGAAGACATTTTAAATATCCAAAATAAAACACAACAACCAAAAACAATAAACAAAAAGGCATTAAAAGACCCGAAACCATAAATAAAATTTATTATGAAGTCTCTGTACACAAAACTGTCTTTTAAAAGATATTGTTTATCAATAATCATTTTAATTTTGTATACAATTAACTGATTTATTTGGCATTATGTTTTTCTTCTTCCTGAATACTAAAGGCAACTTTATTTGGTTAGCACTAGTCATACACGCAACAACTGATGCATTTTACAAGTAAATAAAGGAACAGAGAAATAAAATTATATTAAGACCATATAAACATACCCCCCCCCCACTAAATATAAGGAAAAGCAACAAAATACAGGACAAAAATAATGTGATAAAATAAAACTGTATGTTTATGTGAAAGCGGCAGAAAAAGTTCTCAATATAAAGAAGCCAAAATCTTTAGATAATTTTTTTTTATACATAACATTTCAACTTGTAGAGCAAATGTGTCAAACTTAAGGGCTGCGGGCCAAATCTGGCACGCCATAACTATTTATGTGGCCCTCAAGATCACATAAATAAAACTTGAACATAACAGTTGTGTGCTTAAATTTATTTTATCAAAGTGTTAGAACTTTATTAACTATCTGCAGCAGGTAGCATATGATTATTGATTTGAAATAGGCTGCAGGCATATTTATTCACCTTTCTTTATATACATCAAAAACTGATAATCTGTTTATTGAAGTCATATCCAGTTTTTCAGTGGAATATCTTGAATTAAATGCAAAGTGACAACCTCTGACAGGAAGTTACTTACTGTGTCTGTAAAGTGTGGGATGGATAAGGTCGTATCAGTCCATCTTAAATGAGTCAGATCTCCTTCTACCTCCCTTACGATCTCCTCAAAGTCCTCACGCGCGCGCCACACTTCGGTTCTCGTGAGGTATCCGCGCGCACGCGCCTACAGAGACGACACAGTTAGCATCGGAGTAAATTCTGCAGCTGTGCTAACGGCTAATAGCATCTACAGGGCCCGAGCAAAAACAGCAATAGCAACAGTCGGTCTTTAGGTAATGAATATAACCAACATTTCCGCTTTACTGAAATGTATTTGTCACCTGGAAACGTGTAATTATTTTGTCCAATTTGCTTCTGTCCATTGTTATGGTAACATGACAGCAGTTAACCAGAGAGCGGGAGTTAACTCAAACTTTTTTACCCATTTCCGGGATCTAGCTTAAAAACTAAAAGCATTTCAATGAAAAATATAAAGTCCGTATGCTTTTCTCAATCGCTTATCCTAAAATTAGTACAAGTTATACATTTTGTTCACTATGTTAAAACAACGGAGGTACACCCACGAATTTAAACCTGTAGCTATCGTCTAGGGGGTTTTATTTTGGAAAGCACGCCGGCGGAAGTGACTTTATGTTTGTGTTCGGGTTGAGATGTAGCAGCTAGTCACATGGCACTTTTCTTAAAGTTTTGTGCCACGGCTGATAAAAATGAGTGGTGGTTCAAATCAGAGAACTTTGTTCCAGACTTGGGGGGCTTCTGTGTCCCAGAACAAAGCGGTCCAATCGGGGAAGGATGCCCGAAAGGCTACCGGGGCGATCCGGACATCCTCCAGCAGAGCTCAGGTAGCTCCAACAAACCCTCCTCCTCACCAGCAAAAATCTCCATGGACAGTAATTGGTCAGAATAGCACACATACAGCAGAGAGACAAGAATACGTCATCCCTGAAGATGAAGATGACGATGACTTAATGGTGGTGGCTGTCTATGAAGCTGAAAGGAGCCTCCAGCTTGAGAACAGTGACAGTTTACAAAATAACCACGCAAAAGGACAAAGTGTTGCTCCCTTTAGTAGTCCATCCTGTAAGAAGATATATCCACATCTCCCAGGTTTTGACAGCACCTCAGCTGACGTGTGGATCTACCCCACCAACTATCCTATTAGAGACTATCAGCTGAAGATATCAGAGGCTTCCCTGTGCCAGAACACACTGGTGTGTCTCCCTACTGGTTTAGGAAAAACCTTCATAGCCTCTGTGGTTATGTACAACTTCTACCGCTGGTATCCAGCAGGAAAGATTGTGTTCATGGCTCCCACCAAACCTCTGGTGGCCCAGCAGATCGAGGCCTGTTATAAAGTGATGGGAATCCCTCAGGACCACATGGCTGAGCTGACAGGTAAACACACCAGGGATGCACCAATCTGCTTTTCTCACTTCCGATACCGATGCAGATATTTGAGGTTTAATATCGGCCGATACTAAAAAACGGTGTTGAATTGACTTAAAACATTTATTTTTGTTAAAACACACACATAGTTGGTTTATAACACACCTGATTATGGCTATTAATAATCAGCCAGCTTAATCAATTATTGAAGTCATTATTAACTGGAATATACAGACTCACTGAAACAAAAATTTTTTCAGAGGAGTAATTAAACTAAAACTATAAAATTTATATACTTTTTGCATTTAATATAGGGCTACACAGTCCACTTTTTTCACTTTGAATACAGATATTTGAGGTTTAGTATTGGCTGATACCGATCTGATACAGAAAAAAAGCTGAATTGACTTAAAATGCTTATTTTTTTAAACATAGACATAAATGTACTGAATTACAAACATATTTGATAACTCTGCACCAGTACAACACACTTAAATAAACCAAAAGCTTCACAAGCTTGATCCAACATGTAGTAAAAACATTAATGTCTTCAATCAGTGCAATTATGAGTATAAGAGCCAATGTAAAATAAATAAACTGATCAAAACAATAACTTAAGAAATAAACTGCAATAAACGTTTTGTCAAATTGTTCATAAAGTCCAATTAGGACTTCTATATATAACATAAATTAAATAATAAAGCATGAAGTCACTCAGAGCACAAATGATAGAATTAGACTGAATAGATCTGCCCTTATGGACTGGACACATTGTCACAATACCTGATCTAGAATTTTTTTCAATACCGGGACTGATATAGCAGGTCTGGGCATTTATTGTATTATTTATCGGGATCAATTTCTAATTATGATAAGAATTTTGATTTATTGTTGCAGTGATAAATTTTGATTAGTGATTTTTAAAACCCCCAAAACTGTCCAGACTGTTATTTCTAGCAGTCTGGACAGTATCAATAAATATCAATAGATTTTAAAATATGATTAAACACAGGTACTGTTTGCAGTTTTGTGATACGAATTACATTTTTTATGAGTCCTAAAGAAAACATGTTACAAATGGGTATGTTTTTACCTAAAAGAGGAGTATTAAATTATTTTTTATTGCTACATTTATAGTCATCACTCTAGGATCCAAAAATACAGTGATACAACTTTAAATCCATACCATCCACTCTTGTGATACAGATATTAATATCAGTGCATTCCCAGATGATGACCATCATATTTGTTTTAGCCGCTGCTAACATGGTTGATATTTGGGTTTTTTGCAGGCAGCACGGCAGCAAAGCAGAGGCAGGAGGTGTGGAAGTCCAGACGCGTCTTCTTCCTCACCCCTCAGGTGATGGTGAACGATCTTTCTAGAGAAACCTGTCCTGCAAAGGAGATCAAGTGTGTGGTGATCGATGAAGCTCACAAGGCATTGGGTAACCATGCCTACTGTCAGGTAACCAGCTTTCAGATCTTTACTTCCATCAGCGGTAACTGCTGAAGCTAATGATTATTATAGCAGTCAAGATGTTCAAGAAATTTAATAACTACTAGATGTATTTTGTTTGCAATAACAGTCTTTAAATTGATTTCAGTAATTAACTGTTCTTCAGACAGATCATAAAGAAAGCAACGGTGCACTGATTGCAATTTTCTGGCCGATCACCGATCTTTAAAAATCCCGACTTGCTGATTTTTGTGTGTGTGTGTGTGCAAAATATAGCAAAAAGTTGGAATGACTGTTGTAAACTGTTCAAATGGAGAGTTGACCTGGTTGGCCCTCTCTCATGGCAGAGCAAAAGGAGACAATGGCTGATTACTGTGTAGGGCACATGTTGGCTCAAGCCCATGTAAAGGACTCTGTCTTTTCTTTATCTCTTTTGTCTGCTCACAGGCACACGGCTGCACGCTTACATAACCATAACATTTAAGACTGGCGACAGGTCACACAAAAACAAAAACTGATTAAGGCACTGGTTTCTGGTTTTACTGTCTACAAAGGTCTTCTGCAAACATATTTTCACCTACGCAACATCAACCGCCTCCGCCCCTCCCTTACTCCCCATTCCACTGCCATCCTTGTTCACTGTCTTGTGACATCACGCCTGGACTACTGCAACTCCCTTCTGTTTGGTCTCACCCAGAAATCTCTCCATAAGCTCCAACTGGTCCAGAATTCAGCTGCCCGTATCGTTACCAAAACCCCATCCATGCACCACATCACTCCTGTCCTGCAAAGACTCCATTGGCTGCCCACCAAGTTCCGCATAGATTACAAAATTCTTCTGCACACTTTCAAGGCCCTTTACAATCTCTCCCCACCATATCTTTCAAATCTTATTCATATTGCCATTCCCTCTCGCTCCCTCAGATCATCTTCCTCTATCCATTTCACTGTCCCCTCTGCCCGTCTCACCACCATGGGGAGCAGAGCTTTCAGTCGCTCTGCTCCCCAACTATGGAACTCATTACCACCATACCTTAGAAACATAAAGTCATTATCAAATTTTAAAACCGAACTCAAAACACACCTTTTTAGATCTGCCTTTTCCACATGACACAATTGGTTTGCCTGATTTTACATAGTCTTTATATAGATACATTGTTTTGTTTTACTTATTTTTATCTACTTTTACTTGTTACATTTTATTTGTTTCTGTCACAGTTTTTTTTAACTATTGTACGGTGTCCTTGAGTGCCAGAAAGGCGCCTTTGAAATAAAATGTATTATTATTATTATTATTATTATTCTGCAAACATTAATCCATTTTAGCAATTCATATATCAAAATGTTCTGCTTCTTCTTCTGAATTATGCTACATATTTAGCTATTTTTTACTATTGTACTTTTTCAAATATTTTACTATTGTACAAATTTCTGCTTCTGTTTTATGCTATATCCTTTGCTAAATGTTACTATTGTACGTTTTCAAATATTTAACAATTGTACTTTTCAAATATTTGAGGTTGAATACAAATTTCTGTTTCTGCTGAGTTCTGTTGCTACATTTTACTATTTAGCAAAGGATTTCTACCATGTATGACTAGTTTTCTTATGCTTTTTTCCTACTTCTTATGCTTTGTTCTGCTCTTTCTTGGATATTCTGCAGCAATCATTCTGCAAATTTGCATTCTCACGGCTGTTTCACTAGGAACAGCAATTTTTCTAGTTTATTTTAATTTAGCTGTTATGCTCGTAAGTGCACTGACTGAACAAATTAAAGTTGTGGTTTTATTACATGTTTGACCAACCTTATAAAGCTATTGGTGTATTTAAATGAACTGTACTGGTGCAGAGTTATCAAATAAATGTGTAATTCAGCACATTTAAGTCCGTTCTGCTGATTTTCTGTATTGAATTGATCTTGGCCAATATTAAACCTCAGTATTGGTATTGGAAGTGAATAATCTTTAATGCAAATAATTATGTACTTTGTATAGTTTTGGCATAATTAATACTCTGATTTTTTTTTCTCCAGCAAATGACTTAATTTTGAGTTTCTGTATTCCAGTTAATAATAAATAACTGAGTTAACGATAATTTCAGTAATCAGTTAATCCGATTAAACCACCAAATGCTTACGTCCTCAAACCTTTGGGTTTATGTCCAGATTAAATACCACACAGGTGAAGTCATTTAACTAACTAAATTACTGGTTTATTTGGAGGGCTGCACAGTGGCGCAGTTGGTAGAGCTGTTGCCTTGCAGCAAGAAGGTTCTGGGTTCGATTCCCGGCCTGGGGTCTTTCTGCATGGAGTCTCCATGTTCTCCCTGTGCATGCGTGGGTTTTCTCCAGGTACTCCGGTTTCCTCCCACAGTCCAAAAACATGACTGTCAGGTTAATTGGCCTCTCCAAATTGCCCCTAGGTATGAGTGTGTGTGTGCATGGTTGTGTGTCCTGTGTGTCTCTGTGTTGCCCTGCGACAGACTGGCGACCTGTCCAGGGTGTACCCCGCCTCTCGCCCGAAACGTTGGCTGGAGATGGGCACCAGCACCCCTCCCGACCCCACTGAGGGAAAAAGGGTGCAAGAAAATGGATGGATGGATGGATGGTTTATTTGGACGTATCAGAGTTAATGGGGCTGAAAATAAACACTTTATTTTCTTGACCTTTTTCTCTCACTCAGGTGATCAGACAGCTGAGCAGTCAGACGTTGCAGTTTCGCATCTTGGCCCTCAGTGCCACTCCAGGAGGAGACACAAAGGTGACATCACCTCGTCTGTTTTCCTGTAACTACTGTGACTTGAATTTAAATCGCCACGGTAACCAATCTCTGACACTTGACTTGACACTTCGTGTCCTCTTTCCAGTCGGTTCAGTCCGTGATTTCCAATTTGCTGATTTCACACATCGAGCTGCGGTCAGAGGAAAGCCCAGACATCCAGGCTCATTCCCACCGGCGGAGTGTGGAGAAAGTGGTGGTTCCTCTGGGGGAGAAACTTTCATGCCACCAGGCTCGATACCTCCAGGTAGGAACACGCAGAACAGTTGATATAACTACACTTCATCCTGGAGGACTCGCCTAATTGATTCTAATTCAATGGATAAATATTAGAATAAGGGTTAAACTCGGCGACTTTCTTGCTACATTTAGCGACATTTCGTACAAAAATCGGCCGAAATCAGAATCGGCAGGTCAGGCTTTTTGAAGATCGTCCAGAATCGGTCAGTCACAGAGTTCATCTTGATGATTATGCCCCAAATCTAATTAAAACCCAAAATTAATTTTCCCATGAAATTATAATATTAAATAAGAACAATAAAAATGATTTTTCATGCAGAAATATGGACTTCCTGAAAAGTTTATCCACTTTTTCAGGTTGCCTGTTGCATGAATTACTGCATCAAGAAAATGAGAGACACTGCTTATTAGATCCAAAAACCAGTAAACAACTGAATATGGCAAAAATAAAAAATAAAAAAAAAAATTACACTCCTTTCATTTGACAGAGGAGTGGAAAATAAATATTTTCTGTCTGAGTTCTAAGAAAGTCTTCAGTTTCCTTCATCAAGTTGTGTTTTTTTCTCCTCTGTCTTTCAGATGTGAAACAAACATGTTATGGAAAAAATGGTCTCTTTAGAGTCAGACTTTCTTTTAGACATTGAATTAATAACACCTGTGCAGTTATGCATATGATTTCTTTTTCATTTTAAATTTGGCAGCAAAAGTTTCACCTGCAGGAATTTATCTGCAGAAATGTATCTGGAAATATGGTGACCTTTTGGTGACCAAATTAATCAAGACCAAGTGGAGTTGAACAACTTTTCACCATTCAAATTACACTTTTTGGTGATGTGACATCATCTTTTAGCATTTAGCTGCTCTAACTAACTAACTGTTTCACTTGTGATCAAATCAGCATAATTTCATTTACTACAAGCTGCTCGAGTTGATCTTCAGTGTCAATGCATTTGCAGGCAAATTTTTGTAGGAAAATTTCCTGCAGGAGAGATTTTTGCAGGTAAAATTTTACAGATTCATTTTTGCAGTTGACTTTTTTTGGTAGTGAAATATTTGATAGCAAATTTAAAGTAAAAAAAAAAGACATATATAAAAAATGTGATCTTAGGAAGGTCAGATTCCCATGAGAATATATTTCTTTTATAGGTAGTTTGTGTGGTTGTCTGTAAAGACTGCAGGCTAAATAACTCTAGGTTGGATTCGTGATGCTGTGTAATGAACTGTAGATCCGATTTAGGTGTTTTGCTGCCACCTTCTGGTTATTTCTATTTTTTTTTTAGTCTTGAATATGTGGTAAAACCTCAGCATCACATGGCTCTCTCCAGGCTGTGTGGTTCTTTCTGGGTCAGCTAAGATCAAAAGGATTGATTTTTCTTGAAAGCATCCTCCTGTTTGACGCTGTGGTCAAGCTGTTAGTGCTGCCAGGCTGCGTTTCGGGTTATTAAAGAAGCCGACCTGCTGCTGCTCCTTTCGTCTCGCCTCAGTGTCTGCGTGTGTTTTTGTAAATGTGCAGCGAGACGGGGTTTTCTGAAACATGACGTCTGCAATTTAAAGCTTAGACACAACTGAACTTTAAGTTATTTAGTTTTTCTAGTTTGTTGTCTTTAATTACAATCAGCCGCTGGTCGACCAGCTTCTGTCCTCTGCAGTTTGGCGTCCAGTGAGCATTTCTGCAGCCAAGCAGACATAATTTAACCACTGCTGAGAAAATCAGCAAAATGAGCCAGTCATGCAGGCAGGTGCTTGTTTTGAATTTTTCCAGCCACAGTTATCAGCTGATTTTAATCACCAGTGTTCATCTTGACTGCTTCTCTTCTTTCCAAGTTGTTTTTGAGACAGAGGGAGTTTTTTGTGAGTGAACATGTAGGTCAGAAGTAATGTTTTATTTATTTTAAGGTTGAGAGGAATGTTTTAAAAAGCTGTAAACATTTTAACGGCCTCTCTTTCACTATAGTTTTGTTTATCCACAAACTTTCCTGCTTAGGTTTTGTCAGATCTTTTGTAAGATGTTTCTATGGGATACTGAAGGTCAGTAATTAGCATTAAATGGAGTTTTTAATGGAGAAATACTTTATTATGCAAAGCATCACCATGTTCTGCATGGATTAAGATCTGGAGTTTCCTGGACATAAACCAAAAGTTTCAATGGTTTCATCTCTTGATGTTCAGTTGTAGTGGAATAACATCATTTATAACCAGTTTGATCCTTGATTATTGGAGAATATTTTGATCCTACTCCTCATGTATCAAGGTGCTTTAGGTAAAATTATCCCTCGTCAAGCCTCAGCGACTGCTTAATGCTTGTGCATCGTTCACATTTCCTTCATGTTCGAGTCTGAAGGGTTGCAAAGTAGAAAAAAATGACTGTCAGTCCTTTCTTGGAGAGATGTTGCTTTTTTGCCAGCCGTCTTGATATTTGATGTTACGTTTTGAAGCAGGGTTTGATCGTTTTCCGTATTTGCTCCAATAAAAACAAAGCAGCTTGTTGGTTTGTAAGAAATCACACACCCATTTTGTCTTTCCTGTGTTAATCAGCGTTATGTGCAGTTTGTGCATAATTAAACTCCTTATTTAAATTCATAAACTGTTTATGTTTAACACTACGACTAAATCCTGGAGTAAAGCTGCGTCGTACAGAGGTAGCGGTCAGATGCTAAAATTGCACATGCCAAAAGACGGGACACCAGCACATTTTATTGAACAAACAGAACACAGTAGCACTCATTTGTTGCACTTGAACATTCACAGTACATATTATCACCCCGTTGCAAAACACTAAAGAAAAAAGAAGCATGAAAACAAAACAAAGCAATAACTATAAACCCTCAAAGGGGGGAAAAAATCTGTATTCAATGGCTTTTATGCACATTAATGCTACTATCATTTGATTTAAATGAATTCTTTGGATGTAGTTACTCTACAGTCTCAACTTCACACTAGCACAAAATGTCATTTTTGCACAACCTTTGATGCATTTTATTAGAACTGCACATTGTATTAAATTGCAGGACAGACTACAACAGGCGCTTAAACTCTGCTGGCCAATAATGTGTTTTGCCAGTTGGATGAACATTATGTCTTTAATGCCTCCATTTAATACACAGCAGCTTTCAGAGTTGAAGCTCAGGGCGAGTTGTGATTAAAGAGGGTAGCGTCACTGAAATATTCCACAATAATACCTCACCGTCATGTTTTTCTAATATCGTACAGCCCTACGTGTCATTAAACGAGCAAACTTAGTCCTTAATCTTTCTTTTTCAGAAATTAAAAAACAGTTTTCAGCAGAATTTCAACAGCTGCGTTTCCACTAATGTTGAAAAAACACAATTTTGCAGTTGCAGTGATTCTATTAAATAAGAAATGGAAATAAAATCTTTTCGCGCCATCGTCCACCAACTTCTTCCTGTCGTCTTCCTCTTCATGGTCTGCGCCAGTGGCGACATCCGGTTATAACTTATGCGATGCAAAAAATATGTTTCCATTGCAGTTTTGTGAAATAAACCAATTTCGATTTGACCAAAATACCACATCATTCTAGCACCAAAAAAGTTCTTTTCAAAATTGGTATGTTTCCAATATGCAAATCAGCATAAATTTTCTGGGAAACCCTGCATATGGTTAATGGAAACGCAGCTACAGACAAACCCATTCTGGAGAAAAACCATCACACAGTGATCATTTATCAGGTCTACATCCAGTTTGATTTCGACACCCTGCAGAAACTGAAACGCTTTCTTTAATCGGAGACAGAACATCAGAAACATCGTCAGATTAAAAACATTAAAATCAGCTTTTCTAATTACAGCAAATATACTCAGGATTTCTGTGGCTTAATCATCTATTTAGCAGCAGTAGTGTTTGCGATGCACTAGCGAACTCTAACACCGACACAGAGTGGCCTGCAGAAATAGACAACTGGTACTTAGAAATACTTGAGTTTGTGTGTAAACAAGTCTCGGAGCCGGAGGAATGCATTAATCTTGGATCATTAGCTGAAACACGCTGTACAGAATCTGGTGCTGGTTTTGATTGTCATTTAGCAGATAGATCTGTTGGCATTTGGTTTGTTGAAGTGTGATGCCCTGGAGCTCTACATTCATTTACAACACGTCACCTTCTTTCTGTGCTTAGCTTAAATACCGCTTAGGCCACTAGCTTCGGTCCAGATAAAGTCTCCTGGATCTGATCTGATCAGGGCCTTGAACTTGCTTCACGTTCCCCAACCTACAGAAACCAACTTGTTGCTTTTAAGTCATCTTAGAAATATTGCAAACACTGCTGAGGGAAAGTATGCAGTGCGTTTAGCATCCCGTTCACCTGTAAGATGTGTTTTATTTTATTCCAGAGGAACAGCGGTGTCCTCAACATGAATGAACCTTATTATGGCTACGCAACAAACTGTGCGACCACTGAGAGCTGCTTCCTGTGGATTGACTGACCTAACCTCAGTGGATCACAAAGCGCTAACAGATGAAACCATCACACTTTACCAAAGGGGGCGCTGTGAGGAAAGGTTTATTATATCCAGCTAGAAGGAGAACAAACTGCTTCGTTTAGCATTGGTTCGTGTTAATGGGTGTATGGCAGTGGTTAAGATCGGGTGAAATAAAGATCGATCTAAAACGAAGGAAAGGGAATGGTTTTTTCTCTCTTTTTTGTAGTTTTAAACTCAAAACCTATTGGTTTTGTAGTATGCTAGGCTGGTGGTTGTTTCAGGGGGAGGATGGTGACTTGAAACGGTTTGGAACCTGAGGCTGTAGCTGAGCTAGCTGGGGCAGTGTCAAGAGTTCATGAGGCTTGAGGGTCACAGGTAGGATGGTTCTGTCTGGTCAGCGTCGCTCCAGGAACCAGATTTCATTCTGACGGTTGCTGTGAGCCGGGTTGGTGTAACCAGCCACGATGAACGAATCGTTAACGCACATGCCTGGGGAGTCCAGCAGCTCCGCCATGGCATTGATCTGGTTGATGATGGTCACTTCGTTGGTTGGACCAGTAAACCCCCTGGTGGAAGGATAAAGAAAACATCTCGGGGTTTTATTTTTATTTTCAGGCTGTCCGCACATTCTTAAAAAGTCTTACATTCATGTATTGGCAATTAAGGGCTTAAGAGGGTCTTAAATTTAATAAAATAACATAAGTTGACCTTGAATACCGTATATTGTATATACAGTATATACAATATCTTTTTTATATTGTATAAAATAAGATTAAGTGGTTAAAAAAACAAAATATTTGATCTAATTTTTATCAGATTAATTGTCAGAAGAATTTATAGATTAATCGATCACAAAAAAAAAAAATTTGTTGTAGCCCTACAAAAGTTTGAGTCATGTGTCAACATCTCCACGGCATTCTATGTTTACAGGCGGTTTAGACTACCAGTAACTAGCAAGAACTTATGTTTTGCTAGTTACCGGTAGCTGCAAATTTAGAATATTACCTGCTAGTCTGGCTAGCAAGCTAGATTATATTCTAGCAACCAATATATTGGTAACTAGCTTAGTTAGCAGTAGCTACTTACAACAATAGCTATTCTAGTAATATCAAGATAGCAAGCTATTCTAGCCAGCTTACCAGCTAGCAAGAATATATTAGCTAGGAAGAACATAGCAAACCCAAATTATTACCATGGAGCGACAGACAAAACTTACCGCCACTCGGGGAGAAACCCAACACACGGCATGGTATGGTGACTAAAGTTTAACATTTTTCAACTTTCTTGTTTCGCGTAGATAGCACAGCTACGGGTACGAGCTAACAATTTCACATGCATAATGTCATTGGTTGGTTAGCTGGAGAAGGGCAAGCAATTGTTGCAAACCTTAAGCACAAATTTGTTTTTGCCAATTGCTCACTTCTGTTGCATACTTTTAACCATATGCATCCCCAACATATAGTTTTTCAGCCTTAAATTTAATTATAGGTGGCCTTAAAAAGGTCTTAAATTTGGCTTGCTGAAACCTGCAGCTTCTATTCTCTACTAACCTTGTGTAGACGGTAGCGGCTGGCCAGACTTCGATGACGATCTCGCCATCGTACGGCTGTGGCGGCTGGGCCTGATGCTCAATAGGAAGGTAGTACGCCACAGTGACATCCTGGGAGATCACTGAGTGGTTCTCATTTGTCCGCAATATTGTCACGATGGGCAACGTCATACCAAGGTAGTCTCCTAAATCAGACAGACATTGGAACAAAACAACATTACAAAGTTAAATACTGTCATATCAGTCATCTTGTGCATTGCAATAAATAATGGAAAATCCTTTCCAAGTCAGATGCAGCGTTGCTTTTGGACTCACCTAAGGAGTTCTGCTGACAGATGTATCTCATTATTCTCATGAAACCGTAGCAGATGCTCTGTTCGTATGTGTCCTCACGCATAGTTATGCAAGCCCAGTGGCCCTTTTCGTAGTGCCGTTTCTCATAGAGCTGCTCCCCACACTGAGACGGAAATGGCACAAATGTAAACAAGATCCAAGCAAACATTTTACAAATAAAATTAAACGTAACATGCGAGAAATTTCAACATTTTTAAGTTTTATTTGTTATTATTGATGTATTTATTTACTCTGGGAATTTATGTGCACTTGGTTACTGCCTTAATGTTCAGCTGCATCTCAGTAAATTAGAATATCATCAAAAAATATTTTCAAAAGTTTACTTCTGATCATTTACTCAAACGCTCTTGATGCTACCTCTATACACAATTCAACAGGTGTAGCCCATTTTCTAGATTTGTCTGTGTGACTGTTCTAAGGACCACACTTTTTCCTTCCACTCAACTTCCCATTAAAATACTTGGATACACTTTGAGTGTACCATCAATTGTGGGCTGGACATTTGCAAAGTAGAAGTCTGCATCTGTGATTTTATTACATTTATTCATTTAAAAAAATTTCCTATTCAATTAGTTTTTTAATACATACAGTAAAATTAATAGAAATAAAAGCTTTTAATTTCAGAAATCCCAATCTTTTTAATGTTATTCTAAGTTATTGGGATGCATCTGTGTATCGTTTCATTGTAGTTCACTTAAAATTCACTCTGTCTTGAAACTAATTGGCTGTTTGACTAACCCAGGATTTGTTGCTGCCACATTACGACAGTTTTAAAAACGCTCCAAGAATAGTTTGCCGCACTTGGCCTTTGTTCAACCGGAGTCTCCAGCCAAGTTCTAATGAACTAATTAATTCAAGTTAAACCAATTAGCCCTTTTTTATTTATACACTTCCCTAAGGAGTTTAAAGAGCTTGAGTGACTCAAAATGTCTGCACCTGACTGGAGCGGAGCATTTTTATGTCCTGACTGTAAGTGTGTGCATGTTATGAATATGAAATAAAATAAATGAACATTTAATATTTGTTTTTTTGTGCTTAAACTACAATTCCAGTAAAATTCATATTTTCTTTCCATTATTACTTTAATAGCTACATTGAGTTGCATGTAAATAGGGGTGGGAAATATGGAGTTACAAGTTTTATCAATATATTTTGTGGTTTTTGGTAATGATAAAAGTGACAATATTACTTCTCTTTTCAGTCCAACAAACAAAAATACTCCTCTGGAGAAAAATCCCCTTTTGTAATACACTTGTTTTACGACTCCAGTCACATAAATAAGTGGGATTTGCATCACTAAACTGCATTTAATCATATCAAATTTATTGATACTCTCGTTGAACAAATAGTGCAGTTTATAATTCCATCAGTAATTGGAATTTATTATAACAATACATTTATTTATCACAATAGATGATAAGAAAAAAGCTAGCATGATCATTTTTTAATGACATTCAATAATACAAACTAAATGCCATTACACATGGAAAAATTATTTCTATTTTTAAAGTTATGGTGCCACATTTGGGGAAAAATGATTTCAAACATAAATTTTTTACTATAAATTCAGTGTTTGTCTGTTAATGTTGTGTTCAAATAGTTAAAATAATATGACACACTTAATTTTAAAATCCAAATGATTAATTGTTTAGTTTGTTACTTTTGTAACGTTAAAATCGATGGCCACAACAACAAAAGTAGTATGCTAATAATATTAGGAACAATAAAGCATCTGGTGTTGACATGTTGGTATAGGGGCCCCGGGGGCCCAAAAAGTCTTGGGCCGGCCCTGGCACTTACATGTAAAATCCTCAAACGTCTACAAAGATTGAACTCTAATTTTCTAGGTCCTGTTCTTATTACGCTTAGGTACTTCAAACCAGGTCACTGATATAATTACTAGAATAACAGCATAAAAAGACCGGGTTACCTAATTAAAGAAGATAAAAAAAGATGGATACCTTCTCTTTTCGCAGCAGGAGGGTGAATGGGACGTGCTCTCTTTGACTGCGTCCTTGGTTGTCGCTACTTAGCTGCTGAATTGGTTCTGCCATATCTGTTGAGCAGACAAAAACAGAAATTGATCAATTTTGAGGCCTATATAAACCATTCAAACCTGGTCAATTAAATTCAGTTTAATCCTTGAACTAACTCTGTTTTTTAAATTTTTTGCGTTCAGCGCAGCACATGTGGTCCTCCCGTTTGTAATCTGCGTGCAATGCCTTCGCCCCCTGCAGCTTCTTGGCTGGCAGCGTTTGCGTGTTGAGTGAGGTTCTGCCAGTAGGGCGGAGCGCGTGCCAGGGCGCTGCTGGGAGTAACGTTCGTTAGCGCCGACCCGGCCCCAATGCCAGGAACAGGAACACACCGGCGTTAGCAGCACAAGTCGGCGTCCGATTCTAACTGAACCAACTTGAATTCAGCCACAGGAGTTCAAACTTGCCGTCGTAGTTGAATCGGGTTTTGTCGGTCAATGCCGTGAAGGGCAACTGGGTCAAAGTGACCCGTCGTGTTTAGAGGATCAATGATTCTACAGCAAAGTAAGCTGCTGTAGAGAGTCATCAACTGAGAACCGATGTGTGTCCATTTTAAAATACTGTTTTATCTGATTAAGTATTCGTACTGCTCGTACTTTTCCACATTTTTCCATCCAGTTTGCGGTCCATCGACCACAAACTGAAATATACTTTATTTAATTGTAGGTTTTACCAGGTCCTGTCACATTTTACCGGAAGATGAAATGTCCCAGAAGTTATTGCGATAAACGATAATGTTGTTTTGAGACCATTTTGAAGTAATGGCATAATAATGCAAGAATACATTCTCAAATATAAATAAATTTTAAATTCTAATTAACATTTATCACTGGACCTGACATATGCAAAATAAACAAAACAACAAAATTAATTTTGAAGTCTCTAAGTCTCAAACTGTGTTGAGGCCAAAGCACCAGACTGAAGACTTTGTCATCCAGCTTTTAAGAGAAAAACGGTAAATCATGCAAAAGGAAATTATTGAGCTCATTTGACTTTTTATGCAGTTAATTGGTTTATTAATTATTACGACAGGCTTTGGCTTTATGTGACAAACGTGAAGTGACAGAAAATATCATGTATTTCAACTTTTTACTAAATCCGAAAAGTGTATGTTTTCTCATTCAGCTTCCTTCCTAAAAAGTCTTATGGCGTAAATTTTAACATTCAGGTTTCGCCTCAGATTCTAAAGTTGAATGACGTTCCGGACTTTGACTAGGCCATGCTCTGATCTCTAGCTGTATATTTAGGGAAGGTAAACCTCAACCTTAGTCAAGTATTTTGCAGCCTGTAACAGATTTTCTTGGCCCCATTCTTCTTCTCATTCACTCTCATCAGCTTCCTCCTCCCAGCTGATTTAAGAAAAACAAAAAGGCGTGATACCTTCACTGCCTCTGCCATGTTTAAGGTGTCAGTTTTTGCTTCAGAAACGGATCAGTGGCAATTAGAGCAGCTCTAGATTTTTAACTGCAGTCGCCACATTGCAAAAACTTAAAATCTTACCAAGTATTTTTGGACTAGTTTCTAGTGCAAATATCTTGGTACACTTAAAATAAGGTGGAACCAACTTACAAGTAACTTTTAAGCAAGAAATAGGAGCTTGTTTTGAGTAAATAATTCCTTAATATTGACTGGTTTCATTGTCAGATTATTTCACTCATAATATGCGCAAAATGCCATGAGTGAAATAATTTGCCAATGAAATAAGTTCATTTTCATCTTGTTGAAAAGTTACTTATGAATTAGGTTTGTTTTATTTCAAGTGTATTAAGATATTGCTGCTAAAAACCAGACTAAATATTTGGAAAGATCTCATATTTTTGCAGTTAGTTGCATGTCAGTGAATGCTAAGAGCTGCTGGGATGCAATAGTTTGTTTAATTATATTTAAATTACTTTGCATAGCTGCAGAAGTCGATTTGTTTTTTGTTTTGTTTTGTTTGGAGCACTGTGGTCATGTCAGTGCAACACAGTATCAGAACTCACTCTCTTGGGAAACTACTGGCTCCATTTTAACGTTTATTTGGACGGTGCCAACTCTGTCATCATCAGTTTTTAAGACACTGATCCTCTCAGTTAGAAAATCCCTGCAAGTGCTTTTGTTCTCGGTTGATGATGAAGGTCTGAGGGTAAAGGGAGAATTATGTTCCCGACACTTCTACTGGGACCCAGTGGGCTCACTAACTGCATTTACAGACAGGTTAATAAAGCAAGAGTGGGCGCCATGTTTGTGGTTTGTGTAAAGCTTCAGGCCCAGTCCACACACAGATTAATACAATTAATACATTTTTATGCACTTTGGCTTTTTATCCACACAAAACCCGGTTTAATATCACTAAAAATTATTACAAAAGCTCAGACCAAGGTGTAGATTTGAGAAAATGTTTGCGTGTGTACATTTGTTGCATTACAGACTGCAACAAATAATGCGCCAATCTATCCACCCATTTCCTTTCACATGATTCCCAATCGACATCGTCTTACGTTTTTAACCTACGGGTTGAACTACATGTTTAGTTCTCGACAGGAAGTCATTGTTGTTTTGATGCGATCTGATTGGCCGACTCAGGTTTTAGCTTTGCGCTGCACTGCCCTCTACGGTGTTGGCATGTTTAAAAAACAACACTCAGCAGTGGATTTGTGCTGGTTTATGTGGATGAAAACTTTTCTGAAACCGATCCTGTGTGTACAATGTTATATTTCTGTGATATTGTGTAAAAAGTATTTGTTTATAAAGACCCGGCTACTTGTACAAGGCTTAAATTGTGCTAACTGACCTGAGCTCAGGCTTGCTTTTAAACTTATGAACACATCTGAAATCAGCCGTTTGATTTTTAATGTTCTGTGGGTTGTCTTACTGTGTTGGATATGCACCAAACACTGGTGGCTAAAGATGGAAATTGTGACATATAATTCCGATTTTAGAATCTATAAATGTTTAACAGCCAAAAGTTGGAGAGATTTTTTCTCTATATAGAAGCTTGCTTTGAAATCTGAAAACATCTATAAATATTCATTTTTCAGGGAGATCTAACTCTCCTAAAAAAACATACAAACCAGCTGTAAGCTGAACCAGTAAACAGGAAGTTACCCAAAAAACTCGGGACTACACCCACAAATGTATTAGAGAAGTTGTTGAACTACAACTTTAGTTATGAGAGGAAACATGCATGTAAAAGCTGATCCTAGAGTTTTTACAATAGATAATTGCTGAATAAATGGTTAGTTGCAATATCTACTATTGTCAGATGAAAATTAAAAATATTAAAAATGTTAATTACTAATTACATACATGAAAAAATTGCAGTCAGTCAGTGGTTTAGCCATCAATATTAGTGACCTTAATTTTATCATGACTCTGGCCTTGAGTTCAAAAATACAAGAAGCTACTTTGAGAAAAATAAACTGACAGACACATAAAAAAGTTTTACAACCACGATGTTTGATCTGTGCTACTGCGCCAACAGAGGTAAGACATATTTTTGTTATTGTGGAAAAACTAAAATGGTGCCAATTCCTTCTTTTTACAACCAATGAATCTGTTACAAACATTCTGGGAAAATCCTGTTTTTACTTGGAAATATGCCTCTCACAATATCTGCATTTGAAAAGTGAGATAACAGCAAACAAGAAATACAAAACTCCCATTTAAATTTAGGTTGGAGACTCAGAAACATTTCGTCTGTATCCCCTAAACATTCACTTACAGTCCAAAACTAAGCCAAACTGCAAAGGCTTAATTTTATTTGACGTACACAAAGCAAACTTTTGTTTTAAAATCAGTGTCTTATAATTAAAGCAGGAATTAAAATGTTAAAGTCTAGCAAGTCAAGTCTCAATAGGTACATTGTTTCATTCTGCATGTCCAGTCAGTGATTAGCAGTTTAAGATTATTGTTATTTCTTGGCTTCACAAGGCAAAAGTCTGTCTCATAAATCACTAAACAAAAGATTAATTTAGAAAAGTTTATACATTTGACAGGATGGAAAATTAAATATGTGTGGGATAACAGCTGTTTGAGTCACACTGTAATTTGTTTACCTCTTGTGTTTGTGGACATCTAGAAAAGTGAATTCATTAAAATAATAATTTAAAAAATGTAATTTCAGTCATTTTTTTGTTTACAACTCAATCCCACAAGTTTAAATCAAGGAAAAAGACGACATGCGTGATTCTGTAGGTTGATTACGCTACCAAGTCAGTTAATATTGCTTATTTTTATTCTTTTCTAGTTAAATATAACTTTATGCCATTGTTATACTTTTTTAGTTTGTTCCCTTACAAAAAGAAATCAAGTTTGAAGATATGTCAGACTCAGTGCTGCCTGCATTTACTTTATTTACCAGACTAGAACAATTTGGTTTACATTTAGTGTAGAGCTTTATTATGTTTAATTTCACTGCAAGTTTTAATTGTTTGATTAACAGAAGGTGAGCAGAATTGTTTTAAACAAAATTCTTTAACTTGATGTTTTCAAGCAAAGTTACGGTTTCAAAATAGCAACATTTTGAAACTTCTGTCTCTTAATGAGGACAAAGACAGAAG
Source organism: Poecilia reticulata (assembly GCF_904066995.2). NCBI lineage: Eukaryota > Metazoa > Chordata > Actinopteri > Cyprinodontiformes > Poeciliidae > Poecilia > Poecilia reticulata. The sequence goes on from NC_088851.1 coordinate 24,315,591, forward strand.
TGTCCTCCACCCTGCCCTGCCCTCCCACACCTATTGTTGCACACCAAAAACAAAATAATTGTAATAATTTTATACAAAAATACATATTTCTTTGTTTGTGTGTAAATACCATGCAGCTATATTGTGAGAATTTCAACCCAAGCCTGGTTTACTGTAACATTTATAGCATAAACAGTAATTTTCCATTACAATTTCTAGTTTACTTTGTTGATTTGTGACTCAAAACTTTGGGAAACTATTCTACAAATGTCTATTTTTAGCCACACCAACCCTTTGCGTTAAGAAAACCGTTCAATTGTCATAATCCCAAGTGTAATTATTGCATTCAGTAGTTAAAACCATGTAGCTGAGACACATGGTTGCCTGAAGCGCTGGGACTGTCCTGTCTGGAACTGGTTTGTCTGGAAACTAGGTCACTCTGCGCTGTGGAAAGGCCTGAGACCGTTTGTTTTCTAAAGTTCATCCTGACCTTTTTAACTTATCCGACACCCAAATTAAAGTTTATACTTAAAAAGTAAAGGGTGCTGGAGAGGTGAGGCCACTTTAAAGCATTTATTAGTGAGAGTAAGCTGTGTAAGCCGGAGTTTTTGTGGATTTTTACCTGCAGAAACTTCGACTTGGTGGCCTCTCGCCACTTCCTGCCAGTAATGTAGCAGTCGGTCTGAACCGTCCTCTGCCTCCATAGTTTCTCCCTCCTCTTCCAAGCTGCCGTTGCCCGAATCTGACAGCTGGTCCTCGGTGAAGGACTCCAGGTCCTCCAGGGTGATCACCCCGTGTTGGTCGATGGCGTCGCCGCCGCCGCCGCCGCCGCCGCCTCCTCCTCCGCCGCCGCTCATCTGACAGCCTCCTCGGTCCATATCAGGAGTGTTAACCGTCTACTGAGAGAAACAGACCTCGAATGGCAGCTAAAACAAGCCGAATCTGTCGATTTTTTATTTTATTTTTTTAGTCGAAGTAACTGTTGTTTTTCTTTTTACTTCGTGTTCGCGTCGTCCAGATCAGAACAACCGGTACATTCAAGTCAACAAATTAGGCGCTCCTAAACTACAGCCGACGCTCGCAGCCATATTTTCAATCCCTGATTTACATCCGACGTGAATGAAACGTGTTCCTTAGCTGGTGACACTTTAAAAGAAACCCCCAAAACACCAAACCGAGCCGAGCTGCCGCCACCGTCTCCCGTGCAGAGGAGCGTGACGCTCTGGAGCTGAGGTGTCTGTGATGTTTATGAGGGCGGGCCGCGGGATCACGTGACGCTGCGGGCTCTCACAGTCCCCGCCCCTCCGAGCTGTCCGAGGTTTTAAGCACCTCTGACTCCTGTGTCCGTCTGAGTACATCCAGTTCTTCACACACAAGGATTCTTTCTGTTTCACCCTTAAACCACATATTTATATGTAGAAAGAAACATTATGTGATATTATTTATGTTTTATAAATCCTCTAATCATTTCATGACTCTTTTGGAGGTATTTGTGACCGTAAAGAAGTTAATTTGCATTGAATTGAAGTGTATGTTTACTTATTTTAAGATAAAATATGTTTGAAAAACAGAGGTTTATTATAAACAAAACTGAAAATGAGCACTAGGGGACAGCCTAGACAGGATTTTCTCTGATCTGTGTCACCGCTGCAACAGCTAACCACCATGTTGTACCCTTCAACATGCACGTAGTGAGGAGGACATTATATAATCCACTATGTTCTGGGAAGGGGAGTGTCTGTGTGAGTCCACACTGAGACTGATATGCACACTAACAATCCTCCACAAGGAGGTGGAACCTCGCAGGCTCACTGCATGGCCCCGTCTACTACAATCAGCGCAGACGGGGCCCTCACTGCTTTGCAGCAACAGTATTTACATAAAAAGTTTGTATAACAACAATTTAATTAAAACAGCTCATAAATTATCATCTTTGCCCATATTTGCAGTGATATTCTCAGCCAAGTCATAAATATGTTACATTTTTTAATACATATATATTATAAGTCTTTTTTAAAGAAATGCAAGCTTTGATTTCTATTTTTATTGTAAAGGTGTTTATATAAGCTTTCTCTTTTTATGGTTTCTCTTCCTTTATTCCCTAGTAAAAAAAAATAAAAGAGTGTATAAAAAACAAAGAATAAAAACACAGATTATTATATCTGTTCACTTTTCTCCTGAGTCCACTGCTTTACTGAAACAACATTTACATAAATTGAATCGCATTAATACAGTAAATATATACTCCTCCTTTTTGTCTCTTCCTTTATACGCATGATTAAAAAAAGTATAAGAAAAATAAAAAATAAACACCTGCTAAGGTCAGCTGGAGTTGTCTCATTCTTATCACACAAAATATTATTCTTTTTCACTTTTCTCATCAATCTTTACAGATTAATACACACACATTAAAAGTTGATTATCTCTAATTTATTTTAGAAATTCTTTCTAAAAAAGAATTAATTTGATCAGCTTGCCTTCTATTGTATCTGTGGTTAGTATCAGTTTTCTATTTTTTTGTGATTTATTTTTACATTTATGCTCTGATAAGTTGATCCTACTTGGTTCACGTGTCAAACTTGAGGCGCGTGGGCCAAATCCAGTCCGCCACAGCTTTTTATGTGGCCCTCAACACTCTAGACAACCACATAAATAGAAAAACTATATGTATAAATTAATTCAAATCAGTTTTTATTATACTGCCAAATTACATCTATGTGAAAAGATGTTCAAATTATTTAACTTTACATAACATAAAGTATTTACAGTAGTTGAAGGGAAAAAAAGACCAACACTTAAGAAATTAGCTAAAAATTGTATTTAAAGTATAAAACAACTTACAGTTTTCCCTTCTGAACTTTCCCTGTTGTTCCAACCAGTCTAGGCAAAAATGTTGACCTCAGTAATCTGGTTCTGTGTAATCTCATAATCTGGACTTGACCGTTGTGTACGCATTTCCACACTGAGCTCCACCTGTTTGTCAGCCGACTGTGGAAAGCAGTGGAGCCGTTTTCTGCTGGGAATGTGGAAATAAGTCACTGTTTGGGCTTAAATTATTGGATAAATTTAAATCTGTGCTCATTTGAAATTCCCAAAATTATTGGGAAGAGAAATTTAAAAGTAGCTAGAGAAATTAGCATTATTATTTTTATTAAATTATAAAATATACCACGTCAGTGTATCCTTGGCTTCACACTATTATTCTGAGACAATAATATGAACTGATTTCCAGAACAAAACATATTTTAGTTACTCTAACCTGTTTCCAAAATGATTGAAGATCAATAAAAAACAGACACAATACATAATAAATAAAAAATTTTCAAACTCTTTATCACAATTTCTTGAATCTTCGTGGCTCTGAACTGTTTTCCAAAAAATGTAGCTAATCGTGATTTATTCACAATTTAACAAAATTGATAAATCCTTACATTAAAGCAGAAAGGGTTGTTTTATATTTTACAGTTTTTTTTTATTAAATAGATCCTTAGTTTCAGTACAAAGACTTAATAACCAGAATAGTACAACATATTATGCAAAATTGATATTTTGCATGTTTTTGTACTTCCATTTAGGTCTTTACTGCTTACAAATACACCCCAAGCAGTTTCTTGGCAATAAGTTAATGTTTTTTAGCATCTCAAAAATGACCTGATTCAAAAACCTCTCACCTAGCAACCCCAGCGAAGTCTGTCCGTTACCTAGCAACCCCAGCGAAGCCCGTCCGTTACCTAGCAACTCCAGCGAAGCCCGTCCGTTACCTAGCAACCCCAGCGAAGCCCGTCCGTTACCTAGCAACCCCAGCGAAGCCCGTCCGTTACCTAGCAACTCCAGCGAAGCCCGTCCGTTACCTAGCAACTCCAGCGAAGCCCGTCCGTTACCTAGCAACCCCAGCGAAGCCCGTCCATTACCTAGCAACTCCAGCTAAACCCGTCCGTTACCTAGCAACCCAAGCGGAGCTCCTGCGGTCAGCTGGTTTTACTAGATTTAAAGTGACAGGCGGCCCTAAAACAGTTCAAAACGGGCAGAACTGTCCAGACTAAAATCCCATTATCTGAGAATGATTTTTGTGCAAAAATCTGAAATGTTTCATACGTTTTATACGTGTTTTGTATAGAACTTTTCTAACCTGTTCAGGGAAGCATAATGACTCGCCTTCAAACATTTGTCTTACTCACTGAAATTAATTGATGTGGGATTTCAAAATTAAAACAGAGTTTTGAATTTTCTTTTGTGTTGACATCATTCCCTTCACACCTTCACCAGGCAGAAACCCTTTTCTGTGGTTTGGAGCCAAGAAACTAATTTCTAAAACCTGGATTTCCTGTCTGTCAACATCTCACCTGAACTTACTGCAACAGCCCCACCTGTGGTTTGCTGCTTAGTTTTATTAAATCAAAAGTTAACAAAAAATAAATAAATTCTGAGTAAAATTTCAGATTAGATGCGACAAGAGTGAATAATATATTCATTTATGATGGCTGAAGAGGCATTACATAGACAGGCGTGATTCTGGAGATATTCACAGGGCCTTGCAGAAGTTTCCATGAATTTTTTCACATTTTGTCAACAGCAAACTTCAGTAAGTTTTTGAAGGAAGTGCAAATTTGTGAAGTGGAAGGAAAATTATGCATTTAAATATTTCAGTTAATAAAAACATTACACGTGTGGCATTTATTTACTTTATCAGATTTATAATTTTCTTTTCACTTATTCCTTATTGTTGCAATAAAAGAAAGATGTGGAAATGTTCAGAGATCATTAATGGAAAACTTGACATGAAACTCGCCTCCTTCAGTGGAAAGTTTTCTTGTCTTTTCTGTGTCATATTATTCAGTTTAATTAATCTCCGTCTAGTTGCGTTTGTAATTCATTCATTTTAGTTTATAACATGAAACAGATTAATAATTTTGTCTGTTTAATGATATCTGAGAATTACATTTTATTGCAACTCAAAAACTGGAGTTGGAAAATGTTAAAAATTAGATTTTTTTTTATTAGTTTTTGCTCCTATTCTTTCTAGTCGTCCTTTAGGTAATTCTTAAAGCACAGCTGATGTTGAGTGTTGTTTTGAAGCTCAGATCCAACCAGATGGTCGGTTCTCTCTCTGTGTTTGCTTAATCAAATGCGCTGGACTGGCTGTTGGTGTTTTCTGAAATGTCAGCAGGTTTTCAGGTTATCATTCAATCTGTAGCTCAGATTATTCAACCCTTTGTTCAGGAAAGTGGGGCAGATGTAAGGAAGCGTTTACATTTCGAGAGAAAGCGTTTCATAAGAGCAGGAATAATTGGGCTCTGCTTAATCGACTTTTTTAATTTGACGGATGCTTCCTGGTTGTTTTCTTCTCTTGTAGATTGTGATGCTGCAACGGCCACAAAGCAAGTCAAATTGCCTTTCACGTGTTACAAAGCTGGATTTATTATTTGCTGTACACATAAATTCGGTGAATAACCCACTTCTTTCATTCTTTTTTTGTTCTATTCAATTTGTGGAGCAGAAATTTCACCCAGACGGAATTGAAGTCGTAATGACCTCGTCTGTCATTATCTGCAGTTGTGAGGATAAAAAGCCTTTGTGAAATTGGATGGATGCTTTCCCATTAGCTGGAAACGAGGACAAGCAAAAGGAAAAAAGAATTCAAAAACATCTTTTAGTTTTTATCAAGAATAAAACCTGTCAGTGGGTAACGACTGTGTCAAACCTGTTCTCCGTGGACATGCTGCTGCTCTTGGGCTGATTTATTTCCTCTCTTCACAGGAAGTACCACTAAATTATACTTTATTTTTCTCCCTGCGTCCTGCTAGGTTCTGGAAAAGTTCATGTCCCGTTTGGTTCAGAACCGAGCGATGGGCCACAAGGACCTGCGGACGCTCAGCAAGTACCAGCTCATTCTAGCCAGGGATCAGTTCCGCAAGAACCCGCCGCCGCACATCAAGGCATGCGCTCTTTTAGAAACCTCTGTGTTTTCAATTCTGTTCACTTATAACCGGTCATCTGCATCATCCGTACGATTCTCACTGCTCAAAAGAAACGGAAAAGAAAAGTTTTCCTGGATTTTACACATTTTGTCACCTTACAGACCAGAAAATAATGCGTGGTTTTCAAATACTGCACTGCAAAAACACTAATTCATAACAAGTATTTTTGTCTGTATCCATTGGAAATATCTTGGTACACTGTAAAAAATGGAAAACTACCCTACAAGTTTCTTTTCGGCAAGATATAGAAGCTTGATTTAAGTCAATAATTCAAGTTCTAGTTCCATTGGCAGATTATTTCACTTATTACAAAGGAAAATGTCTTGTCATAGGTGAACTTGGATCAGTACTTTTTATCCTCAGCTCAAACTGCAAAAACACAAAATTTTACCAAGTATTTTTCTTTAGTTTCTAGTGCAAATATCATGTGAGTTATAAGAGCTTCTTTTAAGTCGATAATTCTTGATATTTATTTTAAAAAGTGCTTGATCCAATGGGATTATTTCACTTATAACATGGGAACAAGTACTTTTTCCATCAATATTAAGGAATTATGGACATAAAACAAGCTTCTATATCTTTCTAAAAAGTAACTTGTAAGTTAGTTTAGTCTCATTTCAACTAGACTAAAAATACTGGGTAAGATTTTATGTTTTTGCAGTGCAGGTGGCAGAAATTGTTGCACTTTGCACATCTGGACTCTTTTTTTTAAGATTTCTCAGTTTATTTCACTTTTATTTTACTGATTAAACTCCATTTGAACATCAGAAACCACTGTTTTTGTAAGTATATTTTTTAAAATGTTGCCTTTGACATGAGGCTCTTCACTATATTTGTCAAACTGTTGGATTCCACAGAATATATTTTTGACATGTTTTTGCTAATGCATTTGATGATAATATGACGTATTATTACCCTTCAGCTGGTCTGGGTTTTTCCTGGCTGATTCATGGCGTGTTGCTCCTTCAGGGTTCTCACCAGGGAGTGCTGGAGGGCGACTTTGCCCTTTGCATCAGCCTGTACCACGGCTACGAGCTGCTGACCCAGATGGGCCTCCGGTCGCTTTTCTTCTACATCCAGGGAATCATGGACGGATCCAGAGGTCCGTTCCTTTTTCTTATGTCATGCTAAGAGCATTTTTCCACACTTCAGCTTGATTTTGTTGGTTTGTGTGTAACGTGAGTCTTTGTTCTGCTTTGTTTTGCTCAGAAATGTCCAGAGCTAAGAATGAATTACAGAGGACTCCGACGTTCATGGATCTGTACCAGGAGATGGAGACGATGTTCCTGACGCCACCAGACGGTACATGGGTCACTCATTACACTCAAACTCAGAGCTCAAACCTTTTTAAGCATGGCGCTTTTCACAACAAACTTTCGTTCAAACTGTTCAGTTTTTGGTTTTGGTCAAATAATTTAAGCTCATTTTTAAGTAACTGCAATCATAGCCTCACAAACGCAAATACGATCATATAAAGTTAAAATTATAAAGAACCAACTTGTGTTTTTTTTAAATATATACATAATAACAAATGTAGTTTTTTTAATGGAATCGCATTGAATAGACACCACAGAATAATACTAAATGCAGCATTAATATGTTTTAGATCTATTTTTTTATGTCATCAGTTCGGAAACTTTGTGCATTTTCCAGAAATTATTGCTGACTTGAGCTACACAAATAAACTTGCCTAAGACATTTGCTGTTCTTTCCTCCATTCTGGAAGAAAAATAAATACCAAGCTTCTATTTTTGACCAGTTTTTCGTCTCTTCGACTTCTTCCAGGTCCGTTCATTTACAGCCATCCCAAACTGGAAAAACTGGAGGAGGTGGTGTTGCAGCACTTTAACGCGTGGGCTCAGAGCTCAGCAGGGACAAATGGTAACCTCCTTTATTATATAGCACTACGAAGCCCTGACTCACAAACTGAATGATTCTTCTAGTTTAGACATATTTATTCCACTACCATGCACATTAAACGCTGAATAAATCTGAAAAAGTTCAGATTTATTTCTGTCCCATTTTCTTGTTTCTGGTGCAGACGGAGTAAGCACACGAGTGATGATCTTCTCCTCTTTTCGGGAAAGCGTCCAGGAGATCGCTAGCATGCTAAACCGACATGCGCCACTGATAAGGGTCATGACCTTTATGGGCCAAGCCTCTGCTGGGAAGGGCGTCAAAGGCTTCACCCAAAAGGAGCAACTGGAGGTCAAAACTGGTTTTCTAAGTATACAGCATTAGGAGACAAAGAGTTGACAGTAATGTTTTATCAGCACTTATTTTATCAATCTTTGTGCAGAAGATTTAATCAGGGGTGGATTTTCTTTTGTTATTACCAGTCAAAATTATACTTTGAAGCTCAAATAAATGCATGGATGCCACAAAAGCTGGATTAAATGCTGGCATAACCTTTCCTGTTTTATCGACAGTTTTCACTTCATGCAGTTGTTTATTTCTAAGCAGTAATGAGGCGAAACCTTAAGCTGCTCCTTCGCATCAGGTTGTTGCTAGATAACCAAAGAGTGAGCGAGTTAGTTGAACTTACTTATTTACCTGGTTGTAAGAAATTGAGTTTAGTGAATATTCTATATTGAATTTTCTATCAGGGCTGCACAGTGGCGCAGTTGGTAGAGCTGTTGCCTTGCAGCAAGAAGGTTCTGGGTTCGATTCCCGGCCCCGGTCTTTCTGCATGGAGTCTCCATGTTCTCCCTGTGCATGGTGGGTTTTCTCCTGGTACTCCGGTTTCCTCCCACAGTCCAAAAACATGACTGTCAGGTTAATTGGTTTCTCCAAATTGCCCCTAGGTGTGAGTGTGTGTGTGCATGGTTGTGTGTCCTGTGTGTCTCTGTGTTGCCCTGCGACAGACTGGCAACCTGTCCAGGTGACCCCGCCTCTCGCCCGGTACGTTAGCTGGAGAGGCACCAGCAACCCTCCCGACCCCACTGAGGGACAAGGGTGTAAAGAAAATGGATGGATGGATGAATTTTCTATCAGCTTTATCATCCATTGATATTGATCATGTCTGTGTTGCGATATATATTGTTATTGATTTATTGTCCATCCCTAAGAGACAGGACATTAAATCCCCGGTGAATTATGTTACAGGTGGTCCACAGCTTCCGGCAGGGGGGCTTTAACACTCTGGTTTCTACCTGTGTGGGGGAAGAAGGGCTGGACATCGGTGAGGTGGACCTCATCGTGTGCTTCGACGCTCAGAAGAATCCCATCCGCCTGGTGCAGCGAATGGGGCGTACCGGCCGTAAACGACAAGGACGAATCGTCGTCATCCTGACAGAGGGGCGGGAGGAGCGGGTGGGCCTCCGTCTGTGATCAGCACCTTTACTGACCTGAGAGAAGTTAATCTCCCAACTCTATTAAGATCTGACAAAATCGGTGTCCCATGTTTGTGCAGCAAATTCTTTTGTTTGTGCTGCTTTTGTTTTGAAGAAATTAATGAAAGTTTAAAAATCCAAAGGACAGCCACCCCCCCTCTTTACCTGAGTCAAACAAAATTGGTGCTAAACGTTTGTGCAGCATTATTTCTGTTTGTGCCGCTATCATTTTGAAGCTATTCATATCATTTTCAGAGGTCATGAAAGGTCATAAGTTGGGGGAGCTGGTTGACCTTTTGACCATTGAACGTTCAGTAATATTTTCAAAACAAAAGCACCACAAACAAACAAAATATTTAGCTGCACAAACATAGCTCAAAGTTGCAGAGTTGATTCAGACCAATTTTTTATTTTATTTTGCAAATCTGTGGTAGCTGGTTGACCTTTGAACTTATATTAATATCTTCAAAACAAAAATCTTTGCTCCACCAACTCCATATTTGTCTGACTTGAAGGAGGTGGGTTTGTCCGGTTGACCTCTGATGATGCCTGGAAACATTTATTAATATCTTCAGAACAAAAGCAGCACAAACAAAAAACATTTCTGCACAAACGTTTGGCACCAATTTTGTTAAACGTTGGGAGGCCAACTTCATTCGGGTTTGCAAGTTGACAGTCATTGTTTTCCACAGACCTACAATCAGAGCCAAAGCAACAAGCGCAGCGTGTACAAGTCCATCACCGGCAACAGAAACGGGTTCCACATGTATCCCAGCAGCCCCCGCATGCTGCCTGAGGGCGTGAACCCCCAGCTGCATAAAATGCACATCACCTCAGGCCAGTTTGACCACAAAGAGAGCAGCAGGAGGTCCGTCAGAGGCCGAAGGTCCCACGCTGAGGGACGGGCTTCACTCATCCACCCTCAAAACCTGAGTGAGTGTCTCGATGGCAGGAAACTCCACCCTGAATGTCTCAGACGCTCGTTTGAATGCGACTTCCTGAAATTTGTGTGTGTGCAGTTCGACAGGAGAGCCCCACTTCAGACGGCTTTCTGAGCAGAGCAGAATATTCTCTGTGGTCGTCCACCATGAGGCTGGAAGAACACGAGGCTCATCCCACTCTGAAGCCGTCCCACTTCATGTCCATTCCCAGTGACTCAACTCCTCAGGTTCCATTCTTTTCCTTTAGTCTTCCAACATCTCATCTAGGGATCCACTTTTTTCACTTCCAATACCGATACGGATATCTGAGGTTTAGTACTGATCCGATACTAAACCTGCTGAATTCTCTTAAAATGCAACAAACACAAAAGTACTGAATTACACATTTATTTGATAACTACACCAGTACAGCTCACTTAAACACACCAATATCTTTACAAGCTTGGTCAGACATATAAACCCAACTTTAATTGGTTCAGTCAGTGTAATTGGGAGTATTAGCCAATGTAGAATAAATAATAAAGAAACTGAAACGGAAGAAAAAGGTGAAACGTGAAACATAAACTGCAACAAACCTTCTTTCAAATGATTCAGAAAGTCCAATTAGGAATTTAAAATATATAAACCTGGATGTTGCTCAGAGCACAAAGCATAGAATTAGACTGGATAGATCTGCCTTTCATGGCTCAGGCACATCGTCACCGATACCCGATAAACAATTTTTGTCAGTATCGGCACTGGAACAAGAGGACTGGTGCATCTCTGAACTCGGTGCTAATTTTACACATAGCATTTCTTTCCAAATGTGTCCAAGAAATTTGAAAGTAGAGATAAAAAACTTGAATATAATTCCTGTTTTTGTGAAAAAGGAGGAGACTTCCAGGGACAAACCATCATGCAGAGAGCTGTCTTTGTGGGAATGGAGACACTGGCAGCACAAACCGCTCCCTTTCCATGCCGTTGATCATTCCCTCCGCTGCCGCCACTTCACTGCGGTGATGCAGCTCATCGACGGCATGAGAGACGAGACTGAGGTGAGTAAGCACCAATTTGAAGATGTCTGAAAAGCCTAAAATAATAAAAAGTCTGACCTAAATAAGCACATTCATTCAGTGGAAAACATCCCAAAAACATGGCTGACAGGAAGCGCGTGTGGAGGTTCGCGTGGCGGGGGAGGGGCAACAATGGAGGCCTGCTGGGTCGGGCGAGGAAGCCTTTATAATTGCCTGCTGTTATTTGTTTGCATTTTTTATGTATTTCTTGTAAAAGAGTAAAAAAAATTATAGTAAAAAAAGACACCTAAATGGTTAAACCAAAAATTTGCAGAATTGTTTCTGTCTGATTAATCATCAGAATAATCAGTTTACTAAAATAAGCATTAGCTGCAGTTGTAATAGTTTCTCAAATGGTGGCTTTGTTTACAGTCTAGAAGATTTCACACAGCGTCTCCCGGGGAGCCACATTTTTATGACTTTCTAATATCAATGCCATTAGACGACCCCTTGAAATCGAAGACAATGGCCGTCTGTAGCGTTAGCATTTAGCTTGGGGGGATGTAAGAGGACAAACTGCAACCAAACAACATTCTTCACTACAATAATGGTTGGTGTGAAAGTTTAGACTCACATTTAAGCCTAGGAAAGGGCTCAGAATGAAATAAACTATGACAACTTGCTCTCTTTTCAAATTAAAAGCACTTCCTGTTTGATTCAGTAAAAAAATGTGACATTAACAGGTGCTTACCTTTTTCTACTAATCGTATTTGAACATTTATATTTTTTTAAACGATGAGTAATTTGCAAAAGAAATGGGGGAAATCATATTAAAAACACAAAATTAATAATATATTGCACAGTAAAAGCAAAATTACAACATAAAATACTGTTCTGCTAACAAAAATAGCATACTCCAATACAAAGAATGTCAACTGAGTAAAATATATTTTTTAAATAAGTATCATCTTAAAAAAGTAATGCATCTCTTACACCATTTTTACCATTTTAAAAACAATTTTGCTCACTAAATGTGTATTTCTATAAAGATTTATAACATATTTAACAACTTATTCATCAAGTGCAGCAGGTTTTTCATGGAATTGTATCAAAACTTATACATTTGGTAGTAAAGCTTTACAGCTTTTTACACATTTCACTCATTTTGTTGCAGTTTAATTATCATGAATTGAATTTAGTTTCTTCCTACAATCCTGTAACTCAGAGTGTACACAGCTCAGGTGCCTGGTGATGGGAAAATGGTTTCATAAATGGTCCCAAGCATCTTGCGTAAATCCTGCTTGGTTTCATAATGGAGAGACAGTAGTGAGCATTTAGCCAAAGGAAACTCAAATGTTATAAACTCACATGGATGAGAGGAGTCAGCTGCTTTGCTGATGAACATACAACTGTGGTTTGTTTGGAGTTGCTAAATGTGGTGTTGTGACGTTAAAGCCAAATTCCTTGAATGATAAACAAGCTTCATTGTGGATTTGGTTAAAAAAATCTGGAAAAAAACCCCGTCTGTTTCCGGTCTGTAGCGTCGTATCTCCATTCAGTTACATCCAAAAATAAATGTAAAAAACCCCTCAGCCGACATTTATAAAGGGGAGGCACTAAAAATACAACAGCTGCTTTCTTCGAAATCTATTTTAACCTTTCTGTGAACTCAAATCGAATATCAGAATCACATTTTCCCCGTTTTTTTGTTTCCCCACGGCAGAGGCATATGATTAGTGACGACTTATCTGCAGAATTACGCAAAAGTAATTAAGCCAAACTTCCTATGACTTGATGATGGAGCTGAAAGAATGAGATGGAAAAAATACTTTTGTAGCCTGATGGCTTTTTAGATATTATTGCTTATTTTGACTGTGAATTTTGAACTTTATCACATTTGTAACGTAAACACAAACTACAAACCATTTTATTTTAGGTTAATCATGAAGAATGAATGCGGTTAACACTGTCGCTGACTTTCCAGGTAAAGAATCCGTAGCGGACAAAATCGGAATCGGCTTTTTAAAGATCGGTGATCGGCACCAATACTGCAGCTGGTGCAACTGTTGTTCAAACGTTTTGGGCAAAATGAAAACTCTCAAAGGGCCGGAGTTCTTTTTGATTTTTTTCTCTCGTTTTTGAAAAATGCAAAATATTGTAAATGCTTTTCTTTTATCTGCTCTGGACAAAATAAAATATTTTAATGATACAAACTAGAGAAAAAAATATTATTCTTTCCCAAATATTTGCCTTCATAAAAGAAAAGTGGGTCAAATATTTTCTACTCTTTTGTTGTTTTTTACTTTCAAGTACTTCTGCTACTTCTATTACTAACCAAACTCACCAAAGTACAAACACTGGGGAACTTTTTTTATTATACAACTAGAGAAAAAACATTTCTAAGAATATTTTCCTTCATAAAAGAGGTTTCATAACGTTTTGAGTTAAATATTTTCTACTTTTTTTATGCTGACATTTCTGATATTTCCTCAGGCCACTGCACATCATCCATGATATAAACCTTGAAAGCATTTGGAACAGAAATGAGTAAACAAGCCAGTTTGTTTTGATGTCATTTAAAACCCAGTAATCGTTGCATTTACCTGGAACATTATCGATCATCACATCACTGGTTTTGTTTTGGAAAACCAGATAGTTCTTGGCTTTGTCTCACCATCTGCTCATGTCTCAGATGAAACCCTGAATTTGTCCAAATCCCTGTAAGTGGGTCAGAGATTATAGTAAGGTGGGCTCTTGTTACCTCTTTATTTTATTGAATAATAAAAGATAAACAATCACCTGTATGGATCCAAGAGGAATAATATAGAAAAACAGACTGATAAAAAGCTTCACGTCATCATATAACCTGCAAACTGCAACCTGAAGTAAATCTTAAAACTAGAGTAAAAATTAAGGCCTAAATTTATATTTTATAAATTTGTGGACTTTGTTGAATCTAAATATTTACTGTTGTTTGATTTGTTTGGTGCAGAACTAAAGGAAATTACATTTTTTATTTCAAGTAAACCACAATAAAGATAATTTAAATGATTAACACTTGAGTAATTTTACTCAAATAAAAGTAGAACTACTTCAACATACTTTTACTCAAGTAAAAGTAAAAAGTCTTCTCAAGTACAGAGAAACTGATCAAATTATCAATCATTTAATATTTAATTTAGATATTTAAGGACTAAAATGATAATTCATATAGGTAATAAAAAATAACAAATAAATAATAAAATAAAATGCTCAAGTTATAAATCATTTAATATATGAAAATTACATAATCAGATGGATCAAAACATAAAATTAAGTGGAAATTTTACTTATTTAAGGACCAAAATGACAATCATTCATACAAGCAACAAAACAAGACAATATAATTTTTTTAATTGTTTTTTAAATAAAAAATGCCTGAAAAGTTAACAAAAACTGCAGCTGTGTGTCTGTCTGGTGAATTTTTAGTTAAAACATGTTTGTTTTTCATTCAGTGGGAAGAAAATCTAGACATTTTTCTCAAGTAAGAGCAGAAATACTTCAAAATAAAATGAGAAACACTGAAACAAGTCAAGCTTCCAAATGTTAAATTAGAGAGTTGTATGAAGTTGTATTTTCTTCTCATTGTTGCTCATAATTAATCATAATTTTCCAGTTAATTTCAAACCTTAACCTTTGAGTAGACCCCACTGCTTTCGCTTTGCTTCTGTTTTTGCTTAAAAAGGAACTGATTAGGTAAAATTAGGTGTAAGTGGAAAACACTTTCCCAATCACAGGAAGAGTTTGCTTCTTAATAAATGTTCCTAAATTATCTCGAGAAAGAAAAGCACCTCATTAATACCAATTAAAGTCCTGCTGATGATGGTTGTTCACAAATTACTTGACTTTTCATTTGAATATTAAAATCCTCATCAAGGCATGAAAATCTCTATTTTTCAGTCTAATCTAAACTCTGTGTGTCACCGACCTGTTGCTCTTTAATCCAGTAAAATATAGAGGATACAAAAGATATATATTCTTTTTATTATGTAACTATTCTCGTGAAATCAAATAAAAAACTGATAGCAGTTTCTGGGTCAGCAGCTGATCTGCTTCTCACAAAAGAAAGAACAAATATTGTTTTGAACAAAAGTTGAAATTTAATTGGCTTTTTCCATTACAGGGGCATTTATTTATATCGTAGTTATAAAACAGTGGAACTGGAAGATATTTTAAATATCCAAATTAAATAAACAAGCCAACAAATAAAATGAAGTCTTTGTAAATACATTTGTCCTTCAAAAAAAGAGCCAGTTGAGACCAAAACGCCAAACTGAAGGTTTTAATCATCCAGTTTTTGTTAGAAAGAGAAAACAATAAATCAGACAAATGGAAATTATTAAACTTGTTTAAATTTATCATTAAATTAATTGATTTATTGATTTTTTTACTTACTGGACAGGCCTACACCCCAATATTACCAACTTAGCGACTTTCTTGCTATATTTAGCAATATTTTTTTAAAAATTACATCAACCAAAATCTGCAGGTCAGGCCTTTTAAGGATCGGCCAGAAAACTGCAACCGTTGAATAATAATCAGTTATTGAATAAACCTCAAACCTTTAAACATAATTTTCTCTGCTTTTCTGTCTCCAAATCCACACAGAAGCTTGTGAACACAATGTGAGTCGTGATGTGGGGTGTGGGTGTTTCCTGTCCTCATGTTCAAATTTACAAACCCTCAAGCAAACATAAAAATGGCCGAACGCCCATCGTTCCAGCGTACGCACCTTAAAAAGTCACAACGCCTTTGCTGCATCACCTACTTCACCTGATTTCTGCAGGAAAAAGGTTAATTTTCTTTTCTCTTGGTTTGATTCTTGCTCACCCGAAACTCATTTGACCTTTAGACCCGGTTTCTGCCAGACGGGGATTTTTTTATTTTTTTGAATCGCGCTGCGATCTTTACAGCAAACAGACGCCGGCCGGGTTTGAAGCAGACCCCCCCTTCTCGTATGATTATGTAACGGTTCTCTGAACCGTTACATAAACCCAGGAAGATGGAAGTAGGTCAGGCCAGGATGACCTGCATGCACAGGGAGATCAGAAAACTGATTCAAAAAAGATGTATTTTTTAACACAAGTAAAATAGAAAACTACGGCAAATCACTTCTGTTTTGTCTTTACGCTTTAGTTTTCAAAAGTGACCCAAAATAAAGTGATTTACGCTGCAAAAATACAAAATCTCACAAGTATTTTTGTGTAGTTTCTAGTTCAAATATCTTAGCACTCTTGAAAACTAACTTAAAAGTTACTTTTCAGCAAAATGAAGGAGATTATTTTAAGTAAAAAATGCCTTTTTATAGTTCCACTGGCAGATTTTAACATTTATAACAAGATATTTTCCACATTTTATAAATTAAATAATCTGCCAGTGGAACTTTTACTTTAAAAAAAAAATCAATATTCAACAATTATTGACTCCTATAACTTACCGAGAAGTTACTTCTAAGTTAGTTTTGTTTTATTTCAAGTACACTAAGATATTTGTGCTATAACTACACCAAAAGTACTCGGTTAAAACTTTTAGAGCAGATTGTACCATTTAAGAACATTTTTCATAAGGTTTTAACTGCAAAAACACAAAATCTAGTCCATTTTTAATCAGTATTAAGAAATTGTTTACTTAAAATAACCTGCTGTATCTTGCTAAAAAGTTACTTATAAGTTAGGTTTGTCATATTTCAAGTGTATTAAAGTATGTACACCTGAAACTAAACAAAAATACTTGATAAGATTTTGTGTTTTTGAATTTTAAACAGTATCACATTCTTTTGCTCCGGCAGTGTTTTTTTATTTTCTATGTTTATTTAGGCCACAAGAATTTAGTTTCTGAGCCAAAAGTAAGAATACAACAACTTCCAGTTTAATAAAATCTGACAGGAAAAATACAATATTTGTTGGTTTTTTTAGCCTCTGCTAAATGTTACATACATTCTAATTTAATTTAATCCAAGTTATAATACAATGCAGTCAAATTCAGTTTATAATCCCAACTGGAATAAATAGACTTTCCCTCACACTGATCACATCAGTTGCAATTAATGAATTAATTTAGCAGGGTTGTGTGCAGATTTTTATTTTTATTTTTTGAAAAATGCAGCTTGATTAAAACAAATGCTGCTTTCTTTGTGCATCGAATTCATGTAATTATTGTAATGTGATGAGATAATCTGCAGAGAGGGGTTTCCACTTTGTGTTTTTCATCAATATGCAACATAAAATGATGCCAACAGCGAGTCTCTGCTGCTTCTATTTTCATCATCCAGGTTATTTTGGGTTTCGGTATTTTTTAGACATAATGTGGTCATTAATTAATTGGAGCAGAGTTCAGTTTAATCCACCATGAATTTGATTTCATAACTGAAAAATATTGACTCTGGAGTCTGAAGGCTCCACTTTCTGTTCATGTTAAAACTACATTTTAGGTTTTATTGCACCGTGTATTAAAAAGTAAACCATTTTCAAGTCAAAAATGTGTTGGGAGCAATGTGGGAATAACACTCGTATGTTTTCGGCAGTTTGGTTTCTGTCGGCCTAATTTTGACGTATTCTGTACTAATATGTTTTATAACATTCTGAAAAGAGAAACCTGCAAAATCTTAAGCCTCTGGATGAGTTATGCTGATGTAAACAAACCCTAAAACGCCTGCAGCTGCATTTTTATTCATAAAGAAAAATAAATAAGTAAAGAAAACCTTGTCCGTTTCCCTCCAGTTTGCAGATATGCACACATTTGTGTTTGTTTGCCAAAGTAATCCACAGTTGTTGTTTTCAGTGGGAAATGTTTGGCCTTTAGTGTGAATTGCGAAATACTTAAATGTTAATAAGAGGTTGCGATAGCAGCAAGCAGCTCAGAGTTGGGCTGCCAGATCATCTGAGTTGTAAACGGATTAGAGAAAGCAGAAAAAAGTTTTATTCAGAGAACGCTGCGATTCGTCACAAAGGCCTGCATCTTCATCTAAGTGTAATGGCTAAATCCACTTTAAATATATTCTTCTAATTTAATCAGAGGTGGGCAAAAGTTTTACTCGAGAGTAAAAAAGTATTTGGTAAAACATCTGAAGTAGGTGATTAACAATTTATTTTAAAATTACATAATCAGACAGAACAAAATTTGGTACTTTAAGGCCAAAATGACAATAATTCATATTAAAATAACCAAATTCTGCTAAAAAGATTTTTTCAAATCAGTTTCTTTCATTAAAAAACTTATGAAACTATAAGAAAAACTGCAGGTGTGTTTTTCTGTGTCTGGTGAATTTCTGGTTAAAACATGTTTGTTCTTCATTCAGTGGGTAGAAAATCAAGAAATTTTACTGAAGAGAAGATTATAATTAAATTACTCAAGTAAAAGTAAAAAGTACAGAGTAGTAAAAAAAAGTAAATTGAGTAAATGTGCAAAATGTTTTTCTTCCTCAATATTTGAGGGAGAACAACATTAAAATGTAAATATTTGTCTTATTAATGACCATTTGAAAAACATTAGCATGTCCCCTTTTTATTAGAAGTTGTTCAGATTTAAACCATTTGGTGGCTCAGAAGTGATTAAAACCTTTGATTTGTATTTTGGAAGAACTGAGTTAATATGTTATCTTGTTTATGTTGTTTTGAGAATTAACTCATGAGGGTAAGAGTAACTTTCACCAGAGGTAAAAATGGGTAGATTTTAGTTTTAGAGGGTGGATGAATGTCTTCAGCTTCGTTAAGGAAAGGAAAGTGTTTATTTTTCCTCTCTCCTCTGGGTTGACTGAGCATCTCCCACCTCCTGCTCTCGGGTCCGACGGCTCCCCGTCGGTACCTGTGGGGTTCCCACTTCAGCCGAATCACTTCCAGGTCAAAGGTTTGACAGGTGCCAGGCAATCAAATATATTTACACCTCAAATCTAACAACAAATAGATGTTTAAGCAATAAAAGTTCGGGACCATGTATTAGTTTATTTCTTTATGAAATTAGCATCTTAGACAAATTTTAAATGTCCTTACCGCGTCATAAAAGCTGAGAATAACAAATGTTATGTCAGAGTTTTGCTTCCCTGTATGTGGTTGCAAAATGATGAGGGACTTCCTGATTGGATTAAATTATGAACATGAGCAGAAAAGCGGTTCTGATTGGTGAAGTGACCTAATCGGTTTGCACTTCTTGGGTTCCTCTATAAACCTCTATAAACTGATAGTTGGTTTGTGGTAACAGTTTGAATAAAACATGGAAAAAAACTGAGCTCACCAAAATAAAAGCATAAATAAACCTGGGAAAACAATTTCAGTTGCTCTGTTCAATAGTCCTGTCAATCACTTTCGACGTCCATCATGATTAAGTGACAAAGGGTCAGTAGTATAATTCTATAAACTGTTTGTGTTCATCTTCAGGGGGAGACTCTTTACGAACAGCAGCTTCTACCTTACCTCCGGAGAGATGATGCTGATGAAAAGAGGCAGAAGAAACCAAAAGCCCCAAAGAACTGCACTAAAAACAATAAGGGCAAACCGTCTCACTCATCCCGGTCCGAACTGGAATATATCGACGAGGAAGCAGAGATGGAGGATGCAGCTTCACGATCGATCCCAGAGAAACGGAGGCTCCCAGATGAACAAGCTGATTCTCCATCACACAACTCTGATGACGACTGCGTCATCGTTAACCAAACCCTCAGAGATCCTGCAAATCCAGACGATGTTCCAGAAGTTAATACAAAACATAATGAAGACGATGATCTTCAGGAGATGTTCTACCTTCCTAAAGCGTGTCCCGCGCCGCTGTCGCCAATAAAACACAAGAACCTGAACGACATTCTTGTTAACGTAGCTGAGCTTCTCTCTCGATCTCCACCTTCGCCGGAGAACATTTTAGAAGCAGGAAGGATTTTGACGCGTCTTCCACCTTCACCACAGCTGGGCGTTCAGCCTTTCCCCGTCAGGTTCAGCTTGGAAGTGGACGATGAGGACGATGTAGAGGGTGGCAGTAAGGATAAGCCTGATAGTCCCACCTGGGATGAGGTTTTCGAGGATGAAAATATCAGGTACGACACGAAGGAGACAGACTTAAGAAGTGTTGACAATGCAGAGGAGTGTGTTTCCATGGATGCTGATTGTGCAGTTGAAGAAGACGGAGTTGATGCCCAGATGGATGAGAGCATGGACTTGTTTGAAGACGATGAGGCGTTCATGCAAATGACAATTCCAGATATTCCTACTCCTGAGGATAGCATTACAGCCAAGGCAACCATCAATGACGAAGGCACTGAGAAGATTTCCAAAGATGAAGCCAAAGATTGCACAGAAATCTTAAACGCTGCAAACAAAACCCCTTCCTCAGACACAAGGCTAAACATTCACAACTCAACAGAAGATCACGACAATAAAGCTTCGTTTTTAGTGAAAGCAAATCCTGAGCCACTAGATTCCTCTCACGATCTGTTCTCTGTTAACTTTGACCTCGGTTATTCGCTGGAGGACTCTGAGGATGAAGCAGAAGTGGAAGTTACATCTCCGTCGCCTAAAAAACAAGCTGAGTCAGCTGTTTCTAATTCCTCTACTCCTCGTCGCAGCTTCGCCGGACTCTTCAGAGAGTCCAAGTCGTCTTCACAAACTAAAGCGGATAATTGGAAGCCTAAAACTGAGGAACTCCCCTCTCCAGTTACGTTACTGGGACCCAGACAGATGCTCCTGTCTCGGATTGCAGAACCGGACTCTTCCAGAGCGAAGCAAAAACCAGCTGAAGGTGATTCACTGCAAGAATCGATCCGTGTGGGAGAGTCTTCTCCTCATCCAGGTTTGTTCAGAAAACAACGATTTATTTGTGACCACTCAATAAATTAGAATATCAACAAAAAATTGACAGATGGCAAGAGTTTATTTCAATAAATTGCAGCAATTATGGTTTACAGCTAATTACTTTCCACTGAATGAATAAACCTATGCAAAGGGACTTGTAATACAGAGATTTACGATCAAAATGGGGAGCTCTCAAAAGCCACAAAAGCTCATTTCTTACTAAAGAGGAATATTGTGTCCTTTATTATTAGTGGAAAGTTGAGTGAAAAGGGAAAAATGTGTTGAAAAATGTACATAAACACAATGATTACGCTTAGTTTTTATAATATTGCAATTTTCTGAACATGAGTAATATTGTTCTTTCATCCCTGCCGTTTTATATTGTTCATATGATTTATTTACTTATGTGATGTTTTCCACCTCTTAGATTTTATACATTTCTCTCAAGTTCTCAAACATTTTACCTGGTAAAACAAAGGTTTGACAACAATCATAAATCTACACATGAGTTTCACTTTTTGAATTTAATTAATGAAATTAGAAAACGTTTTGTTGATGTTCTGTTTTTATTTAGATTTACCTGTAAATCGGTTTGATTCTGCAGCTTGAATGTGTTTTTTTTCTGTTTGCTCATTAGCAGAGTGTTGCAGCGACAGTGAAGAGGAAGTCGTGCTTCTCAGAAGAAGACATCACAAGGTCAACCCCTTGTCCTCCCCAGAAGTGGTGAGCAAAACATTTTCTGTTCATAAAAGTAAATAAATTATATAAAAAAAATAAAAAATTCCCTTCTCACCCTCCGCGGGTGGTCTGTTTCATCCTCTGAGCTCGGGTCCTCTACCAGAGGCCTGGGAGCTTGAGGGTTCTGCGCAGTAACTTGGCTGTGCCTAGAACTGCACATTTCTGGACTGAGATGTCTGATGTTGTTCCTGGGATCTGTTTGAGCCACTGCTCCAGTTTGGGGGTGACTGCCCCGAGGGCCCCGATGACCACAGGCACCACTGTGGTCTTCACCTTCCAGGTCTTTTCCAGTTCCTCCCTGAGGCCCTGGTACTTCTCCAATTTCTCATGCTCCTTTTTCCTGATGTTGTAGTCACTTGGTATTGCTACATCCACCACAACGGCTTTCCTCTGTTCTTTATCCACCACCACAATGTCTGGTTGGTTCGCCATTACCATCTTGTCTGTCTGGATCTGGAAGTCCCACAGGATCTTAGCTCGGTCATTCTCCACCACTTTTGGGGGTGTTCCCCACTTTGATCTCGGGGCTTCCAGTCCATATTCTTCCATATTCTTATATATATATATATATATATATATATATATATATATATATATATATATATATATATATATATATATATATATACATGTATAAAAACATTTTGACCTGTTGATACCAATTTTAGCTACAAGAACAGTATAACCCATATTATTTTTGGAAGGTGTCAATGATTGTGGCCGACTGGTGTTTTGGGTTTTTTAGATTACGGTTCGTGTAATTAAAAGTTTCACTTTCTGAAACAAGTGACAAAAAATATCAAACCTCATTCACAATTTTACATTTTTGTCCTGAAGCACAGCAAAGTTTAATTTCTGTGGAACCAAAAAAAAAAAAAAAAAAAAAAACAAGACAAAAAAAAGCAGCCATCACAAAGCGCGTCCTTTTCACGCTAGCTCTGGTTGCCACGGTAACGAGGATGCATTAGCATTAGCATGCTACATAAAATGTTTGTTCTTTTCTGCCAGTCTAAGACCCTGAGTGACGTGGACTCACCGGTGGTGGTGAAGAAGAAACGTGCTTCTGTGCTGAACACGGTAAGAATATCGACATTACCAGAGAAACAAACACTCACCGAGTCGGGTAGAAACTAGTTACACTTACTTTTTTGAACCAGAAATACTTTTGGGAGTATTTTTACTATGCTGTGCTTTTCACTTTTACTTGAGAGTAATTTTATTATAAAGTTTTTCTACTCTTACTTGGGTAAAATCTCTGGATTTTCTACCCACTGAATGAAAAACAAACATGTATTAACCAAAAATTCACCAGACATAGAAAAACACACCTGCAGTTTTTCTTATAGTTTCATAAGTTTTTATTTAAAGAAACTGATTTGGAAACACATTTTTACTTTTTGTCACTTATATAAATTAATGCATTTAAAATACCAACATTTTTATATTTTGATCCATCTGATTATGTCATTTTTAATTATTAAATGATTGATAATGTTGTCAGTTACTCCCAACTAGAGTAGACGTTTTACTGCTTTACTCTTAAGTGATTTCTTGGCTACCTTTTACTTTTACTTGAGTAAAACCACGTTGCAGTAGTGTACTTGAGTAGTGTACTTACTTGAGTAAAATTTTTGGGTACTTTAATTACCTCCCTCCGCCTACGGGTTGGGGGACGGGTTCTGACTGTTGTCTGTGCTTACGGGCCGAACAGCAGTTCAGATTACCCACCCTTCTTGGAGTCCTTAGAGGGGCGTACTGCAGAATGCCCCTCCTGGGGACTCCCTTGTTCTACTGGGGGACTTCAACGCTCATCAGGGCAATGACAGTGAGATCTGGAGGGGCGTGGTTTGGAGGAACGGCCCCCCCGATCTGAACTCGAGTGGTGTTCTGTTGTTGGACTTCTGTGCTCGTCACGGATTGTCCATCACGAACACCATGTTCAGGCATAAAGGCGTCCATATGTGCACTTGGGACCCGGACACCCTAGGCCGCAGTTCGATGATCGATTTTGTCATCGTTTCATCTGATCTGCGGCTGTATGTCTTGGACACTCGGGTGAAGAGAGGAAGTGTCCACTGACCACTACCTGGTGGTGAGTTGGCTCCGGTGGTGGGGGAGCAAGCTGGCGCCCCAAACATGTAGTGAGGGTCTGCTGGGAACGTCTGGCGGAGTCCCCTGTGAGACGGAGCTTCAACTCTCATCTCCGGCAGAACTTCAAACACGTTCTGGAGGAGGTGGGGGACATTGAGTCTGAGTGGACCATGTTCCGTACCTCCATTGCCGAGGCGGCTTATCGGAGCTGCGGCCGCAAGGTTGTTGGTGCCTGTCGTGGCGGCAACCCTCGAACCCGTTGGTGGACACCTTCGATGAGGGATGCTGTCAAGCTGAAGAAGGAGTCCTACCGGGCCTTTTTGGCCTGTGGGACTCCAGAAGCAGCTGATAGGTACCGGCGGGCGAAGCGGCATGCGGCTCGGGTTGTCGCTGAGGCAAAAACTCTGTGTGGGAGGAGTTTGGAGAGGCCATGGAGACAGACTTCCGTACGGCTTCGAGGCGATTCTGGTCCACCATCCGGCATCTCAGGAGGGGGAAGCAGTGCAGCACCAACAGTTTATAGTGGGGATGGTGCGCCGCTGACCTCAACTCAGGACGTTGTGGGCCGGTGGGCGAAGTACTTCGAAGACCAGTCTGCCATTCCAGGGGAACAACATTTTTAAAACAAGCATTTTTTTATCTGCTCAATAACAAACAATTTTAATTTTATTAATACTACCATGGTTTCCCCCAGAAAACTTGCTATGCCCGTTGGTTGAGGCGCTCGGCAGTCATTCATCCAGCGGCCCGCCATGTTTTTAAGTTGAAACATGTTTAAAGTTGACAGGAAATTTGAAAATATCACTCGATAATTATGTGTTATTGGAAGATTAATATCTGAACACCAACTATAAAGTCTTAAAAAATGCAAGTTTAAAAAAACTTAAATAATGCTAAGCCTGGTAGGGGCACAAGTAAAGCCTGGTGTACCGCCAGGCTTATATTACATTGGGGTAAACCCTGAAAGCTGCTTTGCTTCTCAGCATGGAGAGCAGGCCAAAATCAATTCACATAAATTGGGGGTAAAAAAACATGTACAAGTATCATTTCTGTAAATGAGACATCATTAATAACGTCTAATCTTCTGTCATCCAGACTGACGAAACTCAAGCCGGAGATTTTTCGGATGATGATTTCCAGAACTGCTCCATCTTCATGCAGAGAAAAACAACAACTGGAGACAAGAGGCAACAAATCCAGCAGCCCAGCAACAAGGTCAGTACGGCAACAGATGGGCCTGCAGGGCAGTGAGGTGAAGCTAACTGATTAGCTTCTAGATTTCCATGTTAAGAAGCTCAGTGACACCCAGAGTCGACTTGCATTGAAAAAATTACCTTAAGTAACTTTTTTGAAAAAATTACTTTTAGGAGTTTTTGTACTATGCTGTACTTTTCATTTTTACTTAAGTAATTTTATTATGAAGTTTTTCTACTCTTACTTGAGTAAAATCTCTGGATTTTCTACCCACTGAATGCAAAACAAACATAATTTAACCAAAAATGCACCAGACACAGAATCACACCTGTAGGTTTTGGTAAAGTTTTTTATTGAAAGAAACTGATTTTTATTATTGTTTTTTGTTACTTACATGGATTATTGTCATTTTTGTTCTTAAAATACTGACATTTCCATTTAGCTTTATACTTCGGTCAGTCTGATTATGTAATTGTTAAATATTAACACTATGTTGAAGTAGTGCTACTCTCACCTGAGTACAATTTTTGGGTACTTTACCCCCGTATGGTGACACCAGCAGAGTCACAGGTGTGCGTTTCCTCTGGTCTTCTTAATTAGCTTTAACATGTTTGCTTCATGTCAGCTGCACCGTTCCATTAAATTCAGATTTAGTTGCTGTTGCTCTGCATCAGAACCCCAGAGGTCAGAAAGCGCGTCAGTTTCTGGATGAAGAGGCGGAGCTGTCAGAAGATGAAGAGGGAGCGGATGTTTCGTCTGACGAAGAGGACGGCGCAGATCTGAATCGGTCCCTGGAAGGCTTCGTTGTGGACAACATGCACCTTTCCCAGGGACTGAACGGTCGGTGACCTGCTCGGCCTTCAGCGCGTTGCTCAGATCTCAATAGGTTCTGTTGAACTCACTCTGGTTCTGTTCTGCTCCACATCAGACTCGGAGATGCGTGGAGTTTACCTGAAGTCTGTGAGAAGCCCTGCAGTCCGGGGAAAATTCAAAATGTCCTATAAAAACCATCAAAACATGGATATTTTTTCTCAGGTATTTCATGTTTTACTCTCTACTTTTATTTTAAAAAGGCACTAATATGTAAAATTGACTTGTTTGAGCGTTACATCGTGTTATTATGTTATTCCCTCATTAAAAACATACCTGAAGTGTTTCTTTCACTCTTTCATCCATGATTGAGAAATCCTTTAATCGCCATGGCAACCATTCAGGTGTGTTTCAGAAAGAAGTGGGAGTTCTTAAAGAGACAGAGGCCCAATTTCAAGTCATCAAATTAGTCAAATTTCTTTTTAAAGTCATACGCTGCAAAAACGCTAAATCTCACCAAGTGTTTTTATTCTTGTTTCTAATCCAAATATCTTATTATGCATGAAATAAGACAAAACTAACTTACAAGTATCTTTTCAACAAAGTATAATAGCTTGTTTTAAGTAAATAACTCCTTAATATTGATGAAAAAGTACTAATTCTTTTGGCACATAAATTTATTTATAATAAGACAATTTCCCATTGTTATAAGTAAAATAATTTGCTTATGGAACAAGTACTTTTTCATCGATATTAAATGTATTAAGTACTTAAAACAAGCTATTGTTCCTTGTTGACAAGTTACTTGCAAGTTAGTTTTGTCTTAATTTAAGTGTAGTAAGATATTTGCACTAGAAACAAGACTAAAAATACTTGGTAAGATTGTGTGTTGAAGGTTACAATCTTACTTAATTGTGCTACAAAATGCAGTGACCTTTTGTTGGCAGGTGCCTGAGATGGATGAGACGTACGCAGAGGACAGCTTTGTGGTTGGCAGTGATGAAGAAGAGGAGGAGAGTAATGAGGAAGAGCCTGAAGACGTCGAACTTCTGCCCGACGTGTCGCTCATTGACGGGAGACGGCAGTACGCAACCAGACGGCGCGTTTTCCTGCACAAAGCCAGAGCGGGACTCGAAACCAACGCCAGAACTCAGCCCGCTGCAGAGCAAAGAACCAGAACCAAACGCTCGCGGGTCATCTGCCTGAACGAGTCCAGCGAAGAGGAGACTGAGGAAGTGGGCAAAAATCAGAATCCAGGTCCCAGCGGGCAGAAAACAGCGTCCTCTGCTTATGCTAGCGTAGCATCTAAAGTCTCATTATCGAGTAAAGAACGGAGTGAAGAGCAGCAACATGAGAGGTAAGTAGCTGGATTACATACTGACCGTCCTCTTCAGGAGACTGTCTTGGGAAAACACAGTATCTTCAGTCAGAGTCGTCTTCAGATTTGCTGTAATACGGACTGCTACAAGAGATCTGTCCTCCAACAGCCGTCACCATCTACAACAACACTGAAGAATTTCAATTAATATTAGTTAGAGCAACATTTAATTTCCCTTTTGATCAATTAAGTATTGTTGAATTGAATCAAATATTCCACTGATGCCTTCCCCTTAGAGAAAGTTTTATTTTTAAATCAAGTATAAGATGAATTAAAACAAACTCAATCACTTCCATTTGCGTTATTTATCATTCTTCTCCCTTTCTACCAAAAGTCTGACCAGCTTCTTCACAATAACGTCTGGGACAATTTATCATCCAGCAATATTTGTTATTGCAACAGGCTTATGGAGATACAAACTCAAAGCAAGAACAACAAGAACGTTTCTAGAAAGTTTGTCAACAAGTTGTTTGCAAGGTAACCAAAAAAATGAGTGAGTCAGGAGCAACTAAAGTCCTTCCTTTACCCATTTTGGATCAGACTTCACTTAAATTATTATTTAACTTGTTTTCTAATGACATTATGTGTCTAATGCGATATATGTTATTGATTTATTGCCCAGCCCTGATAATTTTCTGTTTTTCCTGCAGGTGTCGTCAGAGGTTAGAGAATCAACATCTGCTCTCGGATGAGCTCGACTTCGCAGAGCAAGAGCCGACTTTAATAACAGTAAAGAAACTCCACAATTATTAAGAGAGACAATAGCTGCGTTTCCATTCACTATAAAACTGCGAAAACAAGTTTGCTTAGTAGAAAGAACAGTTTTGGAAAAAAACTCCCGTTTTTGTGCTAGAACAAGGTTTTTTTTTCCAGCCGCAACAACAGATTTATTTTTGCAAAACTGTACTGAAAACACTTTTGCCAAGTCGCATGCTTTTAACTCAACTTCTTTTTTGAAAACATTTGCACTTTAACATTGAATTTTATTTGTTTTTATATATTTCTTTTATGTCGTATATTAAAAGTTGCTCTGCTAAAGTCTCGATTTATTTTGGGTTGTTTGTGTTACTTTTTCTCTTATTTTTTTAGTTTTGTTTGTTTTTTCTGTATGTGTTGTGAAAACAAAGTATGGTATCTTTTTGAGGTTGATTGTAGATGTTAATATTAATGATAATAAAAAAGTTTGATTCACGTGATCAACAACGGATGTTACTACTGGCGGAAACAACAAAGAAGACGACAGGAAGTAGTGGAAGTAGTAAGAGGATGATGGTTTGTTTAGTTTTTTCCGGATTGTGTGTACAGTTTATAGAAAGTTGTGTGCCATTTAAATATGTTGAATTCATCACTTTTCTGTAAAATTGGCAAATACAATTTCCCCAAAATGCCTCATATGTAGTCGCTCCCAATTATAAGGGGTTTGACACGACGACGTCTCTGATTACTGATTATGGGCGTAACTTCGATATTAATGCGTCACCCGTCGCTGCATTGTTTTTTAGTGACGTATCGCGAGAACGAACTTATTCACGTGTGATTTTAATATCTTATGTAATGGAAACGCAGCAGTTGCGAAATAGTTTTTTTTTAACATCGACAAAAATTTGCGCACAGCTTGTGACCTCTCACCCTAACTTTGTAGGGACGTCCTTCCGCGTCCTCAGCGGCTCAGGGATCCGCCCCTCAGGATCCGGTACCTGCGGTGACCGAGCCGCCGCCGCCGCCTCTCTCCGGGTCGGTCAGCATCCTGGTGGACAGCCGCTGCACCGGCGGCATGGTGGAGCTGGTGATGAGTCTGCGTCAGCGCCACGGGGCTGACGTCCACGTCTGCTCGCTGGACAGCAACTACTTCATCGTGAGCAACCGCATGGCGGTGATGAGGCAGAGCCAATCGGATTTGGCTGCGATGCAGAACCGGAAGCGACTGGCGGAGAGATTGCGCAACATGCAGGGGTTGTTTGAACGAGTGTGTCTGGTAGTGGAGAAGGATCGGTCCAAGCAGGGTGGGTTTTAAAGATTTACGGCCTGATTTAAAGCTGCAGTGTGTAACTTTTATAACAATGTTTGTTTTTTACATATTAGTTAAAACTGTCACCATGTTGTGATATGCTGACAGTTTTAACAAATATATGAAAAATAGATCTTTGTGAAAGTTACTTTTACAAGAAAAGCTATAGTTATTTTTAAAAAATGTTTTTCCATATTTGTTAAAATTTCCACCATATGGTATGTATGATATGGAGACAGATAAATGTGAAAAAATTGATTACCTCCTCTTGATCAAAAATAACTAAGAGCCAGATGGAAGGTATTAACACTGTCAATCATGCTCGTGTACGCGCTGTCCAAATGGCGGAGAAACAACTTGCAGTTACAGGAAGGCTGTTCATCGGTGGCTGTGCTAACTAGCATTAGCATTTGTGGCAGGGTAAGTTGTGAACTAGCTGGAGCATACATGAGGATTATTGACAACGCTAAGCCCCTCCCCCTAGCTCTGATTGGCTGTTTCTGACTGCAGACCACAACACATGTGAAAAACTTTTTTTTTTTATAAAAGTAACAAACAAGCCTGACCGTTTTTGTTTACGACGCAGGTGAAGTTTCCCGCCCTTTCCAGCGAACCCGTTACTATGACAACACTCTAGTGGCCCTGGTCCGGGCCGGGGTTCGCCTGCTGTGGAGCGACGGCGCCGAGGAGAGCGCCGGGTTGTTGGCGGACCTGGCCAAGCTGGAGTGCCGTAAAGGTCAGGGCATCGCGGTGCCCCTGAAGGTCAAAGGTCAGCGCAGGGAGGAGGCGTTGCAGATGTACCTGAGTCTGCCTTCGGTCAGCCATGTTCACGCTCTCAACCTGCTGCACAACTTTAGCAGCGTCGCACAGCTGATGAACAGGTAAAAGTTCTGACAGAACCGGGACGGGTCCGGCTGTGAGGGAGCGGCACCGTCCCTTTAAATGGATCATCTGTCAGTTTATCCCTCTATTCTTCTCTATTCATCCATACTTCTGTTCATCAGTCATCCATTAATCTCTCTGCTTATTCATCCAACCATTCGTCCATCCTTCCTTTTGACCATTTAATCTCTCATCCATCCATCATTTCATCCATTCATTTTTTGGTGTAGGTGTTCACCTCCTTCTCTTATCCACTCCTACATTCATCCATCAGTTCAGTTATTCCTCCGTTCTTCTGTCCCCTTATTCATCCGTCTTCTCATCCTTCTATCCATGCAACAGTTTATCCCTCATCCATCCATTTATTCATCAACCTGTGAATCAATCTTTTATAATCGAGTCGGTAGAGAATCTGGAAAACTCATAAATGCGTCGTAATTCTGTATTTTCTCCTCGTTTTTTCTTCCAGCTCCGTCGAGTCGATCCAGAAAGGCGGCTGCATGAGCCGATCCAGAGCCGAGGAGATCTACCGCTTCCTGCGTCGCTCCTGTGACTCCGCCCTCTTCACCAAAACACCCAAAGCTGGAAAAATCGGCTAGAGCCCCGAAGGAGACGCGTAACCTGACGTCAATCTATTGAGCCGCTTTCGCAAAAATAGAGGTTCAGAAGTGCAACAATTTAATAAATATTCAGAAAATAAAAACCTGCATAGGATATTTAAAATAAAAAACGGAAATACATCCATTAAAATTTAAACGCATCATGAATTTAAGTTTTGTTTACATTTAATAGCTGATTATTGTTGAATTATTGCACTTTTGTTCCCCGATTTGCTGATTCCAGTTACTGTGTAACTTTGTTGAAATTCCTCAGTGAGAGAAACGCCTCATCTTTTGCACAAGTAAACCAGGGGTGTCCAAACTTTTTGTCCCAGGTCCAAAGCTGTTTAATTTTATCTACTGGCAGGACTCAACATTCATTAAAGATCCAGAACTTAAAATAGGACTTCGGATTGTTGCCTCATTAAAAGAAAAACAAATTTTTAAAAATTGTTTTCCATCATTCTTGTGTTGTGGTTAGGGCCGAACAAAATAATTTTAAGGGCCACAAATGGCCCCCGGACCTTACTTTGGACACCCCAGAGTTAAAAAGGAACAAACCTCCACATTAATGTAGATGTTTGTTTTTATTCTCATCTGCTAAGATCCCAATCAAGAAATCTAAAGCACACTTTTGTCAAATAATGTGCATAAAAGTACCATAAATAAAGTTTATTTTTTCTGATTTGCATTTTTATACTTGTAATATTGCTTTTCACCGCTAGAGGTCAGCATCTACTGACGTCAAGCTGCTTTAATTCTCCACAATTAACACTTGTGCAAACCGTCTTAGAAAACAAATCTTTATTATGTTTTTTTTTAAAGATCTACATTTGAATGGCTACTTGGGTGCAAAGTATCGTACAGAGTCAAGCACAGGATACAAAGCAGCATTCGACAGCTAAAGCAGTCCTTCCAACTTAGAAAAAAAGGCAAAAAAAAATTACAAAACAGATTTACAAGTCATTCTAAAGCCTCAACAACAATCAGCAGCACTTTCACATTAATGTACATCATGTCCAACACAACACGCACCATCTACATACAGGGATATTACTCGTTTCTGCATGATTATTGGGAAATTTAACCCACATTTAAGCTCTTAAGTCTCAACATTCATCCAGTTTAATCCATGCTATTCAGTAAAATATGCAGTTATATAAAAAGAGCAGCTATTGATGCAAATAGGTGAACGTAGCTGGTCTGCTGCTGCCCCCTTGTGGACAAAGTGACTTCTGCTAACAGTTTTATTTCTTCCAACCCTACTCAACACAGCATTCAGTGTTTTTAGTAGTTACTGCAAAAAAAACAAAATAAACATTTCGCCTTAGCTTCAACCATTCATGTGGTTATATAAGGTGCTTCTTTAAAACGCAAACTTACGTTTGATTTTATCAGAAAATATCCAAAAATGTATTTATGCAACACTACAAGGAGGTTAAAGTCACACAAAGCCAGCCGACCTGTTAAAAATACTTTGGGAACGTTTTTGTAAACTATTCTCCGTTATTGCAAGATGCCAGATAATCATGATAGCTTTGATAAGTTAATATCATAAAAAATGACCAGAATAACTGCACCGATTTACACGCATGCAGTCACTATCTGACCTAGATAGTCGGGATGCACGATAAGTATAGGAACTAACATCGGTATCGGACAATATTTGTCAGATATGAACAATATATATTCATTTTTCACCCCAAATGTGTTGCAAAAGTGGAAAATATAGATAATATCTGTAAATATTAACATCAAATATGGTTATTGGCTCATATTTTCATATTGATGCATCCTTACTAAACAGCATTATAGTTTTTAAACTTGTTTGTAACAATTACAGTAACGATACAGTAGGGGTGCACCGATTTATTTTGGGTGATCGGCCGATACTTGCATGTAAAGCCGATCTTATTTCAACTGCACGGTTGCAGTTAACATTAGTCACCTCACTGTTACAAACTGATACATTTACCAACATTTCAAACAAAACAAAAAACAAAAAAAAACAAACAGTATCGTCCAAAATCAGAATCGGCTTTTTTTTAAAAGATACAGAGCACTGACAGAAACTAACTCCAAATAGCTAAACACATGAAATTAGCAGAAAGTAATGCTAACCGTTAACATGACTGCAGAACCAATGTATGTTTCTTATTTAAAGATCTGTAATCGGCCTGAAAACTGCAATCGGTGCACCCTTACGATACTGTTCCTAATATAACTATTGTACAAAAGCATGGGTGAGAAAAGAAGCCATATATACACACAAATTCAGCTTTTAGTTAAAAAAAAAAGTTTTTAAATACCACAGACGGATGGAGAGGTGCGCATCAGCTAACCTGCGCCTTACATGCTGGTCGGCTGCGGCTGCAGCTGCACGGCGGGCGGCTCAGTGTTCTGCATGCTGCATTCCTCCTCCCGTCGCATGTACATTAAAAACAGAGTCACAGTGGCGAAGGTGGTGGCGTTGACCGGGAACGCGCGCAGCAGCGTGGACGTGAGGCCGCGCGTGAACACCCTGTACCCCTCCTTCTGTAAGCTCTGCCTGACGCAGTCCGCGATGCTGCCATACTTGTTGACGCCGCCGACGCCGTCGGCCTGCAGCCGCGACTTGATGACGTCCACCGGGTATGTGGAGAGCCAGGAGGCGATGCCCGACAT
The DNA here is from genome assembly GCF_904066995.2 of Poecilia reticulata. Classification (NCBI taxonomy): domain Eukaryota; kingdom Metazoa; phylum Chordata; class Actinopteri; order Cyprinodontiformes; family Poeciliidae; genus Poecilia; species Poecilia reticulata. Next base: position 24,348,992 of record NC_088851.1, read on the forward strand.
CCCGCCGGCGAACAGCAGCTTTGGGATCATGTACGGGTCCTCCGGCTCGCAGCCCAGCGAACGCGTCAGCACGTCGTACGCCAGGAAGTACACGCCGAAGCCAGGCGTCTCGCGCAGCAGCGTGGTCACCATGCCGCGGTTGATACCCCGGAACCCTTCCTTCCTGTAGATTCTCACCAGGCAGTCCAGGGAGTTCTTGTACATCTTCTTCTTGGACTTCTTCTCACCGGTTCCCTGCATCTGCATGCGCGTCTTCGCCAGCTCCATCGGGCAGCAGATGACGCACTGGATGGCTCCGGCGGCGGCGCCCGCCAGGAACTGGTGGAGGGGCGTGTCGCGGCCGAGCTTCCGCATGGCGTTGCCTTGGACGCCGAAGACGATGGCGTTGATGAACGTCAGCCCCATCATTGGAGAACCGATGCCTTTATACAGACCGAGCATCTGTACACAGGACAAACAAAGAGGTTTTCTTTCGCCTGGGTTTATAAAAGAAACGTAAAACGAGACGAAGACGTGCAACAGATGAAGACATCTCAACAGTTTGCATTATTCCCTGATAAATTTGAATGTTTAGCAGTTTGGAGTTAGTTTATAGGAATGTTTTTTGTGCTTTGCGTTAGATTCCACTACTTTTTGAGTTTGACAGTTCATTAGATTTTACTATTTTTTGTTCTACGACATTGGTGGTAGCTAATAGTAGCATTAGCTACCAGTAGCTAGCTACTGAGTTTGCTAATAATTGGTGGTAGCTAGCTTCCTACAGACAATAACTACTGCCGATTTTTGTGCAAACATTTATTCTCCATTACAACCATGGCAGCCATTTTGAAGTATGTCCACCAAAAAATATACATGGTTTCCATGGTGCAGTGCAGACTATAATTTGACAAACACGTTCATCTAATTGGCTATTTTAGTGCAAACATCTAGAAAAATCTGAAAAAAATCTCAGTAAATACTTTTATTGTCCAATCATGCCTTAATTGACACTAAAATATAAATATTAGCAAATGTAGCTCAAAAATCTTGAATTTTTCAAACAAGCAGACTCCTGGGAACATCTATGCCAATTTAGGTTCTTTAAAGATTTTTAAATATTCTGCTGCATTAACTTACAACCATGACTCCAACTAAATGCAACCGAGTTTCTAAGTTTGGAACGCACTAGAAGTGAAACGACAATCATAATTCCACCATGTGTGAAAGCGATGAGACCAAGCATACGCCACGAATAGCACAAAGGTCCAAAGCCTTATTTAGCTCCCTGATCCCAGCTGGAAGACACTCGACTCTGTAAGGTGGGGCTGATGCATGTAATCGCAGATGGAGCTGAAACTTGACACTTAAAACCAGAGTAGGATAACAGGGAAGGCGACACTTACCGATTCTTGGCGCACGATCGACTGAAAGCAGTGAAATGTGCCGCGGTAAAGAGGTTTGTCCACATTTTGAACCTGAAGCCGCACCTGGGGACGACAGCGCTAACGTTAGCGGAGCGTTTGAAAGACACAAAGAGCACAGTGACTATAAATCACTGCAAAAATCACAAAATCTTACCAAGTAATTTTGGTCTTTTTTATAGTGCAAATATCTTAGTACACTTGAAATAAGAAATTGTAACTTTTCAGTAAATAACTCTTTAAAATTGCAGAAAAAGTACTTGTTCCATCGGCAGATTATTTTATTTATATTGTTTTCCTCAATGTTTTAAGTGAAATAATTTGCCAATTTAACCAGTACTTTTTCCGTCAATATTAAATTATTTACTTACAACTAGCTTCAGTATTTTACTGAAAACTTACTTATAACTTAGTTTTCATGTTTTAAGTGTACTAAGGTACCACTTTTCCATAAGGCTCCCCTTATAGATGTTATTAATTCATCTCTAAACACTTTCTAAATCATTAATAACTGTTTATTATGCATTAATTGTGAAGGTAATAAAACCTACTAGTTTCTTGTCTCACCTATTTTATTACACTAAATGTTTCAGACTATTTTGTAAGCACAATAATCATTTGTAAGCTTAATTTTTAGTATATATTAAGAGTTATTAATGATTTAGAAAGTGTTAAATATGGAAGTAAATATGTGCCATCAGAATTTAAATAAAAAACGCATCTGAAACTTGAATGTTGTATATTTGTGCTTACTTTTTTAATTTAAAAATAAAATTCAGTGTCATTATTTGTACATGTTTGCATGTGCAAATGCAAACATGTACTTTAATATACAACATTCAAGTTTCAGATGCATTTTTTATTCAGATTCTGATGGCACATATTTACTTCCATAGTTAAAGAGCGTTAGTAATCTAAAGTTGCACTAGAAACTAGACCAAAAATGCTTGGTAAGGTTGTGTTTTTTCAGTGTACGAAGCAGGGAAATATGCAGACAATCATTCGTTTGAGGGGTTAAAATGCTTATGGGGTGCAACATTACCGAGTAAAACGTTGAGTAAAAATAAAACAAAAAAATAGGAGAAAAAAAATAAAAATGCCTTCTTGGCTTTTATATTTCTATAGCTCAAGACAGGACATTGGGTGAGATAAAGAAAGACCTGGACCATACTTACTAGGTCACATTTCCGTGGAGAGGTTGTTTATTTCTCTCTCTCATCTACAACACAGTGACACTGTAGCTGTTAAAGACAGCCGCCCCGAGCCCCAAGCAGACACCGGCTCAGGGAGAAATGACATCAAACAGCAAGGTGTAAAAAGAACTACAACCAACATCCATTCAGCCTCTACAACAAGCTGCAACGCTAACATTCGCCTTCATGTGAAGAAGCTTCCTCGCCATGCCAGCAGAGGACGCTGTTCCAGCACGGAAATATTTATTTTATGACGGCTACGTTCACGCTGCAGCCGGAAGTGACCAGAATCCGATTTTTTTATGACGGTCTGAACAATACAAACTGGATTTTTTTTTTTTTTGATTGGATATGTGGCTCCAAATCCGTTACGTATCTGATCGGGTCGCATTCATCCGACCGGAACGTCATTGATTCTCGACGAACGTCACTATTCTGCGTCCTGATGCGCGCGAACAAAGAAAAAACAACAACTATGGCGGACAATAATGAGGATTAAGTTGTTAATATGATGACTCCGGTCGGACAACAACTTTAAAATCATAAATTATTAGCATCCATGTTTACTTCCGCAAACACTTCTTTTCAGCACTGCGCATGCTCGCTACGTGGGTCGTTACTGCGCCGTGGCGCCCTCTACTGCGCATGCGGGACATTTCAGGTCTTACGCAGTTCCATTCAAGTCTCATATTTGGACGGATATCAACTGGAGAACTGGTTGGATGATCCCCCATAAATCTTTCATTGTAAACAATGTGAAGGAAATGTCATTTAAATTCTTTATAAAATTTACCCTGCGGTCAAATTTAAAGATACTGTGACGCATCTTTTGGCACCAACCTTTGGAAGGAGATTTATTAATAACCATATTTTGACGTGTTTTTACTTAAGTTAGGGAAATGTTTTATTCTGTTTTTCTAAATTCTCCAGAAAGGATCCTAAATGGGGTTTTTTTATAATGAACTTGCTAATTTGTTTTGCTAAATTTTACATTTATAAATGTAAATTTACCAATAAAGCGCCACATTTTCCTCATTTTATTTAAGATATGGAACTATTGGTTAAAACAATAACAGTCTACTAATGAAAAGGCCATCAGGAAAATTCCTATGTAAATCTTCTGTATACTTGTCATTTATTTAAATACAAAAAGTCACATTTGGAAAAAAATGATTAAAAAAATGAAATAAAATCAGATTTGGGTCACTTCAGGCTGCAGTGTGAACATATCCTATGAGTTACTGGATTCATGCAAAATGCTGCTAATATTCACACACATTCTCTGAGGTAAACACACCGGAAATATAATTTTTTTAGGATTTTGTAGTTTAAGAAAATGAATAACTGGGTTGGATTAGGAAGTATTGTCCCGTCAGAGGATTTTCTGGCCCCAATTTAGTGAAATATGCTCTAAAAATAAAACATACATGGAAAAAATGATTACAAATTTCATCCTTATGTCGAAAATGTTTATGTTCTGTTATTTAAAAAATGTAAATTATGTTTATTGCCTAACAAGAGTGAAAGAAAATCAAAGGAAAGTATTAGGAAACACCCACCTTTACAGTATCAAATGGATGGCCGACCAAAACACCAGCAGCACCTGCAAAAAAATAAATAAAACTTTATATACAAGAGTATATCTGTGCACCGATTGCAGTTTTCTTACTTCCTGATTACATTTTCTTTTCCAGAAGAATCACTAAATATAGCAACAAGTAAATCCAAGCAGAAAACAAATAAATTTTGACTATAACTGCTTCTTTTCTGTTTAATATCTGTGTTTTAATCTTTGTTTTATGGTTGTCAACTGCAGTTTTAAATGTGCGACAAATAAATTTGACATCGGCTAACGGTGAATCGACACCGGCCCCGTTTAGTCCGATTTAATCGAACTGTAGTTTGTTTTTCTAAACAGTCCGGTTTATTTGGGAAGGTGTGAATCCGTAATTAAACTGCTAACAACTCCAAAAGCAGGAAGTGGACCACAGGGCAAAGCATTCTGGGTAAATACAACCAGAACGCAAGCTAGCTTGGTGCTAGCAGGAGAAATGGCTTGTAGTTTTTTTTTACAAAAAAAATTAAAAATGCACATTTGTTAAAGGAGGAAGTTTAATTCTGTCTTTATTTGGATGTTTTCATGTCGTTTTTTTTCAGTGGTTCGTGGTACAGCGCCCCCACAGGCGAGGAGGGGAACAGGTTTTTCAAATTGTTTGATTTGTTTGACACAATAAACACAGCAGCTGAATTTTTTTTTATAAATGTTGCAATTTTGTTGCCCAATCGAACAGAATCTTCCAAACTATCAAATCATATAAAAAAAATCCAATTCAGCAATTTGGAAATATTTCTGGTCTTGAAAACACAGAGAATAACAGCGTGAAAGCCAAGTGAAGAAAGTTACAAGAAGAAAATCCCAAAGGAAAACGTTTCACCATTAGTTTGTGACTTTACTCTTAAATTATATTTGCGTTGTTTAGCAGGAAAATGATCCAAAACAAACCAGTATGCACCTTAGATTCGCTCTGGGATTATTATAAATCTATACTTTCAAATAAATGTTGCTAGAAAACCATCCAATGTGGCTGATTAAAACAAAGAATAGTGACTCAAAATCCCTCCAGAGTAAAATAAATATTTCAGACAGTTACTGAAAGATTCTGGTAGTTAAATTTAAAGAGAAAATTGAACAGGTTGGTTTTGATAGTTTTTTTCCCCCCTAATTTAAATCATTCTTAAACTGCTTTTAATATTTATCTCATGTTCTGACACAAAAAAGTAAAAAGCAAATTATTTTTCTTAGGATTGGAGATAATATTTGTGCAAATGACAGCAAACTGTGACATTTTTAAGCAAATCCGTTTTCATTTTGACATTTAATCAAGTTTATCACACATTTCTGCAGCTATAAATGTATTTTTTTATATATACATTTGTGGAATCCATTTGTTTTTTGCTCCCTTTGCAATCCTGACAGGTATTGTGCTGTCGAGTTATCAGTCGGTCGCTGCACCGTAAGCAGTGACGTCAGTCGTAACGCGGCCTGTCCTTGACTCATGTCAATGATCCCAAAACTCAATTTTACAGCAATTATCTCCGTTTACGGGCCAAAGCACACTTTGAAATCCAAACATTCGTAAAAACTAACTCTTTATGATCGACAGGAAGGTTTAAATTTGTAGGAAAACGTAGAGTCTCAATTCTGGGATGGTTTTAACTCGCTGAAACATTTCTGAGAAAGTTAATAAAACCCTAAGTGGGTCATTTATAGAACATCATAAGTGAGTTAGTACACACTGAAAAAACAGACGTTGCACTGCAAAAACGAAATCTTACCAAGTATTTTTGGTCTAGTTTCTATTACAAATATATTATTACACTTTAAGTAAGAAAAAACTAACTTACAAGTATTTTTTTCAGCAAGAAATGTCAGCTTTTCAAGTCGATAATTCTTTAATATTGTTTTTTTTTTAAATACAGACTATTTTACTTGTAATAAAACCTTCTTCCCACATAACAGATTAAATAATCTGCCAATGGAACTAGCACTTTTATCATCAATATTAGGAATTATTAATTTAAAACAAGCTAGAAAAGCTTGAACATTTAAAATAAGACAAAACTAACATAAAACTAGACAAAAATACTTGATAAGATTCTTTAGTACCAAGTTTTTTGTTTGGAACCAATAACTAGATTGAGAAGTATTTCTACTTTCCACCATTTTAATCTGTCCAGATTATAAAGAATTTATTGTTTCCAGGAACATTTGGGAAATTTATACAATTCAAAACACAAACTGTAAAACCTTGATTAAGTGAGTTGCTTACAGTCGCCGCAAGGAAACTTTACCAGTTTACGTTATAAACTGGATTTGATTTTATTTTACTATAAAACAGCCTTCTATTGTTTCTTGCTACAAACTGGAGTTGAACATCTTGTAAAGCTACTTGAGAAGTCTATTGTTACAAAACAAAACAAGCAGAGAGATTTTAAAAGGAGCGGCGAAAACAAATGATGTGGATTAGCAACGCTCGTCAACAATTCATGGCTTCATCCAGAACAAGTTACTCTGGAATAGCACAGCATACAGGAACAGTCTTCAGTCAGAGGCTTCTGCAGATTCTCTGGAATACTGACTGCTACTGGAGCTCCTTCCCGTCCACAGCATCACCACCCAAAACGACTCAACATTGTATTCGCCTTTGGGGGAATTAAAGTATTTTAAATTGGCACATTACCTAAAAAACACAAAAGTCGATTTTAATCTGCTTGTTTTTTGTGAAATTATATTTTCAGTATAATTTTGGGAAAGAAAAAAAAAAACTAGGCAGCTAAGCTGACTCATTTTTGTTTAAATACAAAGTAAAGGAATTTAAAATGTTTTATTTGTTCACACCGTCTTTTCCTCTTGTCACATAATTTGATCTCTAAACTGTTGGAATACAAAAACTGGCTTCTCAATTAAAAATAATGTCTGAATCGAATCTATAGACTCTGAAATATTTGCATTTCTATTATCAACTGTTGATTTAGTTTAATAAGGCGCCACCTGCACCTCGTATCTCCCTCCAAACTCTTTTCAGATGTTAGCAGCACGGCCTTGAGGGAAGAACCAGACAGCTGACAAGTTTCCCAAACCTTTGTGTTGCTGCTTTTCAGTGGAAACCAGTTTACCAAGAATGAACGAATCAGGACTCCCAGATTGCAACATTTAAGTTAACATTTAGCAAAAAAACATCCACTTTATCGAGTTCTTATTATCCGTTTCATGAATCCTGAAACGTTGAGCTGCTTCTCGGCTTCTCATTCAACAGCGTTGACATCTGAATCCACTCTGATCATCTATAATTCAACATCTACAAATTAATTATCCAAAGTTATTTGAGGCAAAAGCAAAGAGATTTTCTTTGGGATCTAAACGAAATCCAGTTTCAGAAGCGCAGCTTTAGTTTTTAAGTGCCATTTTAAGATGCTCTACATCAAATAAATGTAACTTTTTTTTCTATAAAAAACATTACAGCTTGTCTACTTCAATACTGCAAGCCGTCTTGATAAAAAAGCAACTTTACTATCTTAATACTTCAGTTTTGTAGAGCAAATTTAAACCAGCACATGTTGGCAGCCATTTTCTCCCCTGTAATGTTGAAACATGATGCAGGAAAAAACTAAAATATTGTATTTTTTACTGCGCATTTGAGTTTTTTGTCAGTTACTTAAACACCAAAAATAATAATGTATTAAACTAAAGTTGTCCAACTTTAAAGTTAAAAGACAACTTTTAGGTAATTTTCCCTAAAAACCCAAAACTTTAATCTTTTGAATCATAGGAAGTAATCTGGAAGCTAAAACATAATAAAAGTCTTCACTTCTTCTTACTCCGTTTCAAACAAAAAAGTAGTGGCAAGCTAATTATTTTGTTCTTGTTTACGCATACTTGTTTCAAATTAATTTATTGAACAAAAGTCCCCAAACTTTAAAGTTGAAATGCTAAATTTTCACTAAAATACAAGATTTCAATGTTTTGGATCATAAGAAATAATCTGGAAGGTAAATCATAATAAATGTTAACTCCTTCCTATGTACTTTCAAACAAAAAAGTAGTGCTAAGCCAACTATTTGAGCTGTTCTCACTTATCCTTCTGGTTACTTGTTTTTTAAATGTTTGAAATGAATAAATTAAACGTTTCCAGTCAATTTTCTTTCTTTTTTTATCCAATATTAGATAAATACGTGGATAAACTGGTTGCATACTTCAGAAGCCAATCCCTTGTCCTTTTATTGTGCAAGTCCCCAATGTGTAATGATGATGACTAATGGTCAGTCAACCCAGGACAGAAATGAGTTTATTAAACTCTGTGCAACCTGCAGAAAGATCAGAGTGCTGGCATGATATTGGGAAACAGGCTGAGAATCACCACTCCCCGTCTGAGCTGCAGATCCCAAAAGTTGCATCCGGGTTACTACCAGCCCCCCAAAATAAATAAATTAACAAATAAATGCTAATTCACAGCTTCCACTTCAGTATCATCACTCCCTGTCGCTATAAAAGATTATGTCGACCCGGAAGAGGTTTGAAACTCGCAGCTTTTCCTTATATTTTCCAGCTGAATGAGCTTCCTGCTATGGAAAATCACCGGCAAGGCTTAAGCTAATGCTAACCAGCTATGCTAACTCACCGATAGGAAAAAAAAAAACACACAACCTCACCTCCCACACATCCAGCGGCGAAGTCTAGGGCCATTCCTTTAGAAAATCAACAAGTTGGAAGCCTTCAAGTGGATTTAAGCTGCAATTCAGAATGAATTATAGAAAATAATTGTGTTTGGATCTGAATGAAACAGCAGATTTACCCCCCGGCTCGGTGGTCAGCCCGGCTGGAGAAGGTAAACAGTTACTACGGCTAATGAAACCGGCTCTCACTCCGAGCAAATCGTCTTAATTTGTCCCCCTTACTAGAGCTGCTCTTCCTGCCAGACCTTTCTATTTCTGTACGGCGGCAGAAGGCGGAGGTGTGCCCTTTTTAAGGCGGCCCAATCGGCTTACTTGTAAGCAGACAACTCCCCTAGCGAGCCCTAACCGCCCCCCGGATCCATTGGCTGCAGCGGCTTAAATGAGGGTTAAAATTGTCGCGGCTGATCCCACAGCGTCAAAATCAACAGTGTTATCGCCGTGGTCCGCAGCAGCTTGCGTGAGTTTGCGAAGCAGGGTGGTCTGCTGCAAACTGCGTGACCCCTGAGCAACGTGAGCCGCAGGATACTGAGGCAACACAGCATCAAAATTACCCAGAGCCACTTGAGCAGAAAGGATTCACAGTAAAATCATCCAAGATTATTGGAATATGCTTGAAAAGTTTTACTATCTTTTGTAATTTAAAAATAAAGGGGGTAGTATTTTATAACACGAGGAAGTATGTTGTAAAAAAAAAAGCTGTATAGATCAAATCTGACTTAAAACAAACCTGACTGCATTAAAATTGGGCCTGTGTCTCTGTCTGAAGCTCCGCTTTCAGGAAGTCATCACATTAACGCTTTAGTGACGTTTTATCAGCGGTTCACTGAGAAGTAGCTCCTATAATCAGCAGATGTTTGCCAATTGTTGAGAGCTAGTCTGAAGGAGCTGCTCTGTGAGGTGAAACTTGGAAACTGCATCTCTGAGGCGGAGCTATGCTTCGAAGGCGGGGCTAGGTCCACCCTGGCGTTTTGAACAGTGGAATGGTTGCCATGGAAATTAAAGGATTCCTCTAACATGCGTGAAAGAATCAAAGCAAAACTCCAGGCATGATTTAGATGAGTAAATAACATCACATATACTCGCTGAGTATATGTGATGTTATCCACATATACTCGCTGAGTATATGTGGATGATTGACAGCGGTAAGACCCTCCTCATGGCTCTGATTGGTTGATTTTGGTCAGGAACAGTGCATTTCTTCAGACAGAGGAGTTACATTTTTTTCATAGATTATCTGTCTCGATATGGTGATAGTTTTGACAAAATTGTTAAAAAACAAATATTTAAAAAAAATAAAAAGTTACATACTGCAGCTTTAAAGAGCCGCTAATTGGATCAATTTGTGAACATTTAAATTTTTGAGTGAAATTCACAAGAAAGTTGAATTATCTGTATTAATAAGTAAAATCAATATTTCCTCAAATGTTGCAAAGTACAACCACATTTTTTATGGAAAAATGTTTATGTGTTTTCATAAAACATGACACCATAACATATAAATATCAAATATCCATGTAGTTTTTTACATTTTGCATTTTAGGCCTATTTGCAATATAAAAAGCACCACAAACAACAAAATATTTCTCAGTGAAGAACAGAACGACTTGCTGCTAAAGGTACAATCTGCTAAGTTACTGATTAGTTGGCAGGACTTTTTAAACAAGCATTACTATTTTTAAATGTTATGAATGAACTTCTCTGTTTATTTTTATGTTTTCTGTTTAAGGACAAACACTTCTGTTTGGGGTTTTGGTTCCTCCAAGAAGCCAGCGGTGAAATCTAGCTTTTGTTGTTCAGTGATTCATGGAAAGTCCTTTATTTTATCATTTTATCAGCGTGGGACAGTTTTGATTCCCAAACTGTTTGGAGAGGATGAGAGTGTTTATTCTGTTTTTATTGGCATACATGAAGACTTCATGTCTCTAAAGTTTGTTGGGGTTTCGCTCTAAAACACTTAATTGTGACAAAAAAAAAGTCAGATATTTGTCTTCATCACATTTTTAGTTTACTTATAATCAATGATAGTTGTTTTTTTTTTTTTGTTCAATTATGCTCCTTTCAATTGTAACTGTACCGGATGTGGTTCAGCTGAATGAGAAACAATAATACTAAACTTAAAAGTGACTTATTATCCAAAATTCACTTTTAGCATGTTTTATACTTTCATTTGGGTTTTAAATGCTTCTAAAAACAACACAAGCTCTTAAAAAAAACATCCCGCAAATATTTTGGCAATAAGTTGTTTCTTGGTGTTTTGAAAGTGAGCCGTTTCAAAAACCTTAAGAACGTAATGTTACAAATAAGCAGTCGCTGGCTGTTACCTAGCAACCCCAGCGAAGCCCGACCGTTACCTAGCAACCCCAGCGAAGCCCGACCGTTACCTAGCAACCTCAGCAAGCGGTAACTTTTATGTAAAAGAGCATTGTTTGACCAGGTTTATACATTGTGTGGAATGATATTGTTTGGATTATAAAAATTGTGTATGCAGGTTAATTTCACTCATTTTACTGGATCTTTGTTCTATTTAATCATTTTTTTTCTTTTTACATTCATCAGTTTTGGATCTGGACATCATCAGGTCTTTATTTTGAGTAGGAGTTTATACACTCATGAGCATAACTGCAGTTAATTTGGGCTTTTTAATGATCCATTTGAATATTTTTTCTCCTGGATTGGATGATCGTGCAACAAAAGAACTGAAATAATTTTTAAAAACAAGAATCAGCTGAACATATTTTAATTCTCTAATCAACAGAGGTTAAAAATATACATACACGTTTAGTTAAATGCAGAGAAACTACCTTGTTTTCTCACAGTCATCATTCTGGCTGGATATGTCCATCCATCCATCCATTTTTTATCCACCCTTGTCCCTCAGTGGGGTCAGGAGGGTTGCTGGTGCCCATCTCCAGCCAACGTTCCGGGCGAGAGGCGGGGTCACCTGGACAGGTCACCAGTTTGTCACAGGGCAACACAGAGACACACAGGACACACAACCATGCACACACACACACACTCACACCTAGGGACAATTTGGAGAGGCCAATTAACCTAACAGTCATGTTTTTGGACTGTGGGAGGAAACCAGAGTACCTGGAGAAAACCCACCATGCACAGGGAGAACATGGAGACTCCATGCAGAAAGACCGGGGCCGGGAATCGAACCCAGAACCTTCCTGCTGCAAGGCAACAGCTCTACCAACTGCCCCACTGTGCAGCCCTGGCTGGATATGTGATTATTATTTTTGCTTTTCATTTTATGCGTTTATTTAAACCTTTCTCACCAAAACACCACTCATCCAACTTTATGGGATTTTTAAAAACAAAAGCCGATAAAAGGAAAAGTAGCTTAAAAAAACTACTTTTACAACTGATTTTATGATCCGTGTCTTTAATAGTAATAGTTCAACTTACTTCACCTGGGATTGGCGGTTTTTGGTATAGGCAGTGTAATAGAAAATTTCATTTTTACCATGATTTCATTTTGGATGGAACTGATGATACTTTTTACCATTTATTTGCTGATTATATCTGCTGTGTTTTTGTATTTCTGCAAGGTGTGTTTTTCCATTAGTTTCCAGATAATGTTGAGATGTTTCTGCAGCTGTGATGGCAGAAGAGACCTGAAGACATCTTGGGTAAAATGCTTGATCTGGAAATTGTCTTAAAGGACCGACATGTGTGGAACGTAGTTTGTAGCCTGGTTTGACCTGAACCCAGGAGTAAAAGACAAAGAAGAATTAGAAGTTTCTCCTGAAATCCTCATCAGCTCTTTCCTGCCATAAAACCGTCCCCTCCTAGAGGTGGGGTTCAGGATCGTCTCTGTGGTTCGTCTGGCAATAGAGATAAGATCAGACTTTGGGTGGGTCTTTTCCCATATAAAGGGAAATAAACATCCAAGCTTCATCAATTTGGACAAACCAAATGCTTTCTACAGATAAATTTTATGATCTTATAAGAAAGATTCATGAGTGACAGATTTAATAAGCCCAAGAACACTGTGAAAACAGGTAAGTATAGTGACGGTAGCATTATGCTAAAGGTTTAGCCATTGTAAATAAAAATAAAAATAAACTGTATTTCCACCATAAAAAATGTAAAAATTTGGGGGTTTTAAATTTTTTTTATTTCTGACATTACTCTCAAATTTAGATTTTTTTTCTAGTAATTTTTCAAGCTCAGAAATTTCCATATTTTTTCTTGCATTTTTTTTTTAAAACTGATCTACGATCGCTCCAATATGCAGTCGAAGGTTCTTGCCTGTGGTGAATTGCACAGAGCAGCTGGAACATCTTAGCAAAGGGGTGTCCAAACTTTTTGTCACATGGGTCAAAAATATCGAGTCAAAATCAAGTAAAAATAGCCATCAGATTTTCTTTTTGTTTGCGTAGGACACAGATGTTATTCATCGTTGGTCCAAAACCTAAAAAATGATTTTGCATGTTTGCTGTATTAAAATAAAATCATACACTTTTGAAATTATTTTGTGCTGCTGCACCTAAAAAAAGTTGTATAATTTTTTAATTCAGTGCCACAAAAATGTCATTTTGCACTTTGGACATTCATGACTCATATTTCTTCAATAGGAACAATACGTTGATATAATCATCATAATTGTGTTTTAAATGCATGGAGTGGATAACATGAGGCTTCTGGAAACAAAGCCTCGATCCATTCGATTTTATTTGGTGCTTAACCATCTGATTTATATTAATGCAAACATTTTTTCAAGAGTATAACATTGATTCTATCTTTACACCCATTTCTGTTTTCCTAAAAAATCATTTCAATTATGTGCTGCACGATGTTCAACCCTGAGAAAACATACAAAACGCATCATTAAAAGCCCAAAACGTAATCACAACAACCGTCATTGCTTTGTTTTTGGAACATTAGGACCAATAACAAAGCGTTAGTGGCTCAAACTGTGAACGTATTAGTGTGATAATACAGGGTTGGTTTCACTGATGTGAGAAGTTAAATTTCCACAGAAGACTTCCGAAGCGGATGATTTTTGTTTGTCTTTAAGCAGGATTCAGAAAACATGCCTTTCACTTTCACTCCTCAACAACAATATGTGCATTTGCTGCAGCATGAGCAGTTTTTCTGTTTGCTCCCGTTACAGACGACTTCAAACGGAAAATAAAAGCCGAGCACAATAAACACGGATGTGTGAGCTACAAGTTAAAATTTAAAGGTCTGGGTGTCATGAACTGCTTCACTAATTCATCTGTGACTTGTTTGCGTCTCTCTTGATGCTGCGCAATCATCGGCTGCAGAGTCTCAATCAAGATCTTCTTCAGTTCGCCCGTTAGCAGAGCGCCGCTCGTGTAGTCCTGCGGGAAGAAGACGATGAGTGGGATTAGATAGATAAAAAAAAAAAAACAAGTCTGTTTTCTTCCTCACCTGTCTGATTTTCTCCAGCTGCTCATCATCCTCAAGGAAGAAAGTCAAATACATGAAGGAGACGTCTACGTCTGCGTTCCCGCCGTACTTCCTGTGTTCCTCCACCGTGTCCTTCCCTCCAGAAAACGCGTGTTTGTTAATCTGTAGGGAATAATCAGAGGTGAGGGAAATCTGCAACGTAAACCTAATCTGATTAAGCACGCATTCACACCAGCCCAGTTTAGTCTGCTTTAATCAAACTCCAGTCAGTTTGTTTAGAAAGTCTGATTCGTTCAGCAAAGTGAGAATGCGCAATCAAACTCTGAAGAGAGTGAAGAGGTTCTACTGTTTTGCAGGCCCAAAAAAATAAAGAAAGAAAAACTAAGATCAAGCAAATAAAAATGCCAGATTTTTGTCTTTTTTTCCAATCACAGACCCAATTATTTTAGACTCAGTTTGTGTCACTTTCTTTAAAAATTTTTGCTATATTTAGAAAAGTTTAATAAATTAAATAAAAGCTGATTTGGGTGCGGGCTGCGCAGTTGGTAGAGCTGTTGCCTTGCAGCAAGAAGGTTCTGGGTTCGATTCCCGGCCCCAGTCTTTCTGCATGGAGTTTGCATGTTCTCCCTGTGCATGGTGGGTTTTCTCCAGGTACTCCGGTTTCCTCCCACAGTCCAAAAACATGACTGTCAGGTTAATTGGCCTCTCCAAATTGCCCCTAGGTGTGAGTGTGTGTGTGCATGGTTGTGTGTCCTGTGTGTCTCTGTGTTGCCCTGCGATAGACTGGTGACCTGTCCAGGGTGACCCCGCATCTCGCCCGAAACGTTAGCTGGAGATGGGCACCAGCACCCCTCCCGACCCCACTGAGGGACAAGGGTGCAAGAAAATGGATGGATGGATGATTTGGGTGCAACAAAGTCAGTATAAGTCTGGATAAACACGGTTCTACTTATTAGAAAAGGTTTGTTGTAAAAATATAAGTACTTTGTCTTGTTCTTAACATTTTCCACTGCAATACAAGTCAGTAATATTTCTACCCAGATTTAAAATAAAAAGTTTAATAAACACATTTATATCATTGTTAAAGTGAACTCTGGTGCAGTTTGAATGCAAGCAGATTGGAAAAAGCTCCGAAAGCAGGAAGTGGATTAAAATGCAGGGAATTCTGGGTAAAAACAAACATTAGCAGGAGAAATTATTTATGTCTTTTAACAAAGACAAAAGAGAAATCATAAAACCACTCAAATCTGACACCACTCCATTTTTGTTTAGATTTTGAAAGAAAGGAAGTTGTCTTCTTCAGTGTTTCTTGATGCAGAGCCCCCGCAGGCGAGGAGGGGAACAGAAGTTTCATTTAGTTTGGTTCGTTTGATGCAGTGTGAAATCGAACCGCAGCAGCTAAAAATGTAAAATGTTACACTGTTACCAGGCTACCAGGTGAAAAACCCTAAATCACCTTGTTCTTGATCTGCTTCGGCGTGTCAGTGAGGAAGATGGAGGAGTTGGCGTCGCTGGCGCTCATCTTCGTCTGCGCCCCCTGCAGGGCGGGGAAGAAAGTGGAGTGCAGCAGGGCTGGTTTCGGGTAACCGATCCTCGGAGCAACATCGCGGGTCATCCTGAAGTAGGGGTCCTGTGTGACGGACAGAAAAACTAATCATTTTGTACAATAAACATATCTCTGCATTCCTTCCTCCATCTCGTGGTTCTGACCTGATCAATGGCACAGGGGATGAGGCACTGTATGTCTTTTCTGCTTCCGAAAACATGAGGGAAGGAGTTACTGAAGGATGGCGCGGCCTGGATGGCCGGGAAGCTGATCTTTCCTGGATGGAGAACAAAACACAATAACTGATCAAACGTATACTTGGAAAATACGAGACTCTGAACAGATTTGGTAATCTGAAGAGTAACTAAATCCTAGATTAACTATTTTCAGAAAGATAAAGTGTCAAAATTGGACCTTAAAGGAGACTTATTATGCAAAATTCACTTTTTGTGCTTCTGTTTGGGTCACAACTGCTTCTAAAAACAGTCAAAGTTCTTAAAACAAAACTCCCAGCCTTTTTTGTTTTGTGGTGTCTGGAAAATAAGCCGTTTGAAAAACCTCAGGAATGTAACCCAACAATCTACAGGCACTCTGCCGTTACCTAGCAACCCCACCAAGGCCCAGCCCGTCACCAAGCAAACCCACCAAGGCCCAGCCCATCACCTAGCAACCCCACCAAGGCCCAGCCCGTTACCTAGCAACCCCACCAAGGCCCAGCCCGTCACCTAGCAACCCCCGCAGCCACTTCTGTAGCTCCACCTTCTTCCACATATTTGCTGCGTCTCCTTTTTAAGAACCATTATAAATGAAACGTCAGAAATGTAGAAAACAGAAGTGATTAAAATGGCAAAGACAAACATCGTCCAGTCAACTGGCGACAGATTCGCATTTATCCATGACAGACGCAAAAAAAGTGAGTTTGCTAGCTAGTTAGCCTTTTTAGTTTTTCCTCCTCTGTCTATTTCCATTGTCGGAACCAGAACCAATGGTTCCTGCTAATATAGCTGCTAATGTAACTTTGCTGGCTAGCAAGTGTATATTAGCAGCTAGCTACAAGTAGCATCAACCGCCCCGAGTCACAGAACGTAAATAATAAGCGACCGAAAGGTTTGCCTGACTGAAAAGTCCCATGAGAAATAGAGACTATATAGAATATTTAAAATGAAATTGTAATTAAAGTATCTAAGGCCAGCCTACCTTTTTTAAATTAATTTAAGATATTTTAAGACCATAATTTTAGATTTATGGATATAAGACTGAAGACCTTTAATGTATTTAAGGCCAACTTACCTTTTTTAAATGAATTTGAAAGCCTTAATTTTAGATGAATGAGTTTAAGACTTATTCAAGACCCGTGATTAACGTATTTAATGCCAATTTACCTCCTTTTAAATTAATTCAAGAAATTTTAAGGCCTTAATTTTAGATGTATGCATTAAAGACTTTTTAAATCTGCGTGGTCAGTCATTTTACCGTTTTCAGCCGCTTACCGATGCAATCGCTGTCCGTGAAGCCAAAGATGCCTTTAACCTGGTTAAACGTCACATGCTTCTGGATCTTCACCACATTTCGGTAGAACTCAGGGGAGGAACTGAAGTAAAAACACAAACAACACTATAAAACACTATAATCTGACAGTGTTCTCTCTTTAGTCTCCAGTTTTGTTTTACCCCATGTAGTCGAGGTCAGAGAAGATGAAGGTCTTGTTGATGTCAAAGCCACAGGCGATTATGTCCTTGGCGTTTTCTATGGCAAAGCGGTGGCATTCTTCAACAGTCAGGTCCTTCCACAGGTACTTCTCGTCATCCGTCAGCTGGATCACCAGCGGGATGTCGAACACGTCCTGGAGCCATCTGGAACCAGGAGTTCAGTGCAATTTGCTCCATTTTGAAAGTCAGAACTGCACCTTTTGGTCGATTTTTAAATCTACGGTGTAGTAGTGACATATTTATGCAGGGAAAAAACTCACTTGGTGAAGATAAAAGGGATGAGGTGACCAACATGCATGGCCTCTGAGGACGGCCCTCTGCCAGTGTACAGGTAGAACGACTTGTGCTTCTCGTACGCATCCAGTACCTGATGCATATCTCTGCAGAGCAAAGGGGGAAAAATTACGTTTATTCTTCTGTATCCAATAATAATTCACTGTGATTTTATTTTGTCAACACAAAGTAGTGTAAAGCGGGAAATGAAATGCTTTTTGTGTTGAACCTTCTTTGATCTGTTTCACTGCATAAAATCTACAGCAATAAAGTTGAATTGTATCTGATTTTATCATAATAAATATTCAGCGTTACAGTAGAAAATGAAAACAACATGAAGACTAAGAGAAAGAAATGTATAGTCCTGTTTCGGCTGGTTACAAGGCAGAAGGGGACACAAAAAATGTGTTTATTATGTTGTTTATCATTTATTGTGATAAATTTCTTCTACCAGATGCAACTGCAGGGAAAGTTGGTGAATATACAGTAAACTAGACCAAGTATTTTTGGTCTAGTTTATTGAAATATCTTAGTGCACTTAAAATAAGACAAAACTAACTCATAAGTAACTTTTAAGCAAGATATAGGAGCTTGTTTTAAGTCAATAATACCTTAAAATTGCAGAAAAAATATTAGCTGCATTGACCGAATATGATACTTAAAACAAAACATTTTTCCCTTGTTATAAGTGAAATAATCTGCCAATGGAACTAGTGTTTTTTCATCAATATTAAGGAATCACTGACTTAAAACAAGCTCATATATCTACCTAAAAAGTTACTCAGAAGTTAGTTTCATCTTATTTTAAGTGTACTTAGATGTTTGCACAATAAATTAGACCAAAAATACTTGGTGAGATTTTGTGTTTTTGAAGTGAGAAAGCTGGAAACACTCGGAAATCATTTTTATTTCCTAAAGATGTGGAAAAATTAAGCCAATCGCACTAAAATAGAGCATAGTGAAGTTCATAGTTATAATATGAAAAGTTTGTATTAACGTGATTAATATGTCAGTTATTAATTGGAAGAACAAACACCTGTGTGAGAAGAAAACTCCTCTTCGTAGAAAGCGGTGCGGCTTCTGTCCACAAACCTTCTCTACTCTATCCACCAGCTCCTGGTCGATCTTACTGCTCCCAAACCTCACTAAAGGAAAGAAAAAAAAGAGAGAAACAATGTTTATCAATCCGCCATGATGGATTACCCCTCCCCTCAGACTTGAAGCTAACTGGACTCTCACCTATTAATTTGTCGTAATCGACTCCCTTGGCGTTGGTGGTTGAAACGGTCCATGGATCCACCGTGTCGTCCTCACCGGCGCCATCTGCTGCCGGGCCGTTGTTCAGCTCAGCATCGTTCTCTGACGGTGGACATCCTGCTTTGTAGTCCTGACCTGTCATCTGTTTGTAGTCCATTTTCAGCTTCAGTAGCAGCTGGACAGCAGCGTCAACCTCAGTCTGTAGAAAAATAAATAAAACGGGCAAAAAAACCCAACAATATCAACTATTAGGCTAAAAATTAACAATAAAACTGAGTAAGATTATCTTTATTGCTTTTTTCCCTTAATTTTTACTGTCTCTAGATTAGTAACATGTATAAAAATAAAAATATTATCTATTATATTATAATGCTGCACAGTGGCGCAGTTGGTAGAGCTGTTGCCTTGCAGCAAGAAGGTTCTGGGTTCGATTCCCGGCCTGGGGTCTTTCTGCATGGAGTTTGCATGTTCTCCCTGTGCATGGTGGGTTTTCTCCGGGTACTCCGGTTTCCTCCCACAGTCCAAAAACATGACTGTCAGGTTAATTGGCCTCTCCAAATTGCCCCTAGATGTGAATGTGTGTGTGCATGGTTGTGTGTCTCTGTGTTTGCCCTGCGACAGACTGGCGACCTGTCCAGGGTGTACCCCGCCTCTCGCCCGAAACGTTGGCTGGAGATGGGCACCAGCACCCCTCCCGACCCCACTGAGGGAAAAAGGGTGCAAGAAAATGGATGGATGGATTATATTATAATGAATATAAATTACCATCTGAAATATCAGATGTTAATTTTAAATATATATTTTTTAAATGCCCCGTTTCCTTCAATGTCTAGAAACAGGAGAAGAGATCAATTAAAATCTCATTCACTTTTAAAAATTCTGTTACTGATAAAAAACAACAAATCTAGTTTTCCTACAGGTTGTTCATGTCCAAATTCTATATTTTTCCAGAGTTAAGTTCTCAGTTCTTTTCAGTCCATTTTTACAGTACAAATATAACAGTGTACCATAAATTCAAGGTGGATAAATCCAGCTTTAAAAATGGAAGTAGAAAAAATCCTGGAGCAGACTGATGACTCACTCCCAAATATGTTTTATTTACAAACACTATATAAACACCATGTTGATATATTAAATGATGATTAAATGATAGTCTGTCTCATCAGACTACATCCCCTTTTTGTAAATATTTATTTTACGGTTGTTGATTAACTTTTCTAAGCAGGAAGAAAATAAATTTTATTCTTCTCTTTTTGTTGTAAATGTGCCTTACTTTATCAGCTTTGGCTGACTTCAGGGACCTCACTTTTTCCCCTTGTTCGCTGAGTTTCTCATAAAGCTCCATGGGAGTGCTGGCTCCTTCCACGTCTCCTTGGCAGTCTGTCATCTCCTTCACCCTGACATGATGTGAAAAAAATTAAACAAATGTTACAATCACGCTTTAAAGAGAAAAATAAAACTGATTTAAAGCTCTGATATCTTTATATTTCCTCCTTCCGTAGCACAGAAGGCTCCCATATGTAAGCATTTATCAGAGCTAGCTTGGTAAATCAGGCTAATCGTTGCTAATACTCTCCATCAAAATGAGAAAATTGACAGTCGGCGGGTTCCAAAATTAAAAAAAACTATTGAGCTTAAAGGCATGTCAAAGAAATATCCGGTTAGTTTCTCTGTTTTTCTATCATACCGTTAAGATGACAGCTCCCTCATTCAACTTGCATCAGCCTGTAAAGATCCCGGTGCCCGGATTTACTTCTTCCCCGTTCAAACACGCCGTGTTCGAAAGGTTCCGATCATTCCGCGCAGTCAACATCCTGATAACATTTTTAGGTCTAGTTCCTACAAATGTTATCAGGAGAATACAAAATATCCATGCTATTTCGTTCATAACAAAAAATACTAAAGATATTTCAGAAATTATTATTTTTATGAGCAGGAAGTGCCTTTTTCTGGTTCCTACCCACTGGTTTCAAAATAAAAGATTTTAAACATAGGAAGACGCTTTCCCTATACGAACAAAACGAAACAATGCTTTTATTCTGAAATTCTCTCACTGACATTATTTTGCGGGATGTTAAACAAAACAAACTATCATAAACGCCACGGAGAGAAATCAAGGACTTCTCCAAAGTTCAGGTACAACAATGAAGCGCAATTATTAATCTGCTTTTATTTTGTATTATTAGCTCGTAAACTGAAAAGGAAAACTATGAACGTTAGCTAGATCTGCTAGCTGTTTGCTAATAAATATGAAAAGCTTTGAGACAGCAGACATTGCTAGTATATAACAAGCACTCTAAATTTACAAATATGGATGTATATATTGTCACATTTCAGCCACAAACTCAAATTAATTTAATTTTATTGTGATTTATGGCATAGACCAACAAAAATATGCACCTACAAGCAAAATTACCGTTTCTAAATGTGATATTTTCATTGATTATTAGCAAACATGACTGGGGGGAAAAATACCACACATAAAGCAAAAAACTGGTTTGGTTGTTAGTGATGAAAATATTTGATCCCCAACTACAATGTAAAATGAAACGTGGTTTTAAAACATTTATCTTCCAATAAAAAAAATCTGAGAAGTGTGGCCTGCATTTGTACTTAGCTTCACCCATCTTCCAGTTAAATCTGACTTCAGCTTTTCAAGTATGTACTGAAGTTAAAATAAATAAATAAAAAAACAACTTAAAATGGCTGAACTTTATTTTTGGAGCAGCATAGTTAGGTGGGGTGATAACAAATATAAATGAAACACTTTTCTGAACATAATTTGTAAGATTTGTGAAATTCCTGTATTCTTAAACTTCAACTGTTGCATCATGTAATATCTTAGGGAAATCTAATAACATTTAGAAACAGTACTGGATTCACTGTGAAAGGTTTGTAGGAACTGTTTGATGAATAGAAATCTGTCATATTTAAAACAAATTCCTCACTTATATTTATTGTTGTAGAGATTTTTAGTTGCACCAAAAATTTATTTTGCTGAAAGCTGATTATTCCTACGCCTGCTGCAATAAGCAATAATTCAATTAATTGCATGATAAATTAAAACAAACACAATCATTTCCATTTGCATGATTTCTTTCTACCAAAAACTGAATGACAAAACTCCTCAGTCTGGTGCTTTGGTCTCATCTCATAGTTTTGTTTACAAAGACTTCATAATTAATTTTATCTGTTGTTTTATTTATTTTGAAAATTTAATTTCCTTCAGTTACAGTGTTAAATATCCAGTAAAATTTAAAGTTTATTGATCTTTAAGAATGTGTTCTTGCATTATTATGCCATTAGCATTATGTTACTTGAAAATGGTCTCAAGACAACAATATTATCATTTATCGCAATAACCTCTGGGGTAATTTATCATCCAGTAAAAGTTGTTATCATCACAGGCCTGCTGAATAAATGTATCAAAATAAAAATATTGACTTTAGTGTGAGATTATGCTGCTGCAATGAAAGTGATTTGTTTTATTTATTCTTTTTTTTTTACACATCTTTATTAGTTATAATTTAAAAAAAAACCTCAAACCTGTAGGTATTGAATTGGCCACTAGATGCCGCATTTGGACCATAGATGAATTAATGACACTTATATTTGTTTCCTTATTTTCAGTGTCGTTGAAGATGTCTTCATTGGTGGCCTATGATGATTCAGAGGATGAGGATGAGTCCTGCGATCAGAAGGAGGAAGAACAATCACACCCGTCTGGACTTAATAGCTTTAATTTAAAGTCCAGACCTGCAGGTTCAGAAACTGTTTCAGGACAAAGTAGCTCTTCTTCGTTGTATGTTTACCCAAAGACACAACACTGGGATTGGGAATACCATGGTGGAAATGAAGGGAAACATTTTAAAGACAGACCTGCTTGTCTCACTTTCCCAAAAACTGTCGCTGATGGTTCAAATCCCGCTAAAAGGCGGCCATCTTCCCTCCCTGGTGTCAGACCGTACATCCCAAAGAGACAGAGACAATCAGAGGAAGCAAAACGCCCTGAGAATCACCCAGAACAAAGTTTGGAGAATCCAACCAGGAAAGGCCCAGTTCTCTCAGATGTTTCACCGAAAGTGAAACCTTACCTTGGTGAAAAATCCAAATCATCCGGGACGCCCAGGAAGCTTTTAATGAGCCTGGAGGGCCACCAGGGGGCAGTCAACATGGTGCAGTGGTGCCCTGTGCCTCACGTTAGCCACCTGCTGCTGTCGGCCTCCATGGACAAGACCTTTAAGGTAATAACAGCCCCTACTTACTGCTGAAATGATGACATTTAGGATGGACGACCATGAAACACAGAACCTTTAGCCAGAACCCACCGGACCGGCCTCTGTTATTTAAACAGCCTTCAAAGCTGAATGTTATTTACTGGAATCTAAATTATGATGCACTTTGTAGGCCTGCTTTATCCTGAGCAACATTTTTATTTTGCACACTTTGAATTGAAATATTTATTTATTTCCATTTTGGGGGGTGAAAGATGAAGTTTTACAATGCTATAATTTTTTACTTTTACTTCAGTAATTTTATTATTAAGTATTTCTACTCTTACATGAGTAAAATTTCTAAAGCTTATTAGGATTAAAAGTGACAGAGGCCCTAAAATAGCTCAAAACAGGCAGAACTGAGCAGAACTACAATCTCGTTATTTAAGAATGATTCCTGCAAAAAAATATAATGAACACATTTTGCAAAGCCCATAGATATTAGTTTTTTTTATTATAAGGAATAATACAGAGTCTCCTTAAGAAGCGATGTTGGTTCCGGTGTCTCTCATCTTCTTCTTGAAATGCAGATGTAACATGTTACACAGACATGACTTTTATCTGAAGTTAGATGATGTTATTTCTGTTTCAGGAGTGGCTGAACATAAGTAACATATATTAGAATTGTCTTTGTGTGGTGTCTTCACCTCATGAATCTGTCTAAAACTCTTGAATGGACTTTCCCTCATGATCCTCTGCTGTTATCGTTGTGTCTACTGCATTTTTTCCTTCCACTCAATTTTACAATACTTTGCTTAGATTCTTTTGTAATGTTTTTTTTTGTGGCTTATAATTGGTGAGTCAGCAGTCTTTACCCTGTTTATGTTGACCATAATTTAGGGCTAACAATATATATTGTGATAGATATCGATCAATTTCAATAGATAATACATCTGATAAAATATCCAATATTCTAGCAGTGGTCCCCAACCCTGGTCCTCAGTGCCCACTGTCCTGCATGTTTTAGGTGTTTCCCTGCTGCTGCACACCTGGGTTAAATGAATAAGTGACTTTCATTTAGCAATTCTGCAGCAATTGCAGGAATGCAAAGAAGGTGATGCAATCATATGAATCAGCTGTGTTGGAGTCCAGACTCATCAAAACCACGCAGGACAGCGGATCCTGAGGACAAGGGTTGGGGGCCACTGCATTAAGACATATTCACTGAACTCTGTTCCAGAACCACTCAGCATTCTGGGAGACGTAGACTGAGAAGAGGGTTTAACTGCTCAACCCACAGACATAATAAAAGAATAGACTCCGCAATGGCTACTTGGATGCAGGAAATATGGCGGCTATTTTGGAGCGGTCGCCAGTCCTACTTGGCTAAAGCAAAACAGCAGAAGATGCCTCAGCACTGCTGGATATTTTTGTTCAAATTGACGGACTCGGGGCATAGCTTTTCACAAGCAAGATGAACAAATTATTGTTTATATTTTGTATTAGCTATAGTGTTTGGTGTAAGATTTATTTAGGAAACCTTCAAACCTTTTTTTATTAGTCTTTTAATTGGTCTCTCTAAATTCTCCTTAGGTGTGTGTGTGTGTTTGTTTGTAATACCTTGTGGGGACGATTTTCCTGACACATACTACATTGTGGGGACCAATTGCTCCTTGTGGGGACTGAAGCCTGGTCCTCACAAGGGGGAACCCTGTTTTTGGGTCAGGGGTCATCGTTAGGTGTGAATTGAGTTTTGGGCAGGCTTGGGGTTAGGTATGTGATGGTTAGGAAAAGGGTAAAGGTAAGGTTTAGGCTGTAGAAATTAATGGAAGTCAATGGAAAGTCCCCACAAAGATAGCCACGCAAACGTGTGTGTGTGTGTGAGCAAGCGAGTGCGTGCGTGCATGTGTGTGTGTGCATGGTCGTTTGTCCTGTGTGTCTCTGTGTAACCCTGCGATGGACTGGCGACCTGTCCACGGTGACCCTGTCTCTCGCACTAAACGTTAGCTGGAGAGGCAGCCACATCTCCTGACCCCAGTAGTGACAAGGGTGACGGACGGACGGACGGACGGACGGACGGACGGTCGGTCTTTAAATTACTAGAATTTCCACATAACTTATATTTGGTTGTTTGATGATATAAATTTCTGATGTGTATTATAAATGGAGACAAGTGCACCAGGTGAGAGACATAGTTAAGTTAATAATATTTAATGAACAAACAGATAATCAAACTTACAAAAATGAAAAAATCCAGGGAACAACAAAAAAGCAAAACAAAGACAAACTGGAGACACAGGAAGATCACGAGGAAACTGCGATGGACAGGTTGCCAGAGACAGACAGGACAAACACACATTCATACCTAAGGATGGGTTTAGAGAAATCAATTAACAAAACAGTCATGCTTTTGGACTTTGGGAGGTAGCCGGAGTACCCGGAGAGAACCTACGCATGCATGGGGAGAACATGTAAACTCCATGCAGCACGACAGAGAGGAAGACCAAAAGAATCTGAGGAGGATGCCGGTGGAACAGCAGCCTGAGAGGACGTCGGCAGCGGAGCAGAAACCTGGGGAGGACGTTGGCAGTGGAGCAGAAACCTGGGAGGACGTTGGCAGTGGAGCAGAAACCTGGGAGGACGTTGGCAGTGGAGCAGAAACCTGGGAGGACGTTGGCAGCGGAGCAGAAACCTGGGAGGACGTTGGCAGTGGAGCAGAAACCTGGGAGGACGTTGGCAGTGGAGCAGAAACCTGGGAGGACGTTGGCAGCGGAGCAAGTACCTGCCAGCAGCAGAGTAGGAACCGGGAGGCCGATGGGACCCTCAACGAAGCCCTGGAGGTCAGCCGGGAGACTAACGGGACTCGCCAAGAAGCCCTGGAGGTCAGCCGGGAGACCAACAGGGCTCGCTACGAAGCCCTGGAGGTCAGCCCGGAAACCAATGGGACTTCCCACGAAGCCCTGGAGGTCAGCCGGGAGACCGACAGGACCCGCGATGAAGGCCTGGATGCAGGTCGGGAGGCTCGAGGGATATGACGTCTGCAGGTCTGTGATGCCAGACAGGGAACTTGGCGCTTGCGGGAGTCTGGTGGTCTGGTGACGAAGGAGACCCGGGTTCGATGGTATCAAGTTCCCATGGCACCACAGTCCTGCGGACCTCCAGGTCTCCTACCAACACCTTTCAAGCTCTTCCGCCATATGCCCCCAACTGTCAAGCTCTCCTCAAGTTTTTCTGCCACCAATAATCATTCATAAAACTTGGAGTCCTCATGACACTTCTTTTATTTAGAAGTACCATCTTTCAACCCAGTACCTGAGATTGTCGGTCTGGTACATTTTCAGAAGTGTATCGGAGAAGCCTCCGACCACACGTCTGAATACATGCGGCCTGCTGTCTTCATGAGTTTCTGCTTCAGATGGCTGCTCGGTCTGCAGCTCTCCTCTGTCCCTGAGCCTTTTGTTCAGTTGTTCTACTTCAAGCTGCAGGTCGGTGTTAATATTCTCCAAGACATTGTTTTCCTGCTCCAAGGCAGTGTTTATTTGCTCCAGGACGGTGCTCTTCTCCTCCAGGCTGGTGCTTTTCCGCCTCAGGGCGGTGTTTTCCTGCTCCAGGGCAGTGTTCTGATGCTGCAGGGTGGTGTTCTCCAGCTGCAGGGTGGTGTTGTTTTGCTCCAGGGTCGTGTTGTTCTGCTCCAGGGCAGTGTTCTCCTCCTCCAGGGGGGTGTTTATCTGCTCCAGGGCAGTCTTTATTTGACCTAAGACAACGCTTTTCCGCTCCAGAGCTGTGGTTTTCATTTTCTGGGCGGTGTTCTCCTGCTCTAGGGCAGTGTTTTCCTTCTCCAGGGCGGCGTTAATCATCTCCAAGGCAGTGTTCTGCTGCTCGAGAGCAGCGCTTTTCAGCTTCAGAGCAGTGTTGTCCTGCTCCAGGGTGGTGTTTATCCGATCCAAGGCAGTGTTCTTCTGCTGCATGGTGGTGCTTTCCTGCTCCAAGGAGGTGATTCTTTGCTCGAGAGCGGTCTTTTCCTTCTCCAGGACGATGCTTTTATTCTCCAAGGCAGTGTTTTTCTCCTTAAGGTCGTTGCTTTTCTTCTCCAGAGTGGTCTTTTCTTTCTCAAGGACTGTGTTTTTCTGCTCCAAGGAGGTGATTTTAGTCTCCAAGGCAGTCTTTTCCTTCTCCAGGGCGCTGCTTTTCTTCTCCAGAGCGGTCTTTTCCTTCTCCAGGACCGTGATTTTCTGCTCCAAGGAGGTGCTTTTATTCTCCAGGGCTGTGCTTTTCTTCTCCAGAGCGGTCTTTTCCTTTTCCAGGTTGGTGCTTTTATTCTCCAGAACGGTCTTTTCCTTCTCCAGGACCGTGTTTTTCTGTTCCAGGTCGGTGCTTTTCCTCATCAGAGCGGTCTTTTCCTTCTCCAGGACCGTGTTTTTCTGCTCCAAGGAGGTGCTTTTCTTCAAAAAAATGGTCTTTTCCTTTTCTAGGTCGGTGCTTTTATTCTCAAGAGTGGTCTTTTCCTTCTGCAGGACCGTGTTTTTCTGTTCCAGGTCAGTGGTTTTCTTCAACAGAGCGGTCTTTTCCTTCTCCAGGACCGTGTTTTTCTGTTCCAGGTCAGTGGTTTTCTTCAGCAGAGCGGTCTTTTCCTTCTCCAGGACCGTGTTTTTCTGCTCCAAAGTCGTGCTTTTATTCTCCAAGGTAGTCTTTTCCTTTTCTAGGTCAGTGCTTTTCTTCATCAGAGCGGTCTTTTCTGTCTCCAGGACCGTGTTTTTCTGTTCCAGGTCGGTGCTTTTCTTCACCAGAGCAGTCTTTTCCTTCTCCAGGACGGTGATTTTCTGTTCCAGTTCAGGGCTTTTATTCTCCAGAGCGGTCTTTTCCTTCTCCAGGACAGTGTTTTTCTGTTCCAGGTCGGAGCTTTTCTTCACCAGAGCGGTCTTTTCCTTCTCCAGGACCGTGTTTTTCTGTTCCAAGGAGGTGCTTTTCTTCACTAGAGTGGTCTTTTCCTCCTCCAGGACCGTGTTTTTCTGTTCCAGGTCGGTGGTTTTCTTCACCAGAGCGGTCTTTTCCTTCTCCAGGACAGTGTTTTTCTGTTCCAGGTCGGTGGTTTTCTTCACCAGAGCGGTCTTTTCCTTCTCCAGGACCGTGTTTTTCTGCTCCAAAGATGTGCTTTTATTCTCCAAGGCAGTCTTTTCTTTTTCCAGGTCAGTGCTTTTCTTCATCAGAGCAGTCTTTTCCTTCTCCAGGACTGTGTTTTTCTGCTCCAAGGAGGTGCTTTTATTCTCCAAGGCAGTCTTTTCCTTTTCCAGGGTGCTGCTTTTCTTCTCTAGAGCGGTCTTTTCCTTCTCCAGGACTGTGTTTTTCTGCTCCAAAGATGTGCTGTTATTCTCCAAGGCAGTCTTTTCCTTTTCCAGGGCAGTGCTTTTCATCTCCAGAGCGGTCTTTTCCTTCTCCAGGACCGTGTTCTTCTGCTCCAAGGAGGTGCTTTTATTCTCCAAGGCAGTCTTTTCCTTTTCCAGGGCGCTGCTTTTCTTCTCTAGAGCGGTCTTTTCCTTCTCCAGGACTGTGTTTTTCTGCTCCAAAGACGTGCTTTTATTCTCCAAGGCAGTCTTTTCCTTTTCCAGGGCAGTGCTTTTCATCTCCAGAGTGGTCTTTTCCTTCTCCAGGACCGTGTTCTTCTGCTCCAAGGAGGTACTTTTATTCTCCAAGGCAGTCTTTTCCTTTTCCAGGGCGCTGCTTTTCTTCTCTAGAGCGGTCTTTTCCTTCTCCAGGACTGTGTTTTTCTGCTCCAAAGATGTGCTGTTATTCTCCAAGGCAGTCTTTTCCTTTTCCAGGTCCGTGCTTTTCTTCATCAGAGCGGTCTTTTCTTTCTCCAAGTCCGTGTTTTTCTGCTCCAAGGAGGTGCTTTTATTCTCCAAGGCAGCCCTTTCCTTTTCCAGGGCAGTACTTTTCATCTCCAAAGCGGTCTTTTCTTTCTCCAGGACCGTGTTCTTCTGCTCTAAGGAGGTGCTTTTATTCTCCAAGGCAGTCTTTTCCTTTTCCAAGTCAGTGCTTTTCTTCATCAGAGCGGTCTTTTCTTTCTCCAGGACCGTGTTTTCCTGCTCCAAGGAGGTACTTTTATTCTCCATGGCAGTCTTTTCCTTTTCCAGGTAAGTGCTTTTCTTCACCAGAACGGACTTTTCCTTCTCCAGGACGATGCTTTTATTCTCCAAGGCAGTGTTTTTCTGCTCAAGGTCGTTGCTTTTCTTCTCTAGAGCGGTCTTCTCCTTCTCCA
The DNA here is from genome assembly GCF_904066995.2 of Poecilia reticulata. Taxonomy (NCBI): domain Eukaryota; kingdom Metazoa; phylum Chordata; class Actinopteri; order Cyprinodontiformes; family Poeciliidae; genus Poecilia; species Poecilia reticulata. The sequence goes on from NC_088851.1 coordinate 24,378,459, forward strand.
GGTCTGTGTTTTTCTGCTCCAGGACCATGTTTTTCTGCTCCAAGGAGGTGCTCTTATTCTCCAAGGCAGTCTTTTCCTTTTCCAAGTAAGTGCTTTTCTTCATCAGAGCGGTCTTTTCCTTCTCCAGGACTGTGTTTTTCTGCTCCAAGGAGGTGCTTTTATTCTCCAAGGCAGTCTTTTCCTTTTCCAGGTTAGTGCTTTTCATGTCCAGGACTGTGTTTTTCTGCTCCAGGACCGTATTTTTCTGCTCCAAGGAGGTGCTTTTATTCTCCAAGGCAGTGTTTTTCTGCTCAAGGTCGGTACTTTTCTTCTCTAGAGCGGTCTTTTCCTTCTCCAGCACCGTGTTTTTCTGCTCCAAAGACGTGCTTTTATTCTCCAATTGAGTCTTTTCCTCTTCCAGGGCAGTGCTTTTCATCTCCAGAGCGCTCTTTTCTTTCTCCAAGGCCATGCATTTCATCTCCAGAGCGGTCTTTTCCTTCTCCAAGGCCATGTTTTCCTTCTTCGGGGCAGTGCTCATCTGCTCCAGGATGGTGTTATTGTCCTTTAAAGTTTTGTTTATGTTTAACAGTCTTTTTAGTTCCTCTTCTCTCTCGGTAAGCAGCTTGTCTTTTTCCAGCGCAGCTTTTTCTATGTTGATCACTTGATTCTTCAGATCCTCATTTGCCTTCATCATTGTATGTCTCTCAACAGACATCAGACCAACTTCTTTTAAGATACCCTGCAGCTTCTGCGTCTCTTTGGCTACAGTGCGCTGTAGTCTTTCATTCTCGGCACCAGAACAAGAAGCCTTATTGCTTTGACTCATGGTGGATTCTTTTTGTCTTTACAAATCCAAAAAATGTTTTCCTTTATTGGTTTGGTATGATTTGCCTCGAAAAGCTTTAGTTTTCAATCTCTACTTGTTAGGAGATGATCCTTCTGTTTGCTCTCCGACTTTTGCAGTGCTTATGAGCTGTAGAATTCAAGCCTGCAGCTTCTGTTTCTTCACTCTTTGTGACATCATTTGGCGTGATGTCACAAATTGATGTCACTGCCTCAGCAGGACAACTAGAAAACTGCTGAAGTTTGAATAAAAACAAACTTTACAGTTGAATGCAGCTCGGCTTAGCTGATGGCCGTTGGAAACAGTTCAACTGGTAATGTAGCAGACCCTCCCCCCCTCCCTCAAATCAAGGATTTTGGCTTTACTGATGAGCAGGTTTTTTGGGAGTAAACCCTGAGTTTCACTGTAAGAGCTGTGTGCACAAAGACAAACAAAAAAAGACAGTGTAAGCTACAAACGACGCTCTTGCAACTGTAACGTTTGAACTATAACATAACGTTCACTACTAAAATATCGACTTTTATTCAAAAACCAAACCAGTATTCTTATACAATAAAGCAAATTGACAATTCCAAATCAATCAATAAAATAAATATCCTTATTTACAAAATAAACGTAACCTGTGAATAACAACAAGATACATTTTATTACCTGCTGCAACTTGTCGTCCGTTCTGTTGGTAAGCTGCCGTTGAATGATATAAACAAAGGAAGCTGTCTCATCAAAATAAAAGCATCAAGTTCAAACCGGAAGTCAGTCATGCATTATTCAAAAATTACGTAAATGCAATAAGTGCAAAAAGGGGAATGCAACAAATAACCCCAAATAATTTGGGGTACAGTGATCCCTCGCTATAACGAGGTTCACCTTTAGCGGTCTCGCTGCTTCCCGGATTTTTTTTTATTTTTATTTTTTTCACAGTGTATTGTATTCTGCGTCCTGATCGGCTAAACACTCTCTGCGGTTCTTCTCTGCCTGTGTGCCAATAACGTTACGGTATTTAAATAAAGTAATACAGAGCTTGACCATGCAGGAGATGAAAGCTGAAAACTTTGAATGCCTGCTGGAAAAAAACTGTGGCCAGAATCAGCGCAAAACCCGACCGGAGGCTCGCTTGACGAGATCCATCGCTCTGCCGTAGATACAGCTGTGAATCTCGCAAAGCAGCTTGGACAGTGGTTCTTAACCTGGGTTCGACCGAACCCCAGGGGTTCGGCGGAGCCTCTGCGGCGGAGGTAAAGACACACTTGCGTAAAGTCGTGATGACGCCCCGCTTTGCCATCACTTGCTGCAGAGGATCACGTTACATTGCTTAGCCAATCAGAGGATCACGTTACATTGCTTAGCCAATCAGAGCTGCGGAGGAGCCCAAATTGAAGGAGCTCCACTCTCAGCATGGATTTGAACTTTTGTCTTTAAAAGGGTCTCTTTGTCTTCAGCAAAACTTACCGTTTTTACTAAATTCTGTAGCTTTCGGTGTACTTCTAAATCTGCTCCTTAGTCGCATCTTTTCGGGGTTGGTACTGCCTCTAGTGGTGTGGGGGTGGTAACACAGCTAATATAATTACATTACTAAATCAGAATACCGCAAAGTATTTTGTGTGCCGGGGGGGTGCGGGGGTGTTGGAATAAGAAGGGTTCGGTGAATGCGCATATGCAACTGCGGGGTTCAGTACCTCAAAAAAGGTTAAAGCTTGGAGGAGACGCTTTAATGACATGACTCCGGATCACATTAAGGCCTGACTGATTAATTAAATACTCTACTCAATGTAGAGTACTCTACTCAATGTAGAGTATTTAATTACGCAGTCTAATAATTGTAAAAAATAAAGGTAACTCTACTTCGCGGATTTCGCTTATCACGGCTTATTTTCAGAACGCAACCCCCGCGAAAAACTAAGGATCACTTGGTGAAAGTTGGGAGACAGCGGCTCTTGAGGACAGTGGACAGCAACAGCAGGGTGCGAGGACCAACGGTCAAAAGGAAACATTCTGCCTGACATCTTCGACACCTCACTGTTACTGTCACTTGTCCTGTCCCGCTTAAAGACCACCACTATAGTCCCTGTCCCCAAACGCTTCACAGTGACAGGCCTGATTGACTACCGACCGACAGCCTTAACATCTGTAGTCCCCACTAATATTTATATATGCTGATCCATGTATCAATTCAATTTAAAAATAATTTTCTGGTAAACGTAGCAATGATAGCTGTTTGAATAAGGTTTCCAGTAAAAATGTGGGAAAATCTGTTTAGTATTTAGCGAGTTATAATTAATTAAATGCGCTGACACTTCATTGTGCCTGACAAACGTACGACGTTGAGTGAAGCGGGCGACCGCTCCAAGATGGCGGCCTAGCGATAGTAGGCAAGAGCGGTCCATGAAGCGTCTATTCTTTTATTATGTCTGTGGCTCAACCTCTCACGGCTAGCTAAGCAAGAACTAACTTTCTCACTCTTTGGTTACCTAGCAACTCACTCATTCTTTGGTTACCTAGCAACAGCCTGTTGAGTCACTTGCACCTCAGCAGTTTCAGGTTTCACCGTCATTCCTCGTAACTGCTTAGAAATGAAAAATAAAAATAAACATAGTAGTGTGAAAACTATGGATAAAACGGAAAAGTATTCCAAATATTTAAAACAGAAAAACTAATAAAAAATATTGATACAGACTGATATAGGACCCTTATTTCATGATATTGTAATATTGTTCAGACTATTTCTGTGTTTAACATCCATTTTAATGAGTTATTATTTAGGATTATTTTCTAAAAAATTGAGTTTGATTAGTTTGAATTTAATTACTGAAATTCATGGTTTGGGTAATGTTATCATTAACCAAATCTATATGAGTTACAACATTTAATTTCCCTTTGGGATCAGTAAAATTGAATTTGTATCATTTGAAGGCAAAATTTTACCAAGTATTTTTTTGTCCAGTTTCTAGTGAAAATAATTTAGCACACTTAAAATAAGACAAAACTGACTAATAAGCAACCTTTGAGCAAGGTATAGGTTTGTTTAAGTAAATAATTCCTTAATATTGATTAAAATAACTACTAGTGTAGAGACATATTTACATTAGAAACGCGACTAAAATACTTAGTAAGTGCACCCTGAAATCCTTTCTTGTCAGAGTAATTTCAGTTATTTTTTACTTGGGTAAAAGACTCTTCTATCAGAACATGTTCAGCCTGAAACCCGATACCTGCTCTGCTGCATCGATTCAAGCGTTCACCACAACAACCCGCCGTTTCAGAACATGTCCGTCACTGTCAGCTGAATATGTGTCAGAACACACGGGATTTTCCTGCCTCTCTCTCCCTTTTCGTTTCTTCTTTGTCTCTCCGTCTCCCTCCCTCTCCTTTTCATTATTTCACACCTGGAAAACAATCCCTCCTCGCACGATTGTAAAGGTCAAGCAACGCAGCTATCTGCCTGCCAGCGCCCAAACATTTCTCTGCCATTGTCTGTGAAATCGTGCGCCGCGCTAACATCCTCTGAGAACTCCGACTAATTAATAATTTAAATATGAATGATTTCATTTGCATAATCATACAAGTGGAAGAGATATGGCACTAGTACCGAGCCTGGCACCTGGAGAGGGAGCCGCTTGCAGCAGATGGCGGAGACTGGCAGAGGATGGATGGAGGGAAACACTCGTTTCTGTGCAATAATTAGCTGCTCTTCCCTATTGCATTATGAATGTACTGAATGGAGACTAAAATAGGAGGTTAGCATGCTTATTTTTTCCAGAAATCTCTTGTAGTTTCTGTTTTTGCTGAAATACTGTGGATGTTCTCACCAACCAAGGTCACACTACAAAAACACTATATCTTACCAAGTAATTTTAATCTCTTTTTTTTCATATTTGTACACTTAAAGTAAGACCAAACTAACTTACAAATAACTTTTTAGCAAAATAAAAGAGGCTTGTTTTAAGTCAGTATTTCCTTAATATTGATGAAAAAATAGTTGTTGCATTGGCAGATTATTTCACTTATAACATGAGATAGATGTATGATATATCGGTATTGGCCGATATTGGTATTTTTTTAACATATTCGTATCGGTCCGGTAAATAAAACTGGGCCGATATGAACAACCAACATTTATTATCTTGTTGCAGTTTGTTTTCTGGTAATTTTTCTCTAAATTTGTCGAAATGATAGTGAAATATATATAATATTGGTAAATATTGATAATAACAGCATTATTAACATTGAATATCGATATCGGTTCAAATGTTCATATCAGTGCATTCTGTTGTTGATGTCATGTGAAAAAAGGTTTTTTCATTACAGTTTTGCGAAATACATTAACTTCTAATATCAATAGAGTTGAAAAACTACCTCATCCTCCCTCAAAAATGTTTTTTTTCAAATTTTGCATGCTTCCTTCCACTAATTGTTTTTTAAAAATTATTATTATTCTAATTTATGAAATTTTAAAGTCAATAGAAACACAACTATAGATGCTATGCTAGCCTCATGGGGTAGGAGTGTCCTAACGTTTCTCACATATTTTTTGTTTACCACTTGTCTAAATCAAGGGTGTTCAAATTGGGGAGCGTGGGCCAATTTGTGGCCCCTAAACAGATTTTGTGCACCTCTCCCTCCCACCATACCACAAAAGTGAAAGAAATTAGGACAAAACTCAGGTTTTTTTTTAACTAAGTCTACTTACAAAAATGTTATATGAAGCACAAAATAATTATCTCTTGGCAGCTTTCTGATTTCCTTCTGTTGTCATGGTAATAAGGACCACGTCTACTCATTGACTTGTACTCTAAATTGCACCCTGGAGCACCCAAATCTGTTTTTAATTGCTTTATTGAAACTTGGCTGAATGCAGCAAATGTTTTCAAATGAAGCCTGACCCAGATCCTGTTTCTAATGGTGGTGGGAATAGACCGATCCCACAATAGAAAATAAACTGGACGCCTTTCATCCAATAACCAAACACATACAATCATAATCTTGTGTTACTTTAATTGAGTAGGTTAAGTAACAACAAAAATCATGATTTTTTTTTTGTGTGTGTGTGATTTTTAGTTTTTAAAAATCATATTTGTTGGGCTCATGTGACAAAAAGTTTGGTTTAAAGAGTAAAAATAAATAAATTTTTTGGTGTTTGCTGGAATCAATGCGTTAATCCTTAATTTTTCATAAGTGGAAGGATAAAGAGTAATAATGAAGAAGCCTTAAACGCATTAAATTTCAAAGAATGCCAACAAAAGTCACATCTTGGGAACTGATTTGATTGAATCAAAACAGTTTCTGTAGTCATTCATTAGCAAGAAGTGTTTTGATTTTCAGTAATGCTTAAAATTTTTACAGAATAGGCTCATTTAAATTTCCTTTTAAAACACTAATTCAGCATTCAGGGCTGAATTTCCATGGTTGTCGGTTATTTAGCAGCACTCCACTGTAAGGCTGAAAATTGCAGGTAATCATGATAAATTCAAACTTCTTATGCAGGAGTGTTTATTCTGTTGATTTATGCCGTCTTGTCACACATTATTGTTCCCTCATTGACATCCGCGATGCGCTCTATCTATTACCGCTCCGACTCCAGCCTTTGTTTTCCATTCTTCAGGAAGTGAATGGAGCGCCGGGATGTAATCAATGAAGTCTTCACTGTCCTCTCTGTGCTGCTGACATCCTTCATGCTTCCTCCCTCCTGTCTGTCAGTTTTTTTTTATTTTCATCTGTTGTTGCCATGGCTACTCCAGGTGTAGGCTGATAACCGCATTACCAATTTAGTTTTAATTACCAGGAGGACCTTAAGGAAGCCCCAAGGAGTAAATTTAACAAACGGGACGAGTCTCTGATTGTTTTTGATTATTGATAATATTTGCACCGCAGACTTTTGTGACTCTATTTTGGTGTCCAGTGTTATGCTCAGGGGCCATTTGCGTATGGAGGGATTTTCCTGTCATAATCCAAGAGCCCACATTTTCAGTCTGAAAACAGGATTTCATGTATTTTGTTCTCAAAACTTTTAATACTTTGCTTACATTTTCATTTTGAAAGCAGGACTTCATGTCTTTCTTTTCAAAACTTGTAACGCTTGTACTCAAAACTTCTCGCGCTCACACTTAGTATCTGCTGGAACTCTGCTCACTTATGGAACTGCCTTTTGGCACAGTCGCCTGGCAATCTCTAAGCCAATAGAATGAAAGTGTTGTACTGGGTGCGTTTGTTTCCTTCTAGTGGGTGTGCCTGTGTGGCTACTATCGATTGTAGCAAACTGCGCCACCCACTGGATGTAAGGAGAAACGCTAAACATCCGCCAGCAGTGTGATACTGATCGCTAACAGCTACTGATCTTAGGCAGGACTTTGTTCACCCAACCATATATATCTATATCTACGTATCTATAGATAGATATATAAATTGTAATACAGAAAACATGCAGAATCTTTTTCAAGTTTAACTTCACTTTTCCTACCAAAACAATAAAATAAAATAGAAAATAAAAATCTTTAACTACTTTACATGATGGGAATGAAGTCATAACATTACGAGAATAAACTCTTATGAGAAAAAAGTCGTAATAATTTGAGAATAAAGCCGTTACAAGAATGAAGTCAAAATAATACAAGGAAAAAATTCAGAACACGATTAAATCATGATAATATGAGACTAACGTTGAAATAATATAAGAATAAAGTCATAAAAATACAAAAATAAAAATACAAGAAAAAAGTAATAGAGAAAAAAGTAGTTATATGACAATAAAAACGAAATATGAGAATAAGATAATAAAATTACAATAAAACCAAAATAATTTGAGAAAAAAGTCGAAACAATGTGAAAATAGTCATAATTTTGAGAATAAAGTTGCAATTCTCTGAGTTAATTCCCGTAATACTACAACTTTATTGTCGTACTACTTCCTTCTTGTAATTTAATTTGTTTATTTTCTTAGGAATCACTAATACTGCATCGTAACTTTTTTTACTTCACTTGGACATATTTTTATTTTCTTATCCCACCTGACAGAAACGTCCAGTATATGAACTTTGTTAAAATGTGCCCTATATTTTCTCAGATTCTCCTGCTGCCTAGAGATGGCAGTGTTTCTCTAAGCCAAACATCTCACACACACACACACACACACACGCACACACACACACACACACACACACACACACACACACACACACACACACACACACACACACACACACACACACACACACACACACACACACACACACACACGCACACACACACACACACACACATAGAACCTCCACATCCTGCTGAATGAACAGCAGCTTCAGTAATAGTCGGCTCACTCCCAGATTTAACACGCTGCAATTAAAAGTACAACTCTCCTCCCATCTCTGTTACTTTCTGGGATTCTGCTTGTTTTACTTTCTGGATTAAAATGTCCCCTGATCCATCCGTCTCTCCTCTGGGAGCAGCAGCGGTACAGCTCTTCTCCCAGTGTTTCATATGCTGCTAAATAATGAAGCGCGGAGCGAGGCAGAGAGTGATCAGCCATGCTCAGGCGGATCTTCAAAGTTCCTCTGCTGCCTGGTAAAACCGGGGAAGGAAAAAAATATTCCCGTCATTAACGCAGAACCTCACCTCCGGACCGGACCACCCGTTGGATTTCATGCTAGGATAATAAAAAAAAAAAACATGACACTGATCAACATGTTCACCAGACGACCCTTTTCGGAAGTGACAACAAATGATTAACACCTTCTGTATTTATGCTACGTTCACACAGCAGCCCCAGTTTTTTATTCATGTATTTATTTTAGCCGTAATGCGATCGTATCTCCTCATGACAATCTGAACAACACATGTGGGATTTTTTCCCCCAAATGGGACCCAGACCACTTGGAAATCCAATTCATATCCGATCTATTTGTGACCTGAATCTGGTTTAATTCATCCGACTTGAACGTCATCAATACTCGACAAACGTCACTCTTCTGCGCAATGATTCACGCAAACGGGAAGAAAAACAGCAACTATGGCGGACTACAATGAGAATTATGTTGATTGGACAACAACTTCAAAATCGTAAACTGTTCTCCACTCTTAGCGTCCATGTTTACTTCCGCAAACACTGAGCACGGTGTGACGTTATTGCGCCCTCTAGTGCGCATGCGAGACATTTTCAGGTTGTTTCTAGTTCACATATAAGTCGCATATTTGGAAATGTGAACGACCACGCCAAAAAAATCTGATTTGACAAAAAAAAATCGGAATTGGGTTACTTCGGGCTGCAGTGTGAACGTATGTGTGTTATTTTCATCATTCAAAGCGGCGAGGCTTTAGGTTTCACTGCTTGCTTTTTTCTGCTGTTATCAGAGAAACCATTCACAACAGGAATCCATTACACCTGATTTACAACAACACTCAAAAGAATTTAATGGGATTAATTAGGAAACTAATTAGGAAAGTGTTTCTTTTTGAAACCCGAATAACAAACCTCAGGTATAAGGATTATGACACTTGACTTCTATATTTCTCTGAGCAAATTAATTTGGTTTGATAATTAGCGAAATTACATGTCGATCAGATTTCTGTAAGATTTGGAAAATGAAAAAATACACACAGTCCGGATGCATGTAAATATGTTTGAATATCATCAAAATGTTAATTTTTTTTATGTAATTCAGTTCAAAAAGACAAATAATTAACAGTTTCATTGCACACATTGATACATTTCATGATTAATTAAATTTAGAAAATTATAAATACAAAATTCAGCTTATCAGAGATTGTGAATATCAAAAGAATTTTTTTTAAAATTAAACTGAAAAAGAAGGTTCATGTAGGATGCGTTGCAGGTTACATGTGTCAAACTCAAGGCCCAGGGGCCAAATCTGGCCGCCACAGCTTTTTATGTGGCCCTCGAGTCTCCAGATGTCAAATGACATCAATTAAGGATTTTTGCGCTGAAATTCAGCCAAGAACAAATCACACTTAATCTTAATTTCCCTATGGGATTAATAAAGTTTTACCTTACCTTACCTTACACTAACTGTGAGTTTGTTGACCATTTTTCGCAGAAAATTAGCAAAAACATTCGGTTCAAGTGATGCTAACTTTCACCTGCAGGTGGCAGTGTTTCTTACTTCTACTCCACTTCAGTCTTACTTCGTATCAAATTAGTCTGTAATCAATATGGGAAGTAGCAAAAATTACATTGAACGTTATACATAGTTGCAAATATTGTAAAATACCTGGCCAATATTTGTAGATTAGCTCCACAAAATGTGTCATTTTGCAAAAAAATCACAAAACAATCCCATTAATGTAAAAAAAACACTTATTGAATGCAGAGGCAGCTATTTATTAATATTTTTGACTGTAAATGGTTTTTTTTCAGTACATTCAAGCACAACCGGCCCTTTAAGAATATATGATTTTGATATATGACCAGAAATGAAAACTTGGCACTCTTGGTGTAGGCAACCATAGACATGAATACTATAATATGCTGTTTATATTAATGTCTATGGCAGCCAACCACCAAGAAAAACCTCCTGTCAAAAATGTAAATTTAGCTTTGGTATACCTTGATGTTAGTAGCTGTGTTATGCATATTTATGATATAAAATGTTGTATTGAGGACTGGTTACCGGCTCATTTTTTTATTGAAGTTTGCAACAAAGCACAAATTAAATATCAAATGTGCTGTTTTAACTCTCCACTTCTCTTCTATGTTAACTGTGTTTGTTACAGTTCATTTAAAGTTAGGAGGAGATATCTCCCTTTGATGAGTTCTGCTTTGAAAATCAAATTAGCTAAAGAAATTAGATTTTTTATTTCTTTTTTAATAAGCGCATGCTGATTTTTGAGAGCTGGATGTTTTTTCTCAAGTACAGATAACGTGACGTTTTTCATCATCTTAAAAGTAGAAAGTGGGGAAAAAGGATTTTGCTGGAGGAGTGTGGGTTTATTTGTGACTTTGGCCCGTGTCCATGTCTGACAGGTGTGGGATGGAGCAGAAAGTGGACGACGCCTCAGGCTTTACACCTGCCACTCGGGAGCTGTGCGTGACGCCTGCTGGACCCCCTGTGGGCGACAGCTCCTCACCGGCTCATTTGACAACACGGCTATGATCACTGATGTGGAGACAGGTGAGTCGCACCACTTCTCGCTTTAAATGAAACACTGGTTTTATTTTCGTGTCTTTATTAGGCTTTGATAAATGTCAACAAGTATGTAGCGGAAGCTAATGCTAAAGCGTTAGCTTCCGTTCAAATTATAAAGACTGCAACCCCGGAGCACTAATTTAACTTCGACATTATAATTGATCTCAAAATAATATATAATTCCCTTAGATATTGTATTTAAGCTTTATCTGCTGTCCGTGTTCCTCTGTATTTCTTGTTATAAATAAAGTTTTTGGAACGTGAAGAAAGGAAACGGAACTGCTGCGTTGTAACCGGTCGTCAAAATAAGAGCATGAATATAAACGTCTAACTACTCGAAGAATTCTTAATGGTCGATAACCAAAACTTCAACACAGATATTGAACTTTATTCAACTGAACTTTTGCAAAATACCCAAGTAAACTAATGCTTTAGGATTTATCTGTAGTTTAGTGGAAGCTAAGTGTGATAAATGTTTTCAAAGTTAGCAAAATTACTAAACAACAATGAAAGAAATTTCTCAGCTATTAGCTTATTAGCAGAAGTGTGCTCACCACTGGTATATATGAATATTTCCTAAATACCAGATTAAGAATAAGAGAGAGTTTACATTCTTCTAAAGTCGTATAATCCCAATTTGGGGATGCACAGATGATGATTTCATAAGCACTTTGTAACAGCTAAAATGAAAACACTTGACACACCCTCTAAAATTGTTTATAGCTGCTTGTAATACTTTAAACACAAAATATACCTTCGTATGCATTTGGTACCAACATTGGTGCCAATCATCACTAAAGAAAATAAATTAATGGTGCTCTTGGAATGGCTGCTTTGCAAATGAGAACCAATAGGATGTCATAGCATTGTGACCAAGTATTTCAGCTTTTCAGCGGCACTTCACAAACTACATTATGAGGAAAAAAATTAAATTACCATTTGAAAACTGCTTTTGTTTTTTTGTTTTTTGCATTATCAAACTGTGAGGCTCATGCTGACCAAAATAAAAAAGAAAACTACAAATGAGAAACTTAGAAACTAGAGACTGCAACTCTAAACGCAACAAACTTTACTACATCATAAAATAAGTCCACCATGTCACGACACTGTCAGATTTTAACATTTTGTGATTTGAAACAATTAGCTTCAGTAAAAACAGCAGAAGAAAGAAAAACCTGGCAGTGAGTAAAACCACTTTTTCACACCACTGTGTATATTTCTCCAGTTTGTATTGACTTAACAGAAATCCTGTTTCTTGGCTGCTTTTATTAAACACTTTCCAACCGCACTGCTGGCGTTTTGGGACAACAAAGCACATTGGCAGCTGTACCTCCTGCAGTCCTTGTGTTTCTTCTCAACAGTTTGTCTTGTAATTTGCATGGGACGTGAATATCATTCTCTCAAGTTGCAGAACAGCTTCTCTCACTCCGTCTCTCAAGCCCTTGCTGAAAGAAAATCTTAGCAAATCATTTCAAGTTGGGGTATATTGTCAAATTGTAAAAGGCTTTTTTAAGTGCAGTGAAAGAAATGTGGCGCACTTCTCTTAAAATGTAGCTCTGTTAAAGCTGCAGAACCGTACAAGAAATCAATTGCCTCCAATTTGTGCCCTCGATTCGTTTTAAGTGCCGCTAAGTCTCTTTCGTTTAATCGTGTGGAGCCCAGCAGTGGCCACATTCACACAGAGGTTGGCACTTTCTGCATTAAGAACATGTGAGTACTCATGCATTTTACGCCTCCTTGCCCACAGTGATTTTATTTCTGTTTAATCTGTAAGAATAAAAGAATGAATGAGAACCGATTAAATGTTTTGTCCAGGAGAACATAGGAAAATCCATTCAGTTTTTACAGAAAACTGGATGATAAAACTGGGTTGATAACATTTCTGTAAAATGTTATTAACCCATGTGCTGCGTGTTTATTCTTCAGGTAATCCTTTATATACAGAACAGAAACCGCTAAGCTAACAACAAATTACGAAGTGGATGCTACCAGTCGAACTTTGCATTCATTTCATGATCTCACTGCTTTTGCCGCTGCTCCGTTCCGCTCCTCTTTCATGGTTACTTGCGCAACTTTACTTTGTTTCTCAGCAGCAAAATGCAGCCCATCGTTATTTATTGAAGATTTGAGATTTCCAAAAACAAAGGAATCTAATGTCTTGTTTCGTTTTGTACGTTTGGAAGCTCATTCCCTTTCACATAACCGGAAAAGCCGGGGAATGGCGGCACTTTTGACATTTCTCTGAGATTCAGAAAAATATGGTTTATTTATTTTAGCATAACTCTGGTTTTACTTGGCCTATTAACACAATTTAAAAACTGGTGTGTAGTTTATGATGTGCACTTTAAGCTCAAGTTGAAAGTGAGACTGAGGGAGGCGAAGTCTTGCTGCTACGCCATCAGAAACCAGACATGTTAAAAAGACGTCATAAGCCTATAATTTAACGTATCGATACTCGCGGATGAAAAATCGATACCTTCCGAGGGTGGAAAATATCGATACATATCTTAGAATTGATATAATTATACAGCCCTAGTGATCACCAACTGTCAAGAGCAGCTTAACAGAACTTAATACACAACTTCTTAATACACAACTTCTTGACCAGATAAAATAAGTTCAAAGAATAAACAAATGTTGACAAACTTCACTTGTATAACATCGTCAAACCAAAACCCTGTACATATTTATCAAAAGGAATGACGACTCTGGAGCTGTTTCCAGCTCCAGGAGTGTTTTATTTTCTGACCTGGAAAATGTTGACAAGCCCTACAGAGTTCTGTTCACTTGATGGTCCGGTTAATCCAGACATGTTTTTAGTGCTGACCTGCCAGAACTTTCTCCACACTGTGTTTCAGACAGAATAAGAAAACAAAACCCGCTGATGCTGAGTGTCTCCAGGGGTAACGGCAAATTACTTCTGCTTTTCCACATGAAAACCAAAGTGCATTTTTTAGTGTTCTACTGCTCCCTCCAAAAAATGGTTACAAACTATGCTTTTGGCCTATTTTTTAATGTGTTTTACTTCTTAACATCTTCGTTCTGTTAGGAGTTCATGACCAGTATCTTACCTAAAGTAGACATTACTCTCTCACCTGTTTTTATTTTCCTTTTCCAGCTTTTTGCAAGACAAAATGGTTTCATACAAGGCAGATGTATGAAACAACAAAAAGATCAAACAAACCGTCAAAACACTGACTGCAAAACAAATTTCACTTTAGTTTTGTACAAGGGTGTCCAAAGTGTGGCGCAGGGGCCATTTGTGGCCTTTGAACTGATTTTGTGCGGCCCTCATCTGCAATACAAAAATTAAACAAATTTGGCACATAGATGCAGATGGAGACTTTTAATTTGTAATGAGGGTAAAAATTATTACCAAAATAATTTTCTTACTCAGGAAAATGTAAAGTACAACACAAAGTTTTCATGTTTTTATAACAAAGTTTTAAGGTAAAAGTTTTGTTAAAAGTTTTTTTTTAACAAAAGTTAAAACACTTTTAACTTTTTGTAAAAAAAAAAAAAAAACAACAACTTTGCTGCATCCAAATCAGCTTTTATTCTTTCTTAAACTTGGCTAAATATAGCAACCATCTTGAAACAAAGTGATCCAACTCATGTTCTCATTACTAAAAATACATTTATGCAATCAAGCCCAAAAGTAAATGAAAACTAGAAGTCCTTTGGCAGATTATGTCACTAATAATATGGAAAATATGTGTTGTTTTAAGTGAAAATAATCTTCCAATGGAACTAGCACTTTTTCTGCAATTTTCAGGAATTATTCACTTAAAACAAGATACAATATCTTGCTGAAAATATATTTGTAACATAGTTTTGTCTTATTGAAAGTGTACTTAGATATGTGCACTAGAAACCAAAATTACTTGGTAAGATTTTGTGTTTTTGCAGTTCAGTTATCAGCAGCTAAGTTTATCCTCAAATATATATTTTTGATTGCTTGAGTTCAACCAATAAACATAAACTTCTAAGTAGGGCTGTTGTAAACGATTATTTTAGTAATCCAGTAATCTATAGATTTTTCTTACGATTAATCGAGTAATCGGATAAAAACAATTATGAAATAAAATATTGGTAAATCTTCCATAACACCAGTGTTACTATCGGATATCAACATCAGTCTATTTTTTCCACATTTGAGCTTCCCTACCTGTTACTTTTTTGTAGACCGGGGGAGCAACACGGGATATTTACGGCTCCTCCGTTCAGAAACTCATCTACCAGCCATGTTCCGCCTCCCGTTTGTTCAGACCGGGATGATATAAGTTTATTGTGCGGTTCGTCCGTAAAGCTGCTCTTACCCTGTAAGCATCAACCGTCAGCCGCCCGCCGTGTTCAGTCTCTCCGCTCACCTGTAGAAATCCTCCTCAGCTTCTTCCCGCCGTTCAACCAGCAGCTCCGGAGCAGAAAGGCTGCCGAACTCCCGGCATCGCGCCGGTCATTTTAAGGATGTTTATTGGTCCCACAAAAACGATGAAAACCCGGAATTATCACCAATCAGTAAAATCCCCGCGGGCCGAACTTGAAGATTGGACTTTATGCCGCTAACACGTAGCTTCCGTCAACAACTCAGAGGCGGAAGTCAGAGCTCCGCGCAACGCAAATAATGTTCCGGCTGAAACACGGTGCGCTAAATGATAAAACATAAATTAACGAAGCTTCGAGGCAGGTCAATTTTCCTCGAGGAATTTTAATAATCGAGGTACTCGAATCACTCGAGGAATCGTTTCAGCCCTACGTCTAAGACACATCTTCGCGTGTTAACTGGAAATAAATACATATTTATGATGACAAAGAATCCGGCTTAATAAGATCAGCAACATGGTTTTGCTATCTAAAAAAATAAATACTTCACTTCTCTCCAAGTCCGTTGGATCAATCATAGATCAAAGTTTTACAAGCTGCGATTTATTTTTCAAGCTTAAAGAGAATGACCCAAACTAAAAATAAAAAATAAAGCCACCATGATATCTGCATCTTTAGGGTCAGCACACGGCTGCACTTCCTCTTTCCGAGCGTCTGTCGATTCTGTCAATAAAGCCTACGGATAATAGCTTGGCCAGCCCATTAAACACGCAGGCAGCTCCAGGAAGGGAATCAATAATGGATACATCACCACGGGGGCAGCTGCCATGACCTTACACTGGGACGTCGCTAACCACAACCGTAAACAGACAAATGCTTATTTGATCGCCACTGTCAAAGCGGCTTCAAAGGAACAGCTAAAGAAATGCCACGCATCCAAATACCTCTCATGCATAATCCTATGAAAGCCTTTTTCTTTTATAACATTTTTTTTTATTCCTCCCACTACTGTTATTCATTCATATTAGAAATTAATTATAAGTCTATTGTTTCCAGGAGCGAGAATCCTGCAAGCGAGTGCTTCCTGGAAAGGGCAATAAGGCCGCGTTCCTATGGCAGCGCGAGATGAAGGGAATTCAATTTAGTTGCATATTAATGTGGGAGTTGGGAACGCAGCCCGGTTCCTTCATGGCTTCATTGCACTTTAATGTGAAAGGGCTGAAATGAAGTCGCTGACACTTTAAACTCGATCACAATCGAAAACACAGAAAATGAGCAACATCCTTAAAATCCCTCTGAGTGTTTTAGGTGCATTGCGTCTTTTTGAGTCTTTCCCTCCACAATTATTGGCATGTGTGCTAAAAACACTTAGAAAAGCTTTAAATTAAATGGTTGCTATGGAGACTGACCGTTGCTATGGTTCTCGTATCAATTATTGCTCTGGATGGAGATATGGGCAAGTTTTGTTGTAGCCATGCTTTGGCAAGTTCTCTTACCTTTCCCATTTTGAACAGTGAAGAAAAACTGGCTTTTTTCAGACACATAAAGACAGCTATAAAGTCGGTCTTCTGTCACTTGAAGAACATTTCTAGGTTTGAAATATTAACAGGCCGTTCACAATAAGCAACAAATCAATTAACCATAAGATAAATTAAAACAAACTTAGTAATTTCCATCTGCATGATTTATCGTTTTTCTCTTTTCTCTCTTTTTCTACCGAAAACTGGATGACAAAAGTCTTCAGTCTGGTGCTTTGGTCTCAACTAACCCTTATTTTGAAGGGCAAATTTGTTTGCAGACTTCCTGATTCCTTTTATTTGTTGTTTCTGTTGTTTTGTTTATTTATTTTGGATATTTAAAATGTTTTAGAATTTAAAGTTTATTGATTTTTGAGAATATGTTCTTGCATTATTATACCATTACCACTATACTACTTAAAAATGGTCTCAAAACAACAATATTATCATTTATTACAGTAACTTCTGGGGCAATTTGTTGTCAAGAAAAATTAGTTTTTGTCACAGGCCTAAGGACTAAAGACCCAACAAGCTCTAGAGAAACTCATCCATTCGTTTATCTTTAGTCGCACTGATTACTTCACAGCTCTGCCTAGAAAATCCTCCAGCTGCAGCTGATCCAGAATGCTGCTGCTGGTGTTCTCACTAAAACCAGGAAGACAGAGTCCATCACCCAGTTCTGAAGTCCGTACACTCAAAGAATAGACTTTTAACATAATCATGTTATTTTTATGAATCACTGAATTACTTAAAATTGTTCTGTTTTAGGTGTTAAAATGCAGTTAGTCAGTGCGGGCGCAGCGCTGCTCACTGCCTCATCGCCGTCATATCCCACTCAACACAGCCGGCCTAATGTCGTACTACAAAACAAAAGTTTTGCAACTCAACCGAGAAACTTTAAAATATTCCTACAGACGTGAATTCCTCCAATCATATCGGTATTCCTGGTGTTGTTTACTTTTCACCTGTATCTTAAGCTTCAGTCTTAAGCCATTTCTCCAGTATTATTTTAGGGATGCATTCACATCAGCCCTGTTTAGTCCACTTAATTGAAGTCTAGTTTGTTTGTCTAGAAAGTCCGTTTGTTTGGGGAGGTGTGGATGCGCAATCGAACTGTAATGCGGACTGAGCGGTTTGAATGAAGTGTGAATGTAAGCGGACTGGAGACCGCTTCAAAAGCGGGAAGCTGACTGCAGCTCAGGGCCTTCTGGTCATTATTTTACTCTTTGCTCTGCGGGTTAGCGGAGGTGTTGTCGGTAGCCATGGCAACAGGTCTTCATGTAGAGTCAAGCAGACACAGAGAGTGAGGAAAAGCAGGTTTTAAAGGATTTAAAGTTGTTTTTCTCCTGTTTGTAGTTTATTTTCTGTTTGCCGTGGCACTCTGTAATTTTTAAACCTTCATTAAAGACAGAAACTAGACGAGTTGTTATCAACTGAGATGAAATATTTCATAAAGGATAGGAGCCATGGTTTGTTAAATTTTAATGATGTAATTTTAACAGCTGCAACTAAGTAAAATGGAATTATTGACCAATATAAAAGAGAAATTTGCTTAGTGCTTTCTTGCATCTTGACAGAAACTGAATTATTTGTAGGTTTATATCCAGAGAAAATAATGTTTTGCTTATTTTACAAGCCAGATTTTATAGAAATTGGGTAAGAAATAAGAACGATACAGCCATTTTTGTGACAGATTCCTGCTCATCCCACATTCGAACAATCTGGTTTTGCGGACATGACTCAATGACTCACAGTAATGGCCGCCTGCAGGAGCATCGCTAGCGTTAGCGGCTAACAGGCGATGTATAAACCAGTAATGTGCATCAAGGGAGAAATCCTGATACCACTCCACTCCGAATTTGTTTACATTTTGTGAAAAAGGAAGTCGCGCTCTACTTCAGAGGTTTTTGTGTTGTTTCCTTCAGTAATTCTTGTTGCAGCGCCCCCACAGGTGAGGAGTGGAACAGCTCTTTCAATTAGTTTGGATCATTTGACAGATTACAGTGTGAAAGCAAACTGCAGCAGTTGAAAATGTAACAAATGTTACAACTTTGACCCCTTAATTGAACCGGGTCCACAGGACTACGTAAACCTTTGGTATGCTAACTTTACACGACACACATCAAGCTCATGTCCTGGCAATTAAACGGCCCCGTGGACCACAGTTTGAGAAGGAGTGCTTCAGCGGATTAATGTGACTGCCAGGCCCTCTCTGCCCTGAGGGCCTGGCAGTCACTCCATATGTCATAAAGCCATGTCAGCTGAACATATAGACTATCCCAAATGGATCGCCCCCGTTAGCTTATCCGTCATCCTGAGACAGCTAATTAATTTAGCCTAATTAAAACATGAGGATGCCCCATTTATTACAAAGTAAACGCTCCAAACATGAGTTTCAAATCTTTGTTAGGGATCTTTGCTGCGGGTAAGCCAATTAAGCATGACGTGTGGAGCTGATGAAAGAGCCTGTTAAAACTTTGGTTCAGATCCACTCAGTCCCATTTTGGACCAAACTAGTTCACAATGAACTGAGAGACACTTGGTAGGGACAATTTCATAATAAAGTGTTTTTGTGTGTGTGTTGAGGGCTTACAGTGGTTCTATGTCGCTTGTTTGATGAATTAATGAAGAGCCGCTGAGCCCTGAGCAACCTTTTGAGTTCATCCTCATACTTTGGCCTCATGTTTCTCCGAAAAGTCACTTTTGGTCCCACCCTGTCACAACTAATTAGACTTAAGCTTCTCTGTGCTCTTGTTTTAATTTTATATATGACATTTCTAAATCAACATAGAAAACACAGCCTCTAGCCAAAACAGGATTTAATTATCAACTTCTTTATCATCTTAGACACAGATAAGACCAACATTGTTTGCCTTCACTGCAAAAACACAAAATATTATCAAGTATATTTGTCTAGTTTTCAAATTACTCTTGAAATTAGAGAAAACTAAAAAGTAACTTTTCAGGAAGATTTAGGAGCTTGGATTATTTCACGTATAACAAGGCATTTTTTTCATACCATTAGTGAAATAATCTACCAATGGAACCGGTACGCTTTCATCAATATTAAGGAATTATTGTGTCTTTGTCTGGTGAATATTTTGGTTACAAAAAGTTTGTTTTTCATTCTATGGGAGGAAAATCCAAAAATTTTACTCAAGTAAGAGAAGAAATACTTCATAACTAAATTACTCAAGTAAAAGTAAAATGTACAGTGTAATAAAAATACTTTGAAAAAACGTACTCAAGTAAATGTAATTGATTAAAAGTAACTAGTTAGTATCCAGCTCTGGTGAGTTCCACACTCTTGATCCCAATACACATGCACTGTTCAGTAATGTTTCAGAAAACCCACTTGATATCATCATTTTTAGAATTACATAACACATATTTTTTATATTCTACCACTTATGGAAACACCAGCTGCACTTTTTCTGTCTAAATTCACAAGTTTTAAGCACCAATTAATAAAATAACAATTGCCAATGATCACCGTTTTTTAAAATCTCCAACTCAAAACAAAACTTGTCAGTCATATCTCGACATTTAAATCCTAGCATTTCCTAACCATAAATATATGTCAGGGTCAAACTGTTTCCACTGATTACATCTATTATGTTACCTATTAATTTGTACAATGTAATGATTTTCAGTTGTAAAAATGGGTTTTAAATGGGAGCTTTATTGTTCTTTTATTGTTTGCAGGGCAGCCGACAGTGAAAGTGGACAACCAGTTTAAGGTGATGTGTGTGGTTCTTCACCCCGGCAGCCCAGACGTTTTCCTGTGTGGAGGTCACAGCTCGGTGGTGAAAGCCTGGGACTCCCGCTGCTGCAAGGTGAAACCTTCATCTCCCTTTGTCTTCGTCAGATTTAGAAAAAGTTTTCACAGCGCTTTAACTTTTCCATATTCTTATCACAAACTTACAAGCACAAACTTTTTTTTTCATTTCAGAAGCTAGCATATTTGTTGTTGCCATCAACATTTCTTACTTTAGGAAAACGGTGTATATCGGATATTAGCCCAGATTTTCGTGTCGGTGCGTTCCCAGTTGAAGTAGAGCTGCTGTGTGTATAACTAACAGTTTTAATTCTCATAAATTGTTCCTGTGAAGCTGCAACCTGGCGTTTCTATTAAATCTAATGGGTTGCTTTATATGATAATCCTGCTCACTTCCTCTGAATCTACGTGTTTGCATGTAATTTCTTCCCTGAGCGACCCGACTCAGCTCCTAGCAGGGATTTTAGGTTTAACGCAGCGGAAATGCTGCTGCCAGCAGGCGTCAATATGAGCTGCAAACAGAGCGTAGCGCAGTCCTCTCTGAAAACAGGCTGGTAAAGCTGCAGAGCCGGGGGTGCGGCTCGCTTTCAGGCTTCAGCTGCTTTTCTGTGGAGTAAAACTACCCCGACGGATCAGATCCAGTCTGCCCAGAGGCCCAGCTAGTCAACCTGTAGTCTGAAGGCAGATGGACTCTGGAGGCCCTCCTGTGTTACGTCAAGGCTCTCTGACAGGAGCAAAAGAGGAGACTGGTGCAGGTGGAGTGAGAGCGGCAGCCTCCGACTGAGATCAGATCTGTTAAACCAGAATAATTAAGTATTCTTCCACAGTAAGAAAAAGGCCCCCCTGCTGTTTGTAGCTGTTTCACATAATTTATTATATGTATGAGTATTACTTAGCTTTTTTTAACTGATTTGGGTCGAATTTGTGGACCTACTATGCAAAATTCACATTTTGGATGTTTTTCTACTGCTATTTGGGTTTCTGCTGCTTCTTAAAAACATCCCAACTCTCAAATGTTTTTCAAACACATCTTTTGGCAATAAGTTCATGTTTTTTTTTTTTGAGTCTTTGGAAAATGAGCTGTTTCAAAAACCTCCGGAATGTTAAGTCCTTGCGCCGTTACCTAGCAACCCCTGTGGAATTCCGCCCGTTACCTAGCAACCAAAACTGAGTTCCAGCACTTTTGGTCGGCTGGTTTTACCGCTGTATTCAAATTCAAGAATAATTTATTAATTCCAAAGGGAAGTTAAATGTTGTAGCTCATTAATTCAGATTCTTCTAAGAGTTATTGAAGGTGTGATGACTTCTGGCTGGAAAAATCTTTTGTAGCGGTCTGTATTACAGCGAATCTGAAGAAGCCTCTGACTGAAGATACTGTTTTCTCAAGACAGTCGTCTCATGAAGAGGATGGTCAATGTACAATGGCTGCTGGAAAATACAAAAAGTGTTTTGTTGTTAACTTTCCATCCAGAAACAACTTACTGAATTCTTATTGGTTGTGCAGGAGGCTCCACTTCTGTTTTTCAAAGATGTACGATTGTATAACCGTGCATCTATTTGACACAAACATGCCTGAACTTCCACCCAGAAGAACTGATTTCCCTTTCGAATTAGTTCTAAATATGTGTTATATAGAGATGTGCCGATCAGGTTTTTTCCTGCCGATTCCGATTCTGATCACCCATGAGGGCCGATCACCGATACCAATCACAGAATTATTATTTTTTTTATCATAAACACTACTGGTTACATTATGTGGAAAAAGGAACCATGAATTCACCTTAATTTAGACAAAAACTTTTTTAAATAACTTTTTCCAAGAAAAAAACAAAACAGGCATTCTGCAAATTGTACTGCTATCAGTAATACTATCTTTAACAGACTGATAACATATGGAGGCTCTGAAGAGGCTAAATAATGCAAAGAGCCAAAATAAAACCTCTCAACATTGGCAAAAAATTCAAGTATAAAACTTAACATTCAAAGGCAAAAACAGGTTCCATTACAATAAACAATCCTGAGTTACTGAATGAAAACTTCCTGATAGCATGGTGGCTAGCTGATTACTGCTAGTTCTGAGTGGCTGTTTCTGATTGAGTGGAGTAATTATGCAGAGCAGGGAGGAGATCGATTATTTTTTAGAGATTATCTGACTCATGTTAGGACAGCGAAAGTTTTAATACGTATGTAAAATGTATTTTTTTAGGTTAGATGCTGCAGCTTTAAGCAGAGGTTCGGTGTGAGAGTCACTACCAGGTGGAGCAGAAGCGGCGCTCCGTCTGTGAAATATTACTACCTGTAGCATAGCAGCGGTTCAACAGCGAGAGCAGAACCAGCGTCTTACATTGCAGCTCGAAGACTTAAATCATTTTGCGGGTTATTTGTTTAGCTTTCTGACCGTCATGCTAATCCGGGTGAGTGTTTGTAGCTGTGCTGCTTTACCTGCTATCTGATCCTCCGTATGTCTTTTTTACTGCAGTGAACCTCGATGTAGCAAAACTCCGTCAAGTATGACATTGTTTTTATGTCGTATTAGCTTCGTTGTGTTGATGCATTTTGACTTGCTTCAATTTTCCGCTGCAACATGCAAACTTCCCCATTCACTCAGTGCGTTATAGTTCCACATCGCTTAGGATTTGTTGCTGCGCGTTTGTGCAGAGTGAAGAAAAGAGGAGACCAGCTGCACAGGCAGGCTGAGAAATGAGATGCAGGTGATCGCTTTTTCACGGAAATCGGCCGATTATGATGGGTGGCCGATCGATCGGCACACCTTTAGCGTTGTACCATGCAGAAAGGTTTAAGTCACTCCAAAGTGTTTTGTTTGTGATTTTTGTCCCGGTTTCTGTCACGCCTCAGCTGGACAGATGGCCTCAGATTTGACGCCATCTTTGTGTGATCAACACTTTGTGCTCCGACTGAGGAAGTGTGAGGTCAACTTTGGACAACAATCCAAAGTTGATCCCTGGTTTGCAAACAGGGATCAAACTTTGCAAACAAGCCGTACTTGCCTGCATTTTCTGACCCTCCTAACTTGATATTTAATGTTTAACGTGCTGCTGATCTGCAGAGTGGGAGACGAAGCGTTTCGCTGACTAATATTTGAGGGAAAACTCTGAAATAATATCCATTTCTGCTCTCGGCTCCTTTGGGAAAATCACACTCAGGGCCGGCCCAATTCTTTTTGAGACCCTGAGCAGATTTCTATTTGGTGCCCCCTTTACCAACATGCTAACATCAAATACCTTGTAATTCCTAAGCTTCTCTATCTGTACGTATCTACTATCATTAGCATCATTGGTAAACGCTACCAGTGTTATTACAGCTATTGATTTCAACCTCACAGGAGTTACAAACTAAAAAATTATGAATTTTGAAGAGATTAGCCATTATTTGCGCAACAGCTATAAAAACCATAATACAGAAATTGTTTTGTCATGTGTAATAGGATTTAGTTTGTACTATTCAATATTATTTTAAGTATACATGTTTTTCATTATGCTAGCTTGGTGCTCTTGGGGGCCCCCTGGTGGTGCGGAGGCCCTAAGCAGCCGCTTAACTTGACCAATTAAATACAGTTATCACTTTTTAGTTTTACCACAACTGTTTTTGTCTTTTTATTTTTGTACTTAAGAGAATCATCAGTTTCATGTATAAGAAACTGGAGATCAAAAAATCAGATTTATTTGCAGAAGCAGATAATTGTTGCATCTTAACAGAACTTTAGGTTTGATATTTAGTAGATTTTAAGGAAATGTTTGTTACACTGCAAAAATACAAAATCTTACAAAAATTGTTAATCTAGTCCAAATATCTTAGAACACTTGAAATAAGACAAAACTATCATTCCACTGACAAATTGTTTCACTTATAACAAGACATTTTGCCCATTTTATTCAAACTTTAAATTCTAATGAACATTTAGAACATTTACCACTGGAACTGAAAGACATTTTAAATAAAGTAATTAGTTGCATTTACTATAGTTTTAACCAAAAATTCACCATAAACAGACACAGACCTGCAGTTTTTGTTAAAGTTGTATAAGTTTTTAATTGAAATAAACCTATACTTTTAGTTACAGTCATGTTTTTAATATTTGTGCGTGTGTTTTCACCTGAAGGTGGTGAAAACCTACAAAGCGGCCGTCCAGCAGACCCTGGACATCCTGTTTCTTCGCGATGGGACGGATTTCATAACGAGCTCTGACTGCGTCAGCCGGGACTCGGCCGACCGGACGCTGATCGCCTGGGATTACCGCAGCACAGCCAAGATCTCCAACCAGATCTACCACGTAAGCAGAATTTTAAATAAAATGAAATTTGGCTACATCTGGCAGAATCAGGCTTAAACTTACTGAATCTGAACAAATTGTTTGGGATTATAGAGTAAATGGATTTCAGTTGTTTGTTTTTGGTGTTGAATTTCTGCTAGAGGAACTCGTTTTTCCCAACAGGAGCGGTACACGTGTCCAAGCTTGGCTCTCCACCCTGTGGAGGATTCGTTTGTGGCCCAAACCAACGGGAACTACGTGGCGCTGTTCTCCTCACAGACGCCCTTCAAGATGAACAAGAGGCGACGATTCGATGGACATAAGGTCAGGAAATACCTCAGAGGTTGGATTCAGCAGGACAAATTCCTGCAAACGGTGACAAGTCAGCACAAAGAAATGCATGACTGTGAACAGAAAGGACAGTTATAAAAGGTTAGCGATATTCTGAAAAGTGTGGCATGCTTTTATGTCAATCCTCTTTTACTGTGATTTCACTAAATAAAATGCAGGGCCATAGTAGGAAATAATTAAATCATAAGATTAAAGTTGTAATATTTTGAAAATAATCTTAATATTTCGAGAACAAAGCCGTAATACTATGAGAATAAGTGATATTGTGACTTTATTCTAGAAATATTGTCTTTATTCTTGTAATTTTATAACTTTTTTCTTTTATTTTTATAATTTTTATTTTAGCGTGGCCCTAATACTCTGTCCTACAAAAACAATACTTGCTAAACATTTCATATTTTTCATTAAAACACAAAAGTTTAAAACAAGCAGTAACCCTGAAATGTCATAGGTAGATTGGATCTATTTTGAATTTTAAATTGTAAATATTTCCAAAGAAACTCAGATGTTAAAGCCAATTTAATCTGCCTCAGCTTTGTGGTAAAAAAAACAACTGAGAACTAAGAAAACAAACTAAAAACTCAAGAAATATGAAGAAAAATAGATTTTTTTTTCTAACTTGCTGATTTTAAAACCACGTTTGAATGGAGGTTTGATGCTTTACAACATGAATGTGGTTGTAGGTGGAGGGTTATGCCGTCCGCTGCAGCTTTTCCCTGGATGGAGCCATCTTGGCCTCGGGGAGCTCCACCGGTTCGGCCCACTTCTACGACTACCAAAGCACTCGCGCTTTGGACGCCATCCAGGCGCACAGCCAGCCATGCATGTGCGTTTCGCCGCATCCTGTGCTTCCTGCGATGGCGGCCACTTGTGACTGGGCAGGTGAAATCAAGATCTGGCACTGAACTGGACAAAGATGCTCAGATTCACTCTAAAATGTGTGCAAAGACAAAAATACGATGGCATATTAGGGAAGATAGAAGGAGGAGTATATTTACGTCAAAAAACTCAGAAATTTTAAGATTAATCTAAGAAAGAACAAGGACATTTCTGAGCTACAAAAGTTGAAAATTTGAGAGAGAGAGAAAAAAACTCAGAAATTTTCAGATTAATATCAGAATTTTGGAAATTTCTGAGTTTGGAAAGATGAAAATTTGCTAGAAAAATCTCAGATGTATTAGATTAAGTTTTACATTAATCTAATATATTTTCCAGGAAAAAAAACAAGAACATTTCTATGAGAATAAAAACCTCAGAGATTTTGAGATAAATCTAAGAAATAATTTTGAAAACAATTAGGACATTTCTAAGTTTAAAAAGTAAAAAATCTGCTAAAAAGATTAATTAGAAAAAAGGATATTTCTGAGGTCCAAAAGTTTAAAAAATAATTCGGCTTTATTTGGATTTTGAAATTCAAATATGTCCCAAGTTTTTCTAGAAACCTTTTGAGAATCATCTGAAATTTAAAGTTTTTTGGCATGAATTTTCTCCTCTTTTTATCTTTTTGTGCCCATGATGGCCCTAATACACCACCACAGAACAACCTGCAGAAAGATTGTTGGCGTATTTAAGTCTACTGTGGATTTCTACCTCCTAAAATTATTTGTATGTTGTAAAATGCTCTAACTTAACCCCATGCATTTTCCACGTTTTTTGTAAAATAAAAGATAAAGAGAAATGTTTTACTCATCAAACTAATTATTTTCATTTCACATTCTGTTTTCACACAATAAACTACATTTTGTGATTTTTTTTGTTGGGGAAATAAACTTTTTCTTGTAATAAAAATCTACATTAAAGGACAAACCATGTGAAATAATTACCTTTTTCCAAACACTCATCTTTATTAAGTAAATAAACATACAGAAAAAATCAATAACCATGCGTCAGACAAACACATGTTGACGTTTAGACGACAGAACCAGGCTGGAGGTCGGACAGAACAGAACCGCTTCAGTCCCATCATTCAGGGTCAAAATGCTCAGTAAATATAACATCAACTAAAACTAGATAAAAATAGTCATATAGGTATAAGTTATTATATATATGTAATATCTGCTTTTGTACATTGTGTCAACAACAAAAATATCATCCCCTCTGCAGTCATTCATATTTTCCACCATCTTGTTATTTATACATCACTCTAGTTTGGAAGGATTTCTGTGTTTCAGAGTCGTACAAAATCTTGAAAACATCTCTGATGGTTTGAATCAGTTCTCAGATCTCTGTGAATTAAGGAGGTAGAGGCATCCAAAATAAAATCCGTCCATCACAAATCAAGGGCGAAGTTAGTGGCAACATCAACGGAGGAAGAAAACTGATGTCGCACCCTTGACACTTTGCAAACTTTAATATGAAACTGCACAGCAAAAGAATCCAGCTCTTCTCTTTAACCATATATTTATTTTCTTTTTATTTGTTTTACTTTTTTTGCAACAGGACAACATGCCTATCTGTTTTTGTTTATACTGCATCTGGTTTTGTTTTCTCACAGTGTTTAGCCTAACTGGGCATGCTGGTTTAAAGCAACACAGTGACTCTACGGTTGAAGACTCAACCAGTTCATCTTTTTACAGGTTTGATGGGGAAAATCTGGGCGAAACTATCAGTACAGGAATCGGCTGAAACGTTAATGTAGCTGCACTTTTGCTTTGGCTTACAGTGGGCAACAGTGTTGGATGTCATACCAGCACAGAAGAAATATTTCAGATAAACACGTCTTCTGTTTGAAGCAGGTTTGATCCTTGAAAAATCTGCCTTGAGTTCTTGCAGACAGGAAGAAGAAATGCAGGAAAGATGTTTACATACAGAGACAGAAGCTCAGATATACAGTATGTACACAGCATATTGGAGTCTGTACAGGAAACCGTTCTGCTTGTCTAGTGAAAGAGGTTAAGGCAAAGTGTCCTGGTTTAACTACTGTGCCGTACAGCCACCAAATTCAACATTTAATTTTGATATAAAAATATGAAAAACTCCAGCCGTATAAAATCAGACTCCTGCATCTTATATTTATATTCCTACTGTGCTATTATTTGTTTTGTTTGCAGCTAAACGCAAAAGTTAATGCACGCTGCATTACGAAACTATTTTATTCTCACTTTCTGGCCTCAAATCACTTAACTTTCCCTATTTTAGGTCTTAACAGAATATCAAAAATCATTTATTGTTTCCTAAATTCCAGAACTGATGTACTGCTAATGAAAAAGTTAGGTGCGCTAACTCTAAAGTGCTAATTAATGCTAAAGGTATTTAGCAGATGCTAATGCTAAAGTGCTAAACTCAATGCATGTTATTAGTTGTAACATGTGTTACAACAATTTCCACTTTAGAATTTCAATTAAATCCATGTAGGGGAAGCTAAATGCGCTAAATGCCTTCAAAGTTAGCAAAAACGCTACAGAGCTAAATAAAAAAATTAGCTCTGCTCTTAGTAGATTAACAGAAATGTGCTTACCATTGTTCCAGGAAATGTAAGTAACCTTCTAAATTTGAAGAAAATTTGTTTTATTAATTTAGAAATCACTGGTAATTCTACAAGTTCCACAAACGCGAAAGCTGCCAACAATGTATCTGTCAGAAGCTAATGCTAAAGCGCTAAACTCAATCAGGTGTTCATAACACATCATGTGTTGCAACAAATTAGCACTTTATAAATTCAATTAAATCCATGTAGGGAAAGCTAAGTGAGTTAAATCTCTTCAGAGTCAGCAAACCTGCTAAAGAGCTGAACAAAATATTAGCTCTGCTGTTAGCAAATTAACAGAAGTCTTGCTTTCTACTGTTCTAGGAAACGTGAGTAAACTTCTAAATTTAAAGAAAAAATTATTATTTTAGAAATCACTGGTGTTTCTGACACAAAACAGGGACGGTTTAGCCTGACTTAATGTCACATTGTCAAATTTGTTGTTTCCACTGCACTTTAGTTATTTCTAATGAATCGATAAATCGTTTCACTAGTGCATTTTTAACTTTATTTTTATCCTATCATCTATTCATCAGACAATTAATTATCTCAGTATTCAAGTTTTAAATGTAGCTTGAAGGAGAATAAATGTTTTTTTATATATATAAAATTTAAATGCTAAATAAAGCAATTTAAAAAACAACAACTTTTTTTCTAATAATGTGCCTGTGCAAACTAATTCGGCTTTTCTTTTTGTTTAATGAAACATGCATTATTTGTTTATGACAAATAATGTTTATGACAAATAAATTCCAGCTGAAGATTTTTAACAGCTTACAGTCAGCACAGTGTACAACACACCATAGATCTCTTGCTAACATGAGTAAATAAGACACTCTGTAACACATGTTGTCCATTATCATCATAAAAGGCATAAAGTATGAAACATAATAAATGAATGGACTGATTCTCACCCTTTAAAACAACCTCCTCTGTTGGAAAACCACCACTGACCAATCAGACCATTGTCTCTGACACATTATGCTCACAAACGACTCTGCATGTGCGTTGTTTGTGAGCATAATGTTATTCAGGTAAGAAAATACTCTCTTTTTACATCAATTTTGTCATTTTTCATTACAAAACATCTGATGTCTGCAGATCACTTTCTTTCTGTTTGCACTTGTCTTCATGTCTGAGCCAAAAGAAGAAGGGAGGAGAGTGTCTGAAGCTGCTGTTTGCTTGTTTACGAGTATTTTAATTTCCATAAGTTCAGCTTAAAAACTTAAAGACCTCAAGTAGCATGACAGGCGGTGTTGTTTTGAAAGGGTTACTACTGCAGTGTAGGTAACCTCTCCCCAGCAAAACATCAATTATGTGGAGAAAAGTGAGGCTTGCACAATTATAGCATGCAGACGCATGCCTCTGCACATCACGGAAGCAGAAGTTATAATTCATCTCCGATTTGTGCCGGTTTTAGTGTTGAATGAGAGTTTTTGATGACATTGTTGGTGTTTAGCTCCTCACTGTGCTAGCAGCATACTGGTGGCCATTCCTGGAAAATAAATTATGAATAAAACTTTCTTTACAGCTGGCATATCTGATTGCTACAGTGTATCAAGATGCACAATAGAAAACATGTTACAGACTGCATGACGCGTGCCTTGGCTAAGATACAAAAAGGGACAACAGCTTAACACCTTATCGCACGAATGAGTTCGTTTTAGGGGAGACTGACAGTGCAGAACAGTATGGACTCATCGTCATCGGCATGCATAAACTGACGCCTCTCTTGCGCACTCAGTTCAAGAGCGTACCATAGAGCTGTGCCTTGGTCAAGCTGTCCTTCCTTGTCAATCCTGTGCTCCCAAATTTTTGGTACCTTGGAGAAGTCTTCTTTGGGAGCGCGGGGCCTACGCTGAGAGCGGAACTGGAACTCGGGCGAGGACGGATCGTTGGCCTCGGCGCTGGGTAGTGCTGAAGACTCGAGGCCTCCAGTGAGCTGTGGTGTAAGGACTCGGCCGAGCTGTCCACGCTCAGGTTTACGTAGTCCTTCTTTGCACTGTTCGCAGTTGTTGCAGCCCCACTGCTTTCCTTGTCTTTAGAGCTTCCTGAGAGGAACAGACTTCCCTCAGAGTCTTGACTGTCATTCTTGGCTCGGTACAGCACAGAGGTTTTCTCTGACTTGCGATGCTCCTTGGGTTTCGGATTGTGGCTGGGTGAAAGGGAGCCCATAGAAAAACACTGGTCAAGCACGTGGCTGTGGAAGACGTCATCTCCTTCTTGGAAGCTGCTGTAGAGAGACTCTTTGAGTTTACTGGAAGGGCCCATTGCAAACTGTCTCTCAGAGAAGCTGTACGGTGAGATCCGCCCTGCAATGTTGCGATAAGATGAGAAAGTGTGGATGTCCTCCACGCTGAGCTGTTTCCAGCGGACACTCAAATCATCCTCAGGTACGTCATTTCGACTATCCAAAGCTCCACCTTGAGCCTGGCCCAGTCCAGTTGTAGACCCCATGCTGTGGGACGAGGCGAGGCGAGGGGAGCTCGAGTGGTATGGCTCACTGAAGCACGAAGCTGTCCTTGTGTACGACGGTGACGTATCCTTCTGGGGACTCCTAGAGGTCACCATATGCTGAATGCTGTGCGACTTGGAGAACCCGGGAACTTCTTTGTCATACGAAGACAAGCTCTTACGCTCATAGTCCCCACTGCCACCATCTCGCCAATCTATGTAGAGACCCTGGTGGGACGAGGATAAGGTGCTGCTGGCAGTGCGCCCACAACCACCGCTAACTGCGCCCTTCTCATCCGATGCGAGGCTGAAGCTGGAGTACGAACTCGAGGCAGGGAAGCTGCCAGTGCCAAACTCGTCGTGGTGGTGGAAAGACGCTGGGGGGTCATGGTGGGAGAAGCTGCCGGACTGGAAAGGATCGTCATCTGGGTTACTCTCTAAGGAGGTCTGGGCGTGCAGCTGAAGCAGGGCAGTGCCATGCAGGTCAACGCTTTGCCTGCGTTCTGTGTCTTGCCATCGCTCAGGACAATACAAGGCCGTGTCGCTGCAGTACAGGTCCGATGTCTTGTACGAAATGCGGCGGTTCAGGTGATCGTTGCTTCCTGTTCCTATTAGAAAGTCTCCATCCTGAACGTGGGAGGTTGTGGCACATGTTACAGGGGAATCTCTTCCAGGTTCAGGCTTTTCCAGGACCTTGGCAATTACGGCTGTGGGCACTTCTTCAGGGTAGTTAGGGTGACACATTGCTATGGTGGCTCCTCTACCCCGGCTATGTTTCTCCATGTAGGAGCTGATGCGTTCCTGGAAGTCCAGCGGCAGCTAAGGAAGAGAAGCCAAAGAAATTTGGGTTTAAAATTTAGATTCACATCAGTGTTTTGATATAGTTGTAACTCCTGAGGTTTGTCTTCTTTTCCAAAAACTTGTACATAACTTCACTTTTTTCTTGTACTTGTTTTATTAGCTGCGTTTGTCAAAAAAACACAATTTTGCAATTGCGGTTTTTCAATTAAAGCTGCTGTAAGCTTTATAAAGAATGTTTATTTATATATTTGTTAAAAATGCCACCATGTCGTGACAGTTAGAGTCAGATAATCTGTGAAAAGATTGATCTCCTCCACCGTCTCCATGTGCTGTTATTGCCATTTAAAGAAATACACCATTCCCGACCAAAACCAACCAATCAGAACCAGGAGGAGGATCTTGGTGCTGTCACTCAGCCTCATGTACATGCTGCTAAATGTGATATGGTGAAGAAACAACTTGTTCTTACAGGAAAACAGTTTATCTCCTGTCATCGGCGGCTACGCTAGCTAGCCTGAGCATTCACAACAGGCTCTGCTGATGGGGAAAAGTGAGCAGCGCCATACAAGATTGTGATTGACATCGCTAAGACCTGCCTCCGGGCTCTGATTGCTCATTTCTAGGCAGCACTGGGGGTACTGGGAGAAGGTAGAGGAACTTGAATTTTTCACAGATAATTTGTCTCGAACCAAACTGTCATAATATAGTGACAGTTTCAACAAATATGTAAACACAATCAAAACTAGAACTGCGAGCAGTTATTTCGGGTTCCTTGCCCAACCAGGAGGTCCCTCCCGTTGCCCCGCCCTGCACACCTTTCTAATCAAAATGAGTTTGTTCATGTAATAAGACTTTTTTTTTTTAATCGTCCTCATACAACTTCTTGCCGTCTTCCACTTGACTTTTTTCGAAATTGCCGTGTTTTCATTAAGCAAATTTATTTTTGTAACTCCAATTTGTGCAATTTGTGTTAATGGAAACACATCTAGCTATGCTTCAATTAAAAAGTAGTTCTGACTAACAGCCCAAGTCTTTTTAAATTGTTTCTTCAAACTTTCTTTTTCTCTCTCAGTTTGTGCTTATTAGAAAAAAACTGCTGGTTCTTTGTAGCCAATAAATTGATCAGAAACTTCTGCTGCCACACCAGCCTCTTTCTTCTTCCCCTCTTTTTTATCCTTTCATCTTTTCTCTGTAGCTTCATTGCCTTCTCAACCGAGACGCCCTCACTCCCCCTCTCTTTGTATTTTCTCAGTGTCTCTTTCTTCTATCTGCCATCAAAAAAACCTCAGATATCGGTTCCTCAGGGACCAAGTCATATTTAAATTAAACTGGTGGTCTAAGTCTCAAGCTGGGCTTAAAAAAACTGTCTCTTCTGGCTCTGTTAAGAAATAGATGCTGGTGCTTGCATGAAATAAGCTGCATTTTTAAAGTTGGAGCTATTTTTAGTAGCTATTGACTCTCCCACAGGGAACAGAGATGGAAAGTAGGTGAGGCTTTGAACGAGCAGCGTATGATAATGTGGAGTTTGCTCTGCAAGCGAGCCAACTCAGCATTGTGTCCTATCTAAATCACATCTTAATTAACAATCACAAAGTATTGCAGTGTGATTCCAACCGGAATGGAACAGGAAACCATAAACTGATTGATCAATTTTGTTATTTTTAAGGAAATTAGTCATTAGTTCCACTCAAAATCTGGATCTTTCCATAACCAGAGATCAGACACTGAGGTAAAAAGTGGGTCATGCGATCTGGAAAGTTTGATGTTTACAAATCTTCTGCATCTAATCTGACAGAGATTGAGAGATTTTTGTAAAGAAAAGTGGGCAAACATTTCAATCTATAGATGAGACAAACGCCAGAAGTTTGCAGCTATAACTGCAGAAAAACATGGATCCAACAAGTTTTGATCCAGGGAGGCTGAGCCTGACACACTTTGTCAGATTTGTAGTTTTGAAACCAGTTTGCAATTTCACTTCCACTTCACTTTTCTGTACTCTGTGTTGGTAAAGTCTGGTGCAACAAGCAATAAATCAATTAATTGCTCTATAAATTAAAACAAGCTCAATAATTTCCATTTGCATGATGCATCGCTTTTCTCTCTTTTTACCAAAAACTGGATTATAAAACTCCAGTCTGGAGTTTTGGTCTCAACTTGCTCTTTCTATGAAGGACAATTTTATTTACAGAGACTTCATAATTGATTTTATTTGTTGTTTCTGTTTATTTATTTTGGATGTATTCCATTAAAATACTCCTTAAAGCACATTTTTTTCCAAAACGTTACAGTAAATGTAACTACTAGACAAAACTTGTGATTTTTCAGGAGCTTGTTTTTAGAAAATAATTCCTTAATATGAACAAAAACAGATTATTTCACTTTTAACATGAAATAAGTGAAATAATCTTGACTTAAAACCAGCCCCAAATCTTTTTGAACAGTTACTTATAAATTAGTTTTCTCATTTCAACTGTGCCAAGATGTTTGCATGAGAAACTAGAGATTGAAATTCCTTTTTAACGTTTTTTATGTTGCATGCAGAGCCAGACAGCTTTCAACCTTCGTCTTTGCTTCTGTTTTAATGTCCTGTGCATCAGCTGCTGTCTGTAAACAGCCCTTTATTTGCTGATTCATTATGCAGACGCCTCTTCAGACAGCAGACCTCCATCAGTCTGACTGAAGAGGCCAAGAGCGCCGTCGCTCCGTCTCTTTGTGAAATCCACTCATCAAGGTTTCAATTTGGCTCAGCAGCTCTCTCTCTTGATCACAGAAACAACTCCAGACTGATTTGCGCACCAATTAGAAGCTGCTAATCGACATGGAGAACATTTTCTATGTTTTGGAAGTTTTTCAGTCCTGCTTGCCTTGTTTCGATGCACATTTGCTCACCTCAGATGACTTGTGAGATCTGTAGTGAGACTTGGAGCACTGCAGCAGCTGGGCGGCCAGGTTGCAGTCTTTCCTGTACAGGTCCTGCAAGAGACAAAAGATCACTGAAAATACTCAGGAAGTTCTCCAACATGCTTGTCTCCATGGTAACAAGCATTGAATGATTAGAAATCTATAAAATAACTTCATCTTCATCAGTGCAAATCAGACGTTTACATACCTTCATCATATTTTCTTCTGCAAAAAACTTATGAAGATGTTTTGTTCGATAATAAGATAAATATTGCCATATTTTAGTCTGATTTCGATAGGAAAGGGATTTTTAAATCTTGCAGAGTTCTGACTTTAATCTTCTGAGGAAAAAAAGTCAGAAATGTGAGATTAAAGTCAAAATTCAGACTTTTCTTCAAAACCAGAATGTTATTTTTTTCTAAATCTGCTTTTCTTAGTATTTTCAGCAACAAAAACATAAATAAATGTTATTAAACACTGAAAACCAAAGTTTGTATTGTTTTTATCGTTGTTACATAAATTATGGCTCGTCTCTTGCTGTTGCTGCCTCAGTTGGGGAAAAATAAAACATCAAACTTGTTGCTCCTTTAAAACCAGCAGCCATAATAACTGGTACAAAGTACACTGCAAAAATACTAAATCTTACCAAGTATTTTTGATTTAGTTTCTAGTGCAAATATCTGAATACACTTGAAATAAGACAAACCAACTTTTCAGCAAGACAGAGGAGCTTGTTTTAAGTAAATAATTCCTTAATATTTATGAAAAATTTCTGGTTCTATTGGCAGATTATTTAATTTATAACATGGGAAAAATGTCTAATCTTAAGAAAATAATCTGCCAATGGAACCAGTTCAATATTAACTGAAATCAAGCTCATATATATTACTAAAAAGTTACTTGTAGGTTAGTTTTTATTTTTATTTTTAGTGTACTGGGATATTTTCTGTAGAAACTAGAACAAGAGTAATTGGTAGGACTTTGTGTTTTTTCACTGTGGTGGTGACAGCATCATGCTGAGGGATCATTTCACTTAGTATCAACAGAAGAAGGTGAAAAGTGACTCAAACACATTTAATCTGGTTTGATAATGGATAAAACAGAAACTGCTGGAATCACTCAGACTTTTAAAAAAAAAAAATTCCCCTTTATTTAACCAGGTGGGCAGAAATCTGCAATGCACAGCAACCTGGTTACAAAACAAAATTGATTAATACATATGCACAAGTATAAAACAGTATAAAACAATTTAAAAACAGCGACACTGTTTAAAAGAATCTCGTTGCCTGTTTTTAAAGAATCACTCAAAATGAGTCCAGTGAAACCAGTTCTGACATCTTGAGTTCAGACTGGAGCCGATTCCAGGCTGAAGGAGCATCACACTGAAAGCTTGCTTCCCTTTTTCAGTTCGGAAACGTGGAACATGCAAAAGAAAAATGTTGTTAAAGAATGGGAATTAGCAGATCTATGTAAAAGAGAGTTGAAGTCTGCTGGAGCCGAGTAGAGATTTATAAATCAGGATCATCAGGTGATTGTTTCTCTTAAAGGAGGCCATTCAGCTTTTGCATACAGCTCACAATGATGTGAGAGACGTCTGCTACCGGTTACAAACCTTAAAGCACAATGACAAACAGTACTTAATGATTGATTTGGTCGAAGCATTCATATATAACACATCTCCATAATCCAGGAGTGGCAGGAATGTTGCAGCTACCAGTTTACTTCTAGCTTTAAGAGAGAAACAAGATCCACTTCTGTAATAAAACCCAATCTTCATTTTCAGTGTTTGTAGCAAATTTGCTATGTGATTTTTAAAAGAGAGCTCTTTATCTAAAATAAAGCCAAGATATTTATAATTACTGACAAACTCAATTTGTGTCCCTACAGCAATGGAGGGATCTCTGATAGTTTCCTAGAGTGTGAAAAAACCATCGCCACATTCAAAACCAACTTTAACACATTTAAATATTTATTATGTGCATAAAAGCCAACACTAAACGACTCAACTAGTTATTTAATTTCTGAAAAATAAAATAAAATCCAGCTGAAACTAGTGGATTTATTGTTATGCTGTCATGTTTTGTAGCTTGTCTGACATTAGCGGCTTGCAGGCTGTTGAAACGATCACCAGTTCTCAATATGAACGTCTCCTATCTATGCAGAGCAGACTTTGCTAATCTTGTTAAAGCATTTTAAAGCAGCACATTCACTTATCTGCGCCCTCCAGAACAGAAAGCAAGAGAAAACTATTCCTCCTTCTGCGCTCCGTCTCATGAAATCTTGATTTTTTTTTTGGTTTTTAATTAATATTTCCCAAACGATAATGAAGGGATATGTGGTTTCCTCTGCCTTTGTTCATGCATGAGCTTTTTCACAGCTTCTTTTCTGTCCTGGTGGGTCTGTTCGTTTTAAAAAGGTCGGTTCTTGTAACACTTCTGAGTGCTTCAGCTTCAGACCAGCTCGGATATTTACCAACCAGCCGCTTTTCAAAAGCAAACTTTACATTTTAAACAAACACTTGCATGAAATGGTTCAATCTCACATGTTGATTCTTTCTATAAATAGATCAATTATCTTCGATTGTAACAGTTTTATTCCGGTAATCTGTGAGATTTGTTGGATTGACCGCATTAAAGTCATTTAAAGTTGATGACAGTAGGAATAATAGTTTAAATTTACTGATTCAACATCTCAACGTTAACACTCACGCAAACAAATGCACAATTTCACAACCACACGTCTTTGAAAAGCAAAAGTGGAGCCTCCTGCACAACCAACAAGATTGTAGCAAGTGACCTGGATGGCGAGTCAATAACAAAAAACACTCGTCTTTTCCAGCAGCCATTGTACAGCGGTAAAGCCAGCTGACCAAAGAAATACGAGCTTGTTTTTAAGCCATAACTTCTTAATATTGATTTAAAAAGATCTAGTTCCATTGGCAGATTATGTCACTTATAGCAAAACAATTGCTGTACGTGAAATAATCTGCCAGAGAAACTACAACTTTTTCATCAATATTAAGGAGTTATTGATTCAAAACAAGCTCCTATATATTGTTGAAAAGTTACTTATAAGTTAGTTTTGTCTTATTTCAAATATTTGCCCTAGAAACTAGACCAAAAATGCTTTGTGAGATGTTGTGTTTTTGCAGTGTTGAGCGGTAAAACCAGCTGACCAATCGTGCTGAAGCTCCAGTTTGGTTGCTAGGTAACGGCAAAGCGTGACCTACCAATCAGGAGGTTTGTGAAACCGCTCATTTTCCAGACGCCAAAAAGCCATTAGCTAATCGGGTGTTTTTTATTAAAACACTTAAAACTGCTTCTAAAAAACATACCAGGACCCAAATGGAAGAATAAAAACATCCAAAATGTGAATTTTACATAAAAGGTCCCATTTAAAGCATCGAGTTTGACAAAAATAAACCAGAAGCAATCTCCGAGGAGTCAAAGCATTGCACGTCTCCCTCTCTCTTCACTCTCCCTCTGGAGGAAATGTCTGCCTAACTGCTGGCTCAGATGGATCGAGGGGAATTGGCAAAGTGCTATGTACCTCAGAAGTGCTAATAAGGGCCATAGAGGAGAAAGAGGGAGGAAAAAAGACCCAACCGAACTCAGAGGCTGCACACAGAAAGCCAGTAAAATCACTTCAAAGAAAGCGAGGCACTAGATTGCCATGTGCCCTTGAGCTGAGAATCAGACTCCGACTTCTCCCCACCCCGAGGAAGCTCATTGATTTCTGTATAATCACTATAAAACACCCAGTGGCTTAGAGTTAATTCCTCTATCTGCTGTGGCACCTTGAAGCGCAAATATCCAGGATGCTGCAGAAATACAGTGGCGACGACTTGAAGCATCAATAGTGAGAGGGAGGAAGCAGATTTTTGAAGAGTTGTCATTTCTGCTTCCAAAAAAAAAAAATCACTGACTAAGCAAAAGAAAACGCAGATCTGTCCCCTCCCAAAAATATGCCGTAGGTGGGTTTTTAATTTGTGGCGAAGCAGGAAAATGCTTCATTCAGAAAACTCAAATCTGTGGAAATCAGTTCCTGAGAGGCGCTTACTCACGTTGTCCTCTCTCAGCTTGTTGATGGTGATCTTTGCCTCCATGAGGTGATTGTTGAGAACAATGATTTCCCGGCTGAGCGCTCGCTTTTCCTCCTCGTGGTGCTGAGACTGCAGCGCCAGAGAAAGGACGGACGGAGCACAGCAGAGGAGAAATCAGAGACAAAAGCAGAAAAAAACAGGAATGAGTCAGTAGATTGTAGATGAAAGTTTGAAAGATTTAAAGGAAGGAGTTGAGATAATGAAAACAATGACGGCGGAGTCGTTAAAAACGATAAGAGGGCAAGAAAACGAAAGTGTAATGTCAGACTGAGTGACGATTTCAGCGCGTCTTAATTAAAAGAGGATTACACTTAGCAGAGGCTACATCATGTCAGAAGAGGGAGAGAAAATAACGAAACACTTAATGCAGGAGACGCAGATCGAAAAGAAATATATTTATTAAAATTCAAAACTGGGAAGCGATTTTTACGGCTGTGTTTTGGGGTAAATGCCAAAAAGTCAGAAATGTTCTTGAAAATTGTCTTTAAAAAAATTCCAACATTTGAAATTCAGAAATTTTCACTTTTTTGCAGAAAATTCGTGACATAAATTATTTCCTGTCAAATTTCCTTTTTTTTATTTTTTAGAAAATGTCTGAGATTACTCTCAAAATTTATGACATTGAAATTTTCTACTTTTTCCCACTTTGATTTGCATGTTTCCTAAAGAAAAATAGTTTTCAGGTTTTTTTGGGTTCAATTGAATAGATTTATTTTCAGTAAAATTAACAGGATTTGGGTCACTTTCTTTCAAAACGCTTCCTATGTTTAGCCAAGTTTAATAAAGAATAAAAGCTGATTTTACTGAAATTCAATGTTGGTTTTTCAGTTAAAAATTTCCTGGTTATAAAAACACAAATAGTTTTTGTTGTACTTTACATTTTCCTTTGTAAAAAAAATTAAGCTGGTAATAATTTTTACCCTGATTACAAATTAAAAGTCTCATCTAAATCTGCCATATTTGTATAATTTTTTTAATGCAGTAGGGGGCCGCACAAAATCAGCCAGAAGACCACAAATGGCCCTCGGGCCGCACTTTGGACAACCCTGGAGTAGATTACAGGTGAAAGATGCAAAGAGTTAAAGGAAAGAGTTGAGATAATGAAAACAATGACACCAAAATCATGTAAAAGATTATAAAAAAAACTAGAAGAAGAGTCTGAAAGCGACGTCTCCAGCACGACTTAATTAAAAGAAGATTACATTTGGCAGAGCTCAAATCGCATCAATTACTCTGGGAGAACAAGAACAAGACGCAGAGGGAGTAGGCGGAAATAAAACCAGGAAGAGAAAATGACAAATTAAACACTTACTGGGTTTTCAGCCATTACAGTTGAGTTTTACTAACAGCAGAGATTAACGGCAGCAATCTCCAAAAACTGATCGTTGCAATTATTTTCCATCTGAAACTCATTGAAACACTGAAATAAAGCATTTTTCCTTTCTAAAGTTTAAACTTTTTGGTACATTTTACTATAAAAAATTATTATTTACATATTAACAGCCAGTTAAGTTTTCAGTTCAGTTGGATTAAGTGTATCATAATTTGCTATAAATAAACTACAATGTGAAACTAACTTAAAAGTTAACTTTTTAGTAAGATATAGGAGCTTGTTTCAAGTAAAAAAAATTAATTAAAATTGAGGAAAAAGTTCTAGTTATAAGTGAAATAATCTGCCAGTTTTTTCCTAACTTTATAAGTCATTTCTAAATTAAAATATCTTGCAGATTATTTCATTTATAACTAGAACTTTTTCCTCAATTTTAATTAATTTAAGAAAAAAAAATTTTTTTTATTAATTTTTAAAAAATTACTCATTACTGCGCTGTACTTTTTACTTTTACTTGAGTAATTTTATGAAGTATTTCTACTCTTACATGAGTAGAAACATGTTGACGTAGTGCTACTTTTGTAAAAAAATAAAATGTCTACCCCCCTTTAGTGTTGTTTGTAGCTGTAAACAACTTGCTAGCATCCGGTAGCTTATTTAGTATCAAGTCATGAAACGTTAGCATTAGCATTAGCATGCTCCACCTGCTGAAGTTTCAACATTTACTCTGCTTTTGCCTCTGTTTAGTCGACGCCTGCTGCTGCTGAAATGTCTGTTTAGCTGCTAATTGTGGCGGTTTGCTGCCAACCGTTTCTTTGTGCTGCGCAGCACAGCTCCTCACAGCTTCATCCGTTTTATTGAGCTAAACTGTGATTCAGAGGATTTGGACGGATTAAACCCGAGGTGTCCAAAGAGCGCCCAACTGCAATTCAGAAATGAAACAAATTTTGGCCCAATTAGATGCAGATGGAGACTTTTAATTTGTAATCAGAGTAAAAATTGTGTCATTTTCTTACACAGGAAAAAGTAAACAAAGTATTTGTGTTTTTATAACCAATGAAGAGACTTTTACTGAAAAGCCAACTCTGCAGCTCTCAAATCGGATTTTATTCTTTGTTAAACTTGACTAAATATAGAGAACATTTTGAAGCAAAATGACTCAAATCCTGTTCTTATTACTGAAAATAAATTTATTCAGTTGAGGCCAAAAGAAACTGAAAACTAGACGTCTGATTTAATACAGCAAACATGAAAAATTAAAGTAGTAACAAGTAGTAAATATCTTCCATGAAAAAAAAACTGAAACTTTTGAGAGTATTCTCAGAAATTCTCTTGAAAAACAAGGAAATTTGGTAGAAAAATAGTTAATTTTTTACATTATTACCAGACATTTTCTACAAAAAACGAGAACATCTCTGAAATTCAAATGTTTTTTTGCAAAATGTCCAAGTTTTCTAGAAAATTTCTGAGAGTTATCACAAAATTCAGTAATAGTTTCAAAACCCAGAAATTTTCAGAGTAATCTCTGACATTTTCTATTAAAAAAGGAAATTTTGCAGAAAAACTTTTAGACTAATATAAACTTAGTGAAAATTTTTGAATTTCAAAGGTCGAAATTTTATTTTGAAATGTTTTCTAGACAATTTCTTAGATTAATCACAGAGTTTCTGATTTATTGGTGGAAATTTTGTCTTTTTTTTAATCTACAAAGGCTCTAATACGCTGTCGTAAAAACCCCTTTAAAATTCTGGATCTACAATAAATATCAGACAATTTTATTTGCTTAATTTTAGTTTTTTCCTGTTTTTCATCCACATTAAGGAATTATTGACCTAAAACAAGCTCCCATCATCTCAAAAAGTTAGCTTTGTCTTATTTGAAGAGTACTAATATATTTGCACTAGATTCTAGATTAAAAATAATTGGTAGTATTTTTTGCAGTGTGTCCCCTGGATGAGTGAGAATTTTCAAAATTGGCTCTTTGGTTTCTTTGACATTTCATTAAATGGCTCCTACTTGCATAATCCCTCTAAATCCTTCAAAATTCTGCATCCTGACTTATTCTCTCTTCTCTTCCAATCACTGTAAAGGTGATTTGAAGAGAGACAGAAATAATCCCAGCGGCTGAAGGTCAAACTTGAAGGTCAGACAAACGCAGGTTATTATTACATCAATGTGGGACGCCTACTTAACGATGGATCCAGTCTTGATTTAATAAAGTCAATCAAGTTAGGCTTTATGATTAGATGAATTTTTTTGTGGAGCAAATCTGCGCTGGCACAGGTAGGGATCCAGCTTCCCTGTATGGAATGCCTGAAATGCCAAAAAAGTTAATGCTAGAAATGAACAAAAAACAAATTACTGCAAAGGTTTTTTATTGGATGTCGGTCAGGGGACTGAGGTTTCTGTGGAAGGTGGTTGGTTTTATGTTTGGTGAGCCATTTATTTGTTGGTTTGGCTATTTTTTTTTAGATCATATATCCTGCAAAAACCCCAAACAATTACTAATTTTTAGTTTTCTGGTGGATTTTTCTTTTTAAATCTTTGGAAATTAAAACAACGCCACCTAACCACATATGCTTCACCACAGTTAGTAGAGGGTTAATAGGGGAGCCATGTTGAGATGACTTCCTGAAAGCAGACTTTCAGAAAGAGTAGGAGTTTCTTAAAGAGACAGAGGTCCAATTACAAAGTCATATTTGAAGGTAATATAGTTACTTAAATGTGCAACAAAATGGAATTATGTGCCTGAAAAATACATGATACTGTACCTTTAAGTATATATTTGAATATGTCTTGTTGAAAAAGTGACAATCCTACTGTGCATAATGACAGGAACAGCATGCTGACTCCAGGAAGGAACAAAGGAAAGTCTTAGCAGGTTTAAAATTCTGAATATTATCTTGTAGTGTATTGTGTGATGGGTGGGGGTTTGTTTAAATATCTCTTCCTGCAACATGTAATCACCAAAACATCCTTATCAGCTGGCTTCAAACATGAAAGACGACGCAATCTAGGAAAATGAATATGCAAATCTGGACAAGCAATTGACCCAGTGGGTGAAAAGGGATTTGTTTAGTCACCACATGGCGCTTTAACGAATCAAAGCCTCGCTTCTTTCTTTTGATTGTAACTCCATGCAATTACATTGAAACGTAGTGTATTAAAATCTTTACGTAACCAACTTGAAAACTTGGTTTTAGTGGCGGATTGGACAGATTTGTTGACATAACAGTACAAAAAAAAAAAGAAGAAGTTTGTTTTCTAAGATACCTTCAATTGTTTCACTTATTCTGCAGCAGATTCTGCCTCCTCACTGGGCAATAAATGAAGCCTGAGTCCCAAGAGGGGCAATTACAGAGCAAGCTGGTTCAGAGAGGAGCGCAGAACTCGCTACTCCATTTTGAACACGCTCTTATTTTAGAGGAAAAAGGAACAAAGCTGATTTCTGACCTTGTTAAAGAGGATTTTCAAATCAAAACACCAACAATACCCTGGAGTGGCCTGGAGAAACCAGATTTGCAAACAGCAGCGAGGAGAACAAAAGCTCGAGTCAACGGACAAGATGGAGGAGGAGGAGGGAGAAAAACGTGTAGCATCGGGTTTTACTGAAAAAACTTTCCATTTAGACTCAGATCCCAAGAAATGCACTGCAAAAACAGGAAATCTTAGTATTCTTTCTTAGTCTGGTTTCTAGTGGGGCTGCACTACCAACAGTTGGTAGAGCTGTTGCCTTGCAGAAAGAAGGTTCTGGGTTCGATTCCCGGCCCCGGTCTTTCTGCATGGAGTCTCCATGTTCTCCCTGTGCATGGTGGGTTTTCTCCAGGTACTCCGGTTTCCTCACACAGTCCAAAAACATGACTGTCAGGTTAATTGGCTTCTCCAAATTGCCCCTAGGTGTGTGTGTGTGTGTGTGTGCATGGTTGTGTGTCCTGTGTGTCTCTGTGTTGCCCTGCAACAGACTGGCGACCTGTCCAGGGTGACCCCGCCTCTCGCCTGGAATGTTAGCTGGAGAAGCACCAGCAACCCTCCCGACCCCACTGAGGGACAAGGGTGCAAGAAAATGGATGGATGGATGGATGGTTTCTAGTGCAAC
Source organism: Poecilia reticulata (assembly GCF_904066995.2). Classification (NCBI taxonomy): domain Eukaryota; kingdom Metazoa; phylum Chordata; class Actinopteri; order Cyprinodontiformes; family Poeciliidae; genus Poecilia; species Poecilia reticulata. Next base: position 24,422,801 of record NC_088851.1, read on the forward strand.
TACAATTTTACACTTAAAATCAAATAAATACAACTTACAAGTAACTTTTCAGCAAGTTATGTTAGCTTGTTTTAAGTCAATAATTCCCTTGGCAGTGATGAAAAAGCACTGGCAGATTATTTAATTTATAATATAGGAAACATGTCTTCTTATAAGTGAAATAATCTGCCAATGGAACAAGAACTTTCACTGACTTAAAACAAGTTGAAAAGTTATTTGTGAGTAAGTTTGTCTTATCTCAAGTGTGCTAAAATATTTGCAATAGACCAAAAATACTATTTTTTGATAATGGCTGTTAAATAGCAAGTCAACAACAAAGCAAAACAGTGAAAAATAGCAGCCGACCAAACGTGCTGGAGTTCCGCTTGGGTTGCTAGGTAACAGACCGGGCTCCGCTGGGGTTACTAGGAAACGGTGCAGTGCCCTCAAAATGTTACATTTGAACTTCTTTGGTCAGATTTTCAGTTTTTTTTCCCCACATTATGTTTCTTTTTGTACAATCCGTTGTTCTGATAGCGCATCTGGATAGCTACATCTATCTGATAAAAATGTTTTGTTTTTATATTGTCAGTTTTTGAGCTATACTAAAAGAAAAATCAAAATATGTTCTTTCACATTTTCTTTTCCTGTGAATGGACAAGTTAGTAAACGTATTTTCATTCTATGTTGCTTTGGTTTTGTTTTTCTTAATCAAAATGGTTGCAACACTTCTTTTTAGCAAATATTAAAGCTTTTACCACTTTTCCAACATGTTTTGTATCTTTAGCTACCCATTTATGCCCTTAAATTTAATTAGGCTCACCCCAAAACACATCCAAACCTTCCCAGTGGGAGCGTTTGACTCCCTGCGCTGTTTATGTAAAGTAAGTTTGCTGACGCTGGGAGGATTGCTCCCCTTTGCTCCTCATCAGCCAAACGTTTGCTGAAAATCCTGCCAAGCATTTAAGGCAGAAAGAGGAAAAACGACTCCGGTTGCCAGAATCACAATCTGCCATGTTTAGCAGTAAATCAAACTGATGATTCTTTTACAGCAACTTCATCCATCCATCCATTTTCTTGCACCCTTTTTCCCTCAGTGGGGTCGGGAGGGTTGCTGGTGCCCATCTCCAGCCAACGTTTCGAGCGAGGGGCGGGGTACATCCTGGACAGGTCGCCAGTCTGTCGCAGGGCAACACAGAGACACACAGGACACACAACCATGCACACACACATTCACACCTACATTCACACCTAGGGGCAATTTGGAGAGGCCAATTAACCTGACAGTCATGTTTTTGGACTGTGGGAGGAAACCGGAGTACCCGGAGAAAACCCACCATGCACAGGGAGAACATGCAAACTCCATGCAGAAAGACCCCAGGCTGGGAATCGAACCCAGAACCTTCTTGCTGCAAGGCAACAGCTCTACCAACTGCGCCACTGTGCAGCCCCTTACAGCAACTTCATTCTGTCATTTCTCCAAACTCTGCACAGAGGTGTAATTTTAATCTTTATGCTTGCAGACTTCTACGCCATTTGTGTTAAATAAGCTGAAGTTCTGATTGTGATTATAACCTGTTGTTCTGCAGCCATGTTTTACGACTTTTTATGGCGATTACAATCAAAACAGGCTTCAATTTTCTCCAAACTCATAAGAAAAGTGTCATTTTAACGAAATGAAGTTGGTTTTAGAGAAAATTACAAACATGTATGTAGCAGCTGGAGAATACTTTCAAACTTTAAATCTGTTTTCAGTGCAGAAGTTTTGTGTCTCAGTGAAATAAAAATTGTAAAAAAAAAAAAAAGATACTTTTGGATCAAATATTTTTTTTTGCTTCTATGAACTTATTACCATTTGGTACGGATTAATCTGATTTAACTTGTAAAAATACGTAATCAGACAGACAACATATAAAAATTATAATTTATGCATATAATATTAAGGGCAAGTTTTGTCTTAAAAAATAAAAAGAACAGAGACGTGACATCAAAACAAATTCAGACAGGAGAAACGTGTTTTTTGAGCATAAACCTTTTGAAACCAAAACCAACTGTAGGTAATTACATATTTTATAAATATTTCACAATAAATTCATCATTAAAATAAACTTTTTTACAAAATGCATCAGACTTGTTCACTTTTTTTCAAACATAATTTAGTATTTTGCAATAAAAATAAAGTATCTGATTTTTTGTGGTCTTAAAAAAGTTTAGGTAATTTTAAAAAAGCGTTTATAAGTTCTGCATTTCTGTAAAGCTTTATGCATAATTCTGTCACCAAGTCACGGATTTCACAATGTTAGTTTTTTTTAATAGATTTTTGTAAAAGCTCAGTCACCATGATTTGTACACATTTTAACCAACACTGCGACAGATTGCGATAAATAAAAGAAAAACAAAAAAGATTTTCAGCCTGCACAGGTATTAATTATAAATCGTGCAGATGAAGCCTTTATTTTTCATATTTCCTTGTTTATACAGTCAGTGCTCTGCTTATTTTTACATTTTCTTAAGTGAAAGCTGAATATATTTTGGACACAGCAGATAAAAACGCAACCGGAATGTAAATTTATTCATGCATAAACAATGAAAAGAGAAGCTCCAAATTTCTAAATGTTACAACAACAAATCACCAACCATCACTAAAACTAGATTTTTTTTAAACGTGGTGATTATTTGAAGAAATGCTAATTTATGCATTTTACTCGCATCCCAATCAAAGTTGGGATGATTTTCTCAGAGTCGTTGCTGCAGACATTTTGTCACTTCTTCTCATTTCTCGCTTTGCTCTTTATAAATAAAATGTATTCTTTGCTATTATTTTCAATTGACCTCCGCAGTTCTGACCCATCAGATCTTTTGATAAAATGTCGGATTTGATTCGGTTTCTGGAGATGTCTTCTAAAAACGGCGCATGTTCCTAACCTTAAAATGTCATTGCATGATATGACATCAAAAGAAATGACAAACCCAGTGAGGCCTGACTTTAAAAAATAAAAATAAATCTCACAGGCTACTGTCTCCTGGCATGAAGGACTTCAGCTCAGCACATAATCTGTTTGAAAAGTCAAAATCATCTTCACATCACCAGAACACAATGATCCATGAGGAGTGTTGTGATAAAAAATGAAAGGGAAATTATGTAAGCTTTCAGTCTATTCATATAAAACAAAGCAATAAATATTACACTGCTGCACTTTGAGACATATAATTAGAAATGGCAGCTTCTGTACTGAAAAAATGTAAGAAAAGCAACAAAATCCATAAAAAAGTTTTATAACTTTAATGTGATATTTTCTACAAAAGCAAATATTTTGTTTAAGTGCATTCAATATTTTTACCCATTTATTGGGTTTCACAGATTTTTTTTTTAAATTAAAAAAGTACCAAAAGCCCCTAAATGTTAAAGTGAAAACTGATTAATCTAAAAATAAAAAAAACTAAACATTAATGAATAAATAACATATTACATAAGTGAAGGTAAAATGAATGCAATCTAAGAGAATATTTTGTTTCCAGCATCCAGTTGGAAATAAATGGCTTGAAAACAACAAAGTGGAAGCTCTGGAGTGGCCTAGTTAAAGCCTAGACCTCAATCTGGTAAATTGATTGCATAATTTTTTACCCAAATGTAATTATTTTGTGGAAATCAGTCTTCAGTTTCTCATTACAGTTTTCTTTCTTTCCTTCTTGTTCTTACACATTAAATTTTCATACAAGACCAGTGACAGCTTGCTGACAATGACTACCATTGTTTTTTTCTGTTAAGTTATCAATATTACATGCTAAATCTTAAATGTAGGCCTGATATAGCCTATATAAGAAAAAGCGACGCAGTGCTTTGCGAAAACTAGCAACATCAGTTGCTAGCAAGGGAGAGGAAAGCAGTACTTATGTTAGCTACGATAACCATATCATGTAGATGTGATGAGAAATTCAGTGTTTCGGTTCAGTTAAAAAATGAAAACAGGCGACCTAACACCAACTCTGACCGATCATCAGTAGAACTGGCTAATCAACCTCCGCTATGTTAGCTTAGCTACTAGCAGCGGCAGCTAACCTAACACATCGATCACTTATTGATAATCGCAAAAATAAACATCGAGCCTAAAAACATGAAACTGTTATGGACTGAATGTTCTGATACTTATATGGGAAATGTTTGAATGTTTTTTTTGGTGTTGAATCCTGATACATAAAGGGGCGTTGTTGTCTGTTGCTATGGCAACGAGTCTGCGTGTAGCTTAGCCAACAGAGAAAGCGAGAAAATATAGTGGGTTTTAGTTGTTCTATAGTTATTTTATAGGTTATTTTTCCTATTGCTGTGGCGCACTGGACTAAATTAATACACCTACATCTCCAGGTTTCATTTAGCTAACGGCCAGCGCGGATATAATGGGTGTCAATTTAAAGAATGGTCTTTTTGCCCTACAGCGTGGTACGCATGCGCGAAATTTCCAGACGTAAACAATAACATGCAGGTAGTCCATAGCTCAAAACTGGGAGGAAAACGGCTGAAAATCGCTTCACCTGCTCGGATCAGAGAGCTGAACTGTTAACTCTCACAGTTTCCTAACAAGGTTGCACAACAGCTGAGACCAATTACTTCAGACATCGATTTCACGAAGCCACCTTTGATCGTGTAATTGCTGTGAGAGAGATGAGTGCGTTTCTGCGGCTGAACAGGTGAGCTGAATTGATTTTAGCGGCTTTCTAATCTCTTAGATGCAGCGGAGAACAGTTGCTACCCAGAAAATATGTTAATTTATTGTTGGAGTATATCATTTATTATAATCTCTGTATTATATGATAATGTGAAGTGCTTGTATTTATCCTCATTTGGCTTTTTTTTTCTACCTCAGCAGTTTTTAAAATCCTGGTCGGCATTTTAGGTTTTTCTAAAGAATCGCAGTTGAAAAGATTTAATAGGGTCATTGATGAAAGCGTGAGAACAATAGCGTATTATACAGGGCTAGATAAATGTAAGACTTTCTTTTTCTTTACTCCTTTGAACAAATCTGAAAACTGGGAGATTGATTTTTTTTGTGTGAAGTTGCACCTTCACACAAACATGACTGGTATCTTATTGAATTAAAGATGAGTAACAGTTATGGGAGATACAGGGGTAGTAACTGGTTACATTTACTCAATTACCTGAGTAACAGTTCAAAAAAAAATTCTGCTTACTTTTTACTTGAGTAAAATTTCTGGATTTTCTACCAACTGAATGAAATATTAAATGATTGATATTAGATCTGTTACTCAGCACTTGAGTAGATGTTTTATCAAATACTTTTTTTACTCTTAATTGAGTAATTTCTTGGCTACTTTTTTACTTGAGTAAGAATAAGTTGAAGTAGTTCTGCTGGAGTTCACCTTTTCTATGCATACATGGATTTTCTCCAGTTTTCCTTCCAGAGACGATGAACATAGAGTCTACTGTTAGTGGGAGAACACTGCAAAAACACAAACTCTTACCAAGTAATTCTGCTCTAGTTTCTACTGCAAATATCTTAGTATACTTGAAATAAGACAAAACTTTTTATTTATATTAAGGAATTATTGCTCAAAACAAGATCCTGTATTTTGCTGAAAAGTTACTTGTAAGTTAATTTTGTCTTATTTCAAGTGTAGTAAGATATTTACACTAGAAACTAGACTAAAATTACTTGGTAAGATTTTGTGTTTTGGCTGTGAAATAGCTTGCAGTTTTTTTTTTTTGTTTTTTTTTACCAAAGCCAAAAGAGAAATCCTACAACTACTAAAATCTGGAATTACCTAATTTTTGTTCACATTTTGTAAAGAAGGAAGTTTCGATCATGTCTTCTTCAGAGGTTTTGTGTCATTTCCTTCAGTAGATTTTGGTGCAGCGCCCCCACAGTCGAGGAGGGGAACAGCTGTTTCAATTGGTTTGGTTGGTTTGACTGCGTGAAAGCGATCTGCAGCAGCTGAAAATGTAACAAATGCTGCAATTTTGGTCCCCAGTTGAACCAAAACACCCTGAAACTTTGACAAAAATGTTTTAGTTCCTAATTATGTTTGCTTAGACCAGCAGTTAGCAACTTCTACAAACCTACTGCTTTTTTTTGTTGTGTAGTTTTGTAATTATTGCCCCAAATTTCTGCACAATAACTTAAATAGAGTAAGATTAGAGTATGTGTAAATGTGCATAAACACATATTGTCCCAATTTAAAAAAAGCAAAAAACTTGAACTTTAGCTTGAACCAGTCGGAACCCCAAATATTGCGCTGTCCCTTTAAATCTGTCTAGTAAAGTCTTGATGTGACATGAGGTCAAACATTGCGTATTTTAATGAAAACCAGTGGCTGCTCCATTGAAGACATGCCATTAATGGCCTTTTGTCGTCTCTGCTTGCAGCTTTATTGTCCACTTTATTCACTCATGTGGCTTTTATTAAAAACAGAAAATCAGCCAATCACACGGCAGCGTTAGGTGTCTGAATCATTATCAGCTGATGATTTACTGGGATTTTCTAACAGTTTAGAGACAAAATGTGGTGATGTAGCTGCAGATATGCTAAATCTGTGAGCGTAACAATGTTGAAACATCAGGAGAGAAAAGCTGCCAAGGTAAAAACAGAAACTAACACTTTCCGGGTTTCCTGGTAACTGGACAACTTCATGTTTTAGACTGAAGGAATTCCAGCCCAAACTAGATAAATATGTTTGATGTGCCTTTCAAAATTATACTAAAATACTTTCTTTTCCTTTAAAGTCACTAAAAATACCGGAAAAACAACTCAACACACATTCACAATGGCTTAATATTGAGGTATTTTCTTAAGAAAACATGGATTTCCAATGCATTTATGTTTACAAATTTCAATTTATATTCCATCTGAATAAAATTTACCACATTATATCAAAATAATGTGTGTTATTTATGAAGAGGAACATTTCAGATATGAAAACTGTCAGTGAAGGCATTAAAAAGCAACAATGAAATGTTTTTATGTAAAAACCGAGAAGCTGGACAAGAACAGAAAGTCAAAACCAATCTATTAAATATATAATCAATAGACTTTGATTGCATCTTCTGACAGAAATGTTTTCTAAGGCTAAACAAGGCGAGACTTTTTCTTACCGTTCTGCACATCTTGTCCTCTAAATCCTGGTTGATCCTCTGAAGAGATGAGTAACTACTTTGGATCCTAAAAAAACCCAAAAAACAGAAATCGATAAAGAACAAGAAAAATATGAACTAAAACATTCATAACAGCAATTATATAAAATAACGATAAACATCTTGCACTGATGGGAGATTTTTTGGGTGAGTTTTAATTTCAAATTTTGACATTTTCTCTAAACAAAAGAAAGGTATGTACATGTAATCAGCTGCTTTCTGTGAACTGTCCCTGTTTTAGCAGCTTTTTTATTTCTGTTCTTCCACAGATACCGAAAATAACTAACTTTGAGTTTCTTCCACTGGAAAAAGTGTCGTTAGTGCAAATTGATAGGTATGCTGCGTTCACAGACTAGAAAAAAATTTATATATTTTTAGCCTCTAAACAGCTGATGACAGATCAAAACCAGTGAGTAAAAAATTGATCATCAGATTTCTGGACTTCTCTTACAAATGTTAGCAAAACTTTGTCAATTTTCCACTATTGTCGAAAATAAAAAACACAATTTTGCAACTTCAGCATTTCCATTAAAAGAGAAACGCAATTAAAATCACATGGGAATAAGTTTAAGTCATAAAAAAACATGCTGCGCCATAATTCTCCAACTACTTCCTGTCGTCTTTTTTGGCATTTCTGCCAGTAGTAATATCTGGTTGTTGATCACATGATTGATGTGATGCGAAAAAACTGTTTCCGTTTTGCGAAATGAACTTTTTTTTTTTCTAAATTTGCGTGTTTCCATTAAGAAATTTTATTTTCATAATTCCAAATTATGAAAATAATTTGGTTAATAATATGGTTAATGGAAACAGCTTCTATGTGATGTAGTTGTGTTTTAAAGCTTTTTAATTTCATCCATGCATCACTTTCTGTATAAAGGAGACTGTTTTAAACCTCTGGAGATTATTGTTCAAGATACTCAACTCAAATTTTGGCTTTATGAGATTTGAATGCTACAAGTCAGAGGCTTTTTAGATCTGCTGTAACACAGACATCTACAGGAGATTCTTTCTGCCCACATCTATCAGTTACAACCACATTTGAGTAAGTAAAACGTAAAAGTTTTTGTTTCCTGCTTTTTGTGCAGCCTTTTTTCTCCCTGGCTTGCTTTCAGTATTCCTATTAAACTTCCGAGAATCAATAGTTACAGTCGAAGCATTTATTTTACTACCTCGCCTTTTTATTCAGCACATATTATAATATTAACTCATGTGGTTTACAAACTGCCGTTTATGGCTCCATTAACCGGACAGATCTGGGGAGTGTGGGCGCAGGAGACCATAAACAAAACAAGCCATAAAACTCAGGCCTGTTAGAGGCGCGAGAGGCAAAATAAGGATTATAATTGGACATAACAAAGCAACGGCAGGAGAACGAGGGGAAATAAAATCCGTCATCTTCAGAGGCAACGCTGAGGGCGACGACGGAGATCAGCTAATCAGAACTGTTCTAGAGTTTAAAAGTCGATAATAAATAGGGATTGAACATTTTTTATACAGCTTTTATCTGCGTTCTCCCTCTTTTTCTTTTTGCCAAAATGAGAAAGTTTGTTGCGAGAGCAGGTTCATCGCTTTGATTTTTACTGTGGCTGCAGAAAACATTAAACTGTTTCACCATCCTGGTGCTTTCAATCTTGCTGCTCTGAAGTTTATTTACCGAGCTGGTAAATAAACTCGAACCTTACAGGCGACCTGTTATGCTTCCCTGTGCAGGTTAGGACAGATCTGTGGGCGATGCAAAACATGTTTTTACTTTTTTTGTACCAAATTAATCTTGGATAATGAGATTTTCGTCTGTTCAGTTCTGCCTGTCTGTTTTAGGGATCTGTTACTTTAAATCCTACTAAGCTGCTGCTGGCCACGCCCACCAAATCAATGTTTACACTCGCATCTGAAAATGACTGCAAACAGATGCGCAATTATACAACCATACATCCTTGAAAAGCAGAAGTGGTGCGTCCTGCACAACCAGCAAGAACGCAGCAAGTGGTTGGTTTCTGGATGGAGAGTCAACAACAAAACACTTTGTCTTTTCCTGGAAACGTTGAACTCAGCAGTAAAACCAGCTGACTAAGTGTGCTGGAACTCAGCTCAGGTTGCTAGGTAATGGGCAGAACTCTGCCGGGTTGCTAGGTAACAGGGAGTTCCCGCTTATTTGTGACGTTACATCCCGGCGGTTTTTGAAGCGGCTCATTTTCTGTTAACTTATCACCAAAAACTGTCTTGGTGGGGTTTTGGAAGCAGTAGATGCCCTGATGGAAGTACAAAAAATACAAAATGTGAGTTTGGCACAATTACCCCCCCTTTAAATGTCACACAAATCTTTTAAAGGCATTAAAACTCTATAACCTGGACTAAAAATTTAAATGAGATACTAACACATTGGTGGAAAAATACCTTTTTTTTTCATTCGTTTTCCCTTTTCATCTTTTCATCCTCGAAAGTTTGACCTTTCACCTAATTTAGCTGCTTTTTCTAAGAGTTACTTCAAATTAGAAATCAAAGAATTTTAACAAATTTATCTGTCAAAAATGCTCCTATATGAAGACGCTTATTTTGTGAAAACTTTAAAAACAATAATCAGTAAGTCCTTGATTGTAATAACACCCGCAGCAAAAACAGAAGAAATCTCTAACGAGAGGAAATACTTCACTGCACTCCAGATCTTAATGTGATTAATAATAAAACTAAGCTAATTAGCAGTTCCCATAGATTTTTACTTCAGTCATTAACTGAAGTACATTTTTAGTGCTAATTCACTTAATGCCAAGAAAGGTCAAGATTAGATTGATTAGGGATCAAAAGACTGAGAGGAGTATTAATAACATTAATCTAGTTTAATAAGCTAAATTATGCTGCGTCATGTCCTGTAAAGGTGTAACGATCTCCTCTCAGATTTTATTTTTACTCTGATTTCATATTTAAGCTGAACTTTTTGCTTTGCTCTTGTGGCAAAAATCATTATTTATTTAAAAGGCCGCCTTGGGAAACGTGTCAGGAGTGAAATAAGAAATATAAAAGCTTTTTCTTACGCTGCTCCTTGGTTATGGAATAATTAGCAAAAGGAATTGAAACTGATTTAAAACTCTCCCTAGAAATAGTTTAAATGAGAATCATAACTGGTGTTTTTAAACTTTTTTCTAATTATTGCATAAAGTCTTTATGATTTTAATTCTTTTGTTTGGCATGTTTTCTTGGTCACGTCTCCGTTGATCCGGGTTTTACTGGAAAAACAATGGTTAAAATAAAATGGTTAAAATAAAGCTTAAGAGCGTTGATGACAACATGTTTGAAGATGTGTTGTATTATTAATATTTAGCACATTTTCTTTTTAAACTATGGACACAAAACAGAAAATTTTTACGTATTTGTCTCAGTTGTCACTATCGTGACATTAGAGAGATAATTGATAAAAATAAAAAAAAAAGCTTCTCTGCCTTCTCCCAGTGCTAACTCAAAACAACCAATCAGAGCCAGGAGGCGGGACTTAGCGCTGTCAATCACCACTTTCTTTTTTTTTGCTACGCTACAGCTAGCGTAGCAACTTCAGATAATGGCGGCATGACCTGATAATGGCAGATAAACGGCTTTCCTGTAACTTTAAGTTAAGCGAGTACATGAGGATTATTGACAGCGCTAACACCCTCCTCCTGGCTCTGATTGGTTGGTTTTTATTTAGTGCATTTCTTCAGTATCTCAGGGAGGACTTACAGGAAATAGATTTTTTTTCACAGATTATTTATCTCATAGCAAACTGTCGTAACATAGTGACAGTTTTAACAAGTATGGTAAAAAAAAGTTATATATTTGTCTCAGATTTTGGCAGGAATGTGACGCCATAGGAACAGAATACTTAAACACAACCATGTTGTTTGTGCTACCAAGCAGTAATTTGACATAGCACATCATGATTTAGTTATCTCACTCACACACACACGCACGCACGCACGCACACACACACACACACCTGCGCAGCTTCTCTGTGAATTTCTCCAGCTCCTCCTGGGCGCGCCGCAGCTCCGTCTCCAGGTACTGCCGGGTGGAGTCGAACTCTGTCTCTACCATCTCTAGCTTGTGTGTGGTGTACGACAGGCGCTTGCGGAGGTCGTCCTTGTGGTCGTGGAAAGAGCTGAACAGATGTTAGGGGGCGGTTAGGAGAACCTCATCGTCACAACAGAGAGAAAACGGCGAAGAAAGGCAGAGGGAGTGAAGCATAGGTGAAATGTAACTCGGTTTGGATTTGGAGAGATGTGAAGGAGGAGATGGATGGAGGAAGAATACTAAAAACGTTCCATTCAGAGTGAGGCGGCACGACCAGGACAAACATCTCCCAATCTCCCATTGGTGTAGCGGTGAATTTCATTACACATCGGCCTAATCCAATCTCAGAATGTAGAGGACCTGATTTTTGTCACAGACACAGGCCACTGGTGAGTCACAAGGAGGTCTAAAAGTGTAGGACAGAAGCTTTCTGTGCTTCTACTTTTAGCTAGATGGTAAAATGGAAGAAAAAATTAAGAATTTCCAATAAAAACACACTAACTGAAGACCCAGTGACGCTTCATTTTTTACTTTTAGCTGAACTGATGGATATTTGAGTCGCAACATCTCAAAGTTTCTGCACAGCCAACTAAGAGGTACGGTTAGCTTCACCTGTTAGCTTCACCTGTTGGATAAGGAAAGGTAATTTTATTTATATTAGCACATTTTCAGCATCAAGGCAATTCTAAGAGCTGTTAGCTTTAGCTTCAGCTTTATTTCGTTCAACAAAACAATCAGATGGAAAGAAAACGATGCAGAATCAGCAAAACAGCAGTTAGCTTCATCAGTTAACTTCAAATGTTAGCTTTGACTGTTAGCTTCACACGTTAGCCTCGCCTGTTAGCTTTAGGTTTATTTCAGACCTTAACAAGAACAAAACAATCAGATGGAAGGACAACGATTCAGAGTCAGCAAAATAGCTGTTTTTTTGTTGTTGTTTTTAACAGTAGTGGTCATGGCCCCCCTTACTCCCCCCGTTAGGGGCGCCACTGTTTATGACCCTAACTTCATTAGATTCCTCCCTTTTTCTGTTAGAGGAAGCACCATAATCAGATTAATGGTTTATTTGTTCAACTGGAAGCAGATGGTGGATAATAGAAGATGTGCAGATGAACAATGAGAACAATGTCTAAAGTTTAAAACGACGGTTCAAGCCGATTTTTCTTACCTTCTTTTTGGATGTTTGCATCCATTTCTCTGGCTTTTCAGGGCTGTTTTGCCAATATATATCTTTTTCATAGTTTTCGCTCTGCCTCAGCTTGCATGTGTGTGCGGCTGTTACTTCTGCTGCTGTTGTTGCTGCTCGACTGAATGCTGAGGTTTGAATTCTAACCGCATACCACTAGTCAAAGCTTTAAGTCTTGCCTGGGGAGTCAGATAGTTGCCGGCTATCTGTGATGACCCTGGCAAGAGAGCAGAGAAAAACAGCTTTGAAGTCTCACAGACTCGGCAGCACATTTTATTCTTTGCGGAGAAAAACTGATTTTATCTGCATTCAGAACATGAGTCTGCAGAGTATGACGGATTGGAGCTGGAGGATCAATTGCATAAATTCAACAACCAAACAAAAATGGGTGATGTTGAAATTTGCACTTTCTATGAAAGATTTTAACTTATTTTCTAACGTCTTTAATCACCTGTTCAAAAGATACTGAAACTAAATGTAACATTTTTGTCTTATGTTCGCTTTTAAAATGAATTGGTAAAGGATTTGTCTTGCTGTGAGGATGTTAATGCAGCAGCAGCAAACCGCAGCGCCTTGTGGGGCTCAGAGAAATTGACCAGCTGCCCTCTGAGGTTATTTCTCAATAAATCAGTTATGATTAATGCATGTGGGTTTCTGCTTCCTCTGCTTGAACTTGGATCTCCCACGTCGTAGGAACCTAATAACCTGTCACTGGCGAGCGTGAGGCGCACGTCTCTCTTCGTCTAGCCAGATTTGTGGAGACTTGTTGCTATCAGTGCAAACATGCATTTGCAAGGCGACATGTTTGCAGAAAGAGAGAAAAAAATAATAATTCCTCCAAATGTAGAGCATCTGTTTTAGTTAAGAGACATAGACATGCTTACAGATTATTTTTAAAGACGTATGTCTTATGTATTTAATTAATTTTTTTTGAAAAGCTGAAAACACATAAAAAGAAATTAACATATAGTGTAATAACATGATGTAATTTCCCAAATCTGCTACTTTGTTTAAGGTAATCTCTTCATTTTACTGGCTTTAGCCAGAGTCGGGTAGTAACTAGTCACATTTACTCAATTACTGTTACTTGAGTAAGCTGCAGTTTTTGTTAAATTTTTCATTGGTTTTTTATTGAAAGAAAATTATTTAGAAAAATGCCCGATTTTGTTATTTTTCATTTTTATATGAATTATCTTCATTTTGGTCCTGAAAATACCAAAATTTCCTCTTAACTTTATATTTTGGTCCATCTGATGATGTATTTTTTAAACATGATTTGATCAGTTACTCTGTAATTGAGTTGACCTTTTACCAAATACTTTTTGACTCTTACTTGACTATTTACTTGCTTGAACATAAAATATTTTGAAGTAGTGCTACTTTTATTTGAGTACAACTTTTGGGAACTCTAGGTTTTGCAATATGACATTTGTTTTGACATTTGTCTTCAGCTCAATTCAACAACACCATCCCAAAGGGAGATGAATGTTTTGTTTCTTCAGAGTCATTGTGGATGTTGATGTCTGGTAGCAGTCAGTCTCGCAACAATCCTCAAGAAGCCTCTGACTGAAGACTGAAGATGCTAACACGACATGCTAACAGCTAAATTTCCAGGCAGCAGAGATGATGATATTCCACAATAACATGTCCTGGATGAAACCAGCAGCTTTTGGCAAACACTGCTAATCCACCTCGTTTGTTTTTGACGCTACTTTTTAAACCTCAATTTGTTTGTTATTAGAGAGACGCTGGAGTAGGGGATTTGATGGAGTAGGGGATTTGATGCTTGGTGGTTTGAACTTCCTGCTTCTTTGAATCCACAAAGCCTTGCTTTGTGGATTCAAATTTGTGGATTCAAATTTAATTTGGGGTCGTAGTTCAGGAGTCATTCAAGACTTTGAGATGCTAATTCAGCTGTTTAAAGTTGTTAAACAACAAACAATTGGTTGAAATGGTTACACATCATAACTGTCCAAAAGTAAAAAAGAAAAAATGGAGCAAAATTTCAACCAGAGAAACATCAATTTTTTTTTAAATAATTTGAGAGACATCCTTGTTTTAATTACATTCCTGGTCATAATGTTGCTGTGTCATCACCTGGCTGGTAGCATTAGCTTATTTTGTGCTTTGCAGAAGCAGAGCTGGTGCTTGAACCTGGATCTCCTCCATTACCCGCCATTTCGAAGGGTGAGGTGAACATCTCTATTCATTAAGGCCAGATTGAGGCTCGTTGTTATGTGCAGACATGCATTTGTGAGACAACATAAGACAATGAAGAAAAAACTTCCTTCAAATGGATAGCAATCATTTTTCTTAAGTGGATCGCTTGCAGCTCTTTCACAGCAGCTGTGGAAGATGATGCACAAGACAAACTCAGCGGAGAGCAGATTTATTTAGTCAATAAACAAAATTTACAGGAGCTAAAAAAACATGAGAATATCTAAAAGCTAAGCGGCTAATCTTGAGTAAAGTGGAAAACCACTTGGCGTGAGGCTAGCTCTTCATTTTTATGTTTTTGTGTTGGCAGCTCTTCGATTTTTAAGCAATTTTGGAGATACTTCTATCTAAATAAACTCAAAATCAACATGTTGTGCTGGAAGAGTCTGAGCAGCTGCATTAATTTACTTTACACACTACAACTGATCTCCTGGGGCTTGAACTCGGATCGCAAACGCTGTAGGAACTTAATAACCTGTCACTTGCAATTATGAGCTGCACATCTCTCTTTATTAAATCAGATTTGCTGAGACTTGCAGCCATCGGTGCAAAAACACGCACGTTTCCGAGCAATGCCCTGTGATAAACTGTCCAAATGAACAATAACGCTGCTCTTTCAGATGGATGAAATCCACTTTAGTTAAGAGGATTGCAAGCAGCTCTGCTCCACAATGGGTGTCAAAAATGAGCAGCACAAACTGAAGGCCACACGTCTTCTACAATTTAACAGGGTTTGATAAACTAAAAACATAATTTCTCAAAGCTGCTGTGAAGTTGCTTATAGGGAAAGTTATCTAATCGTCAAGCTCATGGTTTTAGCGGCATAAAAAGTTTGATTTGGTTTTATTTCTACGACTTGTGGCAAACACAGATTTATTTAAGATTTTAAAGCAGAATTTCTCAAACTGTCGTTTCCATGGAAACGACAGAGTTTTTTTTTTTAAAAGTGTTTGTTAAATTGGTTAATTGGCAGATTATTTCACTTATAGCAAGACATTTTCCCCATGTTGGTGGAACTAGTTCTTTTCTATCACTATTTAGGAATTATTGACTTAAAACAAGCTTTTATTTCTTGTTGAAAAGATACTTGTAAGTTAGTTTTGTCTTATTTCAAGTGTACCAAGTTATTTGCACAAGAAACTAGACCAAAATTACTTGGTAAGATTTTGGTTTTTTTGCAGAGTGCAGCTCTGGTTTATGACACAGAAATGCCAACATCTCATTTGATGTGTTTAAATAAAACATTAATATATTAATCTGTCACCCTTACAATTAGAAAATCACACCAGAAGTCATTATTTCACTTTCTCTTCTTTTGCTTTACCTATCATTGGATTCTCTCTGAGCATTATGGGATGTAGCTGCAGCAGATATACGCTGATCGCATCTTTTAGACGCTCATCTCACTAGAAGATCTCTGTCTCAAAACGCCAACGGTTGGAAAGGGACACACACAAGAACATTTTGCCACATTTCATGGCTTTTAATATTTAGGCGGACTTCTTGAGAGCCAAGGAGGGATGGCATCAAAACACACCGAGGAATTGTTTTATGCATGTTTTAGCATGTTTTATCAGAGCGGACAGACTAGCAGTTCAATAATGGGCCATAATAAACGCTTTGATGCTGGCTGCCACTTCTAATGCCAGGACAACTCTTACTGTTTTTAATTTCCTCTCAGCATTGGCTTAAGAAACAATGGCTGTTTCTGGAAGCGTGGTTAATATTGTTGCTACGGTTGTTTTCTTATCTACTAGTAGCAGGAAAGGAGCACAAAAAAGGGACAGGAATAGTTCCTGAATTGTTGTGTCCTCATATGCAATCAATTACTGCTGTCCAGCTGGGTACAGTGAGGGCTTTGAAGGGGACCTATTATGCAAAATTCACAGTTTGAATGTTTTTGTTTGAGTGTCTGCTGCTTCTAAAAATAGCCCAAGCATAAAAAAAAATAAAAAAATGAACACCTAGACAATTTTATGGCAATAACTTAATGTTGTTTACTCTCAGGAAAATAACGAGGTTGAAAAATCTCCAGAATGTAGCAACACAAATGAAGCCCAGCCTGTCACCTAGCAACCAAAGCTGAGTTCCACCTGTCACCTAGCAACCGAAGCTGAGTTCTGCTCATCACCTGGCAACAGAAGCTGAGTTCCGCCCGTCACCTAACAACCAAAGCTGAGTTCCGTCCGTTACCTAGCAACCAATGCTGAGTTCCGTCCGTTACCTAGCAACCAAAGCTGGGTTTCAGCACATTTGGTCAGCTGGTTTTACCACTGCACTGTACAGTGGTTTGTTGCCGACTTATCATCCAAAAACCACTTGCTGCATTCTAGTAGGTTGTGCAGGAGGCTCTACTTCTGCTTTTTAAAGGTGTACGGGCGCATAACTGCGCATCTGTTTGCCGCCATTTTCAAGAGGGAGTGTAAACATTGAGTTGGGGTTGCTGTGGCCTCATTATCTACGAATGGTGTGCAATAAATGTAACGAAAATGTTTTTATAGTCCATAGACACATCCTAACCTGTGCAGAGAATAGGTCACCTTTAAATGACACAACTCTCTTAAGAGACAAACAGATTATGGTGCTTGAGGTGTTGTTTTGGCAAATGGAACAAATTTTGACAGCAAAAGATTTGGAAATCAATCACAATTCCCTGTCGTCAGCATTCCTCACAGGTTTTCAGATCGGTTTGTAGAGCAGATGAAAGTACGAGTAAACCCATTAATCTGAAATGCCTTCGAACTTGTCACGGTTATTTGACAGCATGCTCTACAGGGGCTACAACAAATGGCTGCAAGGCTGTAAAACACAACACCGTTAAAATGATATGATTAAAATAACACATCCTCTGCTTTTCTCAATAATGGCCTCAACTGCAGCTTAATTCTGGAAGCAGAGCCGGAGAGAAGGCATAAAGATCTCTTAACAGCCAACATATATTCTCCTTTTACAAGGGGGAGACGTTAGCATGTTGATTTACTGGGAACAAGCTACAGTAGAGCAGGGAGCTGCTACCTGCAACATACGCCGCTCACAGAGGCCAAATAAGGGCTTTAAACTTTAATGACCACAGCACAAATACATCAGCTTCTGCTGTAAATAGTTACGCATCTCATCACTGCAAGAAGGATAACTGGAGCTGCGTTTTAGTTGGGTGCAATCATTTATTTGGTTGTGAAACTTCTGCATTTTGATAATGAAAATGTAATATCAATATGCAGGTTAATGATCAAGTCATAATCATGTAATTATCCACCAGCAACTGGTCTGAAGGAAAACTGAGGTAGTTGATGCGTTTTTATCAAAACAACTAAATCCTGATAACTACTGCCCTTTAAATGATCTGTGTTTGGTATTGTTGTTCGGCAGGAACATGATTTGCCAGTTAGCATAAGCTAACGCTGTGCTAAATGACGGCGTTGCTAACTCTGCTAGCTAACCATGTTACGCTACTCATAATATCTGATTTTACTGTAGGAATTGTAGTGAACTGGAAGTGATTTAGGAGTATTTTTACTTCGCTGTACTTTTTACTTTTACTTGTATCATGAAGTATTTCTTCTCTTACTAGAGTAAATTTTCTGTATTTTGATAATGAAAATGTAATAACAATATGCAGGTTAATGATCAAGTCATAATCATGTAATTATCCACCAGCAACTGGTCTGAAGGAAAACTGAGGTAGTTGATGCGTTTTTATCAAAACAACTAAATCCTGATAACTACTGCCCTTTAAATGATCTGTGTTTGGTATTGTTGTTCGGCAGGAACATGATTTGCCAGCTAGCGTAAGCTAACGCTGTGCTAAATGACAGCGCTGCTAACTCTGCTAGCTAACCATGTTACGCTCATAATATCTGATTTTACTGTAGGAATTGTAGTGAACTGGAAGTGATTTAGGAGTATTTTTACTTCGCTGTACTTTTTACTTTTACTTGTATCATGAAGTATTTCTTCTCTTACTAGAGTAAATTTTCTGTATTTTGATAATGAAAATGTAATATCAATATGCAGGTTAATGATCAAGTCATAATCATGTAATTATTCACCAGCAACTGGTCTGAAGGAGTTGATATTGTTGCGTTTTTATCAAAACAACTAAATCCTGATAACTACTGCCCTTTAAATGATCTGTGTTTGGTATTGTTGTTCGGCAGGAACATGATTTGCCAGTTAGCATAAGCTAACCCTGTGCTAAATGACGGCGTTGCTAACTCTGCTAGCTAACCATGTTACGCTCATAATATCTGATTTTACTGTAGGAATTGTAGTGAACTGGAAGTGATTTAGGAGTATTTTTTACTTCGCTGTACTTTTTACTTTTACATGTATCATGAAGTATTTCTTCTCTTACTAGAGTAAATTTTCTGAATTTCTACCAACTGATTGCTCACCCACCAACCCACCAACCCTTCGGCTTTTGGATTTGGGACTCTTGGGATGGAAGCGATCGGTAGCCGCTCTTCCTCCTGAGCTGCTTTACATGAGGGGATACAAAACGTGTCTTCCCTCCAGAAACACGTTTGTCTCCTGTTCAAGTCAGAAAAACACCTCTAGGGATTAAATCACTGGAGCAACAGCAGTGATTAATCAACCAGATTTGCTGCCTTGAGGCAACTACAGCAACTGATGTGCAAAATAACACTTTGGAAGGAGGATCGCTGATCCAAAACTCATAAACTGTAAGGATCTGGTAAGCAGGAAAACTTTATGTCTTAATGTCCAAGTATCACAACATCTTGGGATCTAAAAATGTTAAAAGGTACAAATAAAACCTTCCAGTTGATTTTTAAATAATTTTTGGACAAGAATTAAAACCTTTAGTGTCTGAATCTGCACCTCCATATATACAGGATAGATTTTTCAATGGTTTTTATATTTTTTTGCAATCAAAATCACAAATTTTGTGCTGCTACTTTAGAGATATTTGTATTCAATTTAATTTATTTTTTTTAATCTACAAATTTTAAAGTTATTTCCTAATTTTAGATATGGAAACGTATATAATTATCCTGAACTGCAAGCTTGAACAAAAATCATGAAATACGTCTTTTAAACAAGCATCAAAATGTTAAAAAGTTGCACAAATAAATAATTGTGGCTTTTACATCCATAATAAGACAAAACTTATCAGCATCAATTAGCTGAAGATGATGATCTTGGTTCCAAACACGCGCACTCTGCAAACATGTGAAGAAGTAGCTTTTGCTTGTCTTTGACGGCTGTTGCAAGCTTATTTCATGCTGTTTTAGAGCAGGTCAGAGCGCAGCTAGAGGCCACAGCGGGAGTCTCAGCAGGATGATTCCTGACTTTATGCATTTATCTTTTGTCTTGTTCTGATGTTATTCATGCAGGTTTTTGCTCAAAGAAGTAAATTTACCAAATCTTTGATATTTTTGTTATTTTTTCCTCAAATTGTTTGAATCATTAGGTGATAATTAGCACTGTTGTATTTGGCAGAAAAAGGGGGAGTAGAAAACTCAAAGTGAGACGACCAACTGTATAAACACAATGTTTTTTGAATGTTTTTCCGCATGAGTGAGGAACAGATCCATGTAATTAAACAGTCTGTACATAAAGAAACATCTGAGGAAGTACCGAAAGAAGAAATGGGAGCTTGTTTTAAGCAAATCATTTCTTAATTTTGATGAAAAGGTGCTAATTCCACTGGGGAATTATTTTGATTGTAACATGTTGAGTCAGATTCCAGGGGCACTGCGCCGTTACCTAGCAACCCCAGCCGTTGCCTAGCAACCCCAGCCTAGCCCAGCCATTACCTAGCAACCCAAGTGGAGCTCCAGCACGTTTGGTCAGCTGCTATTTTTCACTGAATGTGTTGGAAGAGACACTTGCTTTGTTGTCTTATTATTCAGAAACCAAAAATACAAACTTTTATCCCATGTTTGGTTTCCAGTGCAATTGTCTGAAACGCGAGCTAACATCCAAGTAGCTTTTTAGCAAAAAATAAGACCTTGTTTTAAGTCAACAATTCATAACAGATATTTAGATATTGACTTAAAAGAAGCTCCTATATCTTGCTGAAAAGTTACTTGTTAGCTTTCAAGAGTATTAGGATATTAGCACTAGAAACTAGACCAAAAATACTTGGTAAAACTTTGTTTTTGCAGTGTAAAGGCGTGAGACAGGAAGTTAAAGCTTCACTCGAAACCTTCAAAACAAAACTGACTGAACCAACTTATTCACAAGCTTGATATATCACACTTAAATGAAAATAAATGACGACAACTGACATTTATAAAATAGTAAGTAATAAGGAAAGACTATGACTAACTGGAAATGTCAAGCTTTTATAAAACTGACTGAAACAAAATGAGATTATAGATACAATAACATTCGTTTTGTGTTCATTAATTTATTTATTAGCTTTTTATGAAATTATTTCCCCCCCACATTAGCTAATTAAGCTAATCCGCAGCCAACCAACAGCCAACAATCAAGAGCTGTTGGTTATTAAACAATAATTGAATCAATTTTTTGAAAATTGCATCTTCTGTTGACTATTCATTACCCAATCAATCAATGGATAATCACAATACTTTGACCTTTTTGAATTCTGCACCTAAAAATTAACCAAAGTAACAGATAAAAATCATATTTAACTAATAAAAACTAGCAAATCCACTAATTAAGCTAATTAAAACTAACAGACTTAGACAATCAAAAGTCCCGATGAAATAAAAATAAACATTTCTAACTGTGCTTATTCATCAGGTCAAGTTAAGATCTGAAAAACAAAACAAACTCAATGGATATTTTTCATAACCCAGAGCAGAAAAACAGCCTCTTCCTTAAATATTTAATCAGATAAAGCACTGATGAAACGCATATTTTTATTTTGTTCATTTGGTGAAAACAGTAGCAGCTCTTCAGCCTTTCCATAACCTTTAAAACTGCAAACAGCTCATCCTGTATGTTTGTGCTTTAAATTCAAGGTGTGAGTAAACCAGTTTCTGCTTTTGAATGATCTGAAAGAGGCGTTTAAAAAGAACCGGGTTGTTGCCATGACAACGTGGTTCTAGTTTACAGCAAGTCAAACAAAGGAGAGAAATATGGCAACTTTATAAAACCCTAAATTCACGAACCTTGTTTTTTTTTTTTTTAAGTTTTGGTTTTACTAAGATTATGTTCTGAACTGTTTTGGTTCTGATCGTTTCTGAACCGACCCAAAGCGACCCACTGACATCAACTACATGACAAGGACGTTTACAGGACGTGCTATTTAGCGAAACAAGCTAAATATTTAGCTTGTTGTTTGCTTCATATTAAGCTAAATATTTAGTTTTGAAAATGAAATGCTTAGCTTGGATAATAAATATTTATTTAATTAATTTGATCCTAAATATTTAGCTACTTAGCTAATATTTAGCTAAATACTTGACCATAAGCTAAACTTTTGCATTGCTTGCTAAATTCGCTACAAGCCTGTAATTGAATATTGAGTTATTTATTTATAATATTTAGTTTGGACAATAAGTATTTATTTTGGAACTAAATGTTTAGTTTGGAAACTACATATTAGCTCCAAATTAAATATTTAATTGGGAACTATTTATCTTCTTAATTAAATATTTAGCTTCCAAACTAAAGATTCAATTTCCAAACTAAACATTTAATTTTAGAACTAAATATTTAGTTTAGAAACTAAATTTCAGACCTAAATCTGGTTAAGTTAGTTTTGAGGTCAGATAATTATAAATCTAAGAATAACAGTGGAAAAATAACATCCACATTTTTTCTTTGACAGGTTAAACAAACCAAATTATTGTTGTTAATTTTTACTGTGTAACTTTTACAATAATGATAATCAGAATCAGCCGCTGGAGTGACGAGGGCAACTAAACGACGAGTCAAAATAAAAAATAATTATTTTTTTCAGCGTCTCTCTCAGACGCTGAAGAAACGAAGCAGAAACATCCAAAATCTCCAGAATTTTCTCCAACACGGGTCGTTCAGAGACCCGTTTTGGACGCTACAGTAGCCCTCCCTCAGAAACGGCGCCTGCGTAAATCTCTGATCTTCCTGTCTTGGAAATAATTAGGCAGGAGAATGAAAGAGCAAGGAGGTGGTAAACTGCTCCAGGCAAACCTGAAGGGAGACTCCACAGAGCATCTGCTTCTCTGGGCTACGTGCCTGGCTTAGCGAAAGCCTGCAGACGGATAAACAAAGACACTTTAGGCAGTTTCCTGGGTTTGTGACGCCTTACAGGTGTTGACGGTTTTAATAAAGTAGAAAATGGAGGTGAAACATTTGCAGAGGTTTAATCAAAAGGTTGCATGTCTCAATAAGCTGCTTTACCTGTTTTACTGCCTTGAAAAAGTTTAAAACCATTTAAGCTTTTGTGCATTTTGTCAAATGTGACAGCAAAACTTTGATGGGAAAACGGAGTGTGTTCAGTCAGAGGCTTCTTCAGATTCGCTGTAATACAGACTGCTACGGGGAAACTTTCTACAATAACTCTGAAGAATCTGACTTCGTTTGACTTACAACATTTAATTTCCCTTTAGGATCAGTGAAGTATTTCTGAATTATATTATGAATTTGTAATGGAGTGTATTTGGAAAATCGAAGTAAATACACTGCAAAAACACAAACTCTTCTTAGTTGAGTTTATAGTCTAAATATATCAGTCAACTTGAAATAAGACAAAAACTAAGTTACAAGTAACTTTTCAGCAACATGTAGGAACTTGTTTTATGTCGATACTTCCTTAAAATCAATCAATCAATAACTGTTTGCCATTTATTGACCAATGATGAACTAAAAACACCAAAGCAGGTTTATAAAAATGGAGGACATTTTGACAGCAATATATAGAAAACAAGACATTTTTTCTATGTTACAAGAGGAACATAGTATGTTTTTAATCAATATTCAATAATTATTGACTTAAACAAGCTGCTGTGTCTTGCTGAGTAATTTAGTTACAAGTGAACTAAGATATTTGCACTTGAAACTAGACAATAATATTTAGTAACATTTTAAGATATTTAAAATATGATTTTCAAACATTCATATACAACTAGCACAATTTCAAACTGAATATTTAATTAGCAAGCTAAATGTTTACAAACTAAACGTTTTGCTTAAAAACTAAATATCTAAACTAAATGTTTAGCTCTCATTTATATATAAACACCAGTTTCAAGCTAAATATTTAATTGGCAAGCTTAACATTTTGTTTATAATCTAAATATTTAGATGCAAACTAAATATTTAGCTATCAAGTCATATATTTCTCTTGGAAACTAAATATCTGGTTACCAAACTATTTTTTTAGTTTACAAACTTACAAGCTGTTTTCAATTTAAAGACTAGATAAACTAAACTAAACATAAATGCCACAAACTAAATATTTAGTTAACAAGCTTCACGTTCTAAATATTTAGATGCAAACTAAATATTTTGTTACCACATTAAATATTTATTTTACACGTTGAAAGCTAGATGTTTAGCTCTCATTCACACCCACAGTTTTAAACTAAACACTTATTTAGTCTGCAGCAGGTTGGAGGAACTTTTTTTTAGTTTTTTTCTTGCTCGTGATGAGCTTGTTCAGCTGTGACCATCATCTTCCCCGTCAGTAGCAGCTGATTGAGGGCTGTGAGGAACACTTGGCGCCTCATCACCAATAAAATCCTAATGACAGCAGATAATAAATAACTGAATAATTGAATAAATGAGCGCAGATTTGCTGCAAGTGAAACTAACCGTCAGCTGTTTCTGCTGCAGTGACTTAGAAGCAGTTAGGCTGAATTTACTCCCCATCCTGCCGTCACCGTAGCGCACCGCTTGCGTCTCTGCAGGCGCTCTGTCACTATGCAACACATGGACAGCGGAAGAGCCGAACCGCGTCCAAACAATCACTATGTGACACAGCAACTACACTCAGTCATGTCCGGATCACAGCCTTACCGCTTAGGAGCTTTTCGCCTCATTTTCGGAAAGATAAGATCACAAAAATCATGTGTCTGTGGATTCCTCCTCGGAGCTTATTGCATTTAGAAAAAAAAGAAAAGACTCCTCCAATTCTGACTGGAGACTCGGCGGAGAGGAGAAAACGGAGAGAGGGGCAGAGCCGCGAAGTGAATGGAGGAGGAGGAGCTGTGGGAGTGATGGAGGGAGGAGGGTGGAGGTAAAAGTGGAAGTGGCTTACCTCTTGTCGTGCCGCATCTCTCCATCAGATTCCTGGGAGGAGGAGAAGAAAACGGGATGAAGTGATTGCGTGCATTTATCAGGCAGATTTATCTGCTGCTGCACCTCTTATCTGCTGTTTAAAGGGTCTCTGCGCCTCCGCAAACAAATATATCCATTATTTTACTCTGTGGATGAAGAGGGAGGGGAACAGGAGATATGTTTATGCTGTACTGCGGAGGCAGAGAGAAAGCTGATCGATTAGGGTTCATTTACTTATCAGAAACACAGAAAAACAAAAAGAATTAAAGCAAAATGAGTAAAAAGATAAATAAATGTGGATTCCAAGTGTGGTTTGAATTAGAATTAGGCCTTTGTGTTTATTTCTGACACCTTTATAGCTAATAAATGAACAGAAATGTTATCAATTAATGTATGAAGGTTTTATAATTCATTATTAATAACTGGGGATTTGGGCCGATATTGATATCCGATTTTAATGTTACTGTTGTTGCTGATTGCTGGTATTTATTTATGCTGTACTGCAGAGGCAGAGAGAAAGCACGCAAAGCTGATCGATTAGGGTTTATTATCGGAAACGCAGAAAAACAATAAAGGAAAATAAGTGAAAAGGTAAATAAATTTGGATTCCAGGTGTCCTGGACATGACATGAATGATCCAAAATTAGATTTAGGTCTTTATTTCTCACCACCCTATAGATAATAGTCAAAGAAATGTCATTAATTAATCTACGAATGCTTTATAAATAATTAATAACTGCGGATGCACCGATCTGAAAATTTGGGCCGATATCCGATTTTAATATTGCTCTTATAGCTGATTACCAATATTTACCAATATTTTATATATTTCACCACTTTTGTTGTATAACAGAAGGTAACAAGATAAAATAATTCAGTTATTCACATCAGCCCAGTTTTATTTACCAAACCGATACTTTAAGATATGACGAGTATCGGCCGATCCCGATGTTAGTGCCGATATACCGTCCATCCCCATTAGTAACTGTTTACTAAGCATTAAATAAAGGGCAGAAGGAGATTACGTACTAAAAGACATTAGCATATAATCTATGCTAAATTAAAATATGCTAAATTAGCATCGATATTATTGTGACTTATAGCCACAATATGCATTTGGAAATGCTAAATGTTTATCATGACGGCAGATTTGGTTCAAGAAACTGATAGATTTTGTGTCCTGTCACCCTTAATTGATGCATGATAAACAGTTATTGATTATTTATAAAGTATTTGTAAATTAATCACATATTTATTAGCCACCTATTGTAAAGTTGCATCCTGATTCAAAGTGGCGCCTGCATGAATGCAGCATCAAGCAGCAAGTCGTGTTTGTGGCCATGCATTATGCATGAAACGAAGGTTTACAGACTCATATCGGCTAAAATATTTGGCATTTCTGGTGCAGAACCAACATATGAATGATAAAACACGTTTCTGTGTGTGTTTTTGGAGAATGCTGCAGCTGTTTGTGTGCAGGCACGACTCCAGCCAGCCCCTGGGGTTTAATGTGGAGGAATCGGTACGGTGTATTAATAAATGTCACAGGTACGCAGCGGGAACATGGGAGCGGCGAGAGGGTTTGTGAGCGCGTGTAGCCGGGCTGCGGTGTGGGCGTTACAAACATAGTGAATGATACAGCAGGATGACTCATACAGCCACTGAATGAGACAGCAGAGAAATCCCCCCTCCATCCATCCCTCCATCCCTCCATCCCTCCATCCAGCCTCCCGCTCTGCAGAGGGCAGCCTGGGAAAATGGAGCCAACAAACTGGGAACAAAAGACGCAAACATCACCTCTGGATGTTTGATTTGCTTTTAACAAGAGGAGTCCAAAGGTTCGCAATGTGGGCCAAAATATTTGACTGGACAAAAAAAATCAGCCGTAGATGAATCTAATGAAGAAGCCTGATATTTATTTCAGATCCAAAATCTGAAAGGGATTTTTACGACATTGTATTAGGATATGTGTAGGTAGGGAAAAAGGAGTACATTTCTAGAAAAAATTCTGAAATTTCGTAATCAATTTCAGGAATTTTCTACTTTCTGAATTTTATTTTTAGAACATTTCTGATGTTATTCCAGAAAAAAAAAATTTTCTATCAATTTTTTGTTTTTTTCTTGAGAATTTCAGAGAATTTTATAGTTTTGTTGTTTTTAAGAAAATTTCTGACAGTCTAAAAATTTTATTTTTTTTCTACCAAATTTCCTTGTTTTTTACAGAAATTTGTTTTTTCAATTACTCTCAAAACTTGTGAATTTTTTGGCAGAAATTGACTTTTTACTACCCTAATTGACATGTTTGCTGTATTAAAAGAGAAATTGGTTTAGTTTCTTTTGGGTTCAGTTGAATACATTTGTTTTCAGTAATATGTTTTGGGTCATTTTGTTTCAAAATGGCTGCTTTATTTAGACAAGTTTAAAGAATAAAAGCTGATTTTCATGAAAAGTTTGCTTTTCAGTAAAAGTCTGTTGGTTATAAATACTTTGTGTTTTACTTTACATTTAACAATTTAAACACTGATTACAAAGTAAAAGTCTCATCTGCATCAACGGGCAAAATTTGTATAATTTTTGAACTGCAGTTGGGGGGCCGCACAAAATCAGTCCAAGGGCCATAAATGGCCCCTGGGCCGCACTTTGGACACCAAAGCTTATAAAGCTTTATTAGATATTATTCCACCATTTGGGGTCTGACTTATGAGGACCCAAAAATTGTAAGAGCAGCACTACTTCAACATATTTTCATATTTTAACTCAAGTAAAAGTAAAAAGTAGCTGTCCAAGTAATTTTATTTTGAAGTATTGCTGCTCTAGAGTAAAATTTCTGGGTTTTCTGTCCACTGAATGAAAAACAAACATGTTGTAACCAGAAACTCACCAGACACTCGGCTGCAGTTTCTGTTAAAGTTTCATAAGTTTTATATTGAAAGAAACTGATTTGGAAACATTTTATTAATATTGTCCTTAAAATACCAAAATTTCCACTTAACTTTATATTTTGCTCTGAAATGCAAAATGATTGATAATTTGATCAGTTATTCAGTACTTGATTAAACTTTTCTCCAAAAACTTTTTCACTCTTGAGTAACTTCTTGGATACTTTTTGTTGAGTAAAAATATGTTGAATTAATCTTTATGTTTTTATGGTGTAAAGCATTTTGAATTGCCTTTTTGCCAATGTGTGCTGATTGAATTTGACAAAAAACGTGTGAACATCAGACCGAAGTCTCCGACGAACCGATCGATCGGTTGTCCGGCTGTACTCACAGAGATCTTCACAGGCCGGGGCAGAGACGCCGACCTGTAGGAGACTCTAGGAAATCCTTCTGGCCAGCTGAAAACTGGACATGGCTGACACGGACGCTGCTCATAACTTGGAAATCCTGCTTTCTTGTCCTTTTCTCTCCCTCTTTCTGGTTTTTCTTTCTCTCCGTCACTCTGTCTGCCTTTCTCTCCTCCTCGATTTCGCTCCCATGGGTAATCTTTTCTCTTCTCTCGTTCCTTCCTGTCTTTCTCTGATCCCAAGCCTCCGTTTCTCTCCCATGGAATCCGGTTTCCTCTCTCCTTTCCTTTCTCCAAACTGCTCAGGCTCTTTTCTCTCCCCAGGGTGCCATTAGCGACAAGCTCATCCAGCCGCCTCACTCTGTCAATGTCCGTCTCCAGATAAAACCTCCCGGTGGTCGGCTGCGTCTGGATCTTTGTACATATCTTCACATGATGCTCTGGTTTGGAGAGACTTTCACTCTTTAATTTCCTTAGCACTTCCTCAGGCTCCAAGACTTTGCAGCTAGGAAGCGTCTTGCTCCACTGGTGGATGGAGTTTTTCAGGTCTTTGGAGTCGTATTCCCTGATGGTTTGAAGGTTACAGCTGGTAGGGCGGTACCACAAGTTTGTGGCCGATGTAGAGAGTGGCGGAGGATTCATTGGGTCGGGGTAAAGGGGCAGCCGAGCCACTGCTGGCGTTGGCAGAGGTTTGTCATGATGGAGAGGCGTGGGCGGTTGTTGTGGAGACTCACCGTTAGTTTTCAGCACCCTGCAGGTCACTTCGTTCAGAAACTGGGAGAACTTGCGTCTGTCCGCTGCCTTCTCGTCTTGCTGAGGTGGCAAAACTGTAGAGGCGTTCTTACTTGGGCATGAAGAGGTGTCTTTTTGCTGCACAGCCCTTGCCGGAGTGGATTCTGGTTTGTTTTCGGCTCTACGTGAAAAAACAATGTTCTGGTAAATTATTTCGTCCTCAGATTTGGTGCCAGAGGACGTCTGGTCAGCAGGGCAACTTTTACCATCCGATTCCCTCGAAACTGGGCTGCTTTCTTGACTGATGGGCGTCCGTAAGAGGCAGGTGGCCCCGGAGCTCCAGCTGTTGGTATCCCAGCTGCCATCTTCGTCACTTGAACTACCATTGCAACTCTGGAGACTTGCCGTCCACTCATTGGGCCTGGAGTTCTCCAGACTGCCCAGCGACCGCCTCTTCAGCTGAGAAATCGATCTCCTAAGGTTGGGTAGCGAGCCTTGGAGGCTTGGCAAAGATCCTTGAAGACTTGTCAAAGAACTTTGCAGACACGTAACGGATCCTTGAAGGCTGGGGAAGGAGCCTTTTGAACTTGGACTGGTGGCGCTACGAAGACTGGAAAGGGAGCCCTTTAGGACCGGGGAGGACTGGCGGCGCAGTGGACACTCGTCCTCCTGGTCGCTGTAGGCTCCAGAGAAGACTGGACAAGACGCAGTTGAAGAGCACGATCCCCGGTCTTGTCGAGTCAAACCGGTTCTGGATCTCGGTTGTCGCCTCAAGGTGGCCATGTTTATCACCTTCCTTCTCTTACTTTGAAAAACCTTTTGTGATCCTTTCTGCACAGACTCGAGCCTGAGACCATCGTCTGAAATAGACACGAGCAACTTAACCATGCCAGACCCCGTCCAATGGTTTCCTGTCCTCTGGCTTTGCCCAGTTTTAATTGTCCGCCCCAGTTGCCCTGGCGTCCGACGGTGCGCCCAAGCTGTTGCAGGTTGACACACTTTTGCTGCCACAACACGGCGCACAATGAAATCACAAAGAGGTCAGCATCTGATAGTCAAACAACTCATTGCCTCTCTCATTCAGTTCTTCTTTCTGAAAATAGCTTTATAGATTAGCAGCTGTTCACCGTCTGTAATGAATCTGTGTATTGACATGGGCGGTGTGGAAGTACAGCACAGTATTCAGGTCAGGAACATTGACGAAAGCAAACCACGTGAAATCTGGTTTGTTTGCAGAAGGGAATCAAAGTAGCCAAGCATTGATTGGTCCCACATGGTCGTTTTTATTGTCGGTCGTTCTGCCAGTAACGCTTTGGAACAATGAGGTTTAACGAGCTCATCACAAAGCAGAAAATGTACATTTGAAGAGAAACCTTCTGATGAGTGATGCGGTTGACAAGCAGCATCTGTGCCCTGTTGATTGGATGCAAGGGAGAACCTGAACCAGATGTTTGTGTGTCCAGACGCCAGCTGTGATCAGGAGCATCACATCTGAAGCTCACAGGGTAATGAAAGTTACTGGGGACGTAAAAATACAACTAATTACGCACAAGATCAAATAACTTTTCATTTGTTTATTCATATGCAACAATGTCTCGTACAATTTTAAGGCAAACTGTAGAATATGCACAGAAAAAGTGAAACAGTTCAAGGCTAAATATATTATTGTAAAGCTTCTCAAACAGCTCAGTGGTGCCTCAATACAATGTTAGTTTGTTTTAGCTTTTTTTTTTTTAATGCTACACAATTAGCAGCAATAACAATTGTTTTGATAGAAGAAAAATAAATGAGCACATTTATAAAAGTCACAGTTTCAAGCTAAATAATTAAATATTTAGCTTCAAACTTAATATTTACTGATCAATCCTGGAAAATTAATATTTAGTTTAGATCTAGATATTTAGTTTACAAATGATGGTTTCATGAATTAAGAGGGAAACAACTGAACCAACCTGACTAAATGTGAATGTGAGCCACTAATCCACATATTTATTTTATATTTCTGTATTTTATTTATTCATTTATTCTTTTTGCTTCATTGATTGGACTCAAAACTTTATTTCTCGGGTCTGAGCTAAAGCAGAGTGTTCAGCCAGGCCTCTTCTGTCAGGTATCGCTGAATAAACCTGGTCCTTTCTCATGAATAAAACCCTAAAAGGTGCAATCAGACGGCGGAGAAGATGGAGGCTGAGATTGGAGAGGACGAAATGAACCCTTGGAGAAAGTGCTGCTGCTCAGCGAACTGCCTCTGAGGAGTAGTTGTTTCGCACTAATCATATTTTAAATTCAACCAGTGGAACCGTTAATTACAGCGCGCCGTAGAGCCGAGGGCGACTCGTCCATTAACCACATGCAGGACGGTTACTCTGTGATGAATCTGGTCTTTAGCTCCAATCCTCACAGCGATTACACGAGACACAACTTCAGCTACAGTTTGTTCAAGGCGGCTTTACTTCAAAAGACAAGAATAAATCTCACCGTTTCCCCAAATATGTGTTTTTAAATCAGGAGGGTAGAGTGAGCAAAACATTTACTCAAGTATAAAGTTTGTATAAAGTATCCAACCAAGAAATTACTCAAGTAGAAAGTCTATTCAAGTAACTGATCAGATTAATCAATCAGTTATCAGACGGACCAAAATCTAAGTGGAAGTTTTTGTATTTTATGGATGGAAATGACAATAATTTATATAAGTTATGAAAAATAACAAAGAAAATTTTTCCAAATCATTTTCTTTCTATAAAAAACTTTATTTATGGAAAGAAAAAAGTATGTTTTAGCAGAGGGTTAGGGGGCGACAGGAGGGTGATTGACAGCAGTAAGACCCGCCTCCTGGCTCTGATTGGTTGTTTCTAAATTTCACTGGAAGAAAAGAAACAGAAGCTAGTTCTTATTTTCACTAATTATCTGCCTCATATTGAACTGTCACGAAAGCTTAAACAAAAATCTAAAATATATATATAATTCATACTGACAATAACAAATTCCTTCAGTACAACTAATACATCTATTTTTATTTAATTTTATTTTTTACAGTGGCTCCTCTCATTTTGTGTAGCACCCTGACCAGAAAGCTATAAATAAAAAGATGCATATATTAAAAGATTCTTTTTTAAATATTTGTTATATTGATTTGGAAATCTGAATCAAATCAAATAAATTTATCTTTGAATACTGAATATATATTTATTTTTTTTTAAACCAGATTGTCTACAGCTTTCAAAGAACAGCAGAAAACAAATCTGATGTCTCATTTGTTCCTAGATAAAAATTTCAAAACGCTCACACTGAAATGTTGCTTAAG
This sequence comes from Poecilia reticulata, assembly GCF_904066995.2. NCBI lineage: Eukaryota > Metazoa > Chordata > Actinopteri > Cyprinodontiformes > Poeciliidae > Poecilia > Poecilia reticulata. Next base: position 24,454,883 of record NC_088851.1, read on the forward strand.
ATTTGATTTAAAAAAAATTACATATAAAAACATTTAAACTCATCTGAAAATAACATGAATTTCTCTAACGGATTTTTTAAAAAAAGCTACAAAGACAACAATAGACTCTTTCATTTAACTTTCTCTTATGAAAATCCAGAATAAAGAGCCATAAAAACAACAACAACAACAACAAACTCCCCGTTTCCACTGTTGTCAACACTGACGTTGCCATGGAAACAGCGGCTTGCGATTTGGATCAGTTCTTCCTTCTTATCTGTGCGCTTGAGCAATCAGTATCATGTTTTTGTTTTTTCTTTTTCAAATGTCAAAGCGATACAAAGCAGACACGGACAGGAAATGTCAGATCCAGTATCTGGCTGAGAGACGGAACCTGATGGCCCAACTGAGCCGCTTTTCTCACTTCAGCGGCAAGAAAAGAAAAATTATATTTTATTTAAGAGGGGAAAGGGCTTTAAAGCAGCTCAAATTGAAATGAGTGGTTCTGCTTTGTGACAGCTTTGTATATATCAGCGCGACGTCACTGAAACGTCGCAGGTCTTCTCTGGTTTTTCAAAGCGATTACGTGTTTATGTATGTTTGTGTAACAGCGCCCTCATGTGGCAAACCGGGAAACGACACCTTTTTATTGTTTCCTGGTCATTTCGTCGTCAAACGCCTCTGAATGACAAACTGTGACATAATTTGATTAGATCTTACATAACTCTGTATGGTTTTATGTTTTTCAAAGCATTTTCATTCAGACGTTTGAATAATTTGGGCATTAAAATCTCAAACGTGCGATGGAATGAGAGATATGTTTTTTCCAAACTGAGTTTATGACAAATAGTTTCATAGTTTCCCCTCTTATTCTAATGATAATTAGAAACTACTGCTGTCTTTTAGTTTTTATGTGAATAATAACATTACTAATGTAGGAAATCTATGCATCAAGAAAAAAAGGGAGTAAATTTGCCCCAAAAATAGGAGAAATCTTAAGATTAATCTTTGAAATTTTCTAGGAAATAGTCATTTCTGAGCTCCAAAAGTAAAAAAAAAATGTGAGGAAAAACTCAGAAATTTTGAGATTAATCTCAGAAATTTTCTAGAAAAACAAAGAATTTTTGAGCTCCTGCACTGTAAAATTTTCGAGAAAAAAATAACATTTTCAGATTCTTCTCAGAAATTGTCCAAGGAAATTTTAACATTTCTGAGTTTGAACGGTTCAAAAACTTATGAGGAAAAAATTGAAGAAAATCTGATGTTGATCTTAATTTTTTTTTTAGAAAAACCTGGCCATGTTTTAGTTCAAAAGTTGAAAATTTTATACTTTTGAAACTCAGAAAAATGACAAAATTTGAACATTTTCAACTTTTGAAAATTAAACTGAAAATTTCTGACTTTTTTTCCTTCAAATTTTAGATTTTTCAATGTCAGAAATTTCCTTGTTTTTTCTAGAAAATGACAGAAATAATTCTTGACTCTTTTAAATGTACTCTTTTTTCATTGCACCATTGCACCTTGTATGGATTTCAAGAATTTCATATGTTGCTGTTTTTTCAATAAATTTATGCTTTACATTTCAAACATTATGTTTTTTTCTAAAGCGTAAATTAATAATTGGTCTAAACTGACATTTTCTTTTTGGTTTAAAATTTTTTGGGGAAAAAGCTTTAAAATATGAGAAATTTAAAAAAACCTGAATATATTTTTGAAAGATTCTTACGTTTTATTCCATTTTTATTCATGTAACATCTCTTTTTTGGGGAGTTTATTTCTTTCAGATGCTAATTGAATAAATATTCTGATTATTGTTATTGTTTTTCCAGCATAATGTCCCTGCTTTGCATCCTAAGCAGCATTAATTAGGAGCTCAAAGCAGCAGGTTTAGTGATTGTTTGTGCCAACAACATAAACTGAAGGAAAGGGAGACGGAGATGAGACGAGCCCAGTGGTTCCTGCAGAGCCCTGCAGGGAAACGAGGTTGAAATGGGAATAGAGCTGTCCTGAGCGTTTAGCGCTGTCGGTAATGATCAGTTTATATGCCTGGACAGGATTCATGAATATCGCAGAGTTAATAACACGCCGCATTTCCACAGAAGACAAACAGGAAAGGAAAACGCTGCCATGAGATTCTCAGGAGAATTCAGAAATAATTCTTCAAAGCTCTCATATATTTCCACTGCATGTCTAAAAATATTAATCAGAAATGCCTCAAATTTCTATGATTTTATCTGTAGTTTAACTTCACATTTCATGCTATTATCACAAACTAAAAGGTTTCATAGAAAAGTGATTTATTTTCTTTCCTAAAAGTTCAAAACTATTTTCCAAAGCTGAGACTCTTTTTAGCTTTAAGATGAGAAAAGTGACTTTATTGCTGCAACAAATTAAATGTTTGTTTCTTTTATCACACGCTGGTCAAAGACAAAACCAGATTTTTATGCAGAATCTGAGCATCTGGAGAAACTAGAAACAAAAATACTGAGCTGTGTTTATTCCCGATTAAATTAAAAATATATTATTTCTCTTAAGTTTCTCAATGACTTTAAGGAATCATGCAACTTAAAAACTTTAATATTATTTGCATTAATGTGTCAACAACTGTAAATCATGATTAGAATGAGTTGAATAACAAAAAATAAGAAAATACAGGAATAATTCAGCACAATAAGTGCAAATTTATTATTATTGTTTATTTACTCCGTTTTGGGATCAATAAATTATTTTTAAATTTAAATATGAGGAACTGAAACTATAAATGAAACGATTAATCGGATTAACCACGATTAATCATGATTAATCTAAATTATTTATATAAATTGATTCGTAACGTATACTTCTTTTATCTGCAGATGCTTCCTTTGCTACAGATGACCAAACATTCACATTGTTGCATTTTAGGTTAAAGAAATTTACATTTTCTTATTTTAAAAAAAGACTTGAACTATTCATTTGCATTTTCTTGTAAATTTCTAATTTTGTACACAATAAGCTTAAGTGAGGAAATGAAAAATGTGCAGAATGTGCCAGTTTTTTAATCCGATTCTCAGAATAATCCATTACTAAAATAACCTTTTGTTGCATCGTTAATAAGCAGTTTCTGTTACAAACGAAGGAACTCGACGTTGCCTGTCCAATAATTAATTACTGATTCTTTATTTAGACTTTTGGTCAGAGAGCCACTGTAGTTATATAACTCTAAATCACAGCAAAAATTGTGCAAAGTAGTCAGAATAATTGAAAATGACGTTAAAAAGGATCAAATGTGAGTCTTTCAGATGAAGAATTTACCGTAAATTACCTCCATTTCTAATCTGAAATGCTAATTTCCTTCAGCGTGCTCTGTGCTTTTTGCAGCAAAGATTCAATTTGTGCATCAATGAAGCTAAAAAGTCTAAAACAGGCTTGAATTATAAATTATCTGCCAGCGGTCGAGTGAAGGGAAAGAAGAAAAGCAGCGTTCTGGGACAGACGGGAATATTTTAATAGATCGAGGGAAAAGAGAGAAAGTATTCTGGTAAGACACATTTATTTAAAAATGTGCAAAGACACAAAATCTAACTCGGTTTTTTTGGTTTAGTTTCCCCTGTAAATATCTTGATGCACTTGAAATAAGACAAAACTAACTTATGTGTAGCTTTTAAGCAAATATATAGAAGCTTGTTTTAGTAAATAATTCCTTCATATTGATGAAAAGTTCTGGTTTCACTGGCAGATTATTTAACTTCTAACAAGGAAAAATGTCAAGTGAAATAATCTGCCACCTTTGGATCAATACTAAATTAGGCATTTGCACTAGAAACTGAACTCAGATTACTTGGTAATATTTTGTGTTTTTGCAGTGCAGTAAATCACTAAGATAATCCAAAAAATGCATAAATCTAGAAGCTGAATCTGTTATTGTTTCCCCTCTAACAAAACATTGATATTTGTTGAATTTGTCGAGACACAGAGGCGTCTGCATGCAGAGGCAGACCTACAAGAAGGTCTGCCTCTGCATGCAGGTTGGAGGTGAGACCTTCCTGCAGGTCTGCGTGCTGCTCAGGTGTGTCTTTATGGAGTCACACCTCCAACCTGCAGACCTTCCTGCAGGTCTGCGTGCTGCTCAGGTGTGTCTTTATGGAGTCACACCTCCAACCTGCAGACCTTCCTGCAGGTCTGCGTGCTGCTCAGGTGTGTCTTTATGGAGTCACACCTCCAACCTGCCGACCTTCCTGCAGGTCTGCGTGCTGCTCAGGTGTGTCTTTATGGAGTCACACCTCCAACCTGCAGACCTTCCTGCAGGTCTGTCTGCTGCTCAGGTGTGTCTTTATGGAGTCACACCTCCAACCTGCAGACCTTCCTGCAGGTCTGTCTGCTGCTCAGGTGTGTCTTTATGGAGTCACACCTCCAACCTGCAGACCTTCCTGCAGGTTTGTCTGCTGCTCAGGTGTGTCTTTATGGAGTCACACCTCCAACCTGCAGACCTTCCTGCAGGTCTGCGTGCTGCTCAGGTGTGTCTTTATGGAGTCACACCTTCAACCTGCAGACCTTCCTGCAGGTCTGTCTGCTGCTCAGGTGTCTCTTTATGGAGTCACGCCTCCAACCTGCAGACCTTCCTGCAGGCCTGTCTGCTGCTCAGGTGTGTCTTTATGGAGTCACACCTCCAATCTGTATCTGCACAGTAAAGTCAATATTCATCGTGGCAAAGGATCAGACTGGCGCTCCTTGTTTCTCGCTGACGAACCAACAAACGTGGCAAAAACAAACGTTTAAATGATCATTTTTTATAAATATATCGCAGCGCTGAGTGGGAGCTGTGATTTGATGAAGTAGAAAAACGAACCAAGCTGTAAGAATATTATCTTTAGTTAAAGTCAAACAATTAACATGCTGCAGCTTTTTCCCCTACAAGCCGTCAAACCCACGACTGTTCATGTAAAAAGGTTTTATTTTAACAATGTTACAGACGTCAAATTCATCAAAATTTGTTTGGTGTTACCATGGCAACCAGCAACCTACAGCTCCTCCCCCTTTTTTCTGTCGCCGTCGGTAACAGTGTATCGGCACCAGCTCGGTATTTTCTTTACAAGTTTTATATTTTAACATATATTTTAGACAAATTTAATCGTATACAGTGTTTCATGAGTAACTTTGCTATTTTTTTGTTTGCGCTTTTACCTGTTATTATTATTATTATTGTGCATTTTAGCTATGTTTAATTTTACAACTGCTCATTGTGAGTTATTGGTCTTATTTATTGTATTTTATTTAATGTAGAGCTGCTGCCCCCATACGTTAACTTTGCTTCCTCTTTTGTTGGAATAAATTCAGTGAACCTGCTGGACCTGAGGCGAACAAAGACGGGTTTAAAACGAGGGACAAACTCAAAGATGAGCTCTAAAACGAGCTGGATGTGCACACAGAGGGATTCGGATTGAGGGATTTATGGTTTTCTGATGTATGTGGGCCCAAACGTAGCCGGGGTTTCCTGCTCTCCGTAACCATGGCCACGCAGAGCCGATCTGTGCATATAGAGAGAGTACATGACTGGGTTTTGGTCACACAGGGACCAATTATCTGTTCCAGAATAAGTGAAAACTGAGAGCAGCATGGAGGAATACAGCTATAGTGAAACCCATAAGCAGTAATTGTGCAGATTAGGAGAGCATGCCTGGAATGGCAATGCAGAGAGGAACGCAGCGAGGTTAGTAATTTCACAGAGAGAGAAGGTCTTAATCCCACTTCATAATTAAAATATGAGGGATTATCCCCAAAGTTTTCCTGAGGTTTAGATATTTTTATAATCCTACTCTAATTATCAGAGTTGGGTACTTGTTACTTTTACTTCTGCAATTTTATTTGAAGCATTGCTATTTTTATTTATTCATTTTTATTTCCTTTATTTAACCAGGTAAACCCGTTGAGATCTAGATCTCATTTTCAAGAGGGACCTGGGCAGAAATCTGCAATACATAATACATGTGCACAAGTGTAAAACAGTAGAAAACAATTTAAAAACAGGGACACTGTTCAGTAGCATCTCGTTGTCTGTTTTTAGGAATCGCTCGAAATAAGTCCAGTGAAATCAGTTCTGACATCTTGATTTCAGACTGGAGCTTTTCTTACTTGAGTAAAATTTTGGCTACGTTTTGCTTTTAATTCACTTAAAATAAGTTGAAATTGTTCTCTGCCCTCCTCAGGTAACAGCACAATAGAATTAAGCATTTTATCACATAAAATACAGATTTTATGTGATGAGAATATAATTATCACATTGCATAATAGACGAACTTTTTCTAAACTTTATTTTTTTTACAAATTGTACAGTATTGTATACATTATCGTATTGTGAACAAACTGCAACTTTCTGTATAAGAAACTAAAAAAAAATCCAGACAAGCAGCCTCCACTCACATAAAGACAACATGAGTTGATAAAAAATGTGAATAACCAACACTTCTACAAAGTAAGACAGTTTTGCTTAATGACAGTTATTTATGTATATATATGTTAAAAATTAAAAAAAAAATAAAATAAAAGAAACAAAAAGGGGAAAAGAAGAAACTTTCGAAAAAAAAAAAGACTAGAAAAATGTATTTAGTAATAAGTAAAAACACACAAACACTTACCAAGCATTCCCAGTTTAGTTTATAGACTAAATATCTTAGTTCCACTGGCAGATTATTTTATTTGTAACGTATTGAGTCACATTCCCAGGCGCTGGGCCGTTACCTAGCAACCCTAGTAGAGCCAGCCCGTTACCTAGCAACCCTAGTAGAGCCAGCCCGTTACCTAGCAACCCTAGTAGAGCCAGCCCGTTACCTAGCAACCCTAGTAGAGCCAACCCGTTACCTAGCAAATCTAGTAGAACCAGTCCGTTACCTAGCAACCCTAGTAGAGCCAGCCCGTTACCTAGCAACCCTAGTAGAGCCAACCCGTTACCTAGCAAATCTAGTAGAACCAGTCCGTTACCTAGCAACCCTAGTAGAGCCAGCCCGTTACCTAGCAACCCTAGTAGAGCCAGCCCGTTACCTAGCAACCCTAGTAGAGCCAACCCGTTACCTAGCAAATCTAGTAGAACCAGTCCGTTACCTAGCAACCCTAGTAGAGCCAGCCCGTTACCTAGCAACCCTAGTAGAGCCAACCCGTTACCTAGCAAATCTAGTAGAGCCAGGCCGTTACCTAGCAACCCTAGTAGAGCCAGTCCGTTACCTAGCAATCCTAGTAGAGCCAGCCCGTTACCTAGCAACCCTAGTAGAGCCAGCCCGTTACCTAGCAATCCTAGTAGAGCAAGCCCGTTACCTAGCAACCCTAGTAGAGCCAGCCCGTTACCTAGCAACCCTAGTAGAGCCAGCCCGTTACCTAGCAACCCAAGGCGTTCCAGAAAGTTTGGTTTGGTTTTTCCTTAATTGATAAAAAACGACTAGTTCCTTAACAGATTATTCAGTTATAAAATGTGAAAATGTTCTTGTTAAAGGCGAAATACTGTTTTGTCAATATTAAGGAATTATTTACTTAAAACAAGCCCCTACTTCTTGCTGAAAAGTAATTTTGTTTTGTCTTTTTTTTGTGAACTATGGTATTTTCACCAGAAACTACAAAAATACTTGGTAAGATTTTCTGTTTTTGCAAAGTTGTATGGACTACAATTTTTATAATCCACAAAATGTTACATTAAGTAGTCTAATTTTGAAATAAACATAAATAAAATTTATTTAAAATTTTTTCCCCTTCTATTGATACAATAGAATCAAAATTAATTCAAATCTTGAATCTTATCCAAAGCTACATTTAAAAAAATGGTGAATGAACTCATAGATGAGGACTATTTTTCTGTACAAGGGGGATTTAAAGCTCTTTAAATTATTTTTGTCTGAATAAAAACAAGCATTGTATTCCTTTCTCAGCCATAAACAACATTTAAATTATAAATGAACAGAAAAGCACAGGTACATCAATAAGATCGAGTTTTGTTTTCATTTTCTGAACATAGCAGAAAATTACAAACAAACAGATTTGTCAACGTTCATTAAACAAACAGCAAAACAACCAAACACAGAACAACTGAAGGTTTGTTTCTGTGTATTAATCTGAACAACATTTCACATAATTGATAAATCAGTGGAGCAAAACGGTACAACACACCACTGAGAACGTGTTGAAAATTATTTATTACCCTTATAAAAAACCTGAATTTAGACTTTACCGCAGATTTTATTCACTCAAAACAAAGTTCAGACACTAAATTATATGTTTTACATTCTAATATTTGGATAACTTTGCCTTAGTAAGTACGACTATAATCACCATGATTATGCAAAAAAAAAAAAAATCACTCATAAAAATGAAATTTTTCAACATTTCTGGCTGTTTTTGACCAGTTTTTGCAGAATCAATCAGAGTTGATTGAATTTGGTTGTTTTCCTGTTATGGACTCATCTTTGGAGCATAATTCACTCATTTTATTTTGAAATGTTTGCAGTGGCATGTGTGATAAAGAATAAATCATAAAGGGACTGATATAACCCCATAGGAGCCGCCACCAAGAATTTAAACTAAGTTTTTCATCTTCATCCAGTTTTTATTGAAGTTTTTGATGTAGCATCCATCTTCTCTCTTATTAACATGCAAGGTTGACATTAGCAGGAAAATCTTTGCATGTACTTGCATCTCATCAGCTCTGGTGTTAAATAAACGTCTGACCTGATGGTGACTTTAAAATAAATTAAAACTGGGCATGAATACATTTATTCATTTAAAACAGTTTGCAGCAAAAGAAAAGTATAAAATTATGGGTCATTATTCAGAAAGTTGGTGGAAAAACTTTGTATCTGTCATGATACGTATTATTTAGGGGGAAAAAAATTAAAAAGGATTTGCACTGAAAAAAAAGAAGAAAAAGAATCAAAACTCAACCAACCCAGAATCCTGGCAGTAGCTGCATTGCTATAAAATAAGCTGTGAAAGGCGATTGTTTGTTTTATTTATTATTATTTTTAATATGTTAGCATCAAAAAAGCATCTCCAGGACACTGTAAATACTATCTGGGCTTCCATTCACAATATAATATTACATTTTGACATTTTCAGAATAAATGTACTTAATGGAAACAAACACGCCGATTCTAAAAGAAATGTAAGTTTTTTTTGAGAAAGATTTTTTGGTGGATAAGCTGTTTTATTTGGCCACGACAAATTTGGCTTATTTTCATAAAACCACAATGAAAACACTTTTATGCCGCCAACTGCGTTTCCGTTACAAATGTTTGCAAAACTTTATCAATATTCCACTAATGTGTAAAAAAAGAACGAATAAATTTCTGATTGCGGTAATTTCTTTAAATAAGTAATGCAAATAAAATCACGAGCTTCTTTACACGATAAATCCTTAAAAACATCGACCTTCAACCACTTCCTGTCGTTTTCTTCTTCTTTTTGGTTTGTGCTACTAGCTGCGTTTCCATTAACCAGAAATTTGCGCAAATTGGAATTACAAAAATAAGTTTGCTGAATGGAAACCTACAGAACTTAAATTTTTTAATAAAACATTTTTGTGTTAGTATGAGTTGGATTTTTGTTGGCCATATCGAAATTAATTTTTTTTCTCAAAACTGCAATGGAAACACTTTTTCCACATCACAATAGTCATCTGGCCAACAACTGGATGTTACTACTGGCGAAAACGACAAAGAAGACGACAGGAAGTAGGAGGAGGAGGATTTTTTTTATGATTTGTCGCATAAACAATGTATTCATGTGTTAATTAATTGCTTTTCTTAATTCGTCGCAATTGCAAAGTTGTGTTTATTCGACACTAGTGGATTATTGACAGTTTTATTTGTGATGGAAAAGTAGCTACTGGCAACATCTGGTTGTTGGTCACATGACTTGTTTGATGCAAATAAAGTGTTTCCATTGTGGTTCTGCAAAAATAAACCAATTTGGACCAAAAAAGAAAAACACTTTATCCTATAGCACCAAAACGATTTTATCAAAAAACGTTTTGCTAAATTTCTGTGTTTTGTTTAATGTATTTATTTTCAAAATGTCAAATTGTGCAATTATATGATGAATGGAAACCCAGCTAGTATCACCACACTTCAAAACCTGATAGATGCTTTTTTTGATGCAAAATATATATATATAAAAACAAATAATCCACTTTATTTGTTTATATAACACATCATATGTTATAATAATACCATGTATATTTTAAATTAAATGATTCTATTTATCAGTTGGGTAGCTACTAGCAGCACTGACTCAACTTCATTGACTTGAGAATCTTTTTTGAAAAAGAGTATTTTTACTACTTTTACTGAGTAAAATAAAACCACAAATTTGGAATAAACTTCCAGAAAACTGTAAAACAGCTGAAACACCGAGTGCCTTTAAATCTCAACTTAAAACCCACCTGTTTAGAGTTGCTTATGGCTAAATTGCGGGTTTTGATGTCTTCGATGTTTTTATCTTTACTTTTCATCTAGTTATTAACTTCTTTTTATTTCTCTTTCACACTGTCTATGTAAAGCCCCACCGGAAAACGTCCCAGTTAAACAAATCTATATCTAGGGGTGTGAGAATCCTTGTTAAATGGCGTGTTAACTAAAACTCTGAGGTGTGAGAATCTTTGTTAAATGGCGTTTTAACTAAAACTCTGAGGTGTGAGAATCCTTGTTAAATGGCGTTTTAACTAAAACTCTGAGGCGTGAGAATTCTTGTTAAATGGCGTTTTAACTAAAACTCTGAGGTCTGAGACGTTTAACTGAAGTCCTACAAATGGTGCGGGTTTTGATGTTTTTATCTTTTTTAACCTTTTTTCTTTTTCTGTAATTAAAAAATAAAAATAAATTCTCTTTGTCTTTCTGTTTATTCAATGTCACATGCTGTTTTTATTTTAATTATGTAAAGCACTTTGAAATGCCTTGCTGCTGAAATGTGCTATACAAATAAAATTTGATTGATTGATTGATTGATTGATTGATTGATTGATTGATTGATTGATTGATTGATTGATTGATTGATTGATTGATTGATTGATTGATTGATTGAGTAAAAACCCGTTGAAGCGGTGCGGCTCTTGCTGGAGTTCCTTTGTATTTATGAAAATCTCCGTTTCATCAGCAGAGGATTAGAGACGCCTCTACGTTTCAGGCTGCGGCTCTCAGCTGGTTTGCAGCTCTGATGCTGAGGAAGCAGCGGCGTTTTCATCGGACTGCGCTGCTATCAAATGCACCTCTCTGCAGGTGGAACCTTTTCACAACCAGAGATTAGCGTAGCGAGTGCCAATCCAGGGAAAGCAACCAGACAAACTTCTTCTATTTCTAATTCTGTCCTCGAGGTGCTTCACATTTTATCTGACGACTCCCAGCTTGTCACTTTCTTCTGCGCTGGAAAAGCTTCAGCTTCGTGTTTTTCTCTGCCTGAATCTCCAACTATTCACCCGACCATCGTGTTTCATGCTCAGCTTGACAACACGGCTCTTCACATTGAGCTCTGCGATGTGAAAACTGTGCAATCATTCGGCGATAATATATTTAACAAGTACAATGAGTCCTTCACGCTTATTGTGTTTTTACACCTGAGGAGGAAAAGATGGGAAACATTGCACCTGTTTCGACAGAGGAGATCCTTTCCTCGTTCATTTTAAGGTTTTATTGTATCACGATCTATTTTTTTTACATCTTACATCATTTTCACAACATGGACTTGCTCACATTAAAGGATTGTGGAAAATGAACCTTTTATATTGACTTTTATATTTGGGCACTGCTAGCTAAAATGTTCGCTAATCCTAAAACTCATAAAACAATAATTCCTCTAAAGCTAAAACTTTATTAATATTATTTACAGTAAATATCACACTCTCCAAACATTTGCAACCTAATTTTCATTTGTAAAGGACTCTGTAAAAATCAAGTTTAGACGTTAAAGCTACTTAAATTATATCTGCCCTTTAAAGACAGTTTTACTTTCAACATAATTCACATGCTCTATATCTGTTCTGTCTCGTTGCACAGAGGAGTTTCACAGCACAGAAAGACTTTATTCTACTTTATCTGATTCGTTTTATTTGTTTAGATGCATCCATCGCAGCGTTTCCGGCCTCAGGGTTGCATGATATAAAATCTGTGTATATTATTAATGAACACTGTGGGGAACGAAGCCTTCTTAACTCGCTCCCTTTTCCTGTAATTCAAATATTATGATTCTCTAAGAAAGCTGCACATATAAAGTATTTCAGCTTCCATACAGGCTAAATCCTGCAGGGCATCTGGCCGCCTATATGTTCTCTACGTTACTCTGCTGAAACATTTATGAAGAGTAATGACAAGAATCCACATGGCTCCATTTTCAGCTCTAAAGCTGATAAAATCTCTTTCCATTGCAGGATGGTGAAAAAACACATTTTAATGGATACTGACAAGAATTATTGTGAGAACAAGTTGGACTTTAATGTGGATTTTCCTCGACATGGACCCAGTAATATTTGATTTAACGTCTTTTGCTCCTACAATTTGTGTTTGCCTGGAGTTATGATCTTGTTTATACAAACTCTGAGAGTGTTGACACAATTATCCAGCTAGAATGAACAAATGTTTGCTGTTGGCTGCAAAAAACACATTTGGTTTCTGTACAACGTGACAGGAACGTTTTACATAGTAAGCATGTTAAGCATATTAGAGCCATTGTAGATAGAAAAAAAAACATAAAAAATATTACATTTCCACCCAAAAAATCTCAGAAATTTATGACAAAATTCCCCAAAAATGTTTAAATTTGAAAAGTTGCAAATTTTCAAAAAAAAAAAGGAAAGAAAAAACTTGAAATTTCTGAGTTTCAAAAGTTTTTTTTCACATTTTTTATTTTGAAACGAGGAAATTCCCACTTTTTTTCTCTTTTGCCCTTTTTCCCGATTTTGATTAATCTCAAATTTCAGATTTCTTTTTTTGTTTAGCAAATTGTTGCCTTTTCAAACTCAGAAGTTTCCCAGTTTTTTTTCAAGAAACCTTGAGGTTAAACTCAAAATTAAAGTTTTTTTTCAGCCAATTTATCTTTTGAAGCTCAAAAATAATTACACACAAAAAAAATTCTGAGTTTTTGGCAGTAATTTTCTCTCTCTCTACACTCGGCCTAATACGCTGGTATATGTATATACATGTAATATTTTTGTGTGGATTTTAAGAAAATCAACCAGTTGGTTTTTTTTTAAATCATGGAGCTGTTGTGTAATCAGAACATTGTAAAATGAATCAATAAAAGCATCAAATTAATATAACTTTCATCTGAACGACAAATATTCAGGAATAGCAGTGAACAAATTACTATCCAGCAACGACTCACTCAGAATCTGGTAAAACCAACTGACTCAATCTTCTGGAACTCTTGGGTTGCTAGGTAACGGGCCGAGCTTGGCTGGGGTTGCTAGGTAACGAGGCGGCACACGTCAACTGTGACTTAACATTCCAGAGGTTTTTAAAACGTTTATGCTGTTTTTAGAAGTAGTAGAAACCCAGATGTAAGTATAAAAACATGCACAATTTGCATATCAGGTCCCCCTTCAAAAATGAAATTTGAAAAAAAAAACGGCAATATGCAAAAGTTTAGTTTAGTTTTAGTAAACTAGTTGAATAATCCGTCACTTTGTTGGTCAAATAAAGAAACGGCGTGGATCCTCTGATTGCTGGCTTTGTTAAGTTTTATTGGCTGTCTTTTCAAATTGCCTCGCATGACACTCGTTAATTAGCTGGACTAAAACCTCAAACATCATAAAACCAGCAGGATTAACAATCACAAAGATTATATATTCAGCTCTTTCTTTAACGTTTCTATTTTATTTGCTCATGTGCTGACATTTCAGGTCTTTTTATGGTGGGCGATAAAATAAATGTCCTCTTAAAGTCTTTGCTCTTTAATTTTAAAAATCCACTTGATTGCATGACTTCTCAGAAAGGTGACATATAAACATTATGCGACGTTTCCACATCTATAAGCAGGCTGTAATTATCTCTTTAGTGAGAAGGAAGTCATTTAACAGTACGGACAGCATATTAGACCTGAGCAGCATTTGTTTTGATGCCTCTGCTTTCCTCACCGTTCAAAGTTTTCTCAGCGGCTGTTTATTTTTATTGAGCTTGACAAGGTGTGCGTGGCGCACAAGGCTCTCTGTTTCTAAGCAACAAGGGGAGACGCTTCTAACTTTACTGTGATTACAATTAGATTTGGTGTCAATCTGCACAGCTTTTCATTACCGTCAAAGCTCATCAACTTGAGAAAGGAAATCACACACTTTGTAGAGTTCATTAGCATTTTACACCTTGCTGCTGAGCTCTTCTGTTGTCGCTTACGATTTGTTTAAAGGAAAATCAACATCCTGACGTGCTTTTCTTCCCAGGCTGTGTAACTGATGTAATACGCTGCTCCAATTAAGAAGCTGAAACTAACAAAATAATGAAAACTGAAACTGAGAAAACATTTTTGTTAACTTAAAGAAAGAAGATCCTGCCTCCATCTCCCTGCTGGAGGGCAAAAAGCTGCTAGCTGACGATGATTAGCATTGGTTTTAGCTGCTATGCTATTAATATAACGCGCTAAATCTTAAATGTACAATGAAATGTTAAAGGAAAAGGGACGCAGTGCTTTGCTACTCAATGACGACTCGACAACAAGGTCAGGAAAAAGTTTTAATTCAGAAAAAATAGCAAAGGAAGTAGATCAATCATGCTAGCTTGACCATGACAACCTGAGCATGTAGATGTGCTGTGGAATTCGGTGTTTTGGTTCGTATGGTAGGGAATCCAGAAACTTTACTCGAGTAAGAGCAGCGATACTTCACAATCAAATTACTCAAGTAAAAGTAAAAAGTACAGCATCGTAAAAATATTCCTAAAAGTTTGGGTTTTTTCAGAAAGTTACTCAAGTAAATGTAACTACGCAACTTTGAAAACTACTAAACTAAACCAAAACAGTATTTAGATAATAATAATTAAATCATCAAATACATTGTTAATTAATTAAATCCAACTAAATTAGACAAAAAGTTACAACGAAATAAAACAAAACTACTGCATAAAACTATTATAACTCTGGTTCCAATCTGATAATTGTGGAAAAATAAATAAATTCTGCATTTTAAAAACTAACAACGGAATTCATAAAAAAAAACCACACACATTTTTCCTGTTTGTCTTTAATCATCAGTTCATGCGACTTCTTCACCACTTATTGAGAAGAAAACCACAGAACAAGCTTATTTCTCATGAACACCTGCTGCAGATACGAAGCTTTCCTCCTCAATGAGCTCCTTCGTTCCCAGAAGGCCGCTGGTATCGACATCAACGCCACGAAACGCAGGACTGCTCCGACGCCGCCGCACATTATAATTGGGAGCATTTTGACAGTAAGTGGGTCTATTTTAGCATAACTGCGGCTCCTTTGGGTTTCAAACTGACATTTAACTTGTCGTTTATGTCAAAGCAAATTTTGCCTGCAAAGATTTAATGATATTTCAAATTATGATAATCTAACCGTTCACAGTGGGGGTCTTTAAAGTTTGTTGGAGAAATATTAAGGGTTTCTCTTGTCATTCAGCTGGGCGGCCATGTTGTTTTTTAATGTAATATTCCAAAAACCCTGCAAAAACACCAAGTATTTTGATCCAGTTTTTAGTGCAAATATCTCACTACACTTGAAATAACACAAAACTAACTCAAAATATATTTTCAACCAAATATAAGAGCTTATTTTAAGTCAATAATTATTTAATATCGATAAAAATATATCGGTTCCATTGAAAGATGAGCAAAATGAGACCAATGAAACAAAAACATTTTGATTGATTATTGATTATGATCATTTATTTCCGTCATTTCACCAACAAAACATCATAAAAAAGTAACTTTCATATTTCTAAGTGCAAATATAACCTTATTTGTCTTATTTTAGATGTAATAAAACATTTGCGCTAGAAACTAGATATACTTGATACAATGTTTTACATTTTCACTTTATATATGGACCCAATGCATCTTTCTTCACTTTCCCTTTTCTATTTTAAACATTATAAATACGCAAAATTATCCAAATAATTTTAGTTTTATTAGAAACAACCGTATAATTTAGAATAATAAATCTTTACTTAGCCTAGAAAACTGGCATCAATGAAAAAAAAAGAGACAAAATCAAAACAAAATTGTAGATTTTAATCACATTTCTTCTAGTTTGTGGAGACTTAATAAACCGGCACTCAACCCAGTTGATTTGAAGTAGAGTGGAGGCTGTGAAGAAATGATCTCAAGTGTAATATGATCTTTTTGTAAAGTTAGTGATTCCTTAATATTGGTGAAAAAACAGTAAATTCACTGGCAGATTATTTTAATTATATCATTTTTCCCATGTTATAAATAAAATAATATATTTTTTGTCAATATTAAGTAATCATTGACTTAAAACAAACTCCTATATCTTGATTAAATGTTTCTTAGAAGTTAGTTTTGTTTTAATTTAAGTGCACTAATATATTTGCACTATAAAACAGACCAAAAACAGTTGGTAAGATTTTGTGTTTTTGCAGTGCAGGTTGGGATTTGAGCCCAGAACCTTCTTGCTGAAAGGCAGAAATGCTACCAAGTATTCCAGCTCTGCCATATAAGACATAAAATACTCATTCAAATGTTAAAAATGATCCCGTTTCCGCTCACGTCTTGTTTTTCTGCTTCACACGAAGGCCGGGTTAGAGGAGAGTTTTCCTCTCTGGACTGAAATCCCTGGTTTGTCGTTTCGGTTTATTCTCTAAACAAACTTCCTGAAACTCTCTGCATCTTTCTTTCTTTCTTTCTTTCTTTCTTTCTTGCTTTCTTTCTTTCTTTCTTTCTTTCTTTCTTTCTTTCTTTCTTTCTTTCTTTCTTTCTTTCTTTCTTTCTTTCTTTCTTTCTTTCTTGCTTTCTTTCTTTCTTTCTTTCTTTCTTTCTTTCTTTCTTTCTTTCTTTCTTTCTTTCTTTCTTTCTTGCTTGCTTGCTTGCTTGCTTGCTTGCTTGCTTGCTTGCTTTCTTTCTTTCTTTCTTTCTTTCTTTCTCTCCTCCACACTTTTTCTTTGCCATCCCTTCCTTGCATTGTGAAGGAACAGGACTTTCTTTCTTGTCTGCCGTCTCATCCTCTTTTCATTTTCAGTCTATTCACTTCCAAGTCCATTTGGGTCCCTTTGTCGGTTCCGTCCTTTTCTGCAGAAGTGACAGAAATGATTAGAGGAGGAAAATCACAGAGCACCGAACAGAAGAATCACAAGGTCAAACATTAACCGTTTCCTTACGACGCTTCATTCTTGTGTGTTGCTTATTATTTTTACAGATTTCTCACAAAGTTCTGACATTTTTAAGAGAAAAACATCTTCATACTTACCCAACATTTACATGATATGCAATATGTTTCACATAATGTGAATTTTACCATATTTATACAGTAAAATCTGTGTCTTCCTGCTGCCATTGTTGGGAAAACATAATCTGATGAGAGTTGATTTGTGGGTTACCTTTTTTCTCTTTACCTGAACAGAAACACACCGAATTCTGCAGCACTGCTACCTGTTCGGTTTCCAAAGTCAAGCTAGCACAGCTGAGCCGCTTCGCTCTCTCTCACCGTTAATCTTGCAGGTGCGACGTCACTTTGTAATGTGTCGTTTTTAGAAAAGTGGACGATGACTTGGAATGATATGGAGGCAGAGAATGAAGATGTGGAATGTCTCAAACATGAACAAATCAAAAAACAATGAAAAACTATTCAGTAGCACAAATACCTACTAAAAACTGGAATATTATTTTAAAAAATTCAACATTATTTTTTATTAAATTTCTTTAATCTGGTAATTTTGACTCATTACAGATTACAGATAACCAAAAAGAGCAACGGTCTTCAGTAAGATGCTCCTGATGTCTGTGGCAGCATGTTTATTCCATGTTTGCTGTTTATCTTCGCGTGTTCGTTCCTGACTCCAGCCTCTGTCCTTCTTAACTTCCCCCAAATTTTTGAATAAATTTTGTTGGAGAGTCCACTAAAGGCTGCAATTATTAGTTCTTTTTGACTCCTTTCCCTACTACACTTTTTCCTTCCACTAAACTTTCTTTGAAAGGCAGTACATCATTCTTTTTTCTGGCAAGGAGCTCCAAATATCTACGTAATTATCTCCTTTTTTATCGAGACCAGATGCTCTGATACATTCACCCCTCAGTGTTACTGAGAGCAGAGCTTTCAGTACGTCCTCCATTATTTGAACGTTTTTATTACCTCTCCAATGTCCCGGAGCAGAGAAATTACATTTTCAGCTCAGGTAGCTTTCATGAGTGATGCTTGCAGCAGCTTTGAATAATTATCACATAATAAAGACTTTTATGTTTTAAATTAAAACTCTTTGAAAGCGAATACTTTATTATTTTTTTTCTTCATAGCAGCCAATTCAAGCTAATTTTCATTTAAAGCCATATCGAGGTCATGATTATTTTCAAGGAATGTATTGATAAGGGCAATTAACAAATTGTTAAAATATTAATAAATAGCTGTATTTGATACTTTTTCAAATTACATAATATTGAACATTTCTTCGCAATGTGATTTTTTTCCCCCTGATTTTGTGTTGCTAATTTCTAAATATTTGTATCTATGACAGTAAATGTGACTTTTTATTGCTGATTTAAGAAGTAAGACCGAAATAATAACATTATAAAGTTATTCCTTCATCAAAAACACGTTTGAATTGTTGCTTTGATTCTTTGATGTTTGAGAAATCCTTTAGTCGCCATGGCAACCATCCAGCTGTGTGAAACGCCTGGTTGGACCTAGCCCCGCCTTTGGGACACAGCTCCTCCTCCAAACTGCAGTTTCCGAGCTTCTGCCTCACGGAGCAGCTCCTTCAGACTAGCCTGCAGCAATTAGCAAACATCTGCTGAGCCCATTATAGGAGCTGCTTCTCAGTGAAGCGCTGCTAAAAACGTTGCTAAAGGTTTAATAGAGGAGCCATGTTGGGATGGCTTCATGAAGGCGGAGTTTCAGAAAGAGCAGAAGCTTCTTAAAGAGACAAAGGCCCAATTTCAAACTGTTAAATTACAAATTTGAAATCATATTTCACATGTAGAGCATTTTTTAGCAGCTTAAGGTAACATAGTTACTTGACTGTGCTATAAAATTGTTCTGTGTGCCTGGAAAACACAATAAAACCAATTGTTTTTGTAAATGTTTTGTGGAAAATTTGCAATAAAGATGCAAAAAGCATGAAAAAGTGGAGGGACTTATTAATGTAAATTAGCACCAAAGGGATAAAAGCAGCTTTAATTTGATTGATAAGATAATATTTAAGTACATAACTGTGTTCCTCTAGAGGACCACATAAAAAGCTACAGCGAGCCGGATTTGGCCCCCGGGCCTCCAGTTTGACACATGTGACACAAAGTTTGTTTTTTCAATTATTTTTCACTAAACATGTTTTTGTTCAATACATATCAGACGTTACAAAAGTTAATCTGTTTATGAAATGTCATTTTATTAAGGTTTCTACTTAGACATACTCAGCTGAATGATATGTTATTATCTTTGAATCAAGCTGCATTCTGGGTAAAGAGGTCAGTTTAATCAGTTTATTCCATCTTTGTGTCTGGTTGACGGTGTACAGAGATGTGTATCGTGTTAGTCACAGAGATGCACAGCCCTAATTGCAGGTTTGAGGGTGAAGCTAAATGTCAGGGCAGAATTAGTTTCCTGTTTCAGTCCGTCATGAAGGGGTCCGTAAGCCTGTCGCCGCGGATTGGTCACGTTTCTGCAGATTCCTGAGCCACAAGAATCATGAGGAGGACTCAAAATGAGAAACGTAAAGCGGTTTATTTCATTGTCAGAATTCATTTTTATTTAAAAAAATAGCAACAGCAGTTTTATTTACAACATAAAACCCAATCGGTGCTCCTGACAGCAAGAACGTAAGTCAAATTTAAAAAAAAAAAGTGTATTTCAATAAATATAGAAAATATAGTGGAAACACACAGAAACAAATTTGGATGTTAAGGGAAAATATACAAATAAGTGATTCATTAATAATGAATTAACTCAACAACATTAAACATTATTCCTAAACCAGACAAATATCTAAAAGCTCTCAATAAAAAGCTGTAAGAAGTTTCAGAATCTTTATAATTAAATCACAAGCACTCAAGTGTATTTAATTTACTCATATAAGTAAGTAAGTAAGTAAACGTAATTTATTGTGCACATTTTACAGGTATGCTAATAGCATAGCGTTAGCATAAAATGTGCTAAATGTCAGAGGAGAATTAGCATTAGCATAGCATATTTGAAGCTCAATTTCAAGGTTTTAAATTGTAAAATCAAATTTCTTTTAGGTTCTGTTTGCTGTATATTTTTAAAGCCACTGAAGGAAACAGTTTCATGTAAAATGACGCTACGTGCCTGGAACATTTATAGAACAAGCTGCTTGCTAACAACTGATGCTTTCATTTGTTTATTAGCTACTGAATGAATTTGTTCAGCCTTTAGTCAGTGTTGCAGTTTAACTGCAACACTGACTGCTACTGGAGATCCTTTACAGCACAAACATCCACAACGATGCTAGATTTTAAGTTAATTAAGTATTTTTGAATTGAGGGAAATTGAGAGTTAATGTAACTTTTATTAGAGTAAAATAAATGAAATGGTCTTCACACGCTGATTTGTGTAAAAAAGATTGAAAACATAATTTTCTTTGGACTTTATCACATAAAATCCCAACAAAACAAACTGATGTTTGTCATTGTATTGTGAGAAAACGTGGAATAGCTACTTCTAAAGAAAATCACCTGATCGTTTGTGCTGCTGTTTTGGATTATTAGTTTTACGGTTCGCCGGGACAAAGTGTGACATCTACTCCACAAAGGTTTCCCAAACTCAGTTTTATTTACAGCATAAAACCCAATCGGCTCTCCTGACAGCGAGATTGTACTTCTGCATCACGGAGGCCGAGGAGGAAACACGCGGGGAAATGAGCTCCATCATTTCGGATACAGCTGGAGGAGCAGCGACGCTTTCATTACCTGCCTCTCAGTCTGTGTGAGGCTGAAGCTGATGGGAAATTTCAGCGAGGTCATGACAATGATCTTTAAACACCGGCGGACCAGAACCCCCGACAGCACAAACCTGTCCGGACTGGAAATGATATCATTCACAAGATGTCGCCGATAAGCCTCAAAGCGCCCCGACGAACGCAAAAAAAAGCCTGAATCTTACTTTAAAAGATGTTTTATTTACAATGACTGGATGATCTGAACGGCTCAGGTTATCTCCCTTTGGTCTGGCCTCTTTTCAGCTCCGTCTGAACTCCTGAATAATTCATGCGAAGGGACTTTGGAGGGTACAGGAAGCCAATATCAACACTGTCTTAACCTTGGGCTGCTGCCACAGGTTCCTGTTGAGGTGAAATTCAATTAGACGAGGAGAGGAGCGGCTAATCCCGACGGATATCCTTCCAGCTGTTGCCCAACAGTTCGCTCAAGCCTTTTGTGGTAAAAGCTGTGATGTATTATTCATAAAAAAACAATCAAAAGTGAGGATATTAGGAGATTTACTCACAATTATATGGAGTTCATTTCCTGACAAAACGTTGCAAACAAGTAAAATGTTGAAAACTGTCCGGAAACGTTGCGCACAGGGACGACCCAAGCCTTTTTAGGGCCCCAAGCTAATTACCATTTGGGGCCCCCGCATTCCCACAAAATACCAGATGCTTCACTGCTAAATCTCAAAATTTTACAAAGTAATTTTTATCTAGTTTCTAGTGCAAATTTCTTAGTACGCCTAAGACAAGACAAACTTTTCAGCAAGATTTTAAGTGAATAATTTCATGATGATGAAAATTTCAGTGATAACATCCATCGATGTCCTACCGGTCCTGTTGCCTAGCAACCGTGCTCTAAACAGAATCTGGAAAAAAACAGATCTCTAAGACTTGACTTTTCAATCAGTTATTTGATCCTTAAAGAGCCACATACATTTTAGCATTATCTCAGGCTGAGATTAAATCACTTCCGTATTTAAAACTGTAATCCTCTCCAACTTCGTCCGCCGTTGTTACAAAAAATAAAAGAGGTCAGACATGTCCTTCAAATCGATTTGTCTCATTTTAAATCCCAAAACTGAGACAAAAAACACAGCCGACATGTTCTGGATAACTATTATGAGTTTCTTTGACGGAATAAATCTCAAATGTCCCAATGGCACCACCTGCTGTCGGGGAGGGAAACTGCGTCATTTCATGTAACTTGTTTCGTACACGAGGTCGGAGAGGCTGATTTGTATACAAGAAATGATCATTTTGTACTCTAAGCCAATTTGTAAAGCCTGTTTTATGTATGTGTAATGTTTGAGGAACATATTTTATTTGTGAGCAACAGGCTTTATCACAATTTCATATGATTTATGCTCTTTGGAAACTGCTTTTATTTGCTTTCTAGTGTCTAGTTCAGTGGAATAACCCAGAAAATCCAATAATTGGGAATTGGATCATGCTGCTTAATAAAAGCGTTGAGTATCTCTTAATTAAATGCTGCTCTAATAATGCAAATCGATTCAGCTTGTGTGGATTAGCATTAGTGTATTGACGCATTTTTTATACTGCAGTGAACACCTGAAGCTGGATAGTGGAGCAAATGCTTCTTTTATTTGACGCCACATCAATTTTACCCTGGACTGCTATGCCTGACGCAGTGGAATCTGTCAGAAAACAAATAAAAAAAACAAATCACTTCTGCACATGGCAGGATTTCCATCTTTTGCTGGATCTCTGCTTCATCACCACATTGAAACAAAAGGTTGAATTTTTACAGGCAGACGCAGATATGAGCAACTGGATCTGCAGTTTCCACCATTTACTGGATTGAATCATTTATTTTTAGATTTTATATTCAGATTTTATAATTAGAGCCATGTTTTGGATCTCAGTTGTTTGAAAAAGCAAAAAATAACGACTCAGCTCTTTATGAAGTTTGATGCCTGTGAAATGATGAAACCCTGAACTCCTTCAAGTTAAGGTTAAAAGTCCAACCAGCTTCGATTAGCATCGTATTTAAATGTTTTATTTTGTTTTACGTTTTCATCATGCAGCTCACTTTTCGAAATAACCTGCCAGTGGAAATAATACGTTCTAGTTCAATCTTAGTTTTGTCTCTTTTGTTCTGTGGTTTGTGGTCTTATTTTGTGTTTTTGCAGTGTGGGGCAGCTTGAATGTTTCCCAAAAGAAGAAGAAGAAGCAGCAGCAGTGACCTGCGTCCACTTTAAAGCTTCTCCAGATTTCATTTTCATTGCCTGTTTCTTGAGGAGCCTGCAGGTTCCTGTAGAGCTGGCTGTAATGTGTTTATGCCGTCAGAGTGACTGATAGCTGTTTGGCCTTGAGTTTGATAAAAGAAGAGTGAGCGGGCTAAGATAAATATTATATCCTTCTTTTTTTATTTTTTTACTGCAGGTAGAAAGAGCGTTTCCTGCCAGAAGTCGAGCCCCGCAGCTTGAAATATCTGTTTCTCTCCTTCAGGATGATTTCTTTATAAGGCGATGAGTCACACAGCTGAAGAGCCCAGATGAGTAATCTGTGCTTTTAGCATCATAGCAGATTATCGTTGCTTCCCGTCTCTCTGCCATCATTTATCTCTATTATACGCTGAGGCAAACATCTGGGTACAGCAAGGGCAAATGAAACGACTTGGCTCTAATAAACTACAATGACCACAGCAAGAAAAAGCTTTAGCGTTTTGATCAGGTCACATGGTGCGCTGCAGGGTGAGGAAAGGTTTTAACTGAAGGTCTGAGTAATCACACAATTCTACATTTAACTTCAAAATTATTACGTTTCTGAGTTTTTTCAGAAATTTTCGCTGTATTTTGAGAATTTTAAATTTAATTTCAGAATTCTGACTTTTTTCAACATTTTCGCTGTATTTTGAGAATTTTAAATTTAATTTCAGAATTCTGACTTTTTTCAACATTTTCGCTGTAATTTCAGAATTGTGATTTTAAGATTGTAATTCTGACTTTAAGTCAATTCTGACTTTTTCCTCAGAGCTCCAACTTTCTCAGATTTTTTTAACTGTAATTTCAAAATTCTGACTTTAATCACATAATAATAATTATGTGATAATTATTATTAATAATAATTCTGAAAATAATTTCAGAATTATTAGATTTTTCATAATTCTGACTTTTCTCAGAATTTTTCCACTGTAATTGCAGAATTCTGACTTTAATCTCAGAATTCTAACTTTTTTTCAGAATTTTGAGATTAAAGTCAGAATTCACCTGCACACATGTTCACACTGCAGCCTGAACTGACCCAAGTCCGTTTTTTGTGAAATCTGGTTTCGGTTCTGTGTGGTCGTTCACATGTCCAAATAGTAGTAAGTGATCTCCAGTGTGAACTGGAAACGACCTGAAAGTACCCCGCATGCGCAGTAGAGGGCGCAATGGCGCTCAATGTTTCCTCAACCGCCATAACAAAGAAGAAGTTTGCGGAAGTAAACATGGATCCTGACGGTGGAGCTTAGCTTAAGTTGTTTTCCGACCGGAGCAGCACATTAACAACTTAATTAAGTTAAGATAAGTTAAGTTTAAGCAGTTGAGTTCACCATGGTTGTTTTTCTTTCCATTTGCGAATATCAGGAAGCAGATAGTGACGTTTGTCGCGTATCAATGACGTTCTGGTCGGATGGACGCGACCTGATCAGATAAGTCTGATTTAGAACCACATATCCAATCCAAAAATCCGATCTGAGTTGTTCAGGCTGTCATGAAAAGATCAGCTAGAGGTCGCATCAAGGCAAAAGGTCAGATTTGAGTCACTTCCGGCTGTAGTGTGAACATAAACTTATAAAACCTTATGTTAACATCACAGAATGCCAGATCACTGTTTATAAAAATAAGTCCCTTCATTTGCTTTTCTTGAAAGTATCACGGTCTCTGCAGGAGGTGAGAGTTTTAAACAGATGGACCAATTAGCAGCAGAGATGAGTGTTGACACCTGACGCTGCGCTCAGGCGTTTCCGTTTATTAAAGCGCTGAATCAGCGCTAATCAGACACCCGTTGGTTTTTCTGTTTCGGCTCAGTTTAGATCCAGCTTTCTGATAACCTTCTGTGTTTGGACAACTTTTGGAAAGCACGCGTTGTTTCTGTCAGAGTAAAAAGGTTATCCGCTGTAGTCCAGTGATGCAATGTCATCGCAAGGCGCGACAGAGTCTTGAGCGTTTTGCTCCCGTTCCCAAGGAAACGAGACAGGAATAACTTCAGGAGGGGAGGACATGCGAACCACTTCGTTTTCTCCAGATTGAGATTTTTCCTCCGCAGTGTTCCTCTGTGTTTCTTCCTCTCTCTCAGTCTATCAGCTCTGCCCATCAGCCTCTTCCCACGACCTCGGTGCGGATAATGAGAGGCTGCTGTTGCCATGGAGACGGGGCCACGCTATCGTCTCCACTGAAATTTAGTTAACATCTCCACATGCTCGCTTCCCTCCGGAGCAGATGGCAAAATCCGCAAATATCATCCCTCACTTTCCGCCCCCAACCCCGCAGATCGCAGTGAGTGTTTATGCTTTTTTAATGCGCTGCGTCATTATTGGTAGAGAAACCGACATTTCTTAAACTGATGCTGCTCGAGAACCAAAGCAGAACATAATTTAGGGGTTGCATTGTTAACACTGAAGCAGTGTTTCACATAAATATAAATCTACCCTTGTTTGAATTAATTATATCTAGTCACGATCAGCTAATTAGTGCCGGCAGTCTTGATTTCTTTCACTGATCTGTGAAATCCTCGCCTCACATGGAAAAACAACATCTGCTTTAATCTGGAGGCTTTAAATAAATAAAAAAAATAAAGATTTTCAATTGAGAACACTGATGAATGATAAAAACAGGAATATATTTTTATTTATAGGTAGAAAATATAAGAGATGGTGTGTCCAGTAGCGGTTCTTCGACCAACTCGGTTTGGTTCTGGTGACGTGTTTCCACTCAGAAAGTGGATCCACGTCAAAATTATTGAGTTTTCTGTGTAAAATGCGTCTTCTGTCGAGGGCCAGTCAAAGAAACAACAAATTAGCATAACAGAAAATCTTATTTCAAGTTTAAATATCTTAATACACTTAAAATAAGACAAAAAGTTGTTTTGTTTATTTGTTTTGAATATTTTAAATATCTTCCAGTTCCAGTGTTAAATTTTTATTATATTTTATATTTTATCGACCTTTGAGAACGTGTTCTTGCTTTAATATACTATTTTACTCCTGGAAAACTGCAATAACGTCTGGGACAGTTTATCATCCAGAAAACGTCATCATCGCGACAGGAACAACAAAGTTCCTCGTTTAAACCGGACAGTGCAGAAACTTTAATAAAAGCCATTTTGTTTGCAGTGTTTTTAAATTAAAAAGATGTAACATCTCAGGTTTGCCCACATTTAGTCGTCAACATGCTGCAGTGTGTTTAGCTGAGGAAGTAAAGTTCACCACTCAATGAAAAGTGTTGCAGAAACTCACTGACAAATGATGTAAGAAGAAGCTAATTGGTTAAAGTCGAACTTCTTTTCCCTTTTCCACCAAACGTTTTGGTGAGTCTTCATGTTTTATCGCCATCTCCTCCCACACTTGCAGACTTCCTGATGCCGTCCGTCCTTTTCCTCAGCTGAGAATATTCCAGAGTCGGTGTGTGTGCCGGCGTTGAAGCCCCAGTGGATGCAGTTTGAGATTCTGATAGCCTCCTACCCCCCGCGGAGGGGAGAGCGCAGCAGCCAGCCTCCGGCGCCGCACCAGACAAACACACGGTGTGCCGTCAGTCAGCTGGAGACGGGCAGCGCGCGCTCCTCCTTTTTTATAATTGGCGTATTTGAAAGAGAGACGTGGGCTCTTCACTTCTCTAAGCTAGCTCAGATTTTGGCAGAAGCCCTGCAGCTAGAAACAGAAAGTATCTTCCTCTGCCACTGGAGAGGAACAGAGCTGAGCCCAAACTGCTGCTGAATCCAAGTTAAGGTGGTGAGGCTGTTTCCACTTTCATTGTTTGACTGATCCATGGAAGGGGGAGCGACCATTATTTTATGTTTTTAAACTTGTTTAAAATCACTTAACCTGATGGATGTGACATGTTTTTTTTAATTTTTAACATTTCTGTTAATGTTTACATCAACGACGGAGTTTAACACTGATGCAAAGAAAATAGGAAAAAATATTACAAGAATAAAATTTAAAAAATACAAAAATAAAGTCATAATATTACAAAAATAAAGTGAAATTATTATCAGAATAGGGTCACAGTATTTTTTAAAAATGTTTTTCTTGTAATACTAAAACTTTATTCTCATATCAAGACATTTTTCTCATACGACTTTATTCTTTTATTATTCCGACTTTATTTTCATACCACTGCAACTTTATTCACATAATATCATTTACGCTCAAATTATTTCGATATCATTCTCAAAGAACTTCGTTCTAGTCATTTTATTTTATTCTTTTCTGAGTTCGGCTCTAATGTTGCTCCATATTTTAGAGAATCAACCTCAAAGGTAAAAATATTTCACATTTTGTGCTTTTTCATGTCTCCACACTGGAAACATGCTCCAGTTTATTAGGATTTGTTCTTCTAACCCTTATTGCTTTTATTGATCTGCCCCAAAGTCGCACTGTTGTGATGCTAAAGGCTAAAGGCTAACGGCTAAAGGTGGCTTCAGCTACAGGAAAAACTGTAAAAGAAATATGGATCCACATCGCAGAGGAGCGTCTGCACTGCAGGCCAGTGTTGGTTTGCAGCCAGAAGGGTTTGTAGATTTTTACTAAAACCTCTTAAATTTTCTTTAGTTTCTTTTTGCTGCATCAGGTGATGCGTTTGTAGCTTTATTTATGATAATTATTTTCTCCTCCATCCTCATTTTATCTGAAACTATAGCAGCTGCTGAGAAACTCACAGTTCTGATGGAGTTTAGCTTTATTTTCTCAAAATATATTTAATTGATGAGAAAAACTAAATTAGGTTTGTGGATATTATTCTCAAGACATCAGAAAACCCTGCAGGGCTTTGATGTTTAACAAGCTGTGTAGGGAATCCACATTGTGCCGAAACACGTCTCAGAAATTTTCTGGAAAAAAACGTGAAAATATCAGAGTTGAAAAGTCAAAGATCTCTGAAGTTTTGGGATTAATTTTGTAACATTAAACATAGTAAAGAAGCTGGTCCTCAACCAGATTGCTTCAGCCCCAAGCCGAGTGCCTCCTCTGGATCTGTGCTAATCCCAAATTAGCTGCCTAAAGTCCTTGACTGTTTAAAATACCTCTGCAGAGGGAGAAACCAGACAACACATCTGCAAGATGCAAGATTTCTCATTTGTTTACAGGAATTACGGGATACATGTAGTGACAGAAAGTCCCTTCCTTTCTCCCAGAGGGGGAATTAATTTATAATCTATTGACAAATGACAAACGTTTGTCTCAGAAGATTTCAGACAGCGTCACATGGGAGAGTCATATTCTGTTGATTGGGCTCGGAGACGACGGGCGTCTGCAGGGGAGTGAAAACAGGAAATCCTGTGTGAAGTCAACACAACAACATCCTCTAATACTCCAAATTTCAGACATTTTATGGACAAAAATGTTAAATTTAAGAAAACGTTTCAGTAATTACCAAGTTTTCTCTACAAAATTTGAGATTAATCTAAAAATGTAGAAATGTACTCATCTTTTTCTATCAACAAAAGCCCTGATACAGTGAAATAGCTGGATATAGTGGGTTTGATTTGCCTGCTGGAAACGTAAATACCCATTAGAGTGTTTGCATGCATGGCTGCTGGTCCTGTGAGTCTGTGAGTTGGCCGAAGAGGGACGGCTGACCTGTCCAGAGGGTTTCCCGTCACTCACCCAGTGACAGCTGGAGATAAGCAACTGGAGTTCTTCCTACGGGGAGAACTGAGCGCAGAAAATGGAGGGTTGGATCACTAATTGTGTCTCTTTTCACCTTTCTCCTAAAGATAAAGAAGCTTCTCACCCCCAAAGGGAAACAAAGGTTTCTCTTCTGCTCCTCATTACAGAAACAGAAGTAGATATATCTCACACAGATCTCCTCACCGTCTGATGCTCATTAGTGATGTTTTACAATCAAGGATGCCAACTTTTTACAAAGTAACTAAAACAAACGATGCATCTTACCTTCATTCAGACTGTCATAAAAAGGTACGTCGTTTACCTGAAGCTGCTAATACAGCGATCAGAAACACATTTCAGTTTAAACGTGACTTATTACGCTTCCTTGAACAGGTTACACTGCAAAAACACAAAATCTTACCAATTATTTTTGGTCTAGTTCCTACCGTAAATATCTTAGACAAAACTAACTTACAGAAACTTTTCAGCAAGAAATATGAGCTTGTTTTAAGGCAATAATTCCTTACTATTTGTGAAAAAGTTCTGGTTCCATTGGCAGATTATTTAATTTATAACATGGAAAAAATGTCTCGTTATAAGTGAAATATTCTGCCGATGGAGAAATTATTAATAGGAACAAGATCCCATATTCTGCTGAAAAGTTGCATGTTAGTTTTGTCTTATTGCAGTTGCATTAAGATGACGAACATGTTCATTACATTTTTCAAAATCGTTCTTTGATAATAAAGTTTTAATCTTGAGCTCCTTTCAGAAGGAGCTGTTTTAGGGTGTCTTTTCACTTTAAATCCAATTAAGCTGCTGCTGGCCACGCCCCCCCCCAACTCAACGCATGTGAAAACGACGGCAGTCAGATGTGCAATTACACAACCGTACATGTTTGAAAAGCAGAAGTGGAGCCTCCTGCACAACAACAAGAAAGTCGTATCTGGATGGTAAGTTAAAAACAGAACACTCGTCTTTTCCAGTAGCCATTGTACAGTGCACACAGCGGTAAAAACCAGCTGACCAAACGTGCTGGGGTTCTGAGGTTTTTGGGTAACAGGCGGTGTTCCGCTGGGGTTGCTAGGTAACAGGCGGCGTTCCGCTGGGGTTGCTAGGTAACAGTCGGTACCTGCTGATTTGCTACATTACATACTGACCCTAAAAAACATCAATGTATTGACAACAAAAACGTCTTTGTGGGTTTTTTAAGTACTCAGGCTGTTTTTAAAAGCAGTAAAAACCCAAATGGAAAAACAAAAATGTGCAAAAAAGTCTCCAGGGAATTCATATTATGAGCATGATATGAATTCCCTGGAATTCATATTCCAGGGAATATGAATTCCACAGGCCCAATATGTTGGGCCTGTGGGCCCAACATTTTGGGCCCACAGGCGGGCCCAATATGTTACGGCCCGCCTGTGGGTCACAACATAAAGAAGTCCAGACCAAGGCATATAATACAAAAGGCTTTATTCAAGCTCTGGCTGGACATAAAGGTACTGGAGAATCGTGGCAAAGAAACAAAAGGGTGGGAGCATTCACGAACCAGCCAGCAGTTGGCCGTCGGATTCGGGCCGCTCCCCTCGCCCTGCCTCACCAGATCATTCGCCCTACAACCAAGAACCGGAAAACCTCGGCTTGGCCAACGATCCCCAGACCCAGCAACACAAAGAAAGTTAACAAACAGAAAAACACATTGAAGGAGCGTGAGCGAGGCTTGGAAAACACCCCAGCAGCCAGGAGCTCTTCCCAACTTCCTCGTGGAGATTTACCTGGTGGATAACGGACTAAGCCCACTTTGATTGCCGGAAATGAGAAGGTCTTACCACTGAATCACTTAAACCATTTTAGTAAAAATAAAAAGAGGAAAAGTAAAATTATACAAGAAAAGCAGTCTGGTGGCAAAAGCATCAGGATCTGACGAGCTGAGAGATGAAAGCTGGAAAGGCAATTACTAAAGGAGGAGCAGGTGGAGGATTAGTAACGGAGAGCAGCTGTAAGAGAAAGAAGGTTGAACTGTGGAAATGAAAATGGCTGATAGACAGAAAACGGAGAACAAGGGAATCAAAGAGTCTGGAAACTGATCTAAACCCAACAAATTACTCCAGACTGAAACAAAAGCCATGTAAAAGAATAGACTTGAAGGAAACCTTCAATAAAACCTGTAACTCAGAGCAGAAAATAAATACAAGATCTTAAAACTAGGGAATGAGCAGAATGTGGGAATAAACTGAAAAATTCTGAATTAAAGCAAAACAATTTTAGGAGCCATGAAGATATTTAGCAAGTCTCACTTTTCTACACAAAATTTGTCAGTTTTCTTTGTGACGGTTTAAGTGTTCAGTAACATAACTGTTAAAATAATCAGTCACAAAGCTCAATAATTCACACCAGCTCTGTTTAGTTTGGTTCATTCAAACTCCAGTTCGTTTGTTTTGGTTGTGAATTGAACTCTGGTCGCCTAAAAACCTGCAATCCTCAGTTGAAGTGAAATCTGGTTCAGTTTGAATGCATATGGGAACGCCAAGCGGACTGGAAACTGCTCCAAAAACAGGAAGTGGACTACAGCGCAGGGCATTCTGGGTAAAAACAACCAAAACAAACATGCTAGTTAGCGCTAGTAGGAGAAATGGTTTGTAGTCTTTAACCAGACAAAGAGAAATCCTACAAATGCTAAAATCTGATGCTACTCCATTTTGTTTACGTTTCATAAAAAAAGGAAGTTGTGCTCAGTCTCTTCTTCAGAGGTTCTTGCTGCAGCGCCCCCTCAGGCGAGGAGGGGAACATGTTTTTCAAACGGTTCAGCTGGAAATGCAACAAATGTTACGACTTTGGTTCCCAATTAAGCCGTAAATTCACTTCAAGCTAATGCTAGTAGTGAAAGAAAAGTTAAAACAGTTTAAAATACTTTCTTTAATTTGGTTTAATTGACTCAAACCAGACAAATGAGCTACAATAAGAGAAAGCATTTTGTTGCTTGATAAACTTTAATTTCACCCCCTGATTCAGCATTTTTGTAGCTGTGGAAAAAAAAACTGTTTGTCTTGTTTCCATCACATAAATCAAAAGTTCAAATTATTTTTTAATCCAGGGAGAAAAAATGTTTGTGACAGAGAAATTCTGTTGTTGTGGAGAGGCATAAATCAATCCTCCCGACCTGTTTATTTCCACAGAGCTCACCAACGTTTGCTGCATGGATGATTTCTGCTCTCTGCATCATTTTTCTTTTCACACCAGGAAGTGAACACATCACCGTTTAACAAACTCCCATTGAAAATCTGCTGCTCTGACAGAAAAAAAACAAACTTTTCTATGTGTCGTGATGCGATAGAGGTGAAAAAATTCAGATTTCGATGTCTCACTTTGGTTTTACATGAACTAAAACCATGATTCTGTTCTCATTGTGTTTTAAATCTTAAATGAAAACTGCTACATCAGAACCATGAGGCTAAAAACAAACAGGAAGACAAATAAAAGAGCTTCACCTGCTGCGACCCGACGGCGCCCCCGCAGCCCCCTCATTCATCATGGCCGCCGACCTTTCTGAAAGACACTCAGGCACATTGATCAAAATCTGTTCAAGGTTAATTTCTTTTGGGACTCAGCAATTTTCCAATTATTGTCCCAATAAAAAGATTTTTCTCCAGGGGGAAATACATCAGAAATGAAAAGAGGGAAATGTTTACGCTGCTGCTTCATCAGGCTAATGGGGCGGATAGATAATTACTTTATTTGGTTTAGTAGTAAAAAGCAACAAACACAAATCTAAATAAAGTATGTATAGAGCAACAAAAGTGGCAAAAAAGTCATTACTTTGGACATTCGGTGATTATTTTTCAAAGGTAAATATCATGTTTTATATATCAAAATTATATATTTACATAATTTACATCTGAAATATTTAGCTATAAACTACATATTTAGTTTAGAACTAAATATTTACTTGGCTAATTTTTTAAGTTATATATAGATAAGAAAAGAAAAGATAAACATTATAGAGATTTACTTCTTTTCCCAGGATCTTCGGTTCTATTATTGTTCATGTGAAGCTCATGATTGGACCTTAACTGAGTTCTTTTCTTTACAAGATTGAAAACATTTTTTTTTCTGTCGTTGGGGAAACTTGTGGCTGCATTAAATATACGAACATTGTTTTTCCTGCCAGATCATTTTAAAATGAGACCGAAGGAAGATGAATTTTTGCCCTCTGGCGTTGGAGGCATAAGAAGTGAAGAACTATAAATTATTTCTTGTGTTTCTGCTGTTTTATTGCTCTAATCTGTTGTATCACAGAAAAATGAAACTCTTTTGTCACTTATTTTAATTTCACTTTTTCTTTTTGTCTTCTGGAATATTTTATAACAATAATTTGCAAATATTAAACATTTAAGACAGAAGAAATATGCACAGACTAACAATTAACGATTATTTCAGTTATTTATTCTATTAGGGTTATTCTGTGAAATATTAAAGATTCCTTTACATGAAATGAATGACAACCAAGAAAGCTAAATTAAAAAATGTTTGTAGGTTTACACAAGTTAATGTAAAGAAATCAGAGTAAAAACTTGACGTGAACTGTTTTAAACAAAGCAGCAGCCAAACTGTGAAGCACAGATGAAGCTCCAAAATGTTTAGATTAGAAAATTTGGAAATTTTAGTTTGAAAAGTCCCCAAAAATTTCTAGAAATAAATAAGTAAATGTTCTCTGAAATACTTATGTTTTTGCAGAAAATTTCTGCGATTAATTTCAAAATGTCAGTTTTTTAACTCGGAAATTTTCTTCTTTTTCTCAAACATTTATGAAATTTCTGAGGGTTTTTATAATAAATGTTTTGCTTTTAAAACTTGAATTTCTGAGTTCCAAATGCAAAAATTTTGAAAGGATAAACTTTTCAACTTTTTGAAATTTTCTGAAATGTTCACATTTTTTTAAAGAAAATTTCTGAAATTAATCTAAAAACTTCTGAGATTTTTTTTTTTTGTAGGGATTTTTTGATTTTACAAACCCAGAAACGTCTTTGTTTTTCTCTAGAAGCTTCCAGGTTAACCTAAAAAAATTGGGGGGTTTTCTTGTAAATTCTCAGCTTTTCAAGCTCAAATTTCTGAGTGAAAAAATAAAAATTTTTGAAAAAAAAAACACTTTTCGACTCTGGACATTTTCTGAGATTAAACTCAAAATTTGTAGTTTCTTTTCTAGCAAATTTTTAACTTTTCAAACTCGAATTTCTACATTTAAAAAATTGTTAAAATTTGCAAGAAAAAACTTTTGAATTTGGGAAAATTTCTAGAAATTTTTTGAAATTTAAAATTTCTAGAAATTTTTTGAAATTTAAAATTTCAGATTTTTTTGTAGCACATTTTTGACTTTTCAAACTCTGAACTTTACAAGTTTTCTCCTAGAAAATCTCTGCAGATAATTTGTCTCTTATTTTTCCCAGGTATCGCCCTCATGTCAGGGTGACGCTGATCTACAGAAACCTCATATTTTCATATTTCCAGTAAAACCGACCTAACCTGAGGTTCGGTTCTGTGTCCCGCCTCCTCCCAGCGCGGGGGTTCTGGTGAGTGGGAGGAGCGAGCTGCGCCGGGACGCGCCGCGCCGCAGCAGCACCAGCAGTCCCGTCCAAACCTGCAGGTCCGCCTCGGAGCAATCAGAGCGCCGGTTCACCTGTTCACCTCCAGCCGCCTGGTTCCGGAAAACAACAACAACCAGGCAAACCGGTCAAATATGAGCGACGCTGTTCGGCGGCGCGGCGTCTGGATGCCATAGGTGAGACGGTCTTTGTTACATTTAGATAATTTTTGACATGAAATTGGCGCTTTGGAAAAATCTCTCCCCTTTCTGCTGCCCGCATGCTCAACGGGAGCAGGCGGCTCAGGTGCGTCGAAGACGCAAATTACTGCTAATTATTTCATAATAACTTTTAATTTTAACTGATTCAAATTAGAAAAATTCTGCCAAATTGTAAATTTGGGAGAATTATACAATTAAAGAACGGTTGTTTCTCTGATAACAAACTTGTAGGAATTGGGATTATTTTAGTGGAGAAACGGATCGTTTTTATTTCTTTGCAGCGGCTCTGCAGGACAAAGAGGGTCGCCTTCCTTCAAATTACGATGCATCTCATCGGGGTGGTCTTAATTCTGGTCGTGACGGGAATAGCAAAAGGTAATCCGTGATTTCCAACATTCCTCTGAGACATTTAAGCAACCCCACAGGAATTATGTTAATTTAATCCGAGATTAAATGGTGTTTTGCTGTTTTCCCCGTCAAATAAAGTGAAACGGCTGAATATTTTTACTGTTTTTGAATGTTTTGTGACTGCTGACGGGTGGAGGGTGAAAATGCGGCTGTGTCTGTTTCAGGCTGGGAATGCAGCGCGGCGTGCAGCTCAGAAAATGGGTTTTGTGAGAAGCCGGGGAAGTGCAGGTGGGTTGCTAAAATTACCTCGGATTCCTGAGCAGATGATGGCTCACATCCTGCGGGCTTTTTCAACCCCATTTCCATAAACTGACTCAGTAAATGTTCCTCATTCAGCGAAATCCAGCCACAATCACGAGGTTCCACAGCTTTGATTTGAAAAATAAATATTTTTAAACTTTGAGTTTGGCGAAGTTTACCCACTGCAAGCTGTCATTTGTCACATTTTACTTCCTAGGTGTCTAAATTATGGATTAAAGAAGTGTTTTCTGCTCATTTATAATTAATTTGAATGGTTTAGATCAAAGCGTATGCATGCATCCAGATCTAGAAACTGTAAAAACGTAACATTTAAGGCCAGATTTCATTGCATCTGTCTCAGTTTTAGCTATATTTTATAAGGAATGTATTGATGTGGTGCTCTAACTGGAAAACTTGTTTTAAAACCACATTTAATAAAATTTTAAAAATAATGTGCTAACATTTTAATCTCCAAATGGATATCCAGCTCTAACTGCTGCAGAAGTTGATTTTATAAATGTACTTAAAGGGTTTTTCTTTAATTTCTATTTATCCTACCACAGAAAATCCTAATAAAACTTTGCATTTTAAGTCGTCTGGATGCTTTATGTGTTTTGAGGACAGGAGAACAAAAAGCGATGTGTGGGTTGGTGTATAAATAGTTTCAAATTGCTTTCATTTTTAGTTTTTTTTCTCCTTCCTGTTCCCCTTCAGGTGCAAACCCGGGTGGGAAGGGGAGAACTGCGACCGCTGCATCCCGTTCCCTGGCTGTTTGCACGGCGCGTGTGAGAAAGCGTGGCAGTGCGTCTGCAGAGAGGGCTGGGTGGGCAGCCTGTGCGACCAAGGTGAGTCGCATCAACCGCTCCTCCTGTTCCGCCGCAGAGGTGAGACTGAGTCACCGCTGCCCAGAAAAAAGGACATGAAATTAATCAGAGTAAACGGGACAGAACCGGCCCAAGGGATGTGCGAGTCAAGCGGCTGCTTTGAGCCTCCACACCACCGGGGGGCCCCCAAGAGCATCAAGCTAGCATGATAAATATTTAAATTAACACTGAATAATACAAACTGAATGCTTTTAAACGTGGAAAAAACATTTTTATAGACATGTTGTTGTTTACAACTGGAAGTTTTGCACATTTGTGCATTGCTGGAAGACGATTCTTTGATGTGCCGTTGATGTCCACGCTGCTGAGTTCCAACGATCCCGTTAAGTAAAGAGACCTGGAGGTGTAGGTATTATTGATTTAGTGCAGTGAGCCACAGCAGAGGAAAAATATCAAAGAAAAATCATTGAAGAACAAAACCACTTTTTTTTTTTTCCTCGCTCTGTTGGCTACACTATAGAGACTCTTGTTGCCATAGCAACTGACGCCGCCGCCACTTTGTTTCAGGATTCAACACCAAGAAAACATGTAAACATTTCCCATACCATGAACAGAACATTCAGTCTGTTACAGTATTTTGCTTTTAGGCTTCATATTTATCTTGCGATCATTAATAAGTGGTCGATTAGCTACTGCTGCTAGTAGCTAAGCTAACACAGCTAATTTAAACACCTGCTCTGCTGATGATATGTCGGAGTTATTGTTTAAATAGTTTTTTTTTTTGTTTTTTTTTGTAACTGAACTGAAACACCAAATTTCACATCTCATCTACATGTTAAGATTGTCAAAGTTAAGCTAGCATGACTGACCTGCTTCTTCCCTCTTGCTGTTTTTTAATTAAGTTTTTCCTGACCTTGTTGACAATTAATAGAAAAGCACTGCGTCCCCTTTACTTCCATAAACTATGCATGCATTTAAGATCTAGCACATTATGTTGACCATTGGTAGTCGTCGTAGGCTAGCAGTTTTTTATTGTTACTGTTTAATAGTTAAAATCGTTAAAATCACATAACACACAAACTATGGCTGTTTCAGATCAGTCGATATTGATAATTATTGATTAGCGTTTAAATATCTGAAATACTGCCAAACTGCTGCCGTGACCTTTCCTGTTTTATCCAGTTTTCTCTCCACACCGTTTTTTATTTTTAAGCAGTTATGAGGCGTAGTAGCAAAACATGAAACTGCTACTGCGTCAGTTTCTCAGCAGGTTGTTGCCAGGCAACTGTAGAATGAGTGAGTTGCTAGGTAACCAAAGAGCGAGTGAGTGAGTGAGCGAGTGAGTGAGTTGCTAAGTAACCAAAGGGTGAGTGAGTGAGTTGATTCCACCAACTTTCTGGTTCTGGATCGGACTTCAGTGAAATTATTGAACATTCTATAAGATGTATTACCTGTTATTGATCACTTATGATATATATATATATATATATATATATATATATATATTATTGATTTACTGTCCAGCCATAACTTAAACATAATTTTTCATTTCAAAATGCACCTTTTTTTGTTTGGTCCTAGTTTGCTTCTCATGCAAGGTTGAAATCAGTCATAATAATGCTGTTATGACGCAAGCTAATTATGAATGAAGCTAAACACAGAGTAGTTTAGCAATGATGAACCATCTGGTGTTGACATGTTGGTATGTGGGGCCCCAAATTAAAATCTGCTTCGGGCCCCAAAAACATTTGGGCCGGCCCTGCAGACAGAAATTTACCACCTTACCTTTGAAAATGTATTCACTGGTGTCCTAAGGATGACATTTTTAAACAACACCGAATAATTAATACGGAATCTGTTGATCCCTCGAGCAAAGTGAAGAACAAAGACGAATAATTCAAAGGAGTTTCTGCTTTATTTCTTTTTGGATGAGGTATTTTGAGCACAGTTTGACCCAGTTATCTGAGCGTTCACGTTGCCTTTCATATTCTGCCCGAGCATATGTTCGCATCGCCTGTGTTATGCACTGGGCTCTGTCTTTTTGATGACGCGAAGCTGCTGCCATGCGGCGACAGAGACAGAGCGAGAGTAGCAGCAAAGACGTTAGAAGAGGCACTCGGTGATCTGAAAAACCACATGATGTTGTGATTTTCTGTTTTTCTGCACCAGATACTCGCCTGTGCTCGTCCAAGCCTTGTCCCAGTAATGCCACCTGCATAGAGAGAGGAGAGGGCGGCTACCTGTGTGTCTGTCCCCAGGGCTACGCTGGAGAAAACTGCCAGATGAAGCAGAGACTCTGCCTTCTGAACGGGTACAACAACCGGTTTTTATTTATTTTTTTATCAATAGGAACAATTATTGAGGAGTTATTTGTTTATCTGCAGCCACTACTAAAGAAAAGATTATTTATAGTTTTCTTGTTGCACTTTATTCAGTTTCGTTGCTCTAATAATTAATCTCAATACTTTCCATTTAAATCTTGTCTGTAACTGTGTTTGTTTTGAGTTGTCAGAACAGAACCATTAGTGCATTAGTGCATTCCCACCAACCTGTTTATTCTGATTTAATCAATCTCTGCTTGGTTTGGATGGACCTCTGGTTGGTTCAGATCGAACTCTGGTTGGTTCGGATCGAACTCTGGTTGGTTCGGATCGAACTCGGGTTGGTTCGGATCGAACTCGGGTTGGTTCGGATCGAACTCGGCTTGGTTCGGATCGAACTCGGCTTGGTTCGGATGGAGCTCGGCTTGGTTCGGATGGAACTCGGCTTGGTTCGGATCGAACTCGGCTTGGTTCGGATCGAACTCGGCTTGGTTCGGATCGAACTCGGCTTGGTTCGGATGGAGCTCGGCTTGGTTCGGATGGAACTCGGCTTGGTTCGGATCGAACTCGGCTTGGTTCGGATCGAACTCGGCTTGGTTCGGATCGAACTCGGCTTGGTTCGGATCGAACTCGGCTTGGTTCGGATCGAACTCGGCTTGGTTCGGATGGAGCTCGGCTTGGTTCGGATGGAGCTCGGCTTGGTTCGGATGGAGCTCGGCTTGATTCGGATGGAGCTCGGCTTGGTTTGGGGAGGTCTGAATGTGCAATCAGTCAAGAAAAGTAAACTCTGGTTTGTCTATAATTCTTGATTTGGTTGAAGTGAAATCTGGTGAAAACTGCATTCTGGTGCACTCTGGAGCAGTTTACTTGCTAAAACTGGATCACCGCTCTAGAAGCACACAGAGCAGGGCATTCTGGGTAGATGAAACCAAAACAAACACACTAGGCTAACGCTAGTGAGAGAAATGGCTTGTGGTCTTTTTGTCAAAGACGAAAGAGAAATCCTCCAACCGCTAAAAAATGTCGCTGCTTCACTTTTGTTTCCATTTTGTCAATAAGGAAGTTGCGCTCAGTGTCGTCTTCAGAGGTTTTCCTGTTGAAGAGGAGAACATGTTGTTCAAAAGGTTTATTTTACAAACTACAGCAGCTAAACACCCCACCTGATTCTCAGGTAGATTCAGGTTCAATTTGGGACCAAACGTTGCATCATTTGTTACATTTCCAGCTGCTGCTCTTTCACGCTGCACATTCGACCAATTCAAACCAACTGAAAAACATGTTCCCCTCCTCACCTATGGGGGCGCCGCACTAAGAAACCACTGAAGGAAAAAACATGTCTGAAGATGGAAATAAAAATGGAGTGGCGTCAGATTTTAGTAATAGTAAGATTTATTTTGTCATTTGTACAAGACGCTAAGCTCACTTGTTTGTTTTTGATTGTATTTACCCAGAATGCCCTGCGTTGTAGTCACTTCCTGTTTTTGGAGCTAGTCAGAAAAGAAGCTAAGCTCAAAGTATTTCAGTTTGTTGATGTGTACAGCTGGGAGAGAAACACTTTAACTGAATTACATCTGTAAATACAATGAAAGAGGGCTTAACGTATTGATTTAGCCCTGAATGCTAATGCAATGCCACACTTTTCAGATTTTAAAGTGTAATCTATACAATGAAGTGTACATTTTATTCAGTATTTATTTGAATTTCCAACTGAAAGAGGGACTTTATAGTCAAATTAAATCTAAATGTTTGAACATTTCTCAATTTTAAATCAGTAGTAGCAACGATTTCCTGTAAAAGTGATTATATTTTACAGGATTCTGTAGTTTTCATGTCAAACTGCAGTTTTCCTCGTGTTATATATATATATGCTCCTGTCTCAGAGAAAATGTGACATTTCCACAGATTCTGAGCTTTCTTTAGGCCACTTCAAAGCACTCAACCTTTCATGTCAATACTTCAAGATCAAATAAATCAAAATGCTCTTAACAGGCTGTCACATTTCAGAGCTGCCTGTGACCTGATTTCCTTGCTTAGCTTGCAGGACGATGTCAGCGCCTCCTTCCTGTGTCTCTGTTGTGCATTCAAAAGGCCTCGACTCTGCAGTTTCATTGGGAAAATGTTATATTGCCTTTACATGGAGAATATTTGGTCTCTGAGGTGCAGATTGCTCCAGTTCGTTCGCTTTGACAGTGATAAAAACTGCAACGTCTGACCTTGGATTTTAACAGGCTGCTATTAATGCTGATGAAGATAATTGAAACGTTTTATACCATGAACTGAGAGAGAATAAAACATGCAGCTTTATAAAGTCTGAGTGAGCTGACAGTTTCTGATGTTTTTCTCAGATTTCTGATGTTTTACAGAAGAATTCTGTCATTTTTCTTGGATTTCTGTCAGGAGATTTAGGGACTCCTCTTGGGGTTTTTTGGATTTCTGACGGTTTTTTTGGATTGCTGTCTTTATCTCAAACTCCTTATGTTTTTTATTTCTCAAATCTATCGTTTCTCTTATATTGCTGTCTTTTTCTCAGAATTCTGTCACTTTTTTCTGTAATTTTCAGTTTTCCTCAGATGATGTTCTTTCTGAATTCTCTGAATCCTGTCATTTTTCTCGAAATTCCAACTTTAATCTTCTGAGATCAAAAGTTCTTGACATGTGATCAGAGAAGCGTAATTTGATTGGCTAAGAGCGGCTCGATTCACTCCAGTTCTGATTGTTTTGGTTCGGGTCACGTCTGCAGGTGAATTTCTGCAGGTAAAAGTTTTGCTGGCGAATCTAAAGTAAAAAACAAAGTAACTTCTCTGGTTGATGTAAAAGTCCAGGTTCGTTCCTGTGTCAGGTTTGTCCGTCTCATTCAGAAACACAACAAACCAGATAAATCAGCAGCATGAAGCTAAAGAGTAAGTTGAACAAAGTTCTCTGTATTTCTGAACGACATCTGAGGAAAAGCTGAAAAGTTTTCCTGCTGTTATCCGGCAGGAATCCTCAATCTGCCAATCAGGCTGTTAAAGACTACAGGCGGCTGTCTGGACCCTCAACCTCTCTGCGTTTGTGCTGCCAGCCAGCACTGACCAGAACAAACCGACTTGCTCTTAACCAACACCGAACTGCCTTACAAAATAAACTGCTCTGCCGTTATTCGCGGTGGAAAACCCAGATCCCCGCCTGCGGTTCTAACATTAATCAGCTGCGCTACGAGGCAGGAATGTCTGGAAAGGAACCGCATTTCTTCACACTCACTCAGACAAGGTGTTGGAGGCTCGTGTAATTACCCAAAGTACTGCTGGAGGTATTGATTGGTTTCTATCTGGGCTTTCATCTGTCTGCGTCCTGTTGAGCATGACCGCATTGATCAGATACGCCGCCGCACAAGTCGGCGCCGGCGGATTATTTCACAGGCACAGCCGAGGTTTTTTATTTGTGTCTCGTAATGGGTTCAGATTTTTAATTTGCAGAAAATGAGGCCTACTGTTTCTTACTAGTGTGAAGGGGAAGAATTGCTCACAGCAGTAAAATACCAATGAGCATCACAGGTGCAGCTCGGTAAATTAGACGATCACTCAAACGTTTGAGTAATAAGTGTTATGTTTCAAGAATTTAATTGATTTCTGATTGACTTGCAGCAAGCGGAAACCCAAAGCCCAATTTCTCAAGTTAAATTACAAAAGGCTAATTAAAATTAACATTTAAATGGGACTTATTATGCAAAATTGACATGCATCAATTTCTGTGTTTCCATGTGGATTTCCACTACTTCTAAAGCACTTAAAAACAAACCAACACCCAACTGGTTTTTGGCAATTAGTTCATGTTTTTTGGTGTCTGGAAAACAAGCCTTTTCAAAAACCTCTTAATTGCCAAACTGGACTCCATGGGTGCTGCACTGTTGCCTAGCAACCCAGGCATGTTACCTAGCAACCCAGGCAGAGTTCTGTTACCTTTGGTCAGCTGGTTTTTTCCGCTTTGTGTGCTGTACAATGGCTGCTGGAAAAGACGAGGGTTTTGCTGTTGACTTGCCATCCAGAAACCACTTGCTCTGTTCTTATTGGTTGTGGAGGAGGCTCCACTTCTGCTTTTCAAAGATGTATGGTAGAATCATGCATCTGTTTGCAGCCATTTTGATTTGTGAGTGTAAATGTAGAGTTAGCAGGCATGGCCAGCAGCAACTTATTTGGATATAAAGTGTCAAGACGCCCTAAAACATCTAATTATGACAGCAACTCAAAACTAAAATCTCATTATTACAAAGGATTTCATGCAAAAAAAATGTAATGAACATCCTAACCTGTTCAAAGAAGCAGAATAAGTCACCTTTAAGTCAGAAATATCACGTCATGGAGGAGACGGCTGACCTGACGGGTGGTGTCTCGCAGACGGTCACTGAAACCCTCCAGGAGTAAAAGCCAGAAAAGGTCACTGAAGCTAGCTGTTCAGTGGAAACGAGCACTTTCAGGATCGTTTCCCACCGCCTTGAGAGGATCGTGAAGCAAAACCCATTCCTGAGACTAGGAGAACCAAATAAATATCCCATTTCTGCAGGTCGTAGGTTTAATAAACGTAGCCAGATGGTCAGAGTTTGGTCTGTAAAGGAGGTAATTTAGTAATTTAATGCTTTGC
The DNA here is from genome assembly GCF_904066995.2 of Poecilia reticulata. Taxonomy (NCBI): domain Eukaryota; kingdom Metazoa; phylum Chordata; class Actinopteri; order Cyprinodontiformes; family Poeciliidae; genus Poecilia; species Poecilia reticulata. The sequence continues at coordinate 24,497,973 of NC_088851.1, forward strand.
TTTCAAAAGCAGGTAACCGGCTTCTTTGTACGGTATGCCTGACATGTCAAATTTAAAGTCCTTCATTCAGAAACATTTGCGATATGTTTTTGTTTGATGCTGCATTGGCACCAGAGTAAGAAAAAAAACTTTAATTATGAGAATCATCATTACATTAGCAGAATAAAGATGATGGAAAAAAGTCGTAGAAATATGAGAAACTAATTTTAATGAAAAAACTTTGGTTAACGAGAGGTAAATTTTTTTTAATGAACAATTGTTTCAAAGTGCTGCTAGTGGTGATGATTTGATGCTAATGTGTTTAAAGAATGAAGTACTTCCTTATTTCTCTGATACCAAAGTGTAAATTCATAAGATGTAATCATGAGATTACGACTTTATTCTGGGAATATTACTGGGTTAATCTTATGACTTATTCTGATAAGACAACTTTGTTGCGACCTTTTTGTCGCCTTATGACTGTTGTTAGATTATTGTGGTGACCTTTTGACCTCATTTTTGGATTATGACATTTTATTCTAATAATTAAAAGACAATTTATCTTAGCTTGTTCCTAGTACTAGTAAGTGCCACAGACTGATTTTTATAATTCGACTATAATTCTTGTTAAATTTCTACCAGTTTCTGTTGGTGATTAACGACCAGTTTTCAAGTTGACAGCTAATCTATGTTCTGGTTGCAGTGACCATTTTATGGGAAAAAGTCAAGTTATTGTGGCTGTAAAATATCAAAATAAACATCTTGAAGCCTGCAGATCTTCCTGATTTCTGTTTAGAAAGCATGAGCTGCTCTTCATAAGTGAAGGAGCTTTAAGTCTGCGGTATTTTTGGTACAACCTCCAAGGACGGCTTATGAGGCTTTTTCAGCTTGATGACTCAGTCTGTGGTAAATTAGTGGGTTTGCTGAGAACCATCTTCTTTATTTTTCTGGGAAATAAAACGGAACCACGTCTGAAAGGAGGAGGCAGATTAATTAAAATGACCTCCAGACAAGCTCTAACCTTTCCGATTTAAATTCTCATCTTCATTACCTCCTCTTTCATAACTACATGAATAAAACGTGGATAGACTGAACAAAATACACTTTTTCCATATTTTTGTACTTGCATTTGGGTTTCTACTGCTTCTAAAACCAGCCCAAGCGCTTAAACAACAACAACAAAACAAAAATAAACACACCTACCCATTGTTTGGTAATCGGTGAATGTATTTTGGTGTCTGGAAAACAAACCGTTTCATTGGCACTGCACCGTTACCTAGCAACCCCAGCTGAGTCCAGCCCGTTACCTAGCAACCCCAGCTGAGTCCAGCCCGTTACCTAGCAACCCCAGCTGAGTCCAGCCCGTTACCTAGCAACCCCAGCTGAGTCCAGCCCGTTACCTAGCAACCCCAGCTGAGTCCAGCCCGTTACCTAGCAACCCCAGCTCAGTCCAGCCCGTTACCTAGCAACCCCAGCTCAGTCCAGCCCGTTACCTAGCAACCCCAGCTGAGTCCAGCCCGTTACCTAGCAACCCCAGCTGAGTCCAGCCCGTTACCTAGCAACCCCAGCTGAGTCCAGCCCGTTACCTAGCAACCCCAGCTGAGTCCAGCCCGTTACCTAGCAACCTCAGCTGAGTCCAGCCCGTTACCTAGAACCCAAACGGAACTCCAACATGTTTGGTCAGCTGGTTTTACCGCTTCACAATGGCTGCTGGAAAAAGACATGTTTTTCAGTTAATTTACCATTTAGAAACCACTTGCTGGATTCATGTTTTTGCAGGAGGCTCCACTTCTGCTATTTGCACATCTGTTTGCAGCCATTTTCACGTGGGAGCGTAAATGTTGATCAGGGAGGCGTGGCGAGCAGCAGATTATTTGGATTTAAAGTGACAAGGCACCAACAGGCAGAACTGATCAGATTAAACTCATTATCTACGAACGGCTTTGTGCAAAAACTGTAATGAACATGTTTTGTATCGCCCAAATCCTAACCTGTTCATGGAAGCACAATAGGTCACCTTTAAATAATAAATGCTAGACCTTCTTCCTCTCTGAAATATGTTGACTTTGTCCTGTTGTGTCCCTCAGCTCTCCTTGTCAAAATGGAGGCACGTGCGTGGAGGCCGGCGGCTCAGCAGCCGACCCTTCCTGTGTATGTCCTCCTGGATTTTCCGGCGCCCTCTGTGACATCAGCGTCGGCAGCTGCCAGCCGAACCCTTGCCTCAACGGGGGCAACTGCACGGACCACGGCCTGGCCTTCACATGCGCCTGTCCGCCCGGCTTCACCGGCTTCACGTGCAACGACACCAGCAGCCTCTCCGCCTGCGCGGGCGCGCCTTGCGCCAACGACGGAACGTGCGTCGGTCAGTCCGACGGAACCTTCCGCTGCATTTGCCAGAAATGGTTCACGGGTCCCACCTGTTCCCTCCATCACAGACAGAGATCCAGGACCAGGCCTGCCAGTACCAGACCAGTGGAGCACAGAGGATTTGCCCTCACCCCGCAGCACTACTCCCTCCCTGCCCACGCCTTTCACAAGCTGCTCAGACCGCCGGAGAGGGACTTGCTGAAGATCACCCTGAAGGAGTCGGTCCACTCCTCTGGCGTCCTCGTCACCCACGGCCAGCTCATCTGTTTCGGCATGCTGGCCTTGCTCACCTGTCTGGTTATCTTGGGCACCACTGGAATAGTCTTCTTTGGCCGCTGCGAGACGTGGCTGGCCAACGCCAAGTACAGCCAGCTTGTTCGGCAGCAGCGGGAACACCTGCTGAGGGAAGCTGGCAGCGCGAGCCAGGAAGAACCGGAGCACTCTGTAAACATCATCCTGCCAGAAAAGATTAGACTCTCCAGCTTCGGGAGACACTACACCTCCATCTGATCAAAACGTCTCCTCCTGTTACCCGCTCCCTGCAGAGGGAGCCCCAACGAACGTGTAACCCAGAATGAAGCACTGTCGTGCAGCGCAGACTGGGCTGAATGTATCCTGCACTGGACCAACGGGAACAATGTTACGTGAAGCTGTAGATGTTCATCAGTCATGCTATTAAAATCCACTGAAATTGTGCAGAAATTCAGAAGATGTCATTGTGTGGCTTATCTTTACCCCTCTATAACCACTCGTTTCTTTTTGTGCTTCTAGATTTTTTTGTAAGCTATTTTACTTTGTTTATAAATTATGTACAAATTTATAAACAAAAGTTTTATTTCAGAATAGTCTAGTTGTAAACTGGTAGTGATCATTCCAGACAAAAAGTGTAAAAATTTCTGTTACATGACAACCTATGTGGGACTTATGAGTTTTAATTTACTAATAATTGGTGAGTTTGTACAGTAATGTGCAGTCGATGTGTATTATGGTTTTTGTTGCTTATAAATTTACAGAACAATGTATCAGTAAGTTGATTCTTTGTTGGATATTAGTCCAGTTTTTATGCACGGAAAGTAAGGAAATGTTTATTTCTTTAAAACAAAGTTTCTTGGCAACTGTAAAATTATTGGAAAACTTTTATTTCCCTTTAAATGGTGCCACGTTGTTAAGGAAAGTGGATTGGACGGGTTGCACCCATTTAAAACTAAAATTGTAAATGGATAATTGATTCATTTGGTTGGATGATTAAAGTTTAGATTTGGATAAGAGTGGACAGAATTTACCTCAACAATGTCTTTTACCACACCATCACACTTCCTCCACCAAAAGCTGTTTAGATTTACCAAGCCTATAATAAGATGCATTTCCACATAATTGGACAATTTGACATTTAAAAAATAAATTTGCTTAAACGAAACAATTTTGAAAAACCAAGTTTTTAGGATGAGTTTTTTTGTTTTTGGCTGCATCAAAATTGGTTTATTTTGGAAACGTCAAGTCACGTGATCAACAGGATGTTGCCACTAATTCAAACCATGAAGAAGACGGGAAGTGGAGGAAAATGCAGCTGACTTATTCACGTGAGACTACGTTTCTTATTTCACAGAAACGCCTAAATTGCACATTTATTTTTTCATAAGCGGAATATTGACAAAGTTTTGCACACATTTGTAAAGGAGATGCAGCCAGCGATACAATCAGCAATGAGCATTGTTAGCCCTAAACCACGAATCATAAACATTTAATCCACCGACGAACTATGTTAACGTTGTATTTAGCATTATGCTAATGAGTATAAATTCTTCTCAAGTGAAATATCCGTTATTAATCAATAAATGCGCACCTATTTGTATTGTAGGCGCTTCCGGAAGTGAGATTTTGGAACAGATTTTTCACTCATGTTTTCAGTTTAGTTTTGCTAACCCTTTTGGTAATTTGCCTGATTGATCACGGTACGACTTCGGTCAGAAAGCACAGCAGTTTTAAACTGTTTACGGTCGAACTGATGCATTCTGGGTCATTTGCCGCGTCGCGCAAGGAGACGAAGCGGAACTGCTTCATCCACTTCAAAATAAGAGCGTGAATATAAACGGCTTCTGCTTGAAGAATTTAAAACATTTTAACAAAAATTTATTCAACTGAAAGTTTACAAAACGTTCAAGTAAAGTAGCTCTTAGGAATTTAAATGGAAAATTAATTTCGGGAAAGCTTGGTGCGTGAAATGTTTTCAAAGTTAGCAAAAATGCTCCAGAGCTAATAAAAAAATTAGCCTCGCCACTGCAATCCACTGATGCATTTTTATTTTTAGAAATGTGGCACAAATTAACAGGCTTTCCAACATTGCGAGATTTACTGCAAAGAAGTTTTGTTGCAACAAAGAAATAATCAGAATTAAAATTTCTTACTTCTCTTGCTAACTAGATGTTTGTTTCATGTTGGTTTGTTTACACAGTGACTCAACTATGACATTTTACAGACCTTTGAGAAATGTCCCGACTCAGTCTATTTGTATAGATGCTAATTATTTTTCTCCATTAGTTGATAGCTTGTACATTTATTGACAGTTTTACTAAGATTAAAATTTTCTGTCTGTGGTCCAATTTCACAGTCAATTTAACAAACACTAACTCTGACCTGCTTTGTGAAATTGGATCAACACCCCTTCTAGGCAGAAAATAATGTTTTTATTAATTCAGTTTAATTCATTAATCAAGTTCTTGCGAAGTATTTTGAATGTGTGGTACGTTTTGTCGTGAACAGCTGGTGAAATTTGAAATGTGTGACCTCTGCAAATATTCAACGTCAGTAAGTGGTGTTTTATTTGTCTTTTTGGAGTAAATTGTACTTCAGGTTTGATTTGCACTTTGAAAACCTTCTTAAAATATGAAGTCATGTGTTTGTTTATGAAGTTATGTGCTGTTTAAGACAGTAAAGTACATCGTGTCCACTTTATGACGCTATGTTGTGGTAAAACCTCTTTAAAGCCTTTAACTTCCCATCAATAATCTGCTTAGTGTTTTTTTTCACACCTTTTTTAGTAAATTAGAATTTGATTGAAAAGTTGATTTATTTCAATAATTTGGTTCATAGCATGAAAAGAAGATTCTTAATGAATATCAGGTGTTTTTTTTATTATTGGAATATTATATCTATAACTGTTATAGAGAGAAAAAGAGTGAATTTCTGCCAAACATTTCTGAGCATGAAAAGTCAAAATTAAACAATAAAACACATAATCTGTAAAAAAGAATAAAAAAACACTCAGAAAAAAAACAATTAGAACCAGGAAGAGGGTCTTAGCGCTGTCAGTAATGCTCATGTACGCGCTGCTCTCTCTCTACGCTACAGCTGGTTCCTCACAGGAGCTGCGTATTGAAGGCGGGGCTAGGCCCAACAAGGCGTTTCGCTCAGCTGCCATGTAGATGAAACCTGAAAGTCTCCTCCATGCTGCGCCACACTGATGCAGTAATTCCTGCCAAAGGAGCCCTGACCGGACCTTAGAGCATTCACAGTTCTGTTTGGGCCCGAATGTTGCTCTGATCAGAAATCATCAGAATCAACAGAAATAAAATTAATTACCGTGTGTATAAAGTCCGCATAATCAATAATCTGCAGCATTTTGTATTGAATTTATGTGAATAAATTACATTTTTGATCATGTTCTAATTCATACACCTTTATTAAACTGTATCTATTTAGTCAAGAATATTGTCTGAACATTGTGCTGATTTTAATTGTTCAATATATATTTTTAAATAAAATACAATTCACCCCGTTTTACCAAAAGCCAATTCAGCCGACATGGAGAGAAACCTCCAACGGTCTGTGCCGCCATCTTGTGGCTTCTTTACAAATCAACACACCAAAATATTTCCTCATCCAAGCTTTTCTTTAAAGTTATTTTTATGACATCACAACCATAAACCGAAACGTATTCTCATTGGATTCAATGTAACGGATCGAAACACATTGTTTAATTTTATAAATTTAGATTTTCACACGATTTTCGATTTAGTTTTTTTTTTAAACAAATACAACACAAACCTGGTAAACCTAAAAACGGAAATCTACTGATCAGAAATATGTAGAATAAATGGGATAAAATGCATATTTAAATCAAACTTTTCAGACTTTTGAGCAGTTATGCACAAATTTTTCAAAAAAAATAACAAGAGAAATAAATAATAAACAAAGTTACATGAAATTATGTTTGGTTTCCCTAAAAAACAAAATCAAAACAAAAAACAAACAAGAAAAACAGGTGATTTTATAAGACAAAACAAATATTCAGCTGGTAAAGTTTAAAAAAGGGTTAGCAACAAACTTTTTATGATGTTTATTTTTAAATCTGTGTACATTATTAAAATGTTCAAACTTTTCTTACAGAAACAAGAAAATCGCTGTGTTCCTAATATAGTGGCCAGAAAAGATAATTGTTTATTTTTAAGCTTTTTCTAAACCTAATTACAAAGTTCAGCCACAAGATGGCGTCCTCCTAAAACTGCAGCCACGTTGTTGAAAGTTTCATCTCTTTTTAAGCATTTTGAAATAAAAATAAATGTTTTTCTTTTGCTGTTTCCACTAACTTTTCCTCTTACATCATTAATTCCTTCTAGAATATTTTCCAATCACAATATTGGCGGTAATATTTATTGATTTCCTCTGATATTGAAACCAAAGCTGCGTTGAAACTCCCTGGAGACGTTCGTCCTGGATCACACAACGGCTTTATTTTTCCCAACAGAAAGAAGATTGTTTTGAGCGTGGTTAAATGTTAACATGCCAGCTCCAATGAAGCCTTTTTTGTGTGCAGAGGCCCCCAGGCTCCCCACCACCAGACATTCATTTGTGGAGTTATGACCCTGGGGAGAGAGGGGCCCTCACCTTCAAAGCTGACCAGAGAGGCTGAGAAGGAAGGAAAAAAAAACACCTCAGCAGACCCGGAGTCATAAAACAAAACAGAACAGCAAAAGTTAAAGCTCCCCCCGAGCTGCAGACCCTTTAACCCTTTGTTCCCATCGGCTCTCCGCAGACAGATGAGACTCAACATCCGTGGAAAATCACACATGGAAGGAATCCAGATCCAAAGAATTCCTGTTGGGTTCGTTTTCAGGGGCGCAGGCGATATTTCATCCAGGCAGGTACCCCTCGGTCAGCTGTCAGCTCCACATAAATACTCCGTGTTTCTGCCTTAAATCTCTTCCAGATGGGCCGTAAACTCGGGTCACTTGGAAGACCTGAAAGTAAGACCGGTAACATGTCCGCTAACAGCAGCGGAGCAGCAGCACAACGCTCCCACTCAGGGCGACAGGCGGGTCAAACCAGGATTTATCTACCTGCAAACGCAAAATGTTGGCTAAATATTCTGAGAAATACTCTTAAGACACAACCGAGCGTTTTAGGGTAAATTATGGAGCAAATTTCCATCACAAACTCAGAAAATGTTGGGAATTTCTGATTTCCAGAGTCCAAACCTTTTAAGAAAAAAACTCAGAAATTTTTAGATTTATCTCAAAAAATTTTCTAGAAAAAAAATGGCATTTTGAAAGTCAAAAATCTGGAAGAAAAAACTCTTTTAGCTGAATCTAACATTTTTTTGCTAGAAAACAACTTAGAAATTTGAGTTTGAAAAGTCACGTTTTTATTGGGGAAAAAAAATCTCAGACTCTTAGATTAATGTCAGAAATTTTATATTAAAAACAAAAAAATTTCAAGCTTCAAAAGTTTAAAATTAAAAAGAAGTCAGAAATTTTTTAATTAATCGCAAAAGTTTTCTATAAAAAATGCTAAATTTCAGCGTTTAAAAGGTTTATAATTTGCAAGAAAAAAAATCCCAGAAATGCTAGAAAAAAAAAAACAAACTCAAAAGTCAAAAATTTACTAGGAAAAACTGAAAGTTTTAGATTAAACTCAGAAATTTTCTAGAAATGGCATTTTTTGCGTTTCGAAACATTAAAAAATTCTACTTTGAAAATCAGAAAATTTCAGTTTTTTCTAGAAAATGTTTAAACTAATTTTTTTTAACTTTTTAAGTTAAAAAATTCCTGTTTTTTGCTTAAAAGTTCTCAGATTAATCTCATATTTCTCAATTCTTTTCTAGAAAATGTTCAACTTTTGAAATTAGAAATTTCCTAATTATTTTCTAGAAAATTTTAGAATTTTCAAACTCAGAAATGTACTTGTTTTTTCTAGAGAATTTCCAGGTTTGATTTCAAAATGTGAGTTTTTGGAGGAAGTCAACTCAGTGACTCTGTTGCTGTGTAACCATAATAAGCTGCATTTACCAGAACACTGCAAAAAATGAAACCTTAGCAAGTATTTTAGTCTCTTTTCTAGCACAAATATCTTACTACACTTGAAATAAGATAAAACTAACCTGTATTTACCGTTTCATCCAGATAGGAGCCTGTTTTAAATCCATAACTCTTCATAGGAAAATGTTATAAATGAAATAATCTGCCGATAGAAAGATATGAATAAGTAAAGTTTTTGTAAACTCCTGTTTGAACTGACATTAATCTTGATCTTCAAAGAAAATTCATGAATATTTCAGTTCTAAACCATTAAAATGTTTCCTCTAGTTCATGATGGCAGCAGCAGCTTAAACTGTAAAACAAAACGTCTCTTTTATTACAGATAAAATTTGATATTCAATAGTTTTTTAGTAACTTCTGAGGAAACGTTTCCTCAGCATCACAGACTAAAGAGCATTTCTGTTGGTAAAAGTTGGACTGAGATAAATAAAAACAGTTTTGGTCATAATTTTATATGTTCGTTGTCATTATTTGGCTTTTATCTTAATTTTTATGAGTTTTTTCTGAACATTTTCCTCTGTTGAGTTTTATTTATGTCTCATCTGAAGTATTAGGGAGGAATTTTCCCTCCAGCTTCAGAAAAATGAAATGAAATCTTTTTCTAGGGGAAAATAAAATTTAATGTGTTTTTAGTGGGAATTATTAATATTCAGCAGAAAAAAACACAAATAAAAATGTATTGGACTGAGAAACCTCTGCTGTGTGATGGATGTGAGAAAATTAGATCTTTATGAACAGAAACATAATCCAGATTAATCTGGTAAAGTGAGATTATGCTCCTGTGGAGGTGAATATATAAACACAGCAGAGTTTGAGAAGCGCTGCTGAACAGGGGCGCTGCTAGACGCACAGCGGACCTGGGCACAAAACCTGAGTTTAAAGTCCCAACATTTTTATCCTGATGCTTTTAAATATTCAGATTTAATGGACATATTTAATCTAATCATCTTCACTGTAAAACCATTTTCTCCTGATTTACAGCTTTTAAATCTGCCTAATTTTTAAAATATCTTCCATTTTTGGTGCATTTTGTAAAACCTTCACCTCCTTTCATTATTATCCAGCCTTCCTCTGGTCATTTCTTTGAATCTTTCAGGCTTTATTTGAAGCTTTACATGAACCTTTTTGTCAAAATCTGTTTGGAAGTTTTGAATTAAAATTGATTTACAGCTGATTTTAACATATAAAGGACAAGATTTACAAGATTTTGTTCAATTTACAGTTAAAATCCACATTTTGTTTGAAACTCTGGACATTTTATGCTTCAAATGTTCAAAGTTTTTAACATTTATGTTACAGAATCTCTTTCTTTGTTCTTTAATATTTTCCTTAAAAGCCGTATTTTTTTTTTTTTACAATCTTTTTAAATCTTTAGGCGATTTGTTCCTTGAGGTGATAACTTTTTATTAAAATATGAATTTTACTGAAACAGAACGAATCTAGTAAAGCATATGGTTAAAAACAAAGAGTCATTCAATGTTTTATCCTGATAAATGTGACAGAAAGAGAACTTCACTGCAAAAACACAAAATATTACCAAGTATTTTTGGTCTAGTTTCTGCTGTACATATGTTAAAACACTTGAAATGAGACAAAATATAACTAATAAGTAACTTTTCAGGAAGATATATGAGCTTTTTTTAAGTCAATAATTTCTTAATATTAATCTAAAAACATATTTGTTTCATTTGCAGATTATTTCACTTAAAATATGTGAAAAATGTGAAATAATCTGCCACTAATAAGTTATTTTTTTCATCAAAATGTATCTTGAAAAGTTACTTTTAAGTCAGTTTTGTCTTAATTTAAGTGCAATAAGATATTTGCACAATAAACTAGACAGAAATAATTGGTAAGATTTTGTGTTTTTGCAGTGTGCGTTGCTCTTCACCTTATAAAATGGCTCAAATTATACAGAAAATATTGCAATTTTTTTAGAACTATATAGTTTTCCACCTTGGAAGGATTTCATATCCTCCAGAAAATAAATTACAGGAAATAAACTACTAAATCCGGATAAGTTGTGCTTTATTTGAGAGGAAATCTGATCCTTTGTCTTCTGCATAAACATCAAAATACAAGATAGGCAACAAAAATTAAATCTGTGTGAAAAAAAGAAACAGAAAACTAAAAAAATATATCAATAAATCAAAAATATTTTAGAGAAATACGCATGCAAGACTTAGAGCAGAGCAGCAGATCCACCGGTATGGAAACATCAGCACCGGTTTCCTGGACTGGAGCCATTTAAAAACCGAACTTCACAACAATACCGAGAGACGCGCGCCGCTCCGAGTCTTCACTGAACTCTAATAATACAAAAATAACAATAAATACGCTTTAACTATAGATGCAAAGAGAAAAAAAGAGTTATTTTACACGTTTAAAGCCAGACTGCTCTCAGTTTTTTGCAGCGCTTTCCGGTGTTGGTCCAGCCAGTCTCTGAGCTCTGAGATCCGGTAGCCCTCCGGTCCCCGGCCGCCCTGGTACGCCACCGTGCCCCGGTGCAGGACGTACAGTCTGTTGAAATACGCCCCGTACGCGGCGCTGGAGGAGTCCTCCATGTTGTCCGCCACCACCCGGCAGCCGGGCACCTCCAGGTGGATCAGGTGCGCCGCGCTCAGCCGCTCCTCCAGACACCGGTGCTTCGGGATCTGGTAGGGCGCGTCGGTGCTCGTCCAGCCGTCGGACGGATGCGCCTCCTCGATGTACACCACCACGGTGTCCGCAATGTCCGCGTTCAGCTGCGCGACCTCCTGGAAAGCCTTCAGGCGCGCCATGAACGGCGGTCAGGTGCAGCTGCCGAAGTTGAGGATAAGCGGACGGTCGCCGTGCGCAAAGTCCAGGATGCGGGAGTGCCGCCGGTCCTCCAGGCGCACAACTTCGGTGTTGGGCGCTCCGCGTCCGAGGTGCGCCGCTTTCAGGAAGTCCAGCTTCTGGCCGTGCCAGACGGCCTTCAGCGACTCCAAGCTGAAGAGCCGGTTGGAGTCCGAAATGCACACCGGAGGATCAGTGGCGTCGCCTCCCTGCTCCTTCATCCTAAAGAAAAACCTCTTCCTGATGCACAAGAAGTCCAGCAGCCAGAAAACTACAGCTGCCATGAGGAAGCGGGGCAGCAGGACGAAACAAACCGCTGCGTTTTTCACAGCTTTGACTGTATTCATCATCACTTTCTGATGGTAACCTGCACGGCCCTGCGCGCTGTGCCACGGGCTTCTGAGTTGAAGTTAGGTTACTTGCGTCTCCCGCCCCTTTTTATAGCTTTGGCACATTTGAATGGAGCACAGCCCGCCTCCAAACCGGGGCCGAGGCCTCACATGGCGGGGATTACCTGCTGTCGTCCGGGCGGGATGGAGCGGATGCGCCGCTGCGTCACCGAAACCAAATGAAACAAACTAACAGGAAAAATCAATTCATGTTACTTTGGAAGTGAAAGGTAGAGCAGAGTTGTGAAGTAATTCGTTCTACTTACTCCAGGGGTGTCCAAAGTGCGGCCCGGGGGCCATTTGTGACCCTTGGACTGATTTTGTGTGGCCACCAACTGCAATTCAAACATAATACAAATTTGGCCTGTAGATGGAGATGGAGACTTTTAAGTTGCAATCAGGGTAAAAACTGTTACCAACATAATTTACTTACACAGGAAAAAGTGAAGTACACCACAAAGTATTTGTGTTTTTATAACCAAGTTTAACAAAATGTAGACTTTTACTGAAAAGCCGACTCTGCTGCTCCCAAATCAGCTTTTATTCTTTATTAAACTTGGCTAAATATAGAAAAAAAAAATTTAAACAAAATGACCAAAATGTTGTTCTTATAACTGAAAATAAATGTATTCAATCGAGCCCAAAAGAAACCAAAGACTGGAAATCTGTTTTAATACAGAAAACATGCAAAATTAAAGTAGTAAATGTCTGCCAAAGAAAACTCCGAAATTTTGAGAGTAATCTCAGAAAAATTCTTGAAAAACAAGGAAATTTGCTAGAAAAAAGAATAACATTTTAGATTAATACCATAGTTTTTTCCAAAAAGCTTTGAAATCTCTGAATTTCAAATGTTGAAAATTTTCTTTTGAAAATTTTTGAGAATAATAACAAAATTTCTGAGTTTTTTGGCAGAAATGTAGTCCTTTTTTCTAAAGACCTAATAGATCATCGTAAAAATCTGTTTCAAGATTTGGATCTACAACATTTGAAAGGCTTAATTTTACCATGGCAAAAAGTTTGTGCACCCCTGATTACATTAACATGAGTAACTTTTCTGAATGAAATTACTTCTAGGAGTATTTTTACTGTGCTGTACTTACTTTTACTTGAGTAATATTTCTGGATTTTCTACCCACTGACCGATTCACCAGACACAGACACACCCGCATTGAAAGAAACCGATTTGGAAAAAAAATGTGTTTTATTTTTTGTAACTTTTACCAATTATTGTAATTTTCATCCTTAAAATAATTTGAGTGAATAACTCCTTAATATTAATTTTAAAAAAGTACTAATATGAACAGATTATTTCATTAATAACATGTTGAGTCACAAACCCGGGCACTGTGCTGTTACCTAGCAACCCCAGCCTAGCCCAGCCGTTACCTAGCAACCCCAGCCTAGCCCAGCTGTTACCTAGCAACCCCAGCCTAGCCCAGCCGTTACCTAACAACCCCAGTAAGCCCAACATTTTGATTAAGCTAAGGTAATAGCCAAAGTGTAGATGGAGATTGTTTTACTTTTAAAAAATAATTAGCAATTTTGTTAGGGTGGAAAAAGTTCAGAACAACACCAAAGTATTCATCCTTTTCAGCTTTTATTAATTTATTGAAAAAAAGTGACACAAATAATAAAATGGGTCAACTGAGCCAAAAACAATTGGAAAAGTAGATTTTTTTTTTAGTCCAACAAAATGTAAATCTACAATAAAAAATACTTCTGTTTTGTATAGTAAACAGTTATTTGCTTTATTTTAGTTTTATTTTGACTTTCTTTGCCCACGAGTTATTTTTGACTCAATTAATCTGCCCCACATACCAAAAAATTTGGACTAATAATCTATATTAGATTAAAGATGTGACTCTTGTTTGTGATGGAACGAGAACTTTGCAGTCTGATTAACTATTTAGCAGACAAATCTGCTTTTCAGTTCTTAAAAACAGCTTATTTCTTAAAAACAGCTTATTTCTCGCCACTTTCTGCCCACTTTCCTCCCCCACGGATGAGCTGGAATAACAATCCAACTCTCCGAGGCGTTTTGGTGAGAAAACAGAAGCTCACCTGCTGTGCCTTTTGCATTAAAATTACTCACTGGTTGTTGTGGCTGCAAACTCTCACATCTACCTCCTTTAAACTTTCCTGGACTCCTGGCAGCAGCACCAGGTTTATCTGAGGATAGCGCAGATCTAGGAAAGCAGTCTCTTTTTTTTTTCCTTCTTCTTCTTTTTTTAAGGGCTTGTTTATTGAGACTCTGAGCTTCCAGAAACCACAGCTGATGGAAAATCAAAAAAGACTGAAGCACAGGACAGATCAGAATGATAAGTTACAGCCAGCGCTGGCCCACTTCCTTTCAAGTCTCTGATATCTCTGTCTTCACGGAGAACTGAGTTTACTCTGATTTACCTTCCATGACCTCGTCTAAATCAAACAGCTCCAGCCTTCCTGCTGAATGACTCTCCCTACGGCTGTTTTTATTGCTAGTGGAAAAACAAAATTGTATAAAATTCAGTTTTATTTTTCTGGTCACATCATCTTTTTTTTTTTTTTCTCCCCCTCTGGCTGTTCAACAAACAAAATCTCTCCACAGCGTCTTTTTTTCCCCACATAACAGACACAAATATTTACTGGGATTTTTATGTGATAGACCAACACACTGAAAAACAACAAGTATTTCTGCCTATATTCTAGTGCAAATATCTTATTACACCCGAAATTAGAGAAAATTAACTTACAAGTAACTTTATTGTGAGATATAGAAGCTTGTTTTAAGTAAATAATTCCTTAATTGATGAGAAAGTTCTAGTTTCATTGGCAGTTTTAACAAGTTGAGTCATATTGGGCCGTTACCTAGCAACCTCAGCCCTTTACCTAGCAACCTCAGCCCGTTACCTAGCAACCCCACCACATTTGGTTTTTCTGCCAACTTCACTTAGAACAGATTATTTCACTTAGAACAAGACATTTTCTCCTATCTTATAAGTTAAATAATCTGCCAAGAGAACTATAAAATGTTTTAAAAGTCAATATTAAGGAATAATTTACAAAAAACAAGATTGTATAGCTTGCTGAAAAGTTACTTTTAGGTTAGTTTTGTTTTATTTTAAGTGTAGTAAGAGATTTGGTCTAGAAACTAGATCAAAAATACTTGGTAAGATTTTGTGCTTTTGTAGTGCACAGAGTAATATAGAAAAGGGAAGCTCGGTTTACAAATACAAATCTGTGTGGTATGCGTCTTTTCAACACTGTGGAAACCACAGTGGAGGCGGGAGAGGTTAGGGAACCAATTGTGGAAAAGTTGAAAGTTTATAAAACAATATCCCAAGTTTTAAACATCTCACAAAGCTTTGCTCATTTGTCTGAAAATGGACAGAGGAACAACCAACTAAGGTTAAAGCTTAGACTGTTTTCACATGTGATAATCCGATAGGCTCGGTATGATTTGGGGTCAAAATTGCAACATTTCTTACATTTTTAGCTGGTGCGGTTCGCTTTCTCGCTGCTGCGATCTGTCTAATGATCAAAACTGAAAAACCTGTTCCCTACTTCGCCTGTGGGGGCGCTGCACCAAGACCCGCCGAAGGAAACAACACAAAAACCTCTGAAGAAGACCAGCGTCATATTTGAGCCGTTGTAGAATTTCTCCATTGATGCACTTTACTGGTTTAAACATCGCCTGTTAGCCACTAATGCTAGCGACTTTCCTGCAGGCGGCCATTACTGTGAGTCATTGAGTCATGTCCGCAAAACTAGACCGTTTCAATGCGGGGTGAGCAGGAATCTGTCACAAAAATGGTTGTAGAGTCCTTATTTCTTACTCGATTTCTATAAAATGTGGCTTAAATTAAAGCTGAGAAAATTGCTGATGTTTTGCTAAGTAAAATATGTATTTTCTCTATATAGCCTATAAATCTATAAACAGTTTGGATCCTGTCAAGATGCAAGAGAGGACTAAGCAAATTTCAATATTAGCTGTAGAGCGCCACAGCAAAGGGAAACTAATGCTGATAAATGGGTGAAAAACAACCCACTAATATTTTTGTTTTTCCTCGCTCTCTGTGTCGGTTTTACTCTACAAGCCTCAGTCTCGGTTCGCCTGAAGTGAACTGGCGACGTTCGAGTGCAGCGCTAACGCTAAGAGGACCAGAGACCGCTCCAAAAGCAGGAAGTGGACTACGGCGAAAGGCATTCTGGGTAAACACAACCAAAACAAATGCGGTAGAGGGAGAAATGTCCATGTTTTGTCTAGAAATTTTCACAGACTAATCTAAAAAAAATAAAAAATTCTTGCAAATATTTTGACTTTTTGAACTCAGAAAATGTTTTTTTTCTAGAAAATTTCTGAGAGTAATCTAAAAATTTCTGCATTTTTTCTTCAAATTTTTTTCACACCCGAACTCAGAAATCTTCATGTTTATTTGAGAAGATTTCTGAGATTTATCTCAAAATTTCAGATTTTTTTCTACCAAAATTTTTACTTTTCAAACAGAAATTTCTATGTTTTTCTAGAAAGGTTTTTGCAGAAACTACTTCTATCTCTTTTTCTATCTACAATGGCTTAATATGCTGTCGTTGTAATCTTCTCCAGAAAGATATGTTTGCATAATCATTTTTTTTACCTGTCTGCAAAGTAGTTTTAGCTAACGGTTTCAAATGAGAAAATGTAAAAAAAATATATATATATAAAAGGACAATTTGACCTAATTTTAGGTTAATAAAATTCACTATAATTATAGAAGAGGATGTGAAGAGAGTATTCCCCTCATCATTACACCCCCACCACCAGGCTAAAATTTGGATGCAAACCAGGATGGATCCATGTTTTTATGTTGTTTACACTAATTTCTGGTCCAGCATGTAAATACTGCATCTCAAAGTGAGACTCATCAGAACAGGGAAGGTTTTCTAATCTGTTATCCTCAGATTTTCATTTGAGTTGCATTGTTTGCATCACAAAACCTCAGCTTTTGAAATGAGGTGTGTAATGTTTTCTATATCCACTCCAGTTTGAATAGAATCAATTTTTAAAGCCCTGATTTTATTTAGAACTACTGCACATGCTCAGAAATTTACTGCTTTTACGGCTCTGAAAGTCTGTTCTTCATTTGTTCAAGCAGATTTACAATTTCCACTTCAAGATCAGTAATCTCTTGGAAAGACGGTGGGAAAGTTTAAGAACGGACAAAAGCTGCCATGATGGGTCGAGTTACTGAACGCTTTTCTGCAGGATGCATGACCTTCAGGTTGCAGGTATCAAACTGAATCCAGAGAAAAACATGAAATTACTTTGGGTTTTGTGCGCTGTAATCGGACCTGTCCACAAAAAACAGTTTGATAGCAACTTAAATTTTTTTAAAATACTTTTTACTTTTACTTGCGTAATGTTTTTATGAAGTATTTATACTCTTGTTTGAGTAAAATGTCTGGATAGCTCCACTAAATGAAAAACAAACATGTTTTAACCAAAAGTTCACCAGACACAGACCTGCGGTTTTTGTTAAAGTTTCATAAGTTTTTTTTATTGAAAGAAACAGATTTGGATAAATGTCTTTTTCTTTCTGTTACTTATATGAATTACAGTATTTTTCATTCTTAAAATACCAAAATGTCCACTTTTTGGTTCGTCTCATCATGTCATTTTTAAATATTAAATGATTGACAGTTTTAAGTTTCATTTGGAAAACTGTTTCTTTTTGCCTAATTTTATTTAGTAATTATTCTATTTGTATAAATCATTTTCATTTTGGTCTTTAAAACATCAGAATTTCCACAAAATCTCTATGTTGTGGTTCAGTTGATGATGTCATTTTTAAATATTAAATCAGTCAAAACTTGAGTAAAAATATGTTTTAGTAGCCTCTGTTAAAAATAAAACCTGATATAGAAAACATCTGTTTTGCCCAGTTAACGCAACAGTTTGTCTGAATAAATGTTTAGAGAGTCTCTCACAGAGACTCATTTCCTACCCAATATTGGTGATAAATTATTCATCAAAGCGTAAAGAAGTGACTACAGATCCTGCAGGAAACATTGGTTTATTTACCAAAAATAAAATCAACTGCAGCTTACTTTAGAAAGTAACTTGCTAGTAAATGCTCCACCAGTGTGAACTATATCAGAACATGGTGGTGGCAGCATCATGTAAGGGGATCCTTTGACAGGAACAGCTGACGTGAAGATGAATGAATAAATAAAAGACAAACCAGGCAGAAAAAGTGCTTTTCATACTTCAAAACACAAAATCTTACCCGGTATCTTTGGTTTAAGCTTTTAGTGCCAATATCTTAGTACATTTGAAATAAAACAAAACTAATAAGTAACTTTTAAGAGCTGGTTTTCTTGTTTTAAGTCAATAATCAATAACATTTTTATAAGTTTTTCTTCTTCCTGCTCCCTTTCACTCATGTAGATGAATTGTTGTTACAAGACAATGTTTTTGTACATAGGTTATGTAATGTGTTTTGTTGAGTGAATAAACTTATTGATTAATTAACTGATAATTCCTTAATATTAATAAAAAGTTCTAGTTCCACTGTCCAGATTAATTCACTTATAAAATGTATTATAAGTGAAATAATCTACCAGTGGAACTAGTGCTTATTTTGATTAATATCAAGGAGTTATTAACGTAAAACAATCTTCTACATTTTGCTGAAAGCTACTTATAAGTATTTAAAGCAGTGGTGTCAAACTCATTTTTATTTTGGGCCGAATCAAAAATCTGAATGTTCTTAAAGGGCCGGTTGCCCCAGAATCTATTGATAAAACCAATAAAACTGTTAAAATATCAATAAATAGCTGTTCCTCCAGGATTTGTGATTATTTTAGTGTTTATTTTTGAAATCAAAATGACAGATTTTGTGGTGAATATTAAGAAATATTTGTAATTGTTATTTTACAATATTTACGCTAATGTATGATGTTAAATGTGACTCTTTATCACTCGCTGTATCAGTTACGGATTTAATGTTTTTGACCAATTTTGAGAAAATTTGCAGTAAAATCAGGAAAAAAATGTGGAAATTTGTTAATTTTGTGTGATTTTTGCAGATTTGTGAAAAACTGGAAGGACTTATTGATGTAATTTGGAGTCCAGAGGGCCACATAAAAAGCTACGGCGGGCCAGATTTGGCACCCGGGCCTTGAGTTTGACACCTGTAATTTAAAGCGTACCTAACTACTTTGTAGGATTTTGTGTTTTTGCATTGCGTGCACCTCTTTGCAGCTGAAATCCGTTCAAAATTCATCCATTTTTTCATTTTTTTCTGAATTTTAAAAAGTGTATTTAGATTGAGCGCCATTTTGTTTCTCTCTCACTTATCTTCAAACAAATTTCCTGAAAACCCGTCATGCAGATATTTCCTCTGTCCTGTTATCTTTCTAATGATTTTATTATTTAGAATAGAGGACATGCGTCATCTTATTTAAGCTCACATCTTCAGCTGCCCTCATTTTCACTCCCCTCGTCCCGGCGATGGTGAGCTGTCCTCAGATGACTTGCCTGTTTGAGCTTAGCGAGCGTCCGTCTGTGCTCTCGCCGGAGCCAGACAGATGGTGACCACGCAGGGTAAGAACAGGAAACCTTTGACATACTTTCTCTCTCTTTTTTTCTCCCTCTTTCTCTCACATTGGTAGACCTCCAAGGAGGCCGTTATGTGAATAATAATCAGTTTTAGAGATGTTATTTTGATAAGTTGCTAAAAGTTGGTGAAACGTACTTTAACAATTTGAGTGATTTTTACAACAAAGCAGGGGTGTTCTCATGTTCTTCTCTCTATTTTTGATAACTTACTAATAAAAACTGCACATAAGCAGATTTATTACCAAATTTGAAACTATTATGCAAAATTTACCTTTTGCATGTTTTTGTACTTCCATTTGTGTTCCTACAGCCTGTTAGCACCGTGAACTGAGTTCCATCACATTTGTCAAGCTGGTTTTATCTCTGTATTATAATGATAATTATAATACCTTTTATTTGCATAGTGCTTTTGTAAACACTCAAAACCACTTTACAGGAGTCACGTAAAATTACAAACAGAGCATCAAACAAAACCATAAAAGGACAACACTTACATACATAGGAAATTAAGAAAAACAGCATAACCATGAAACAGGACAGATGAAAAATGAAATGTTGAGATGCTGTTTTATCATCTGACCCTTCTTTAAAGGGGGGATATTAGGCAAAAGTCACATTTTGCTAGTTCTTGTGCTTCCATTTAGGTCTCAACTGCGTCTTAAGCTCTTATAAAACTGTATTTAAAAACACCCAGCCACTTTCTGGCAATAAGTTAAGGTTTTTTCATGTCTTGAAAATGATCAGTTCCAAAAACCTTCAGAAAATAATGTCACAAAACAGCAGGCACTGCCCGTTACCTAGCAATCCAAGCTGAATTCCGCTGTTACCTAGCAACCTTGGCCAAGTTCCGCCCGTTACCTAGCAACCCAAGCTGAATTCCTTTCGTTACCTAGCAACTCAAGCTGAATTCCAGCACGTTTGGTCAGTGCTGTGGCTGCTGGAAAAGACAAGTGTTTTGTTGTTGACTTAGCATCCAGAAACCATTTGCTGTATTGTTGTTGGTTGTGCAGGATGCTCTGTTAATGCTTTTCAAAGATCGCCGGTTTTGTAATTGCGCATCTGTTTTCATCTGTTTTCACATGTGAGTGTAAATGTTGAGTTGGAGGGCGCAGCCAGCAGCAGCAGCTTATTTGGATTTAAAGTGACAGGACGCCCTAAAACAGCTCATTCTGGAAGGACCTCAAGCTGAACCAACTGAAATCTTAATTCTGTCCAAAAAAATGTAATGAACATGTTTTGTATAGCTTATAGACCAATCCTAACGTGTTCAAGGAAGCATAGTGGGTCATCTTTTAACAGAAGGTTTAAGTGTTTCCATCTTGGCAGGGGAATCAAAGCACTTCTTCAGTGCTCATTAGGTTATTGTGAACTCGCCACTGTTTAATAGGATGTGTTTGCTGCCCAGGGTCTTCTCTGCAGGATACCATTAAAGCAGTGGGACAAGCATCAACTGGCAGCCTCACAAACGCTGGACAGGAAGGGGAAGCCAAACACTAATGGCTGAGATCATGAGGCCAGCTGAGGGCAGAGGAGGTTAACAAAGTAACTAGCATGACAGCCAGTGATTGGCATCCGTCAGCTCTGGGTTTGGTCAGCACTGAGTTACAAAATGTTTTAGTTCCTTACTCTAAAAATAAGCTACGAATGTCACAAAATACTGTCATAGTAAAACTTTTAAACACATTTTCAGATAGGTAACGGTACAAGTTTGTCTGAGGATAATAAATGCAGCAAAGAACATGGAACTTTAATGTGTAAAGAAATTCAAAATTGTTTTAAAAACACTTACAGAAATTAAATGTAATCTTCATCCTTATGTCTTTGAAGCATCCCATGCAATTACGTCTTATTGTTACTTTATTGTTGTTGTATTGTTGTTACTTTTATTTCCAACAGTATTTTATATTCTATTTTACGCTTATTTTCTTTTTTTGTTCCTCTTTTAAACACAAATTGCTAATAAAATCCTGTCAACATTGGTGGTTAAAAACCCTTTATGATCCCTCTTTCCTTTCCTGTATGTCTTAAAGGTGACCTATTAGGTCTCCTTAAGCAGGTTAGGACAGGTCTGTGGTCTACATCAAACTCTTAGATAATGAGATTTTAGTCTGGTCAGTTCTGCCTATTTTGAGCTTTTTTAGGGCGTCTTGTCACTATAAATCCAAATAAGCTGCTGCTGGCCGCAAACAGATGCACAATTATACAATCGTACATATTTGAAAAGCGTAAGTGGAGCCTTCTGCACAACCAACAAGTAGTTTATGATGAACAACAAAACACTTGTCATTTCCAGCAGCCATTGTACAGCACATACAGCAGTACAACCCCCTGATTACAGGGTTAGGGCTCAGATTTTAAACTGATATCATCAGATTGTAATTAACAACAATGGTGACTATTACTTGCATTTTTACTTACATGTTCCTCTAAATTTAAACTTTACAATTTGTAATCATTTAATTTATTTACTATTGATCATGCTGATGTCTTATTTTACTGTTAGTTTCTTTATATTATCAGTTGTAAAGTGTAACTTCTGAAACCCTAACCAGGAACAGGACATGCTAATTTTCCTTTAAAATGTGATTTTAATAAATAAATAAAATATCTCTTCTAAAACCTTCATATCAAATCTAAACAATTTGAAAAAGCAGGAAGTGCTCGTTTGTGTCAGAATAATTTGCATTTCTAACAAAAAGTCAAACACAAAGTTAAAAGAAATGCCAGAATAAAGGGTTTTATTCTCTTCAACTAAACTTCATCTTTTGTAAAGAGAGATAAAAACAACATATCTGAGAGAAAAAACAAGAAAAGCTTCCTCAACATAAGTTTCAGTCTCACAAAAAGCTTTTATTAATGTTCTCCACCTCCCACACAGAACTGAGAAACTTTTGTTCAAATAATCACAACTTGACAGTTTGGTTGCATAACAAGGCGCTTTTAATTTGTGTTTCCATTTTTAATGTGTTTGTGGGGGTGGTGAGATGTTTTTTAGGAACTAAACACCTACTTACTTACCGCCCGGCGTGTGCTGCCTGGAAGAAAGAAAAACAACCAGGAGGAGAAATTATATGAATTAAACGTCATTTAACTGTATTGCAATTATACTCTACTATGTTAATGTGAATAAATCTTTTAATTCTTTGAATAAAACGCATCTTTAGGCTGAATCATTTTCCAGGCACATATTGAAAAATTAATCTTCACATTTCTGTATATTTGTCAAGATTGGTTTAGATTATTCACCATTGTTTAGCTAAACAAAACAAAAATATGACCACTAATCTATAAGAATCTAATCAAAACTTATATTTAATCAAGAAATGTATCATTCAAACTTGCACCAGTTAAACAGATCATACTGTTTTCTATTTTCCTGTTAAACATTTGTGTTTTAAATCAATATGTCTGGAATAGTGACATGAAAAGTGTGAAATTCACAGTGTTCTGCTGTGTCAGGACCAGGTATGTCACTTTTTCTAGTCACCATCTTATTTTTAAAAATATTTTTAAGATTTCAAATGTGCATTTTGGAAATATGTTTTAGTTCTCTATGAGTGAATTACAGTTAATACATAAAACAACTAGAAAGATAGTCATGTTGTCAGTTTCGTTTTCAGTTCCAAGCATTTAGCATGCTGAGGTGAGGTAAAATGGCTTACCATGGGATTAAGTTATTGTTATGCATTATTGCTGCAATGTTGGTGTTGCAGATTATGAAAAGCAGATTGAAATGATTTGGAAAAATACAATTATTTTATGTGATTTCTGAGGCTCTAATTCAGTGATAATCCAGGGATTCAGAAAGCCGTGCTGCCACTGACGGCTGTACTACGGAATAAATTTAATGGAGATGTAACTTTGTGATTAATTAGTTAATAATTAGTTGAGAAGTAGCTAGTTTCTTAAAATCTTGATTTTTCTCTTCTATGAACGATTTTTTTCAACAATGAAAGGCTATATTTTTCATAGTATGCAGAATTTAAAAATATATTTTTATTTTTTTTCTCAGCTTTATTAAATGCTGACCGAATCAAAACAAATGGTATTTTTTTTATGTTATTAAAAATGTTGTTATATTTAGAGAATATAACAAAACCGGAACCTTTTAGGTTAGCTTCTTGTTGCATCTAAACAGTTACAGCTGCTCTTAAAAAATGTTTTAAACATTCCTCCATTAGCTGCGCTAAGTAACCATTTTCTGAATAAGCGCCATTTAAAATGAAACTTTAGGAAGTTTTAAAAAAATAAAACCACTACAGGGCATTGTGCGTCCCGAAGCGGACTCTTTGGACCGTTTCTCTTTGTTATGATAATGCACCGCCGCCATTTTAGTTTCTGTATAACTGGATCCGCCACAGCGGCGCCCTCTGCTGGATGGCGGCCAAATTACAACACTAGACAGTTCGTGTATGTTATTAGATCAAATACAATGAATTTTAATCTAGTAAAACGTTCAGTAAAAAGATTGTACTCAAGTAAGAGTAGTACTACTTCAGCATATTTTTACTGAAGTAAAAGAAAAAAGTATTTGGTAAAAAGTCTATTCAAGTACTGAGTAACGGATCAAATTATCAATGATTTAATATTTTAAAATTATATAATCAGACGGATCAGAATTTAGATAGAAAGTTAGGTATTTTAAGGACCAAAATGTCAATAATTCATATAACAGCAACAAATAAAACAGTAAAATCTGGTGAATTCCTGGTTGGAACATGTTTGTTTTTCATTCAGTGGGTAGAAAATCCAGAAATTTAACTCAAGTAAGAGAAGAAATACTCCATAGTAAAATTGCTCAGAAGTAAAAAGTACAGCGTAAGAAAAATACATTTTTTTCAAAAAAGTTACTCACATAAAATTGAGTAAATGTAAAGTTAATTCTGATTATTTGTTTGCATTCACAATATTCACTATTGTTGCAATTATGCTACTAGATCAAGAGAATATAATTTAAGACTTAGTTTTATTGTTAGAAATATGATTTCCATTCATTTGCAAGCAATTTATGAAATATTTAAATTCAGTTTTCTGCTCTAATTGTCACAGCTCTTTTAAACAGGGTGGAAAAATAATGCAACGTCTAAAATAACCGTTTGCCTTCTTCTGCTGTTTATCGCAAGCGGTGTTTTTCTCACAGATTTAGACCTGAATTTAGTCCAAATTTACACCTTCTCATCGCAGATGTTACTTGTTGACATGCTGTGAGCAGGCGGGTAGCTTTCTAACGCGGAGCGAGGAGAGGGGGAGAAAAGAGAGAGAAGCAGAGAAGCCACGCAGCGGTGGGACTTCGCTGTTTCATCGACTCAAAAGTTCAGATGAGGACGCTCTCTGCCTCAAGATTAGCCACAGCTTCTTAGCCACGGTCTTTCACAGCAGACCAAAACACGGAGATTTGAAGAAAATTTCACCTCATATCTCCAGTTCTCCTCATTTAGTGTTTGTATTGCTTGTGTGGGGGATTTTTGAGGCACATCAAAGATGAGGGGAGGGACGAAAAAAGAAAAACAAGACACAAATCTGAAACAAAAAAGGTTAACCGTGGTAATTTGGTTGACACATAAATGGCTTCAAGGCTATAGGCCTGGGGGGCGATGGTGGCCTGAATCATTAACGCGTAATGAGAAGCAGAACGTATGTGGAGTACGTGCTTAGCATGCATGTCTGCTCACAACATATCAAACCTGACCAAAAAAAGTTCAATTTTCCAGGATGTTAAAGGCTAAAATGTGCTCTTCTGTCTTCCACACTGTGTTTTCTCTGTTATATTTTTAGTGATGTCTATGCAGGAAGGGCCTCTTAAGGCCGTCAAGGGAAGCCTCTCCAGGAGTTTTAGATCTGGTAACTTGAAACATCCCTTGGAAAGAAGAAAAATATAAAATAGAATAACTTATAAATGTCAGTTCGACGACTCAAAGAACCCGTGGCTGACTCACAAGCATAGGCAGTGATTTGTGCAGTGACATGAAAAAAAAAAAAAATAAGTTACAGCTGTAATGTGGAAGCTCTCCAGAAGAGATCTGATCTGTCAGATAAAGGGAAGTAAATAAAGTGTGCGCATTAAATCAAAATATGCCTTCATAAAGATCCTGAGCTGTTTGGTTCTAGCGCTGGACATCTCTCTTTCGACGATCTAATTCATGACTAATTGTGGGGGAAAGGATGCCTTTGTGATTTGTTGCTGCGCTCAGTCACGTCTCAGCTTACTATCCAGAAGATGTGACACATTTCCAGTCAAGATGTTTTTGTTACGGGAAGAACCCCGAAAAATGGTTCCCGACAAAGTGAGTCAGCTCCTCAGAATGAATTCTTCTTTCTGGTAAGAAGCTGAGTCTGCTAAGAGAAAACCCTACGGTCCAACATTATTACCTTTATAGTTTGTTTAGCATGTGTAGCTTCTTTGTTCGTCTCATGTCCGGCAGGTTGACTGATTTATTTTACAAGAGATGAAATCAAGTTGGTGGTTAACATCAGTCCAGCAGCTTCTTACAGATACAATAAATATCCCTAAACAAACAAACTACAGAGCAACAGTTAGCAACAGCTAGCAGCTGTAAGATTAAACATAGCTAAAATGCACAACATTAATAATAATAGTAACAGTTAAAAATGTAAACAGAACATAGCAAAATTACTCATGTCTTGATTTGGTTACTTCTCTTATAACTAGTACTTTTTCCTAAATATTAATGAATTATTGACCTAAAACAAGCTCCTGCCAAAAAGTTACTTTGTACCGTATTTTCCGCACTATAAGGCACATAAAACCTTCAATTTCCTCAAAAGCCGACAGTGCGCCTTATAACCCGGTGCACCTTATATATGGACCAATATTGAGCCACAACAAGTCTAGCAACTACGGTAAGCAGCCGCTGACTTCTTTTTTGCCCGTAGAAGAAGAACCGCGCGGTGCATGCTGGGATAGTTGTCAGAACGCTGGTTTGTTAATAAAGTTTGATAATACATTTAAAGCCAAGGGGGAAGAGAGACAGAGACTGCGGCGGCAGCGTGTCGGTTGGTCTGTTACCCAGAAAGCAGTTGGGCACAATATCGCAACACCAACAGCGTGAGTGAAACAACGACTGGGGCAGCTACTATATAAAACACTCGGGGACCATTTCTTTACAAATGTAGATGTGTAATAATAGAGTACGGAACAAATTAGCAACCCAAACTGAAGCGTCTATTCTATGCGCCTTATAGTGTGGAAAATACGGTAGTTAGTTTTACCTTATTGGCATTAGAAACTAGACCAACACAAGATTTTGTGTTTTTGCAGTGTGAGTTAAGGGCCAAATTGCTGCCAAAATGCATTTCCTCCTAGAAATGTGTGTGTTAAGAGAAAATGTGTAATCTCCCGATGGGAACTTTGGTTAACCTTCCCAGTCAGCTGAAAACTGAAACTCTTCTGTTAAAGTCCCGGTCCATGTGCCTTCTGGACCTCGCGGTCAAAGCAAGGGCTTAGTGTAATTCTCAAGTACAACAGGATTTGTATTAGTCTGAAAAGGGTCAGTAAGGTTAGGAGTTTCTAAGTAGTAGTGTTTAAATCCTTCCTAAGCTTTTCCACCACCACATCGCGCACACACGCTGCTCTGGACTCGCTTTGCCGACGTGAAGCAAGGCAGACGAGCAGAAAGGCAAAAAAGGATGATTGCAGCAAACACATGTGCGAGTCGGTTAAATCCTTCCAGGATTTCCGGAGGAAATAATCAACCACAGTCCATAACTCTTAACTGCGGTTGGTTCAGTGTTAGTGCTTTGGTTTTGACTTAATTGTTTGTTTACTAGAGCTTCAGTTTCAAAGGGTCAACCTGATTTACACGGATACGCCGCAGCTTACTGTTATACAATATCATTGGCTGATAGGACTCCTCTGTCCAGAGAGCCGGCAGCCATATTGGGGAGAAAGAAGTTCAAGTTCTGTCTATGGAAATCATTGATTATTTAATGTGATTGATTTAATGCCTTCCTGGTGCATTTGATTGTAGCTGTGACCGTGAAGATATCTGAGTTAATGATGCTTTGAGCAGATTACAGATCAGCTCTTTCAGGTCAGGTCACAGGAATCACTTAACAGGCGGATATGAGATTCTCATGGTGCGTGTGTGAAAAACTAGGCCTGCAACTACCGAGTATTTTAGTTCTCAAGTAAAAACACAAAATCTTACTAAGTATTTTCTCTAGTTTCTACTGCAAATATCTTAGTGCGCTGGAAATAAGAGAAAACTAACATATACGTTGGATAGTAACCATAGTTACATGTGCTTGAGTAACTTTTTTGGCAAAAATTTATACAATTTTACTGTTGTACTTTTTACTTTTACTTGAGTAATATTATTATGAAGCATTGATACTCTTACTTGAGTAAAATGAAAAACAAACATGTTTTAACCAAATATTCACCAGACACACACCTGCAGTGTTTGTTAGTCTCATAAGTTTTTCATTTTAAGAAACTTCCTTTTTTTGTTACTTATATGGATTATTGTCATTTTTATCCTTAAAATACCAAAATTTCCACTTAACTTTATATTTTGGTTCATCTGATTATGTAAATTTTTAGTATTAAATGACTGATAATTTGATAAGTTACTCAGTACTTGAGACTTTTTTACCAATACCTTTTTACTCTTACTTTAGTCGTTTCTTGAATGTCTACTTTTAAGTTTTACTTCAGTGAAAATATGTAGTGAAGTAGGGCTGATCTTACTTGATTACAGTGTTCGGGTACTTCAGCATAGTAATTTATTTTAAGTCAATAATTCCTTAAGAGATTAAAAACAAAGAAACTAAACCAAAAATACTTGGTCTCTTCCAACTTACATGCAGTGAAAAACCAGCCGATCAAACATGCTGGACCAATTCTTGCGTTGCTAGGTAACGGGTTGGGCTCTTCTCGGGTTGCTAGGTAACGGTTCGGGCTCGGCTGGGGTTGCTAGGTAACGGTGCATTGCCCAAGGAATCTGACTCAACATGTTACAAGTGAAATAATCTGCCATTGGATCTAATAGTTTTTCATCAATATTAAGAAATAATTTACTTCAAATAAGCTTCTACATCTGAAAACTTCTAGTTTTGTCTTATTTAAGGTGCACTAAAGGTATTGGCACTAGAAACTAGACCAAAGTACTCAGTGAGAATTTGTATTTTTGCAGTGTAACTGGACAAAGAAATTGACACATTCGGCAGGTTTGTCATATTACCATCTAAGCCCAGTTTGTTCAGCGCTAATAAAAACAAAGAAGTGAAAATGTAAATCCTGATCTAATTAAGTTTTACTTAAAAAAAAAAAAAAAGGAAACACTTATCACTTATGTAAAATAATAAAAATGTTATGGAGGTTACCTCACTCCAGCATTGTACACATTAACACATGTAATAAAATGTAACATTTGGTGCCAAAACGCTCCTCTGGGTCAGATTTATGGAACTAAATTATGGCCACAAACTTGTAAAGAAAAAAAAAAACTAAAAAAAAAAAGAGATTTGAAACGGAAAGAAAGCCCCTTAAAACTGAAAAACACCTTCTGTTTGAAAAGCAGTTTTGAACATTTTTGTCAATTTCAAAACACTTTTTCCAGTTTCAAATCTATTTTTTATTTTCAATTGCTTATTTTCAGTTTCAAATAATTTTCACAGTTTCAAACTTTCCTTTCAACTTCAAATCTTTTTCCTGAGCTTCAAAATATATTTGTAGTTACAAATCTTTTTTTTCAGTTTAATTTCTTTTAAACAAAGTTTTTGGCTCCATTTTAGCTCCATACATCTCCCCCAGCTGGTAGCCCAACATAAATAATCACTTATAATAGCATTAATCCTTTAATCTCTTCTCTTTTAAACGTTATGCAACATTATTGGCAGCTGTCTGTCAGAGATGCTGTTTTTGACGTTTTTCTGGGAGTTCCTGGCTTCTCGCTCTGGCTTTGTGGAAGAAAGACATAAATACATGCAACTTATTATTCACTGAGAGGTTCTCTTCATAAATCTCCATTTATGAGAAAACTATGTGGGGAACCGCAGCATATTCTACTTTAAACAACACAGTTAGATTTAAACAATGGTACAATACCAGATAATTACATTGTAGTTGATTTGCAGATAATTAATCAAATTTGCTTAAACACTGGTCTCTGGAAAATCCACATTAAAGGTTGAACTAGACCGGATTCTCAGTATGGGTTTGGAAATAAAGAAGAAGAAGAACAAGGAGAAAAATATATTTTATTGTTTCACAGTGGGGAAATTCAGGAGTCACAGCAGCAAGTTACAGAAAGAAAAAACTTCATATTTAAAATCTGAGTAAAAGAAAATTTACAACATAAAAATCTATAAAATTCAGGTTTAAAAATAAGTCAGAAAAAAGTTAACAGACTGTGTACTGTATTTTATGTTGATAAAATTTAACTGCTTTCAACTGAATGTGACTAGTTGGATTAGAATTAGTTTAAGAGAGAGATGTATGGACACCCTTCTGTCAAAATTTAATCAGATGATTCATTGATGAACGTGCTTAATTGATATTAAACCCCCCCTTCCTGTGACCGGATGCCCCCCCCCTCCTGTGACTGGATGCCCCTCCAACCCCTTCCTGTGACCGGATGCCCCCGCCCCCCCCTTCCTTTGACCAGATGCCCCCCTCCCCCCTTCCTGTGACCGGATCCTCCCTCCCCTTCCTGTAACCAGATGTCCCCTAACCCCCTTCCTGTAACCAGATGCCCCCCTCCCCCCTTCCTGTAACCGGATGCCCCCTAACCCCCTTCCTGTAACCAGATGCCCCCCTCCCCCCTTCCTGTAACCGGATGCCCCCTAACCCCCTTCCTGTAACCGGATGCCCCCTAACCCCCTTCCTGTAACCGGATGCCCCCTAACCCCCTTCCTGTAACCGGATGCCCCCTAATCCCCTTCCTGTGACCGGATGCCCCCTAACCCCCTTCCTGTGACCTGAAGCCCTCCTCCCCCCTTCCTGTGACCGGATCCCCCCTCCCTCCCCTTCCTGTAACCGGATGCCCCCTAACCCCCTTCCTGTAACCAGATGCCCCCCTCCCCCCTTCCTGTGACCGGATGCCCCCTAACCCCCTTCCTGTGACCGGATGCCCCCTAACCCCCTTCCTGTAACCGGATGCCCCCTAACCCCCTTCCTGTAACCGGATGCCCCCCTCCCCCCTTCCTGTAACCGGATGCCCCCTAACCCCCTTCCTGTAACCGGATGCCCCTAACCCCCTTCCTGTGACCGGATGCCCCCTAACCCCCTTCCTGTAACCGGATGCTCCCTAACCCCCTTCCTGTGACCAGATGCCCCCTAACCCCCTTCCTGTAACCGGATGCCCCCTAACCCCCTTCCTATGACTGGATGCCCCCTAATCCCCTCCCTGTAACCGGATTCCCCCTAACCCCCTTCCTGTAACCGGATGTCCCCTAACCCCCTTCCTGCGACCGGATGCCCCCTAACCCCCTTCCTGCGACCGGATGCCCCCTAACCCCCTTCCTGCGACCGGATGCCCCCTAACCCCCTTCCTGTGACCGGATGCCCCCCCCCCTCACCCCTCATCTATGTCATGCCCCCCTGAACAAAGACTTTTATTAAGGGGAACTTTAACATTTGCTCACCATAAACTCCTCCCGACCTCTTTGAATTAGCCAATAGAAAAACTGAATAATTTACTTGTAAGTTAGCAGTGAATAAATAAATATACTATATTTCTAACAAAGTGAATAAATAAATATACTATATTCCAAACAATGTTGGCGGCTGAGCTTGAGAAGTGAAAGCGATGAGTGCGCTTGATTCTTTTCGAGGTGCGTGCCGGTTGGGTGGAGATGGTGAAAACATTCAAAGCCATTTACTGTTTTAATTTGACATGTAGTCCTATACCCAGAGAAGCTGAAATAGATTAGGAATGTTGTAACTACCTCTGGTTTTAAACAGACTGTCTTCTGGATACATAGCGTTAAACGGAGTGACCTGCACACAAAAGCATTTGTGGGTGTGTGTCCCTGCGTAAGAAAATTTACGGATTAACCACATTGACTAGCACAGGACTGACCTTTGCCCTGCTCACCACACCACACCATTTGTGTGAGGAGGATATGACCATCCTCGAACAAAGATACTGATGTGAGGGATGTTAAAAAGCTCCCGGTTCATTATTTATAGTTGAAAAAAAAAAAAAAACTCTGCTTCTGACAAGCACAGGATGAAGCTCACAAGGGCAGAGGACTGACCTTTGCCCTGCACACCACACCATTTGTGCGCCCGGCGCGTGTCCCCAAGCATCAGAAAGCCTATAGATTAACCACACCATTTGGGTGTTAGAGCGGGTAGATACCTCTGAAGGAAAACAACAGCTTAACTGTTTTACTGCATTATTTATGGAAATTACAAACTATAAGTTTGTAATTTCCTTCATCCGTTCCGAAAACATCCATCCATCCATTTTCTTGCACCCTTTTTCCCTCAGTGGGGTCAGGAGGGTTGCTGGTGCCCATCTCCAGCCAACGTTCCGGGTGAGAGGCGGGGTCACCCTGGACAGGTCGCCAGTCTGTCACAGGGCAACACAGAGACACACAGGACACACAACCATGCACACACAAACTCACACCTAGGGGCAATTTAGAGAGGCCAATTAACCTGACAGTCATGTTTTTGGACTGTGGGAGGAAACCGGAGTACCCAGAGAAAACCCACCATGCACAGGGAGAACATGCAAACTCCATGCAGAAAGACCGGGAATCGAACCCAGTACCTTCTTGCTGCAAGGCAACAGCTCTACCAACTGCGCCACTGTGCAGCCCCCGTTCCGAAAACAGTCACTTAAATTTTAAACCCCTATAGATACATTACAGGCCCAGGTGAGGCTACTCATATTTAACGTTTAGCTTTCTACAGTTAAAGTGAAAGACAAACTCTAACATCGATCCCTTTCCAGAATTTGTCCTCACATCATTGTGAATGCAACTTTGCTTCAGTCTGTTTCCTGTTGTTGAATCAACACTGATCGTCTCAGTGCTTCATGCTCTCTCCAAAATACTAACGGTTGGTTTAAGTACATTAGAAACTCAGATTTTTTAAAATATCAATCAATCATTCGATTACATTTTGACAGAAAGGTGTCCATACATCTCTCTCTCTCTGAAGCTACACACCTCACTGCAAAAACACAAAGTCTTACCACGTATTTCTGTCTATTTTCTAGTGCAAATATCCAACTAATTTAAAATTAACTTTTTCATAAAGATGTAGATGCTTACACATATAGATGTTTTTTGTAATGTAGTTCCACTGCCATATTATTTTACTTATACTAAGAAATAAAATAATCTACATTTGAAACTATAACTTTTTAATCAATATTAAGGAATTATTTACTTATAAATAATATAAATAATTATAAATAAGCTCCTCTCTTGCTGAAAAGTTACTTGTAAGTCAGTTTTGTCTTTTTTTGAAGTGCACTAGGATATCGACGCTAAAAACTAGACCAAATATTTTGTGTTTATTGCAGTATATTCAGTTTGTTCGGGCTCAAAATTAGTTAAAATGAATAAAAATACTACTGAATATGTCATTATTATTATAATAATTTTGTTAATTGATAAGTTAAATAGTTATTGATGGGATAGTTTTAGACCCCAAACTGCAAAAAC
The DNA here is from genome assembly GCF_904066995.2 of Poecilia reticulata. NCBI lineage: Eukaryota > Metazoa > Chordata > Actinopteri > Cyprinodontiformes > Poeciliidae > Poecilia > Poecilia reticulata. The sequence continues at coordinate 24,531,062 of NC_088851.1, forward strand.
TCAAAATCTTACCAAGTAATTTTGGTCCAGTTTCTAGTGCAAATATCTTAGCACACTTGAAATAAGACAAAACTAACTTATAAGAACATTTTCAGCGAGAAATAGGAGCTTGTTTTAAGTTAATAATTCCCTAATATTGATGAAAAAGTTCTAGTTCCTCTGGCAGATTATTTCACTCATGCCAAGCCAAGCCAAGCCAAGCCAAGTTTATTTATATTGCACTTTAAAACAGTTCCACTGACCAAAGTGCTGTACAGCCACAGAATTAAAACAAGTGAAATAAAAAATAAAAGCACACTAACACCAAAAATACAATTACTTAAAATGAAGACACACAATGCAATACAAGAACATACCCAAATATGCAGTCATAATAAATATCACAATAAGTAATCTAAAAAAAGCAATAAAAGTAACTAAAAGTAACTTTTTACTTCTAGTTTTACTTTTTACTCATGTGAATTATTGACATAAAACAGCTCCTATATCTTGTTGAAAAGTTACCAGTTCTGCCATATTTCAAGTGAATTAAGATATCTATGCAAGAAACTAGACCAAAAATACTTGGTAGGATTTTGCGTTTTTGCAGTGCGCAGATCAAAATGACGGTTTTCCAACCTCTGAGCTGAAGAGACAAACTGTAACTCATGAGGAAGGATGAGCTCAGATATTTACTCTCATGGGTTTTTGTTTGTGTACAACACTTCCTGTGTCATCAGCATTGTATGTTCGTTTCTTTTCAGAGCATAAACGCTACAGCTCAGCGAGCTAACGCTGCTAAGATAAAGCTGTGTTGATGTGAGTGTTGTCAGCTGTAACCAAATTTTAGATAAATGTTGAGAGAACCATTTTTGTGTTTGCAAGAACATTTCAAAATCCTCGTCTAAATTCCATCCTTTATTGTGGGGATTGTTTATCCGAAGCAGATTTACCTTGAATGAACCAAAGTATTTGGCTGTGGGTAGACGTGGGCGAGAAAAAGAGACGGAGAGAGGAAAAAAAAAAAAAAAGGAGAGAGACGACTGTGAGCAATCTGAGCTGGCGTAGCAGGAGGCTGATTTATAATTAGAGTGAATGTTTGTTCGGTTCCCCCGCTGTTCTGGTGATGGCTCTATTGCATAAAGAGGCCGAATTGCTGCTGAGAGCTTAATTTGAATTCTGAAGCATCTTTCAGCGTTCGCCGACGATCCCAAAAAGTCTGGGAAAGTCACGAGCCGGAGCTGAATTTTCTTTCATTTTTTAAATTTACGTCGTCTGCAGCTATCGCTTTGATCTGATTCACAGCAGAAACACAAAAATTATGGCAAGTACTTTGGTCTAATTTCCAATGCAAATATCTTATTAGACTTGAAATAAAATAAAACTAACTTTCAACTAACTTTTTAGATACATGACCTTGATTTAAGTAAATAATTCCTTAACATTATCCCATTGGCAGATTATTTCTCTTATAAAAAGACATTTTCCCAAGTTATAATTGAAATGATATGCCTGTGAAACCAGTACTTTTTCCTCTATATTAAGAAATTATTTACTTAAAACAAGCTCCTTTTCAAGCTTGCTGAAAAGTTACTTGCAAGTTAGTTTTGTCTTATTCCAAGAAACTAAACCAAAAATACTCAGTAAAACTTTGTATTTTGCAGTGTTGTTTCTGAAAAGTGAGTCAACAACAAAACAAGCATCTCTTCCAGTTGACATACAGTGAAAATCCAGCTAACCAAATTCACCAGAGTTCCGCTGAGGTTGCTAGGTAACGGACTGGGCTCGGCTGGGGTTGCTAGGTAACGGGCTGGGCTCGGCTGTGGTTGCTAGGTAACATGGAATGTGACTCAAAATGTTATAAGTGAAATAATCTGCCAGTGGAACGAGAACTTATCAATATTAAGGAATTATTTTCTGCAAACATTCTCTTTTATCTGAAAAGTTACTGATAAGCGAGTGTATCTTATTCAAGACGTACTGAGATATACTAGAAACAAAACCAAAAAGTTGCACCCCAAACCTTTTTGGTGTAGTTTCTAGTGTAAATATCTTACTACACTTGGAATAAGACAAAAAATAACATATAAGAGGCTTTTCTGCATCATGTACAAGCTTGTTTTAAGTCATTAATTTTGATTAAAAATAGTACCAGCTACCCTGGTAGATTATTTCACTTATTACAAGACATTTTTACTGTAATATAATTACAATAATATAGTATTTTTTTCAATATTCAAGACTCACTGATTTAAAACAACTTCTATATCTTACTGTAAAGTTACTTGCCAGTTAATTTTGTCTTATTTCAAGAGCACTGAGATATTTACAAGACTACAAAACTTAAGATTTGTGTTTTTTCAAGTTGAATATTGGTTAAAATAAATGAAAATACCACTAAATATATCATTATAAAAAAATACAAGTAAAAATAAATAATGATTGGATTTGGGTTTTTCATTTAAACTGGGTCACAAACGTAACATATATTTAAAGTACGGAGCTGAAGAGTGGATTAGGATATTTAACATTAGCAAAGATTACAAAATGATCAAATGCAGAATGTTTTGATAGATGCTATTGAGAGAAAAAGGAGATCTAAATCAGATTATTGTAAAGTGTTTCTCTCCTCGTGGGTTTTATCTGCTCTTACTTTTATTTGTCAAACTGAAAAGCCTCAAATGACCAAACACATTTTAACATCAGGCAAATTTAACTTTGTAATGATGTGTTGTTTGGCAGGGCCAAGGCACAGGCTTCCACTGTCGAAGATTTTAATAAAAAACAAAGAAACATACAATCCTGGAAACAGATGCAGGACGCAGAGACAGGAAATGGCATGAAAGAAATATCAAGGCATAAAAATGGAGAATCCAGCGAGGAACAAAGAAAAACTCCCAGAGCTTAAGACTTAAACAAAAACAAAAGTTCAGGCGGACGACTCGGATGCAAAGTCTGGAACAAAATCCTACGTTTTGTTTTTTTATTATTATTAATATTTTAGCGGATTACTGTTGCAATGCAGCAAGAAAGTCCTGAGTTCAAATCCCAGGCCTCGGACTTTCTGCATGGAGTCTGTTTTCCTCAGCAGAGCTGGGCAGCAACTATTTACATTTACTCACTGTAACATTTAGTAAAACAATTACTTTTACATGTACAGTGCAAAAACACAAGATCTTACCAAGTATGTTTGGTCTTTGGTTTATTTTGTTTGCATTTCCTTTTAATTCACTTTGAATTGCCTTGATGCTGAAAATGTGCTATATAAATAAAATTACATTAACCTAATTTTGTGAAAATATCTTTGCACACTTGACAGAAGACAAAACTTACAAGTAACTTTTTTTTATAGCAGAAATAGGAGCTTGTTTCAAGCCAATAATTCCTTAATATTGATGAAAACATTCTAGTTTCACTGGCAGATCATTTTAATTTTAACATGTTGATTCATTCTATTGGCTCTGTGCCGTTACCTAGCAACCCCAGCCAAGCCCGGCCCGTTACCTAGCAACCAAGGTGGAGCTTCACTGTATGTGTTGGAAGAGACGCCTGCTTTGCTGTTGACTTGCTATTCAGAAACAACGAAGCAAAAATAGAAACTTTTGCCAAGTATTTTTTATTTTAGTTTCAATTATTCTCTAATATTGGTGCAAAAGTACTAGTTTAGATTGTTTTACTTATAACATGGAAAAATATATTGTAAGTTAAATAATCTGCTAGTGGAAATAGTACTTTTTTTGTCAATATTAAGGAATTATTAACTTAAAACAATCTCCATTATATCTGCTGAAAAGTTACTTATTATATAGTTTTGGTAATTCGATATTTGCACAAGAAACTAGACCAAAAACTCTTGGTCATATTTTGTGTTTTTGCGATACGTGTCGCTCATCTGATGCTTTTTTTATCTTCTGCGATTGTTTGCTCAGTTTATGATCAGATCAAACAAAATAAACACTTAAAATAAACACTTAATTGTCCCATTTCTACAGTCAATGTGTAATATTGTGAAAGAAAAACGATCTTCATAAAACAAAACATGAAAACTTGCTATGTTTTCTTACAAATTATGACTATAAAAAGTCTAAACATTCAGGAGCGCCAACCAAATTAAGCTGCAGCTTAGTCATGAAACGACCTCAATGCATTTGCCCTCTAGAAAGACTTAAAGTATGCAAGTAATTGCACACAGTATCGCTGTGCAGCTTGCATTTAAAAGCATGCAGAATTTTATTAGAGGTTTACTGCCAGCTGTGCTCTTTTGTTTGACATGGAGCTACAAACACAAATGAGTAAATGTTGTGTTGTGATGGTGATGCTGTCAGCCTTGTGATTCTTTGTGCCACCCAAGAGGCTTGTTTGTCTGCTACATTCAGTCTTCTTCTAGTGTAAACTGACAGTCAAACATATAAGATCATAATCTTAGCTTTCTGTAGGTCACAGTTTGTGCCATCATGGCGCGATTTCAAGACGTAAACAAGGCGGGATATACGTTCGCTCTTAACTGTGGATGTGGGTGATTGCTGCCCAACATCCAGCGATTACAGCTGCATATGTATGTCTGAGAAGTTTCTGTTTCTAGCCTCCACATCTTCAAAGGGGAATATAAACATTTAATAACTACATGCAGGACTAAGAAAGACAGACGAGGAGAAAATTAACTTTCATTCTTTCCGTCATTAGGTGCCTTAAATCAAGCTCAAATCTGCAGGATATTTGGCTCATAAAAGAAAATAGTACTCCTTTGCACCTAATAAAAGACAGAAATAACCACACATCCTCGTGATTCAGCACAAACCACAGAATAACATCTAAATAGCTGAACAACTCCAGCATCCAGCATCCTAACTTAAATTATCAGTATGTTTAAATTATCAGTATGTAGGATGTCGATGTATATAATTTTCCAAACGCTGTCATTACCTAGATGTCAGTATGACCATCCTGCCTTCTCATTAACGCGAAAAAGAAAGCACAAGCCATCAAGTTCATATATGTAGGCATTATCCATAGCACGGTAGGCATTAAGGTCGGATGCTTTCAGATGTTTTCCACCGTCTGAAGTTAACGAGGCTCCATATGATTACAGATTATCAGCTGCAGCTTTGGCATCCTGTTTTGTCTCACAGTGGACAGCGATAAAGGAGACATGGAAGATACATGAAGGGTTTGGAACAAAACATGTGCGGTAAGTCAGCCGTGAACTGGGAACCATATGGAGCCAAATCGCCACATTTAAAAATAACATCTTATATAAATAAAAACCTGTAGAACCCACCACTAGAAAGCATTCAAATCTAAGCTTGCTGTAATAAATCGATTAATCACATCATAGATTAAAACGAGCCAGATGATTTCCATTTGCATGATTGTTTTTCTCTCTGGAGACGTTCACACCAGCCTGGATTAATCCGCTTTAATCAAACTCCAGTTTGTTTGCCTAGAAAGTCCGGATCGTGTGGGGAGGTGAAAATGTGCGATGGGACCAAAAAAATGGACTCTGGTCCAACTACAAACCAAGATCTCGGCAAGGTGTTTAGACTTGGTTTGATTTTGGACCAAAATTGCAACATTTGTTTCATTTTCAACTGCTGCAGCTCTCTTTTTCACTTCACTGAGTGAAATGAACCAACCCAATTAAAAAAGCTGTTCCCCTCCTCGCCTGTGGGGGCGCTGCACCAAAAACTGCTGAAAGAAGCAACATAAAAACCTCTGAAAAAGACTTTGAGCTCAACTTCCATCTTTATGAAATGTAAACAAAGATTAAGTAGTATCTGATTTCAGCAGTTGTAGGATTTTTCTTTTATTTCTGGTTAAAAACCAAGAGTAATTTCTCCTGCTAGCGCTAAGCTAGCGTGTTTGTTTTGGTTGTATTTACCCAGAATTCCCTGCGCAGTAGCACGCTTCCTGCTTTTGGAGTGGCCTCCAATCCACTTGGTGTTGACTTATGGATCCAGTTTGGTCCACCTATAAATCTGTGCTTGAAAAACGCAGGTTTTCCCACTGCGCGGCGAACAAACCCAGTCCGGTCCGGTTGTAGAGGAGCTAGAAAGTCCGGTCCGGTTGTAGAGGAGCTAGAAAATGGTCCACCTACAAACCTCAGCCTGGGTTGAAGTGAACTCTGGTGCGGATCAAATGCATATATGAACGCCAAGCAGACCGGGGACCGCTCCAAAGGTAGGAAGCGGAGTACAGCACAGAGCATTCTGGGTAAATACAACCAAAACAAACATGTTAGCCTAGCGCTCATGTTTTTATTTTATTTTACAAAAGACAAAAGATAAATCCTACATCCTCTAAAATCTGACACCACTCCATTTTTGTTTACATTTGGTGAAGAAGGAAGTTGCCCTCATGTCTTCATAGTTTTTTGTGTCGTTTCCTTCAGTGGTTTTTGGTGCAGCGCCCCCACAGGTGAGGAGGGGAACAGCTTTTTCAATTATTTTGGACAGTTTGACACAGTGCAGTATTTTGGACAGTTTGACACAGTGCAGCTGAAAATGTAACAAATGTCGCAATTTTGCTTATTGATTCAACAAAAATGGTCAATTTAGGAGTTTCCTGTAAGTTCTTATGCAAAATGTGCAGATAACTATCTAACTATGCTACCTATTTTTCTTTATTTTTCATATTTATTGAAAAGACTAACATTCTACAAAATAGTTGTTTTTTGTGATAAAAGCTTCATTTAGTTCTAAAATCTGGAGATAGAAATAGATTTTACTTTAGCTTGTTTTTTGCTTCTTGAATGAGCTTTATTTTGTAGCAGCGAGGGCAAAAGTGTGTTTTTGAGTGCAAATTGCAACAGAAAATTAATAGAACATTAATTAAACAACTAATTAAGTTTAAATCTGATTTAGTCTATTTGTTAAGCTAATTTATTTCACATCCTCTGGTTAAAATTATAAAGATATGGAGCTAATTATCCCAACACTCTTTAAAGGTATTATGAATTGATTCATTTCTGTTTACTTTAAATAAATTAAATGAAAAAACATTACTCTTGTTCACAATGCAGCACACTTTTCCTGCATATATGAGAGTTTAGATAATCAGAGGGATGTGTGTTTTACGGTACGCAGTGATGAATCACACAGCCCATTTAACCTCTGATTACATATGGAGCCTGTTACAGGACAAACATCGCTGAAACCAATCTAAATATTGTCAAGGTTAAGTCATGTCAAAGTAAAGACTTCAAGAGGTCCCACCTGCACCTTTCTCTAAACAGCTCATTACTTCAGGCAATCAATCAAATAAAAGTACAGTAAAGTGAGAGCTGAGAGAAAGTTTAGCTAACACTGAACTAAACATTACAATAGAGAATCTATAAGCTAAACCTTGTGCGACTTTGATCTGGGTCGTATATTTATGTTTATTCACCATATCATTCTCTGATAGAAAATTAGCTAAATTACCTGTGATTTATTAAAAATCTACATTTTCCTAATTTAAATTATTCTTACTGGACACAGATTCACTTAGCATTAGCATGATTAGCCATTAGCAGGAAAAATGCTGCATACAATTAATTGAATTAATTGAATTAATTGTGATTAATCGATTTATTAAAATGTCAACTAATTTAGAAATCAATTAATTGTTAACTGGAGTATAAAAACTCTGAGAAAATTCATTTGCTGAAAGAAAAACATACACAGAGCAGCAATTAAGTCAAAACTCTACAAAAAATTTATACGTTTTGCATTTAAGATAAAAAAACAAACAACTTTTGTCTTTAAATATGTTCTTTCCAGAACTCCTCAGTGGCACTTTTAGCTTCACCTGGTTAAAATTCTGTAAAAACAACGAAAACCTCTCATTAAGCACCTTTTGCTATCCAATTATTAATCTATTACTTCAAGAAATGATCAACAGATCAGCTCTGCTGTATCAATGATAGGGTTGAAAGGTCTAAGCTTTTCACATGTTCATGTTAGAAATATGTATTTTTAGGCAGTGGAACGATCCAAAAAAGGTCTAATCCTGCGAAGGGCTGAAACGATTAATCGGATTAATCATGATTAATCAACTATTGAAATAATCAACTAATTCAGTGATCGATTAATCGTTAACTTAAGTTTACAGACCCAAAAAAAGGCCATTTGTTGGAAACCTAACCCTATCCCTGTACCTACGGCTGAAACCAACAATTAACCAGTTACTAATCGAATATTTCAATAACCGATTCATAACAATCTGATTGATGCTTTCGGCGCTAAGTAAAGGCTTAGGCTTAAGGTTTACTTTCTGCAAGTGTCCATTTTTAGAGCCTGTATAATACTGTAGTTAGCGATTAATCGATTACTAAATCAGTTGATTATTATTTCAATGGTCAATTAATCACGACTAATACGATTAATCGTTTCAGCTCCAGGTACGGGGATAAGGTTCTTTTTTTTATTGCGTATGTATCCTCCAGTTAACTCACTCACTCACTCACTCACTCACTCACTCACTCACTCACTCACTCACTCACTCACTCACTCACTCACTCACTCACTCACTCACTCACTCTTTGGTTACCTAGCAACAACCTGTTGAGTAACTTACGCAGCAGCAGCTTCAGGTTTTGCCACCGTGCCTCAAAACTGCCTAAAAATAAAAAAATACTATAAAACAGGAAAGGTAACACCAGCAGTTTGGCAGTATTTCAGATATTTAAAACTAAAAACTAATCAATAATTATTGATATCGACTGATATGAAACGTTATATCGCCTGTTGCTACAAATGATCAAGTGTCCACTAAAGGAATACCATGTCACTGAATTTTAGGCAAAATTTTTTTTATTTTCTCACTGGAAAAAAAAGAATTGAATTATTTGTTTTTAATGTATTTCTAAAAATAAAATAAAAAAGGGTGAAAAATCTGCAGAATTAAATAATAGTTGATTTCCTATGTCAAATAAATCCAATAAACAAGTAAACAAACTGATCCTGACATGTTTTTTTGTTTGTTTTAACACCTGAACTCCTGTAACTTCCACATGACTCCAGGTCGGAGCTGAGCGACGCACCGGGCCGAGTTGGAGTCTGAATCAGCCGATTAGATTACCCTGCTGGGGCCGGAGTGACGCTGCAGGCCGGGCCGCCACCCAGACGCTCACCTCAGCTGCCCTCTCCCTCATCCCCGCTGCCTCCCGGGCCGCGGCTCCGTCCCACCAGAGCCACATCGCCCCCTGTTGGTTAGAGGCAGGACATCAGGCTGGCATCCCGCACATTCAGAGGATCAATAGGAAAAATATCTTCGGGAGATTGATGTTAAATCTACGGAGCAAGATTAGGGCCACTTAAAAAACAAAACGCAAGATATGTTGACTTTTGTCTCATAATTTTGCTTTTTTTTCTCAGAATTAATTAAATTATTGGGGAAAAGTGAGAAAATTCAGGTTTACAAATCCTTCAATAAGGAAGAAATAATTATTATGTGGTTATTTTTATATGTTAACAACATAATTGACATACACCTAAGATGTTTGGTTATTGATTTGGATTTTCATGTTGATTAACAAAGAATTAAAATTCTGAGGAAAAAAAGTCAGAAATCTGAGTAAAAAGTCTGAATTCAGAATTTACTTTTGAAACTCTGAAATTTCAGTTTTACAGAAAAATTCTGAGATTAATCTAAAAATGTCTTACATTTTTCAAGCAAATGTTTAACTTTTCAAACTCAGACATGTCTTTTTTATTATATATATATATATATTTGTAGAAATGTCCTTTTTTTTCCTAGCCAATTTTTGACTTGTCGAACTTAAAAATTTCCTGGCTTTTTCTAAACTCCCCCCCAAAAAAAAACAAAGAAAAAAACAAACTTCTACAATTCATCTAAATATTTTGGGGGGTGGAAATTTACTCGTCCTTTTTTCCGATTATGCTGTTATAGTTTCTAATCTCAGACTAACCTGAGATTAATCTCAACATTTATGGACTTTTTTCTAGTAAAATTTCAACTTTCAAACTCAGAAATTTCACTTTTTTTCTAGAAAATTTCTGAGATTAAAAAAACATTTCTGAGTTTTCCCCCACATTTTCCACTTTTTAAGCTCAGAAATGTCCAAGTTTTTGGCAGAAATCTACTTGTTTTTCTTTTCCATCTACAATGGCCCTAATGCGCCGCCGTAGAAAACTCAAATCCGAAAAATCCCCCACGTCCCCGCGGACGTTGGATATAAATATGACCAAAAGCAGAAACGTTTGGAGTGAAGTTTAAAGTATCAAAATTACTTTTACAGACTAGGAATCATAAATTATTGGTTCTGGGTGTCCAACATCGCGGACCTGTGAGGGACGTGATGGAGCTGAGTCACCGCGGGAGAGTTTTGAAGTTTTATTGTGGGAGTAACGACCGGAAACGAGGCTCCGAGGGAGTTCCACGAAACGCAAGGTGACACTTACATAAGTCTGGGTTGGACACAAACAGACACCAGATGAACTGCAGGTTGTTTACTGCGCAGATGGAGACCATCAGGAAGAGAGGTTATGTCATCTGCTAATTGTGCAAATTGCTAATAGAAGTTGCTAACAGCTTTGTGGGAGTGAGGATTAAAGCCCAGGCAGCTCCTCCGAGCTTCCCTGGAGCGGTGCTGCTTGGACTGGGATGAAAGCACTGGAGAAATAAAAACACGTCCACCGAGTCCTCCCAGGTTCTCCAGATGTGGGATTGCTCCAGTATTATTCCCTCAGTGGAGCATATTATAAATACTATCTGCTATAAAAACACAGTTTTACTCTGAAATGCACATAATTTTGCCGCTGGTTGTTAGTAAAAAGCAATCTTGTCATGTTTTTAATTGCAGTCGTTTCTTTAAAAAAACGTTGAATAGCAAACAGACGAGTTATTAATTTTAGTGTTTACATTTCTAATGTAATATTTTATCTTTAAAACCTCCATAAGTTTCCCCAGTGGGGTTTTTTTTGCGAGTATTTTCTCACACACTGCAAAAACACAAAATATTACCAGGTATTTTTTTTGTCTAGTTTCGTCTACAAATATTTTAAATATACTTAAAATAAGACAAAACTAACTTGTAAGTAACTTTTCAGCAAGATTAATGAACTTGTTTAAGGAAATAAATCCTTAATAGCGATAAGAAAGTTCTAGTTCCGCTGGCCGCTGTTACCTAGCAACACCAGCCAAGCCCAGCCCGTAACCTAGCAACCCAGTTCTAGTTCCGCTGACCTGGAACAATAGAACCAGTACTTTATTTTTGTCTTATTTCAAGAGTAAAAAAGATATGTGACCTACAAACTAGACCAAAATTACTTGGTTCTGTTTTGTGTCGTTTAAACTGGATTTTCAACAATGACAACTATTTGTTTTCTGTCTGAATTAGAGATCAACTGAGCATCCTGACAAATTTCTGACAAAAAAATCTCTAGAAATTTCTAGAAAAACCCCCATAAATTTGAGTTTGAGATTAACCTAAGAAATTTTCAAGTAAACAACTTGGAAATTTCGGTTTTGCCATTATTGTGTTTTTTTTTTTATCATTCCTTAATGTTAGACTCTAAAATTGATTTTGTTTTTATTAATATATAATTATTTAATATATGAATATAATTTATTTGTATTGATCTTAACGTGGGTAAACATTGTACCCTTCTGAATATTGGGAGGTGATCGATCAGCTACTTCTTGTTTACGAGTTTTCAATCATCGTATTGAGCTTTTCCGAGTTTCTCCATTTCTTCTTGGTCACAATAAAGACGAAAGTGGTTCACAAATTTAATCCAAATGAATTGTAAGCAGTTTTATTGGAATTATTTATGTCCAGCTAATGTCTGTGGAGGCATAGAAAGTGTTTATGTAAGATTTTCTGCGAGCCGCGCTTGGCAGTCAGCGAGGTTCCAGATGGATGCCGGTTTCCTCTCCAGCAGACTGCGAGTCTTGGTTGCGCGCCATAAGTGAGTAAGGTAGGGCAGGTGAGGACATCTTGGCAACAACATGGTACTCTTTCCAAGAAGAGGTTGTTGGATTTCAGGGGAGCAGAGCGATTTCTGATCTCCATCAGGGAGTATTCATTTTTTGCTTCTCAGAAACGGATCGCACATGCACTTGCTCAGGCTTGGGCATAAAAAGCGTTGAAAAGCTTTTTCATTTCTAAAGTTTCTTTTCTGCTCCTTCACTGCAAAAACACAAAACCTTACCAAGTGTTTTTGGTCTTGTTTCTAGTGCAAATAACTTCAAATAAGACAAAAATCAATGTACAAATAACTTTCCAGCAATGTATTGGAGATTGTTTTAAGTAAATGATTCCTTAATATTGAAAAAAAGAGTAAAACATTATGTAACTTAAAACATGGGAAAATGATTTGTTATAAGTGAAACAATCTACCAATTTACAAAAGCAAGTGTCTCTCACAACTTATATACAGTGGAAAAACCAGCTGACCAAACATGCTGGAGTAAAGTTTGGGTTGCTAGGTAACGGGCTGGGCTTGGCTGAGGTTGCTTGGTAACCATGGAATGTGACTCAACATGAAATATTTTAAGTTAAAATGTCTTGTTCCTGGCAGATTATTTAACTTATAATGATGAATACGAACTTTGGACTGCGTTTTCCCTCGCCCGGACGCGGGTCACCGGGGCCCCACTCTGGAGCCAGGCCTGGAGGTGGGGCACGATGGCGAGCGCCTGGTGGCCGGGCTTTTACCCACAGAGCCCGGCCGGGCTCAGCCCGAAGAGGAGACGTGGGTCCCCCTTCCGATGGGCTCACCACCTGTCCGAGGGGCCAAAGGGGTCGGGTGCATTGTGCTATGGGCAGCAGCCAAGGGAGGGGACCCTGGCGGTCTGATCCTCGGCTGCAGAAGCTGGCTCTCGGGACGTGGAACGTCACCTCTCTGGTGGGGAAGGAGCCGGAGCTAGTGTGCGAGGCTGAGAGGTTCCGGCTAGAAATAGTCGGCCTCACCTCGACGCATGGCTCTGGTTCTGGAACCAGTCTCCTTAAGAGGGGCTGGACGTACTTCCACTCTGGAGTTGCCCACGGTGAGAGGCGCCGGGCTGGAGTGGGCATACTTGTTGCCCCCCATTTGGGCGCCTGTACGTTGGGGTTCACCCCGGTGAACGAGAGGGTGGCCTCCCTCCGCCTACGGGTGGGGGGACGGGTTCTGACTGTTGTTTGTGCTTACGGGCCGAACGGCAGTTCAGATTACCCACCCTTCTTGGAGTCCTTAGAGGGGGTACTGGAGAGTGCCCCTCCTGGGGACTCCCTTGTTCTACTGGGAGACTTCAACGCTCACGTGGGCAATGACAGTGAGACCTGGAGAGGCGTGGTTGGGAGGAACGGCCCCCCCGATCTGAACCCAAGCGGTGTTCTGTTGTTGGACTTCTGTGCTCGTCACGGATTGTCCATCACGAACACCATGTTCAGGCATAAGGGCGTCCATATGTGCACTTGGCACCAGGACGCCCTAGGCCGCAGTTCGATGATTGACTTTGTCATCGTCTCATCGGATTTGCGGCCGTATGTCTTGGACACTCGGGTGAAGAGAGGTGCGGAGCTGTCCACTGACCACTACCTGGTGACGAGTTGGCTCCGGTGGTGGGGGAGGAAGCCGGTCAGACCTGGCAGGCCCAAACGTGTAGTGAGGGTCTGCTGGGAACGTCTGGCGGAGTCCCCTGTGAGACGGAGCTTCAACTCTCATCTCCGGCAGAACTTCGAACACGTTCCGGGGGAGGTGGGGGACATTGAGTCTGAGTGGACCATGTTCCGTACCTCCATTGCCGAGGCGGCCTATCGGAGCTGCGGCCGCAAGGTCGTTGGTGCCTGTCGCGGCGGCAACCCTCGAACCCGTTGGTGGACACCTTCGGTGAGGGATGCTGTCAAGCTGAAGAAGGAGTCCTACCGGGCCTTTTTGGCCTGTGGGACTCCAGAAGCAGCTGATAGGTACCGGCGGGCGAAACGGCATGCGGCTCGGGTTGTCACTGAGGCAAAAACTCGGGCGTGGGAGGAGTTTGGAGAGGCCATGGAGACAGACTTCCGTACGGCTTCGAGGCGATTCTGGTCCACCATCCGGCGTCTCGGGAGGGGGAAGCAGTGCAGCACCAACACTGTTTATAGTGGGGATGGTGCGCTGCTGACCTCAACTCGGGACGTTGTGGGCCGGTGGGCGGAATACTTCGAAGACCTCCTCAATCCCACCAACATGCCTTCTGTTGAGGAAGCTGAGCATGGGGACTCTGGGCTGGGCTCTCCAATCTCTGGGGACGAGGTCGCCGAGGTGGTCAAAAAGCTCCTCGGTGGCAGGGCCCCGGGGGTGGATGAGATCCGCCCGGAGTTCCTTAAGGCTCTGGATGTTGCGGGGTTGTGTTGGCTAACGCGACTCTGCAATATCGCATGGACATCGGGGGCAGTTCCCCTGGACTGGCAGACTGGGGTGGTGGTCCCCCTGTTTAAAAAGGGGGACCGGAGGGTGTGCTCCAATTACAGGGGGATCACACTCTTAAGCCTCCCTGGTAAGGTCTATTCAGGGGTCTTGGAGAGGAGGGTCCGTCGGATAGTCGAACCTCGGATTCAGGAAGAGCAGTGTGGTTTTCGTCCTGGTCGTGGAACACTGGACCAGCTCTACACCCTCAGCGGAGTCCTGGAGGGTGCATGGGAGTTCGCCCAACCAGTCTACATGTGTTTTGTGGACTTGGAGAAGGCGTTCGACCGTGTCCCTCGGGGGGCCCTGTGGGGGGTACTCCGGGAGTATGGGGTACCGGGCCCTTTGATACGGGCTGTCAGGTCCCTGTATGACCGGTGTCAGAGTCTGGTCCGCCTTGCCGGCAGCAAGTCGGGCTCGTTTCCGGTGAGAGTTGGACTCCGCCAAGGCTGCCCTTTGTCACCGATTCTGTTCAATACTTTTATGGACAGAATTTCTAGGCGCAGCCGAGGTGTTGAGGGAATCCGTTTTGGTGGCCTTAGGATCACATCTCTGCTTTTTGCGGATGATGTGGTCCTGTTGGCTTCATCGGAACGTGATCTGCAGCTCTCACTGGAGCGGTTCGCAGCCGAGTGTGAAGCGGCCGGGATGAGGCTCAGTGCCTCCAAATCCGAGGCCATGGTCTTGAGCCGGAAAAGGGTAGAGTGCCTTCTCCGGGTCAGGGGGGTCGTCCTGCCTCAAGTGGAGGAGTTTAAGTATCTGGGGATCTTGTTCACGAATGAGGGAAGAAGGGAACGGGGGATCGACAGGCGGATTGGGGCAGCGTCTACTGTGAAGCGGGCGCTGTACCGGTCCGTCGTGGTGAAGAGAGAGCTGAGCCAAAAAGCGAAGCTCTCGATTTACCGGTCGATCTACGTTCCCACCCTCATCTATGGTCATGAGCTTTGGGTCATGACCGAAAGAACGAGATCACGGGTACAAGCGGCCGAAATGAGTTTCCTCCGCAGGGTGGCTGGGCTCTCCCTTAGAGATAGGGTGAGAAGCTCGGTCATCCGGGAGGGACTCAGAGTAGAGCTGCTGCTCCTCCACGTCGGGAGGAGCCAGTTGAGGCTCGGGCATCTGGTAAGGATGCCTCCTGGACGCCTCCCTGGTGAGGTGTTCCGGGCACGTCCCACCGGGAGGAGGCCTCGGGGAAGACCCAGGACACGCTGGAGGGATTATGTCTCTCGGCTGGCCTGGGAACGCCTTGGGATTCCCCCGGAGGAGCTGGAAGAAGTGGCTGGGGAGAGGGAAGACTGGGCCTCCCTTCTGAAGCTGCTGCCCCCGCGACCCGACCCCGGATAAGAGGAAGAAAATGGATAGATGGATGGATGGATGGATAATTAATACATGTTGATGAATATTAAGGGATTATCTACATAAAACAAGCTCCTACGCATTGCTGAAAACTTCCTTGAGTTAGTTTTGTCTTATTTCAAGTGTACTAAGACATTTGAACTAGAAACTAGACCAAACATACCTGGAAAGATTTTGCAGTGGAGTTTCGGTTCCTCACATTTATCACTTAAAATTAGCAAAAAACAATCTGTTAAAACATCTAAACTATTCTTCTGCACAGATACTTATACCCTTTATAATGAGCATATGTTCTAATGTTAAGCCAATATAAATACAATACAATGAGTAACTTTTCAACACAGAATAGGAGCTTGTTTTGAGTCGATAATTCCTTATTATTGATGAAAAATAACTGGTTATAAATGAAATAACGACATTTTAACTGAAAATATGAGACAAATGTCTTGATCCACTTATAACAAGTACTTTTCCCCCAATATTAAGGAAGTATTTACTAGATGTTCTCACTTGTAACAGGTTAAGTTCAATCTGCCAATGGAACTAGAACTTTCTCGTCAATATTAATGAATTATTTACTTTAAAAACCTCCTATATCTTGCTGAAAAGTTACGTGTACACTAGAAACTTAACAAAAATACTTGGTAAGACTTTTACTTTTTGCAGTGAACTTGGATTCCTGGAAAGATAAGAATGACAAAAGATTTTTTTCTTCTGAAAAACATGGGAAAAAAACTGAGGATTGTAAACCATTTCTAAAACAGCATTTCTCTTTTAGTCATGTAGATTATAAAAACAACCGTAACAGCTGAATGCTGCGCAGGGTGTTCGCTTATGGCCACATAAAAGTTCTGTAAGATGTAAACATTTTATGTCAACCAGCAGAAAACCTGCGGAGCGCAGAATGAACACGTTAAAGGGTGAAAACATGAGAGGAAACGTAGCTGACTTCCTGTGTTGTTGCTGCCACCTGCTGGACAAACAAGGAAAATGCTTCCTCTGTTAAACGTTTCAGACGTGCAGGAATGTTTTATTTGTTTAGTTTTTATGGTTGCAGTGCAGGCTGACCTGATCACACAGTTTAATTACCTGCAGTATCTGAAGAGGTACCATTAACATCATTTAACATCATCATAGCAGCAGTTTATCCGCATTATTATCCAAAAGGTACTGGTTTGTGGATATGCCTCCCTCTTGTGTCCATAAACACTCACTGCTAAAATGTTTAACTCCCGTGTTGTTGAATTTAGTCAGATGCGGATCTTCTTAAAAGTGGTAACATTTCTAACCCCAGGTCACTTTAATAAGCTAAATATTTCTATGTATTTACTGACAGAATATTGTTTTGGGTTGTTTTTTTTCTTGAAATGTGTCTAATTTAATCATACTTGATTTAAAGATCATTACAGTGAGGGCTTCATCTTACCGTTTTTGGTGAGATTTCTAACTGAAGGTTACGTAAAGCTGCGTTTATGTTGCAAATGTGCGCAAACTTTGTCTAAATTCCACTAATGTCGAAAAAACACTAAATTAGAAACGGAGCTAAAAGACTTTATGAAAACGATGCTATTAAAAACACATAGACATAACATAAGAGTAGACCCCGGCGGCCATCTTGGAGCGGTATACCTTCCTACTTTGCTCAATCAAAACAGCAGATGATGCCTCAGCAGTGAGGGATATTGTTGTTCTGATCTATGGACTATTGATGTGAGGGCTCCACAGACAACATTTCACAAGTAAGATGGACATATTATTGTGTATATATTGTGATTGGAATATTACTTTACTGTATTTATGTCCACCGGTGAGATACCAGCTAATATTAGCTACAGTGCTTGGTGTAATACGGGTTCAGCCGCTATGAAGGCTAACTGAGATTCTGTAAATAAAAAAAAAAAGTAATTATTCTCTAACATTGACTTAGATTATCTGACACAGAGCCTAGATTATAAATTAAACAATGCAACATATATTATAAAACTTATATTATGTGTTATAACATTTACCAGCAAAGTTTACACAGGTGGTAAAGACTATTATTTGCATGTAATTCTTTCACTAAGATACATCCCAAATCTCTTCTGTTTTTGTTTCGAAAGTTTCATAAAGACACGATGTGAGGAAGAAGAGGGAGAATCTATAAAGAGAGACAGATTCACTGCAGCACGGATGAATCTCACATCGGATTTTGGACTCAATCTCAGCTGCTGAATTTCTCTGAAGCTAGAACTAGTCGGCTGAAAAACATATATATGTAAATATATATACATACATACACATATATATACACATATAAACATGTAACCAATATATTATTTAGTATTAATCATTATTTGTGCTTGTATAGTTATATAAATATGTATTGATATTATTAAATAATTTATTAAATAAATTATGAACGGCTGTGGGCTTTTTAATATGCTCGTCATAATCAATATCAGAATATTCTATTCCTATTCTATTGTTATAGCCACTAAGCATATTTAAATAAGCTGAACTATGTATTAAAAACATAAATAATACTATTGTTTATAAATGTAGCTTTGATAGATGTTATGATCGATTAAATGCGCTGATACGTCATTGTGCTGCTAAACACATAACGCTGAGTGGAGTGGTGGACCGCTCCAAGATGGCCGCCCTAAATCTCGTCAGCGACAATAGGCGAGAGCGGTCCATGAGGCATCTACCCTTATATTATCTCTATGGTTAAAAACATACCGCGCCATTATCCTCCCACCACTTCCTGCCGTTTTCTTCTTCGTGGTTTGCGCCAGCGCCAACTTCCGGTGTTTGATCACGTGACTCTTGACGCGAAGGACGTATTTCCGTGGCAGTTTTGCGAAACAAATTAATTTCAATACGGCTAAAAAAAAAACAAGCAAAAATACAAAACAAACAAAAAAAACACTTGATCCTGGCACCAAAGGTTTACATTGAAAAATTATATATTTTTTAATTTACGTTTTTCTTTAAGAAAATTTATTTTTGAAATAAGTTGTGCCATTATATAGTCAAAAACAGTTATTGTTATTGAAACTGAAAATCTACACACCCCCCGCCCCCCCCCCCAAAAAAATTCTTTATTCTACATTTAAGATAAATGTTTAGGAATTACTTAAAAAATATATATTTTTACTACAGAGACGAATAAAATATGACAGTAGGTAGCAGATTAATTTCTTTCACTTGCTATTGATGTTTTATTCTGTACAGAGGGACAATTTGTACAAAATAATCTAGATATATAACACTACATGAAACAAGGTAAATCATATATACAATAAATGAATCATATAGTACAGGTCACATACAAAAGGACACTTAAGTTAACAAGTTCTGGAAATTATGTGTTAAAATTAAAATACCTAGATCCTGTGGAAAGAGAACAAGCCACCAAATAATTTCTAAATAATCTTTTCTTATTATAAATGACTTGTTTTCAGCACTAAAAGAAAATTCCAACATTCTGGACTGAATAAAATAAAAACCCATTTCTCCCAGCAGGCAGAAATGTATTGACCGACAGAAGAAACCAGTTTGGTGAATGTCATTCCTCCAAGGTAAAAGGTACATGTTTGACATGGTCAGTCTAAATTTACAGCTTTTTTTGCGTTCAAGCAAATACAGTATTAATACAGTTCAACTAAGTCACAATGTCAGTTTTTTTTTCTTTTTTCACATCTGGCATTTTTGAGGTCATTTTTCACACCAGTCCGTTTTCAGCACTGGGCTTTTTGAACGGCCAGGGATGGAAAAAAAGACGATGCAACACATTAGACTGAAAGAAAACAAAAATAATCCAGCAAGTTTAAACAATGGTACTTACTGGAAAACACCAAGAGGGGCTTAAATTATTTAACTTAAGAAAAAATTATTGAGAAACTATCAAAAAGTTTGACTGAAGAATCATTAATTTAAAAATAAATTACCTCTAACATTTTAATTGCATTCAAAATCATATAAATGTAAAAAAAAAAGGAGAATAATAAAAGGTCCTAATCAAAGTTTTCAGATGTAACAGAAGAGATATTTTTCCTTTCACCCATTCAACCGTGCAAATTTTGCAATGTGCGCACAGAAACCTCAAAACAAAAAAAACAAAAATAAACTTTCTATGCCGTTGCCGTGGCAACAGCAAAAGCACAAACATTTTCCACGTCATTTTTCTTCCAGTGCAGAAAGTACCATTGTTTGAACTCATCTGGTTTTCAAAGAAAGGAAAAGAAAACGGAGCGGCATATGGCACAAAAACAATAAGACGGAAACTTAAAAAATAATAATAATAATAATAAAAATGTCCACGGGACATTTAAAAAAAAAATAAAAATAAAGTAATCCTCTTCTTTCCTCGCCATTTTTTAAATTTGTTTATTTTATTTTTTCTGAACAACGCAAGGCTGAGAACAGGCCCAAGTTTGGTCTTAAGTGTGCTGGAGGAAAAAATAAAACAGTGGCAACAAACAAACAAAAAGGCAGGCAGTCGATAAATCAAGCATAAAGAACGCAACAGTCTTGGCACCCAAAACAGAAATAAACTACGATCGCGTTTTATTTTTTTAAACCCGAACAGCGGAGTTCTCCGTTCCCGCAGAACTAAAGACACAACCCGCAAACGTCTGATTTTGTAGAAACGAACGTTGTGCTGTCCACCGTTGCAGTGGTGAAAGAACGGGGACGAAACGGGACAAAAGACACAAAACACCATCATCATCCTCGGAGAAAAAATAAAATAACCTGAGAAAGTGGAAAAACAGAGAGGCGGCTGAAGAGTTTCTGCAGGAATGAAGACAAACTGAAGGATTGTGGGTAAAAGAAACGCGTTTCGCCAGCGTTATTCTGTCCGTGGAGGGTCTAGAGCCCGTCGTGGGTGGTCAACATTTCTTCAGCTCTGCGGTGGGACTCCAAGGCTTTTGTGGTGTAGATATCCTGAGGCAACTCAGACTTGCGTCTCACCATGGGCCGCTCTTTTCGCTGCTCCCCCTGCAACTGAGGTTGGGAACAGAAGCATAAAGTTGGTCATGCTCAGCGCGTTTCATGAAAGTCACCGTGAAAAGACGTCGTCTCGTTTACGTTGCCCAACGCTGGAGGGCAAAAACACGATTCTTCTAACTACGTGATTCAGTGCACCGCAGCAGAGGGGAAAATGATGCAGAGAAACCGCCATGAAACAACTACAACTCGCTATTCAGGCAGACTCGTTGCCATAGCAACTGACAACGACGCCGCTTTACGTTTCTGGATGCAACAACAACAACAAAAAAAAACATTTCCCACATAAAGAACAGAACGCTACAGTTTTATGTTTTTAAGGCTCAATGTTTATTTTGCGATTATTAATAAGTGATTGCTGTGTTAGCTTAGCTACTGCTGCTAGTAGCTAAGCTAACACAGTGGTGGTGGATTAGCTAATTTAAACTCCTGCTCTGCTGATGATCCGTCAGAGTTTAGTACACCTTTTCTTTTATTTTAAAACCGAATTCCACGGCACGTCTACATGCTAAGATTGTCATAGTCAAGCTAGCATAACTGACCTACTTCCCTCTCCCTCGCAATAGTTTTTCTTATTTAAAACTGTTTTCTGACCTTGTCATCTAGTGGTCTTAATGTTGACAATTAGTAGCAAAGCACTCTGTCCCTTTTTTTTTTTTTCTTCTACATCAGGCGTACATTCAAGATTTAGTGCGCCATGTTGACAATTTAGCAGCTAAATCCAATGCTAGTCGTCGTTAGCGAGAAGCTTTTTGCCCTCCAGTAGGGAGAAGAGGGCGGGATCTTTCACGAGTTCCCGTCGAAGAATAACTCAAAACCACATTTTTCCCTCACTCTTTTGCGGCTACGCTACGCACAGACTCGTTGCCATAGCAACCGCCGCCGCTAATGTATCAGGATTCAACACACACACAAAAAAAACAACACGCAAACATTTCCCATGCAAACAACAAATCATTCAGTCCGTTACAGTTTTATATTTTCATTTTTAATTAGCGATAAGCTAATTAGCTCCCGCAAGTACCAGAGGTCCACTCTTTCAGTTTTCCCCTCACAGTGATGTGTAATGTTTTTCTTTTTTATTCATTTATTATGTACTTTCAGAAGAGTCTTGGTCTCTAAGAGTCTTTACTTAAAAACTTATATTTCTGCAATAACAGCAAAATTCCAACCTACATTTATGGGAAAGCAGATATTAAACATTATTAGGCAGTTTGATATTTTAATAGCATTAAGCTAAGACTTTTTTTATACTTCAAGTCAGATAAAGTCACATATTTCATACGTCTCTCTTCAGTTATATTCTTTTCCTGATATTTTAAACTAAAAACTTCGCATCACTTAAACACCTAAGATGTCGTCTCCATCTTTTGAAGTTTAGTCGTTTCTTAGATGTGTCCCTGAATTTTTCTGAAATCGACGGAAACTAAATTAAATTTTAGTTGATTAATAAATTAATTGGTCCAAGAAGTGGAGATGGAGAGAAAGTCAGGTTTACCTGAGTTGCGCCCTCCTCAACTGCCTTTTTTAACCTCTGTACATCTTCTATGAAAGGGACATCCGTTTCCATAGCAACAGGACTTATGATGTCATAGGAATCGAGATACAAACAGAACTGGACAGCAAAGAGAGGGAAGCAAGAAGAAGAAGAAGAAGAAGAAGAAGAAGAAGATGGAGAAAGAGTTTCAGTGGCATGCAAAGAAGAAGAAATCTACAAAACTCTTCACTTCTGGGACACATCTTTAAAAAAACGTATTAATATTTAAAGTTAAAGATTTAAAATGTTAAACAGAATCCCCTTGAAAAGCTCCTAATGCTGCATGTTTTCTATGTATTTAGCGTTTTTCTGATGTGAAACTGAATAAAATCTACACTTTTATACATTATGTTGCTGTAATGAAGTGACAACACACACAAGTATCTATTAGTCATTCAGTCACGTGATTGTAATAATTAACACAAAAACACTTAAAATACGTCAATTTTAGACTATTTTCTTTAAGACAACAAAATATGTTTTAATCGGTTTGACAAATTTCCTTTTGCTGAATTATTCTGAATTTTGGAAAGTTATTTATGAGTTACTGTTTAATATTTATCTCAAATGACGGGTTATCATATAATTTGTTCAGGTTTTTTTCAGTGTCGTTGACCCGTACGTCACAGAACTTAAAACTTTTTCATTATGGAAGTCTTTGTTTGCCAACATTTTGACTGGAATCGGCTGATTTTAAGTTTCTTAGCAGACGGTTGGCACATTTTTCCTCTGAATTTTTGACTTTTTTTCCTCTGAATTAGTTAAAAATCAGTTAAAAATCTGACATTTTTCTGGTCAGTGAACTCACCATATCTGTATACTTTCAAAATCATAAATTTATTCAAGATTAAAATTTTACTACACAGTTGTGAGTTATGGGTCTATTTTCACATTAGCGAACATTTAATTAAAGATGTTAAATATTTAATGTGAGGACTTGTGGTAAAAGTAAAACATCCTGGTTTTCTAGAGAGAAACAGGTAGAAATAAATGTTAAATCTGGAGTTTACCTGTGGATTTGACTTGGCGAGATTCTCGATCCTGATCCACGCCTCTTCTCGCTCTTTCGACTTTGCTTTTTCTCTGTTCATCAAAACACCAAAATGTCTCAGATTTCATCGATTTCATCAACCAACAAACTGAAAACACAAAAATCCAACAGCGGTGAAACGCTGAATCATCGTAGAATGATGGAAAAAAAAGGACTTACTTATTTTTCTCTGCTCTAAACTGCTGTGTGCAATCGTCAAACAGTTTCTGGTTCATCTCCATGAAAAGCTTCAGAGCGTTGTAGATGAGGCCGTGGATGGTCCTGTGGGGAAAAAACTAAATTATAGTAACATTTAAAAACAAAAACATAAAGTTCTGCCTCAGATCAAACAACTTTATGCAAATTATCCGTCAATGTTCTGGTCAATTAATGGATTTTGATTCATTTTAAGGTTTTTACAGTAAAAAGAAACGAACATGACATTTGGTCTAATGTAACAGAAATAGTAAACATTTATGCAGAGAAACGTTTTGAATGACAGACTTACTGTAGTACTGAGGCCTAAACATACATTCTGATATTTTCTACTTTCTTTTCTAATAAAATAAATGACTGATGACAGAAAATTTTATTTTTGTGAGATTTTCTGTTAATTGTACCAAAGTATTAGCGCCCGGCTGTGAGGATTTCTATTTAATTATGAGAATAATTAAATTCTCGTAATGAAATAAGTTATAATATTAGCAGAAGAAAGACAGACTTTTACCAGAAAGACTTAAAATTATAAGAAAAAAATTGTTTAATGAGAAAAAATGCAACTAATTGTTTTTTTTATTTTTTGTGTTCATTTTGTTATTAGCCTGTTGTTACTGCAACCATACTGAGGAAAAGTCAAAAATTAGAAAAATGAATTCTGAGGGGATTAAAAAAATCATAATGTGGAGAAAAGAAGTCAACAGGGAAAAGTCAAAAATTCAGAGGAAAAAAGTAAAAAAAATTCTGAAGAAGTAAAAAATTCAGAGGGAAAAAACGTCAAAAATTCAGAGGAAAAGTCAAAAAAATTCTGAAGAAGTAAAAAATTCAGAGGAAAAATGTTAAAAATTCAGAGGGAAAAAAAAGTAAAAAAAATTCTGAAAAAAAAAGTAAAAATTCAGAAGAAAAAAGTAAAAAAATTCTGAAGAAGTAAAAAATTCAGAAGAAAAATGTCAAAAATTCAGAGGAAAAAAAGTCTAAATCCAGAGGAAAAAAGTCAAAATTCTGAAGAAAAAATGTCAAAAATTCAGAGGAAAAATGTCAAAATCTGAGAAAAAAAGAAAACTGAGAAAAAACACTAAGAAAACATGAAAACTCTCAGATTAAAGCCAGGCCTCAGGGAACAGAAATCAGGCAGGACTGATTCTGCCTGCAGCACAAACTGAGCAGAAACTGTCCCCAAACACAACAGCAGGTGGCGATGTTGCATAACTTACTTGTTCCAGTGCGTCTTAGAGTTTCGGTAGAGAGCGGGAAACATGATGGGCAGAATCTTTGCTGCGTTGTCGCTGATCAGACTCATGATGTACTCGTTGTTCCAGTAGTACAAGGCCCGCTCCGCCACCTGACGGAGGAAAACGACGCGCCGCTCAGTTTACGCTAAATCACAAATCCTGACAAGTCTTCACACTTCACGGCTAAAAACCCCAAATACAGATCTCTGCAGGTTGGTTTTGTTCTGATTTCAGTTTTAAAATTCTGACTGGAAGCACCAAGAAGCAGCTATTAGAAAATTACATTTGATTAGGTTTAAATATGACACTGAATCATTGCCAAAAGTACATAATAGATTTTTTTATGTATTTTGTTCATTTATTGAGTTTTGTCTTTCTATGTCATGAACATCATTCTCTGGGGTGGGTATTGTGGTGGAAAGCATTTTTCAAAAGGGGCCATGGTCCCCTCTGACCCACCTTTTGGGATCGCCACTGCCTATGTTAAATAATATGGTCAA
This sequence comes from Poecilia reticulata, assembly GCF_904066995.2. Lineage (NCBI taxonomy): Eukaryota > Metazoa > Chordata > Actinopteri > Cyprinodontiformes > Poeciliidae > Poecilia > Poecilia reticulata. Next base: position 24,556,276 of record NC_088851.1, read on the forward strand.
AGTCCTGACAGTTATTTCTATTTTAAGACAAAATACCATTGAAATCATGCTCAGCTGTGACATTATTAAAAAAATGATATATTTTTTAAACTTGTCACTAAAATGTAGCATCTTGGAAAAATAAGAAAAATAGCTTGAAAATACACATATTTCTTCTTTATTCGTTGTCTCTCTCAATTTATCCAGATTTGGGGAAAAATACTTACATTTGTTTTCATTGGTGTGGTCAGATCAGGCCAGTAAGAATTTTAGCAAGGCACAGCTTAATTTTTTATTATTATTTCTTATTTATTTATTAATTTATTGGGCTTTATTGGGACAGGAACATGATTCTCTGTGGTGGAAAGCATTTTCCAAACAGGGCCGTGGCCCCCTCAGGCCCCCCTTTTGGGATCACCACTGCCCATACATAATAATGACATAACATTACTCAATCAGAAATCAGTGCACTGTTATATGTATCTAAATAAGTGGACTTCTTGTACATAATGTAACGTTTTGAAGGTTGACTGAACCTTTTTAATTGTTTTTCCTTCGTTTCTCTCCCGTACCTGGAAGTGTGGGCTGGATACACACTTGGCCAGCTGCCGGAAAAGCGGCTCCTGAACTTTAACGAACTCCGAGGGCTCAATGACGTCCAGGATTTCCTCCAGCTCATTGAGAAACATCACCTCCTTTGGGCTGTGAGTCTTTGGCCAGTACTTTAGTAGAGCCATTACTACCTGCGGGGATAAATGCAGGGAAGAAACCAGTTATAAAGGATAAAGTGACAAAACAAAGACGTACTTTATCCCTTTCTTTATAGAACGTACCGGCTCAGTTAATGTGCTGTCCTTTTCCAAAAACTGCACCACACAGTAGGCCAGCTGCATCAAGCCAAACATTAAGAAAAAGTTTTAATTTATTTGGAAGAAAACCCCCTGAAGCAACTCTGACGCGAGGTGAGAACATTCATCAACAGGTCGGGACAGGAAAAATGTAAATAATTTACATGCCACACCCAACAGCTTCTTAGGAAAACAACAAGCTGAGCTTTTACTGCTTCATTGATTCGGCTGGAACAAACCTGTGGATGGTAGACACTGAGTGATTTGACTTTGTGCAGAGGCAGTAAAACCTTCAACAGGAAAATCTTGTGCTCCTCTTTCAGTGGTAAGGCAAATCCATTGATTATACTGAAAAAAAAAATAATAAAAAGACATAAAAACTTCAGTTGTATGACAAAAATCCTTACAAAACATAAAACAGAAACATTTTAAAGTGCATTAGAAAAATAAAACCAGGAAACTTCGAGTTGTTGTGTTGACTCTGATGATTATGGCTGTTTTCCTTTTTCTCTGTCAATCAACATTTTATATAACAAATAAAACTGGAAAAACTGAGTGGGAGGAAAAATGTAGTAAAAGATTGATAAAGCTGTGGAGAAAAGTTTTTCCACAAAGAATAAATTTCCACTAAAAAAAGACTAGAAAATGTTTGACTTGAAACTAGGAAATTTCTATTTTGGTGATGAAATAACGCTCATTCACCGAGTGCTAATAGAAAATTAAGTGGAAGGAAAAAAAATTCTTAAGGTTGTGAAGGAAACCACACTACCACAGAGTGCTGCATCCAAGTATTTCTATGGAAAATTGAGTGGAAAGAAAAATGTAAGAAAAGCTTGATAAAGTTATGGAGAAAAGTTTGTTTACAAAGAGTAAATTTCTAGAAAATTTCTGACTAGAATCTAGAAGATTTCTGACTAGAATCTAGGAAATTTCTATTTTTCCTCAAATTGCTGAGATTAATCTAAAAGTTTGAGGGGTTTTTGACTTTATCCAGAAATGTGCTTGTTTTTTTAAAATTAAATTTCTGAGATTAATCTAAAAACTGAATTTTTTTCCCAGAAATAAAATTTAAACTCAAATTTTCAGGTTTTTCTAGAAAGATTTCTGAAATTAATCTCAAAATTTTGTGGAAATTTTCTAAAATGACAGTAAAACAGGGTCCAATATTTTCTACAAGAAGAAGATTTTAATTGGTCATCATTTTCCCCCTAATTAAAAATAAAAAGCCTTTATTAAATCATTGAATTGCAGTCAGACGCCGTGAAAAAATAAGCTGTGGGCCGCAAATGGCCCATGCGCCTCACTTTAGACACCCCTCATCTTCTCCCTCAACTTTTCTGAGCCATAATCATCAAAATAAACAAACATAAACACTTGATTTGTATAATTTAATTGTTTACTTTTGGTCTGGAGTGACTGAAAGAAAGTTTTACCTTCCAAGTATTTCCAGTAGTTCCGCTATACCGTTATGGTGCTCAGTTTCATAGATAAACCTGTAAAAACAACAGCTAATGTTAGCCATGCTAACCCAAACCAATGATCCGGATGCTAGCAGTTTAACATGCGAGTGAGCAGCAACAGGAAACCGACCTATAGAAAATGTTATTGATCTGTTTTCTGATGTACGCCCGCAGCCCCAGAAACTTCCCATAGATCCTGTGGAGAGTTGTTTTCAGGAAGTCTCTCTCTCTGGGATCCTCGCTGTCAAATAGTTCTAAGAGCTGCAGAGTCGGACAGAAAACACATTTTTATTGGATTTGACTCGCTGTGCCTTCTGTGTTCTATGTTAGAGAAATGTTTACCTGCATAACAAATTTCTGATCGATGTATTTCTTCGCTATGTTGGGCTGGAAGTCGGGAGATTCTAAAAACCTAAGAAAAAATTCATAGACGAGCTGCAAAAAAAGGAGAGAAATGCATTTAAAAGCTGGAAAAAACAAAAAAATCTTACCAAGTAGGATCTACAGCAAACATATTAGTTCACCTGAAATGAGACAAAACTAACTTTTCTATCTGCAAACATACCGAAAGAAAACAAAATATTTGTATATGTAAACATATCGTTTTGAAATCAGCAACTTCCCCATGTAAGTAATTTCCCAATATATGTATAATTTTACCAATAATTTCCCTATGTATTTATATTTTTTCTTTTAATCAGTCCACAAATACACATTTATCAGCAAATTCTCCACATATATATTTTATTAATTTATCCAAGTATACTTTTTTTTTTTTTTTTTTTTACAATTTTACCATTTTTACATTTATCAGAAATTTCCCCGTGTGCACATATATATTTTCTTATTTCAAGTGAACCGAGACATTTGCACTCGAAACCAGACCAAAGCCCTTGGTAAGGTTTTGTGTTTTTGCAGCATGAATTTGCAGAACATTCAGGCTAAATTCGATCTGGACCTGCAGGTGCGGCCACGCCGCTTCGAGCGTCGGCTCGTCCTCCTCGGGATCGAACTCCGCTCCGGTTGGGTTGGACGACGGCGGCAACGTTCTGAACATATTCACAGCAAACTGAAAGAAGGAGCAGGAAACAGGAAGCACGCTCCCATCAGACGTTTTCATTATTTACCTGCAGTTGTTTATTCTGAGAAAACAGAAAGACATGGCCTGATTTTTCACCCTCTTTTTGTATTTTTAAAGGTTAAACCGTGTTCCTACAACGACCCTGGAAGGTTTTGCCCCTCCATAATTTAACAGTCTTGTGTTTCTGGTCTTTGTCCGTGTCAACTGACTCCCCTGTGAGCCGCCGCCGCTGCACAGATCACAGGACAACGCAGGTGGCCTACTAAAACACTAGGCGCCTTGTTAGAGAAGATAAGCCACAAAGGTAGGCTGGAGAGCGCCCAGTACGCCCAGTACACCCAGTGATGATGACTCTGGACGCTAAAATCACAACCAGCATGGCTCAGTTAGACGGGAAAAACAAATTTAACTGAGAAAAGTTTGGATGATTTGGGGAAATCTTAGGAAAACTAAAGGAAACACTATTTCAGATTTCTTCTTTTAATCTGAATTAAGAGTTTCAGATTAAAATAATTTTTAGACCAAAGAAATTAAAGTAAAGATCCAAGAATTTGCTACCAAAATCTTACCAAGTAGTTTTGATTTTCTAGTGCAAATGCCTTACTACACTGAAAGTAAAACAAAAACTAACTGAAAAGAAACTCCTCAGCAAGTTACAGGAGCTGTTTTACGTAAATAACTCCTTAATATTGATGGAAAAGTCCTTGGCAGATTATTTCATTTATAACATGGGAAAGATGTCTTATTTTAAGTGAAATAAGCTGCCAATGGGACGAGGACTTTTCTTCAAGTTCAGGGAATAATTGACTTACAACAAGCTCCAATATCGTGCCAAAAATTAGAAAGTTAGTACAAATAAATTAAGATAAAACTAAGATATTTGACTTGAAATGAAACCAAAATTACTTGGTAAGAGTTTCTGTTTTTGCACGAATAATTCAGGGGAAAATCTATTCACACATTTTTTTACAGTGCGTATCTAAAGCTACGTTCACTGCAGGCGAATGCGACACAAATGCGCTTTTTTAGTTGTTTTTTTCCAGCTAAATACAACTTTTTCATCAATCTGAACAATCAAATTCCAACCAAATTCACCCAAAAAATGATCCAATTTGTGCTCATTTTTGGTTTTATTTTTAATTGTTTACCATGTTTTATTAGCGATATTTAAAATATTTTCCCGTTCCAGTGTGGAGTGTTTGATACTAAATTAAAGTTTATTGGTCTTTGACTGATATGTACGGAAGACGATTAGTGCCACTGGAAAAAAAACAAAAACAAAAAAAAAGTTATGACTTTAATCTCAGAATTTTTTGTTTTTTTTCCAGTGGCACTAATCATCTTCCGTAGATATGCCATTGTGAATATTGCCACCTTCCTAAAATAATGGCCCAAGTTTTTTGCAAAACAATCAATAACATATATTCACCATCATCAGCTCTGAATGAAACATAAACTATCAGAGGCCTGTTGATGTTGACACTCAACTTAACCAGGTTAGAAAATTAAGTAACACCGACTAAAATGGCTGCTGTTAAGACGCAGCATGTCATAAGTTGCCATAATTAATAAAATAAACTTTAGAAAGTAAAGCTAACATCCCATTGTGCAAGAAATTCCCCAAATCTATAAAAGTTGTGCAACTGGCTGGATTCTTTTTTCTGCCATTTCTCCGTGACAGTCGGCGCCCTACTGACCATGTGCACCACCTCCGGGTAGATGGGCTCCGTGATGACGTTCCTGTTGTGGGTGATGTACTCGACCATCTCGCTCAGGGCCGCCCGCTTCACCTCCTTCCATTTCAGGTCACTCAGCGGGTCAGAGAGGAAGTCGAAGAGGACGCAGCACTGCCGCAGCTTCTGGATGAACAGCTTCTCCTGTTCTGCTGGAGCCACATCTGCAGGAAAACAGGAACAGTCAGGAAAAAACTGAAAATGTGCAGAAGAGAAAACGACGCGGTTATAACAGGAATGTTTCTTGTTATAACCTGAGCCAGCGGGAGCAAGTAGGTTTTAAATAGTTGGAGTCCCAGGACTGAACCTTGTGGTACTCCACATGTGATTCCTGCCCGTTCTGATGAGAAGCTAAATGACATTTGCAGGTAAATATTATTTTTAGGAATCAACAATTGACGATTAATCTGATTTTTTTTTTTAATTGGGCACATTCTGCAGATTTTTCCATTTAACTTCTTGTATTAGAAAAAACAAAAATTTTATTGCCTAAGAAATAAACATTTTTAGGCAAAATTTTTTTGCCTTATTATTTTTTTTAATTCACTAAATTCTTTAGTGAATTTGAATTTGTGGTTGAATTTGAACCAGGTCAAGCTAAGACTTTGACACTTGAGGATCTTGGGATAAGACATATTTACACACATATTTAAATATCTTAAATGCAAAATACATTTACATTTCGTTCAGGTTGGCTTAATTACCGTTTTGAATTAAGTTTTTTTTCAATAAATGGCTATTTCTAATGTATGTACTCCAGTTAATGATCAATCGATTACTAAAATAGTTGATTAATCATTCAACAATCGATTAATCGTTCAATCGATTAATGATGATTAATCGTTCAACAATCGATTAATCGTTCAATCGATTAATGATGATTAATTGCTCAACAATCGATTAATCGTTCAAAAATCGATTAATCATGATTAATCGTTCAACAAACGATTAATCGTGATTAATCGATTAATTGTTTCAGCCCCATTTCTGTTCCTTCACACAAAGAAATCCCTGTTTTTTCGGTAAGATTTGAACCAATTAAGTGAAAGTATGAAAGAAAAACAACGTGACAATAAAATGTTGAAGACTTAAACAACAACAATTGGCAGCATAACGAGAGAGCCGACAGTCAGAGAAAGAAAAAATGTGGGTTTTCTTTCTAGGACTCTGATCTGACCGTCTTTATTTCGTGGGCCTCTGAACCCAACAGCAGGAGGAAACATCTACATTTCTATCTGGCTGCTCGTGTGATTCAGTAACGATACCTTTACACCGTTATTATCCAGCAATGTGACAACTTCTTCACTACACCTCTCGTAACAGGTTGGTCCGTTTCATAGGTTTCTGTCAGCTGAAACAGACTGAATAAAACCAAATAATGACTCTGAAGACGACTGAAAAGTTCATTTATCCAAGTGCAACATGAGCATCTGTGGACAAAAACGCCTTGTTGATATCAGATTAGCGGCGAATGGACAGTCTGTTTTCAGATAACAGAAAAGCAACAGTGGCTCGAATATTCACTTGTTACAACCAAAGTATGCAGAATTTTTTTCCTGAAAACAAAAAACAAGAGGAACCCCAACAAAACTGGACGACATCAACATCTAAGAGCAGGAAGCATGCGGCTAAAAATTCACATAATGTTTCCTGGTTCAACGTTCAAATATGGTTGAAATTCAGTTTGATTCTCATCTCCCTTCCCTGATCCCTCTGGGGTTTCTCACATTGAGCTCGATTTCTCTGGCAGGGTTTCAACCGGGGCAATCAGCAAACAAAGACGTCGTGAACGATGACTTAAATTTTCAAAGCCGTTTTTAGAATAGTATTCTGCCTGTAGTTTTAGCAATGGCAACGAACACAGTGAACAATGTTCATTACATTTTCTGAACAAAATCATTTAAAGACAGAGATTTAGCTGCTTTAGGGAGTCTTGTCACTAAATCCAAATAATCTACTGCTGGCCACGCCCCCAACTCAACGTTTACACTCGCCCCTTGAAAATGGCTGCAAACATACATGGAATTATACAACCATGCATCTTTGAAAAGCAGAAGTGGAGCCTCCTGCACAAATAACAAGAATGCAGCAACTGGCTTCTGGATGGTAAGTCAACAACAAAACACTTGTCTTTTCCAGCAGCCATTGTACCAAACATGTCCAGACTTTTGCATCCAATCAACTGCAGATTACCAAAATATTGCATTAATATGCAGTGAAAAAAATCCAATAACTGCCTTTTTCTAGTGCTCTGCAACAGAGAGGGCTGCAACATCTGGCAGCGGCTGAAAGGAAAACATAGGCAGCCGAACGCATTCACTCCTCGTTGTGAGAATGCACATGTACAGTCATAGCCTGTAAAGAAAGGAACGAAGAAAATGCACAGACTTGGTGTGCAGCTTTCCTACAACCTGGCAGGTTCTAGGTAAGCAGAGACATGATGGGGATTTGGCTCCGACACAAACACGCACTTCTGCAGCGTCAGTCTCAGGTCGGCCAGTTTATCCTGATGACAGCGCGAGAATGCCACAGCTTTGGAGCTGCCATGTGTGTAAAAAGGTCCAACATCCGTTACATTTGTCTTTATTAGCTGCGTTTCCATCACAAATACAAACAAAACTTTGTCAACATTCAGCTGATGTCAGAAAATTGACCTTCATCACTTTTTAGCAGGAAAAAAACCAATTTTTTGGTATTTTTTTCACTGTAGCAGAATACATTGAACCATACTACACATGCTTACATTTTTAAAACATGACCTTTATCAATTTAAATTAAACAGAATCCCACAGTTATGCATTTAGTGTCACACAGTGGTGCTAAATCTACGTAGGCTTAGTGCAAAGAACATTTTTACTGCACTGGGGATTTAAGAGGGCAGATATTTACGATAAATGGAGAACATCCCAAAATCCAGGGAGGGGAAAGTTGTTGTAACCTCAGGTATAAAACTATAGGTGTGTTATTGGTGCCATCACAATTTATCTAAAAGAACTAAAGGCCTGTCGCAATTCGCAAAAACTCAATTAATCGCATAATAAATTAAAACGAGCAATAATTACCATGATTTACATGATTTTTCTAATTTTTTTCCCCTCTTTCTACCAAAAACTGAATAAATTCAGTGAACCTGCTGGACCTGAGAAGAACAAAAAGGGTTACAGCTACATCAGCTAAAAAGCTTTCAGACCTGCGACGTCCCATAATGCACAGGGACATACGGACGGACGGAGACGTGGCGTAACGCTTCGCTCCTCCGGCGCTGTCAGGACTTAAGTTGCCTCTGTTACATAAGCCCGTCTCCTTGCGCTATAAACTTTCTGTACGCTCTGAAAATACCCACCGGCTTGTTGTGCAACAGATAAAGAGCCAGTGTTCTGATCCCAAAATTGATGTTTGCCACAATGTGACTTCTATTAACGTAATTCATGCGAGCCTCAGGTGGGAAACAGTCATGCAGAGGCTCTTTGTGTCTGCGCTCACACAGCAGGCAGGACAGAGGGAGATTTATGTGAATCGTTCCTGTTCGAAACAGAAACATAATGAAGAAGTGGAGTCACACTGGGACCAGTCTGCGGTTCGGTCCACAGAGCTGGGACGGCTTTCTACGCAGAACCATTTGTGATCAATGCCAACATTGACAAAATACTATTTATAGCCGCGTAGAGAAACGCGTCAGATTTTAAAGCCTGTGTGACCAATTTGGCTGCATCCTTAAAAACAAACACTAAAAGTTCAAATTAAGAAAAAAAAATTCACAAATTGGAAGTAAACTTTTAAAAATGTATTTATTTACAATTCGACAATTCATGAAACGACTAAATTAGGGATACACCGAATGTAGTTTTCTGGCCGATCGCTGATTATCAATCTTGATTGATTCCGATTTTGGCCAACACCAATTTTTCTTTTGGCTGAAATGTTGCTAATTATAGTCGCATTATTTGTTTAAAACACACCGGACCCGCGCTTAGCTCGACTGCAGAAAGAGTCGGCCTTTAAACGCTCACTGGTTACCATGGCTACCCTTCATTTATCCTGCCGTTTTAGCACTAGCTAGCATGTTGTCATGTACTACAGCCGTTTATCACAGTGTGATAAAACAAGTTATTCTACCAAATTGACATTAGAGAATTAAAAGCATCTTAATGACCTGTAAGCAATGGATGCAGGCAAGTCACAATAAGCAATAGATCAATTAATAAAATGATGAATTAAAACAAATTCAGTTTCCATTTTGCATGATTTATTTTTCCCTTTCTACCAAAAACTGAACAACAAAGTCTTCAGTTTGTTGCTCTGGTCTCTAATAACCCTTTATTTGTTTACAGGAACTTCATGATTAATTTTATTTAATGTTTTTTTTTTATTTTGAATATTTAAAATGTCTTCCAGTAAGGGTGTTAAATATTAATTAGAATTTAAACTTTATTATCATTTATCACAATAACTTCTGGGACAATTTATCGTCTGTAAAAGAATGAACAAAACCTTTTTTTTAAAAATGATACTTCATATTTTTCTCATTCCAAACACAAATTTTTCTTATTTTCTTGAAATAAGAAAAACTAGTGAGTAAAAATGTAATATGCTAAATAAGACCAAAACTCTTCAGAACAACTGAAAACCATTTACTTGCAGTTTTCTCCAATTCCGATTGTTTTCTACCTGCAACATGAATTTGTGCTAAACTCCTAGAAAACATGCAAAGTCACTTAAATCAGAGCAGAAAACTTTTATATTTCCTGCAGCTTTCAATAAAAGCATCACACCAATTTTTCTGATCACTGATAAGCGACTGAAACATCAAATAAAAAATGTATTTGATACTTTGATGCGTTTCCTACAAAGCATTTGGGATTGTTGTGTATAAATGAGCATTTGGCACAAACCTCCAGTTTAGATGATTGGATCTCAAGACATTAAATTTAAAAAAACAATAATATCCCGACTGCGTTCATCCAATTTCAAACAGTTAAAACAGTTGCTTAAGGGACTATTCCAGGGAAAGAACTGAAATGGATTTAATAAACTCTTTGTAGAGAAGAAACATGTTATAATTCAGGTTACATATTGATCCGTTCGTAACCCGACTCTATAAGGGCTGAGTTGCACCAATCTGACTTTTCCTGATCAATACTGATTTTCTGCTTTTCTCTGACATCTGACCTCCAGACAGGGTCAAGTTTTCCTCTGATAAAAAACAAACTATAAAACAAAAGTTAGGCCCGTCACAATAAACTCTGCTGGGCGACAAATTGTCCCAGAAATTATTGCGATAATCTAAAATGTTGATTTGAGACCATTTTCGACTGATTAGGCATAACAATGCAATAACATTCACAAAGGTAAATTAAGTTTAATTTCTAACATTTAACACCGGAAATTGGAGCCATTTTAAATAAGCAGAATAAATAAACAATGAATTATGAAGTTTCTGTAAACAAATTTGTCCTTCAAAAAAAGCACCAGACTGAAGGCTTTTAGCATCCAGCTTTTGGTAGAAAGTGAGAAAAGTGATAAATCATACAACTGGAAATTAGTTAACTTGTTTTAATTTATCAAGCAATTAATTGATTTACTGATTATTAAGCATTTTTACTTATTTATTCTCTATTTTAACTGATATTTCATCTCTTGAGCTACATAAATAACAGCTAAACCAGGCATTTTGACCATCTACAACAGCTAAACCAGGCATTTTGACCATCTACAACAGCTAAACCAGGCATTTTGACCATCTACAACAGCTAAACCAGGCATTTTGACCATCTACAACAGCTAAACCCGTCATTTTAACCATCTACAACATCTAAACCTGGCACTTTAACCATCTACAACAGCTAAACCCGTCATTTTAACCATCTACAACATCTAAACCTGGCACTTTAACCATCTACAGCATCTAAACCCGTCATTTTAACCATCTAAACCTGGCACTTTAACCATCTACAACATCTAAACCCGTCATTTTAACCATCTAAACCTGGCACTTTAACCATCTACAGCATCTAAACCCGTCATTTTAACCATCTAAACCTGGCACTTTAACCATCTACAGCATCTAAACCCGTCATTTTAACCATCTAAACCTGGCACTTTAACCATCTACAGCATCTAAACCCGTCATTTTAACCATCTAAACCTGGCACTTTAACCATCTATAACATCTAAACCTGGCACTTTAACCATCTACAACATCTAAACCTGGCACTTTAACCATCTATAACATCTAAACCTGGCACTTTAACCATCTACAACATCTAAACCTGGCACTTTAACCATCTACAACATCTAAACCTGGCACTTTAACCATCTACAACATCTAAACCTGGCACTTTAACCATCTACAACATCTAAACCTGGCACTTTAACCATCTATAACATCTAAACCTGGCACTTTAACCATCTACAACATCTAAACCTGGCACTTTAACCATCTACAACATCTAAACCTGGCACTTTAACCATCTATAACAGCTAAACCCGTCATTTTAACCATCTATAACAGGGGTCCCCAAACTACGGCCCGCGTCCACATTTGGTCCGGCCCCCTGAACAATACCTGAGAATATTCAGATTTTTTTTTTCCATTTACCGTATTTTCCGGGCTATAAGCCGTGTATATGTGGATTTTTCTTCAACCACCAGGGGGCTCTTTAGCAGGAAGTGAATCATTGGAAGTCTGGTTACTTGCGCGCCAACATTGAGCCCACAAGCAGCAAAATGAGTAAGAAACAGATCAGATGTCTTTGGAAAGTTTCTTTGCAAAGGGGAAAAGGCCCAGAGAAGAGACAGCAGAATGGATTTATCCCAGACCGGTTGGTGAGTCCCACATTACAAGCCGCTCTGCGTTACACGCGGCGACGTGGTGAAGCAGCAGCAGGCTGTGGATATAAGCAACACTTCGGGTGTTATTGTCTCTCATCACTCCCAGATGGGACCGTCTCACTGCAGAGAAACAAGCTCAGGGCTCCCGTTAGTCATTATCGTGAGTTAAAATTTTCACGAAAGTAAAATGTTCGTTTTTGTGGCGCTTCTGTTATTTTTAAGGGATATATAAACGTTACCATAGCGACCAGAGTCAGAGAGCGTTTGGGCTGCGGTCGTGAGTCTTAAGTCTGGTTTAGACTGAAAGATTTAAGAATTGTCGGCCGATTCTCCAAACCTCCGTGACCACAGAGCTGATAGAAGTCCAACAGGTTCGATCGGTTCGTATGTCCAAGGCAGGAGCAACACGAACCGATTCCAGTCACGAACATCCTGATTCCAGAGGATAATCCAGTAAAACCCCCAACATAGCGGGAATTTAGAATAACCAAACACGGATGACGATGTAGAAGCAATAGTGATAGTTTGTGGAGTCATTTGAATAAAAGACGTAACGAAAAGAAAAGGCGGTGGATAAAAGACGACGGGAGCAGCCGCTCTATTTGCTGCACTATGATTTGGAGGTGGATATATTTTTTCATAGTTAACATTTTTAACTGAATAAACATAATAATGATCTTTAGATTTAATAATAAACATTTCCACATATCATCTCCGATATCCACCGGACTCTCAGATATGTCAGCTGTTTGGGATTCCCCTCCGTTCTTATGTCACCGCGCTTTTTGATTGGCTACCTGTCGCATTCAACAGGTTGTATTCTCGTTCCCAGTCAGGAAAAACCCCACAGGCTGTGAATAAAGGGCCAAGACAACCCAAATAGGGCATATTCAGGATTTAGAGGGAACACCAACATGCAGAAGCCTTATCTGACTGTCCACCCTCCTCTCCCCCCGGACCGCAACAAAATTTCCAAGACTTGACTGGTCCGCGGTAATAAACAGGTTGGGACCACTGATTTAGCACATGCTAGTAGCAACAGGAAGGGTCAGCACTTTTACTGTTACAGTTACCGTTCGTAAACTACGGTAATCAGTTAAATCTAATCTTGGCAACTTTTTTCTTTTTCAACCGTAATAAATGTGATATTCAATTGACCTGTTATGACTCAAATTTATTTTGGATGTCCGCCCCCCACTGCTGCTGTTGCATCGTTGTGGAAAACCGGCAGACATATCTGCGGCTTAGATGTATGTTTACTGATTAATAAAATAACAACAAAAAAACAACTTTGGGGTTGTGGCTTGTGGTCCAGTGCGGCTCATAGTTCAGAAAATACGGACTATAATCCTTGGATTTATTCTGTGAAGAACCCAGAGAATGTTATTTGATTGTGCTTTCTGGAAAACTATATATATTTACATTTAGGCACTCCTGCAATTGTCACACTTTTTCTCTTACAAACTGACTCCGGCCCCCACCAGAGAAGGAAAACGTTATGTGGCCCTCACAGGAAAAAGTTTGGGGACCACTGATCTATAACATCTAAACCAGGCATTTTAACCATCTATAACATCTAAACCCGTCATTTTAACCATCTATAACATCTAAACCAGGCATTTTAACCATCTATAACATCTAAACCAGACATTTTAACCATCTATAACATCTAAACCAGACATTTTAACCATCTATAACATCTAAACCTGGCATTTTAACCATCTATAACATCTAAACCCGTCATTTTAACCATCTATAACAGCTAAACCTGGCATTTTAACCATCTATAACAGCTAAACCCGTCATTTTAACCATCTATAACATCTAAACCCGTCATTTTAACCATCTATAACATCTAAACCTGGCATTTTAACCATCTATAACAGCTAAACCTGGCATTTTAACCATCTATAACAGCTAAACCCGTCATTTTAACCATCTATAACAGCTAAACCCGTCATTTTAACCATCTATAACATCTAAACCCGTCATTTTAACCATCTATAACATCTAAACCTGGCATTTTAACCATCTATAACAGCTAAACCCGTCATTTTAACCATCTATTACATCTAAACCTGGCATTTTAACCATCTAAAGCAGCTAAACCCGTCATTTTTAACCATCTAAAGCAGCTAAACCCGTCATTTTAACCACCTATAACAGCTAAACCCGTAATTTTAACCATCTATAACATCTAAATCCGTCATTTTAACCATCTATAACATCTAAACCAGGCACTTTAACCATCTATAGCAGCTAAACCTGGCATTTTAACCATCTAAACCCGTCATTTTAACCATCTATAACATCTAAATCTGGCATTTTAACCATCTAAACCCGTCATTTTAACCATCTATAACATCTAAACCTGGCATTTTAACCATCTATAACATCTAAACCAGGCATTTTAACCAACTATAACAGGTAAACCCATCATTTTAACCATCTATAACATCTAAATCTGGCATTTTAACCAACTATAACAGCTAAACCCGTCATTTTAAACCATCTATAACAGCTAAACCCGTCATTTTAACCATCTATAACAGCTAAACTCGTCATTTTAACTGACATCAGCTCCGAATAAAACAAACTAAAATATCAGTCACCTTAATCAGGTGGCAAAGTGTCTATTTTCATGAAAAGCAGGTAACTGCACCCAGGATAGTTGCTGTTAGACTAGTTAACCTACATCTGAATGATTCAAGATGGAAGTTCATAGCAGCCTGAACAGAAGTAATAAAAATCTAAGTATCATGTTGACATGTTGGAAAATAAGATATAAGTCACCTTTTTGGATATTTTTTCTGATTTTATCTGTTTGTCACCAACTACAGCTGATTAATTGCCTCTTATTTAAGATCAATTGGTCAGAATAAAAATTTTTAAAAGAAAAATAATAATTTACTGTATCAAAACAAAGAACTCCAACCATTTCTTCTGTAAACACATCAACCAACAATATTTATTTTGTTGCTGATAAAATAAAACACAGAATTTTGTTGCACAGCGAAGCGGCCTGGACCTGCATGGACATAAACAGGGAGAAACGAAGGGACATTTCTGAAACATCCCATCCTTTCGCATCTTTCAAAGCATTTGTTTTTCTGTCTGAATCCCAATCAGCAGTGATATTCACAGTGCTCTGCTGCATCGTCACCAGGTGTGTCATCGCCTTCGCAAGAAAAGCCACAAGTTTTGCCTTCAGTTTAATTCATCCTAAATCACAAGGCGACTGAATAATCTGGATTTTATCCCACGAGATTATGAAATATTATCGGGTCGTTGTTGCGAAACTTGAGCCACGATTGCATCAATTCACCACAGAATGCGTTTAGGTTTCAGAAACTCAAGTTTAAGACTTTTGAAGACCTTTTTAATACCACTTTGATTACATTTAAGGCCAAGAACTTATAAATATATGGTTTGGTTGGAGGGTCCTGCTGTACAACACTGCATTAGGTTCCCTGCAGCCTTAACCCTCATCACGTCAAGCTTAAAACTGTTTTTGTTTTTTTTTTGCAAAGAATACACCTAGCTTAGCATGGCTTAGCATAGCAACAGAAGTTAGCTGGCTAAATTTTGTATAGCCATGACAAAATTTAGGACCTGTGGTTACCATAATAAGGGACAACTTACATTTTCCTAATGAATTTAAGACATTTTAAGGTCTTAATTTTAGATACATTAAGACTTTAACCATGTGCAGATACCCTGAACCATCATACACGACGTAACTCGGGTTGTCGCAAAAAGCAATAAATCAATAAATAATCATCAACATTTCTGTCCGGTGTTTTCGTCTCAACTAGCCTTTTTTGTCTACAGAGACTTCATAATTCATTTATTTGTTGTTTCCGTTTCTTTATTTTGTATATTTAAAATGTCTTCCAGTTCCAGTGTTAAATATTCAGTAGATTTTAAAGTTTATTGTGTTTTTATATTGTGTTCCTGCATTATTATGCCATTATTAACTGAAATTATCTCAAAACAAGGGTTGCACAGTGGCAGGGCTGCACAGTGGCGCAGTTGGTAGAGCTGTTGCCTTGCAGCAAGAAGGTTCTGGGTTCGATTCCCGGCCTGGGGTCTTTCTGCATGGAGTTTGCATGTTCTCCCTGTGCATGCGTGGGTTTTCTCCGGGTACTCCGGTTTCCTCCCACAGTCCAAAAACATGACTGTCAGGTTAATTGGCCTCTCTAAATTGCCCCTAGGTATGAGTGTGTGTGTGCATGGTTGTGTGTCCTGTGTGTCCCTGTGTTGCCCTGCGACAGACTGGCGACCTGTCCAGGGTGACCCCGCCTCTCGCCCGAAACGTTGGCTGGAGATGGGCACCAGCACCCCTCCCGACCCCACTGAGGGAAAAAGGGTGCAAGAAAATGGATGGATGGATGGATATCTCAAAACAACATCTCCATTTATTGTAATAACCTTTGAGATAATTAATCGTTCAGCAAAATTCTTCATCATGACAGGCCTGGGTGCAACATAACCTTCTGCAGTAATAGGGGGATCAAATTATGTGTTTTAGACTTTCAAACATGCTGTAAGGTGGTAACAATTACGTTTTGTTTTCATGTGACATTGAAATAAAAGCCAAATATGTAATAGCGTGACTGGAGTACAAAAGAAAAGAGAAGAGAATTAGCAAGTGAAACCAAAATTGGTATCCAGTATTGTCCAGGGCAAAAACCCTGATCGGTGCATCTTCAGTCAAAATAGTTTGACTTGAATCCACACACATTACCACTAAAATAAACCAAACAAAGAGCACTAGCTTTTTGGACAAAACATTTGATGGAACTGGAAGCAGGGCTGCACAGTGGCGCAGTTGGTAGAGCTGCTGCCTTGCAGCAAGAAGGTTCTGGGTTCGATTCCCGGCCTGGGGTCTTTCTGCATGGAGTTTGCATGTTCTCCCTGTGCATGCGTGGGTTTTCTCCGGGTACTCCGGTTTCCTCCCACAGTCCAAAAACATGACTGTCAGGTTAATTGGTCTCTCCAAATTGCCCCTAGGTATGAGTGTGTGTGTGCATGGTTGTGTGTCCTTGTGTCTCTGTGTTGCCTTGCGACAGACTGGCGACCTGTCCAGGGTGTACCCCGCCTCTCGCCCGAAACGTTGGCTGGAGATGGGCACCAGCACCCCTCCCGACCCCACTGAGGGAAAAAGGGTGCAAGAAAATGGATGGATGGATGGATGGATGGATGGAACTGGAAGCCACAGTAACAGAGAGACGCAGGGAGAGTCCGATTGTTCCCAAACAGAGTCATCATTCAAGGCAGTCGCCTCTACGGTTCAATGGACTGAAATCAATAATTGCCTACGGATTCATCCAACACTGGGCTGCACTCAAGTACAGTGGAAACAAACCGGCCCTTTCAGATGAGGCTGAGCACACTGAGCACTCATTTAATTTAGAAAGCAGAGTCGGACTGTGTCCTGTTGGGATATTCAAAACAGTGGAAGGCTAAATAAGCTAAATATGTTCTGAAATCTCTTTAGTGTTCAGCCGATACACTACGACCAATTTGTGCCCAGATTAACTGGAGTGTGACATGAATGCTGAGGCTGCAAAGAGGAGGCTAAAGATGCTAATTTTATTATTTTTTCCTCCTTCTTATTAAACAAATAGCTGTACAAAAATCCCAAAACAAGCTCATAGCAACAATAGAAAAATAAACATTAAAAAACTGAGAAGAAGAGACCCTTCCCTTGGCTATGACCTCACTTCCTTTGACATCACTCGCTCGGCGGGGGGATGGGCAGAGAGCAGCTAGCTAGTAAAGCTGATTTTTTTTTTATTTTATTTTTATTTTTATCTCTTCCAGCTTTACATAAATACCTAAACAAACTATTCCTCTGTTTCATTCAGACACAACGGAGCTTATATCCATAAACAAACAAACGTTGATCCCGTCCGAAGCGGCTGAAACGTTGACTAAACCAAGCGGTTTCCAGTGGAGCAGGAGCTCAGTAGCACTCAGCTCCCCAATTCCCCGGGACAATACAGGAAGAATCGCTTACATACCTCTGAAGTGCATAAGAGCCACCGGCTGGAAAGGCCCGTTGGAATTGGGTGCATCCACAACCATCCTGTCTCCAGATTTATTGCATGTCAACATCTAAAGCCCAACCAGGAAGGAGATCCACTCAGGGCGAGAGGCCAGCCTCCATTTTAGCACAAAAGCAGATCAGAAAATGAAGCGCTGCTGCTGCTGGAGGGAACTGGCTTGTGGGTGACGTCAGAAGCGGAGTCGCGAGCTGATTGGTTGGACTCATACCGCTCTGGAGCAATAGGAAAGCAGACTGCTGTGGGCGAGGGAGTGTGATTGGATGAGAGAATGGACAGGGGGCGGAGTTACGGCGCTTCCATCTTTTTTTTTTTGCTCCAGTTTCTTCTTTCCAATCAGTCCGCTTTACAAGGAAGGTTCTGCCACAGATCTTAGATCAGATTGGCTTAAGTCGTTTCCACAGTGTTGCCATTAGCTGGGGTTTCAATATAATCTGATTTAGGAAAAGCAGCTGGATAGATGAGTGCTTAGAGAGGCTGAAAATTCTTTTATTCTCATCCTTTTCTAGTAATTTTTTATGAAAAGGAGGTCGAAATGAGGGTCATACCATCAGAGTGGGGATTTAACTGATTAACAGATTAAACCATAAGAAAAGAAGACTGCAGAAGTAACTATAGGAATTTATAGAGACAGTTCTGACATGAATGTCAATTGTGGCAATGAATTTTGATATGAAATTCATAAATACAAGCTCAAATATGTTACAATAGCAAATGTTGTACCAATAATTATTGCAATAAACAATATCATTGATTTAAGACCATTTTCAAGCAATATATTGATTGTAGTTTGCCCTCTCAAACACCAGCAAACTTTAATGTTGTAAAGAACCCCTACCACTGGAATTAGATATTTTAAGTATTCAACACACCAACCGAATAAAATGGTGACCGCAAAAGTTGGGATAAAACGCCAGACTGAGTTGGTCGCTCGACAATAATTGAATACCGGTACATTTTTTTATATCATCTGCTGAGTATTTGTCACCAAAACGTTGTAAGCATAATCACAATACTTTGATATTTTTGAATCCTGCACCTAAAATCTAACCAAAGTATAAAAAAAACTAAAATTACTGCTATAACCAATAAAAACTAAACAATATTTAACTAATAGTAACTAATACAAACCAGCAAACACTCTAAAAACTACCGGTAACTGAATTTGACAAACAAATAAATCACAACGAAATAAAACGAAACTATAATGAAAAACCCAAAACTCTTATAACCCTAAACCAGTGGTTCTTAACCTGGGTTCGACCGAACCCCAGGGGTTCGGTGAGTCGGTCTCAGGGGTTCGGCGGAGCCTCTGCTGACCGCGGAGGTAAAGACACACTTGTGTAAAGTCGTGATGACGCTCCGCTTTGCCATCACTTGCTGCAGAGGATCACGTTACATTGTTTAGCCAATCAGAGGATCACGTTACATTGCTTAGCCAATCAGAGGATCACGTTACATTGCTTAGCCAATCAGAGCAGCGGAGGAGCCCTGATTGAAGGAGCTCCACTCTCAGCAGGGATTTAAACTTGTGTCTTTATTTACTTCAGCAAAGCTCACAGTTTTTACCAAATTCTGTAGCTTTCGGTGAACTTCTAAATCTGCTCCTTAGTCGCATCTTTTCAGGGTTGATACTGCCTCTAGTGGCGAGGGGGTGGTAACACAATTAATTTAATTACATTACTAAATCAGAATACCGCAAAGTCTTTATTACTTATTATTAATTGTTCATTCTCTTTAGAATATAGAGCTAATTAAATGATCTAAACACCTTAAAGTGGTTCCAGTTTCTCTCGATGGCCAACCTGTTGAAACTGTGGCAAATTTTAAATACCTTGGGTCGTTCCTGGACAGTCAGCTCAACTTTGCTGAAAACACTGACTATATTTTGAAGAACTGATCTCAGAGACTCTACCTTTTAAGAAGACTTAGTGATCTTGGGGTGACCCAACCCTATTTCTTGAATTTGGGGGAAAAAATCGTGTTTTATTTATCACTAGAGAAGGGTTCACTGAATGCGCATATGAAACTGGTGGGTTCGGTACCTCAAAAAAGGTTAAGAACCACTGACCTAGAAAGAACCAGCATCAAAGACAATGCTGTCAGCAAATGTACATACACTTTTGATCTTGAAGACATTACTAAATTAATATCTAGCATATTCTTTCCTGATTGTGGCATTTAACAAATAGAAATACTTTTGGTAATTTTAGCTGACCTAAAGCAAGAGAAGTTTGATCAGATTTAACTTCAGCGTGTGTCAGGTGTATGTAAACATCTGGTTTCAACTGTAAGGTGACTATTCTCTCCAGTCTAGACAGTTTAAAAAATATAGTTTCATTTATAACTAAATGAGACCACAATCAGCCCCCTTCAGTCATTTCATGACTCAGAAACTTTGAAGGATTTTGTTATTGTAAGTGATGATTACGAGTTGAGCGAAATTAGCTCATAAACAGGAAATGAAACCGAGTCAAGAGAGAAAATGGAAGATGCAGAGAATCAGAACAGCAGCTTTATGCAGTCTTATCACCTTTATCTAATCTCAGAAATTAAAAATCACTAGACACATGTGTCAATTAGTGCTTAGTAATGTTTCCATTTGTGTAATACTTGAGGATACTGAATGATTTATCTGCTGTTATTTGAAACATAATGAAGTGGCTGTCTGTTTTATCATGTGATACATCAGAGGACATACTGATACACAGCGAAACCACACTGACACCACAAGACAAGCCAAGGCCTTTAAGGACAGCGGGACTCTAAAACCATTTCCACATTTAAAAGCCAAGAAATTACGGTCTATTTAAAAACGGACACTCAGTTTAAGTGGCTGCTCCGTTTGCTTTGTTAAATACTAACCAGAATACAGAGCTGCATTTGCCTCCTTACTGATTTCTGCTGTTTTTGCCACACTTAAGTGTTTTAAATCATCAGACTTAAATATAAGAGAAAGATCACATGGCTATTCAGCCAACCAGGTCCAATGTGAAAAAGTAAATGCTCCCTAAATCTAAAAACAGTTTGTGCCACTCAAGGTAACAACTGCCATCATGCTGCAAAAATACAAAATCCTACCAAGTATTTTTGGTCTAGTTTCTTGAAATAAGACAAAACCAACTTACAAGTAACTTTTCAGCAAGATATAGGAGCTTATTTTAAGTAAGTTTCTTAATAATGACAAAAACTCAAACATGCTGGAGCTCCACCTGGGTTGCTAGGTAACAGGCTGAGCTCGGCTGGGGGGTTGCTAGGTAACCAAGCAGTGCCCGGGACTGTGACTCAACGTGTTATAAGTGGAATAATCTGCCAGGGGAACCAGTATTTCCTCATTATAGACTTAAAAAAATGTTTTCCTATATGTTGCTACAAAGTTACGTGTAAGTTAGTTTTGTCTCATTGCAAGTATACAGAGATATTTGCACTAGAAACTAGAATACTTGGTAAAATTTGTGTTTTTGCATTGCAAGACTGTGTAATAACTTGCAATGACTGAAGGAGCTTTGGCTCACACTTCTATGCAGAATTGTGTAAATTCAGCCACAATGGAGCATTTCTGAGCATGACAGATCAGTTTAAGGTCATTAGAACCATTAAAAGGTTTGCATGCTGGTTTGTTAGGATCATTGACCATGTTTCCATCAATGTTTTTTATGCACATTTTGAAATAGCAATAGAAATAGTTGATAGAAACAGCAAAATTCAAAAGAACTTCATCAATTCCATGATAAAATTATTTATACTGTCGGTTGAGGTGGTTTATAGCTTTTCTGAAAAAGAGCTAATGCTTAAAGGGGGAAGTAGAAAAACATTTTCCGGTAGAGAGCAGAATTTGTGTCTCCATTAAACAAGTTGACCAGATTCTGAATCAGACACCATTATACTACTACCACTAGGATTCAGATGCTCTTTCTGAACTTTTGTGTTGCTTTTATGTCACATATAATGGGAGCCACACATTCCAAACAAACAAAAAAAAACACAGATTATTTTTTATTTTGAATGTTTCCTCTATTTGTGGATAATGGTTCTCCAAAAGTTTTAGAAAAAGTATTATAATCTTTTCCACACTATTTGTCAAGTACTTTGTTTCTTATCAGTTCTTTAATTTCTCTGGATCGTAACATTGTCTATTTTTAAAATAATATTTTTTTACATTCTTTATCAACCCTCCTTCTCACGGCACACTGCCATGAATTTCTGACATGTTTTCCTGCTTTAGCACAGCAGATTGAGATTAACCATCAATTGAAACCAGGTGGTGAAGCAGAGAAACATCCAAAACATGCAGGGCATTGTGAGGAGCTGGGTTTAAAAAACAATGGTTCATGTTGTCAAACTGGTTCTACTTAAATCATTTTCTTTATCCTGTAGGTCTGACGGCAACCAAGCCTGGGTGTAGCAAGTAAACTGAACCAAAAATGTGGTTAATCAGTTAATTCATGATATAACAATGGGAGAATTAAGCTTTCATCTACGGCTTTGAATGAAACCATTATTAGATGGGTGTATTTCCTATTTACTCTTGTTATCATTGATGATCTGAGACATTTAGGTGAGTCACCAACAGAGTTGGGTAGTAAATATTTACATTTGCATGAGTAACTTTAAAAAAATACTTTCAGGAGTAAAGAATCCTGATAAGAATAGCATAACTGTTTATAAACATTTACATACAATCAGAAGAATTGGTTTTAAAAGCATCAAAGCATAGAACAGTAAAAACAGCTAATAAAAAACATCTTTCAGCAATACCTTTAGCTCACCGAGAGTCACTTTCTCCAATGCGTACTAATTTTAATTTTAGGAGTTGTAATTTTATTACAAAGTATCAATACTTTTACTTGATTGAAATTTCTGGATTCTCTACCCAATGTGAGTAACTTCACTGAATGAAGAACAAGTTTGGTTTTACCCAAAATTTACCAGTTTTTATTAAAGTTTCATAAGTCTTATATTGAAAAACGTTACTTTTTTTTTATGAATTATTTCCATTTTGGTCTTTAGAATACCAGATTTTCCACACAGCCTTATATTTTGGTCCATCTGATGATGTAACTTTATATATTAAATGATGTTTTGATCAATTACTCAGTACTTTAGTGGCTTAATACTTGTTTACTCTTGAGTAATTTCTTGGATGGCTATTTTTTACTTTTACTTCAGTGCTACTCTTTCTTGAGTACAATATTTGGGTTCTCAATCGAACTCTGGTCACAAAGGAAAAACTGAAGAAATTTGCAAGCAAACGTGTTTTATGCTAAAATGGATTCAAACATCAGAATAAGGAATCAGCACATAACTTATAGGAATGGATAAGAGTAGTTTTAAGGGACCTCGGTTCACACTCTTGGTATTCTCTCACTAAGCGACCTAAGCCTCTCTTTGGGTGCCATCACATTCCACCGCCATGACAATGTGATGGCACATCATCATGGCCATCACATGACAATGTGCCATTTACATCTTACTATAGCGGTACAGGCTGATTAAAGGAGTGCACAGCAAAAAAAAAAGAAAAAATGGATTCTTGCTTTTTTTAGTGTTTGATCTGTAACAAATAATTAGCATACCAACCAAAAGTGACCTTTTATGCTTCCTTGAACGGGTTAGGATAGGCCTATACAAAACATGTTCATTACGTTTTTTGCACAAAATCATTCTAAATATTGATAATTTAGTCTGCTCAGTTCTGTACAGGTCATACGGCGGTAAAACTATTTGGCCAAACGTGCTGGAGCTTCTCTTGGTTGCTAGGTAATGGGCTGGGTTCCGCTGTGGTTGCTAGGTAACGGGCTGGGTTCCGCTGTGGTTGCTAGGTAATGGGCTGGGTTCTGCTGTGGTTGCTAGGTGACGGGCTGAGCAATGCCTGCCAACTGTGACTTAAGTATCAGAATCAAAATCAGAATATACTTCATTAATCCCCAAGGGGAAATTGAATATTTGTTGACATGGTACTTCATCTGAATTGTTAAATATTAGCAAATATAATTAACAATAAATTCTATATAATTCCTAAAAAAACCACACATCATTGTGGTATAGGTGTTTTCACAGCAAAGAAAAGGATCAAGACTCTCCACCAACATGTTAGAAAGGGAGCCTCTTGGTTACACTAAAATAAAAAGTTAAATTAAGAAAAATAAAAGTAAAAAGGTGAGCAAAAGTAACAACAACAGACTCCATACACGTTGAAAGGGCTCATTTTCCAGACACCAAAAAATATTAAGTTATTTCCAAAAAAACACAGCTGGACGGATTTTTTAAGATGTTTTTCTTAGATTTTTTTAGAACCAGTTGAGACTGAAGTGGAAGTATAAAAAACCTGGGACATGTTAATTTTGCATGAAAGGTCTACTTTTAATAATGACAACTTTTCTAAACTACCAAAGTTTGACACAGTTGTGGCAAACAGTGATTTGCAAAAGTAATCCCATTTCTTTTTTTTCACATTTTGTCATATTGCAGCTTTTATTGTAATTTTATATTTCAGGAAGGGTTATTTTAAAGACCAACAGAAAGCAGTACGTAATGGTGAAGTGGAAGGAAATGATTCATATTCTTCACATTTCTCTATAAAAGTTAATCTAAAACCTGTGGCATATACACTGTGGTGATTTTCAGTTCTACTTTTCTCCAAAACATTTCGCTAAAAACCAAAAAGTTCAACAGGTTTATTGCCTTGGAACTACGTCAACAAATATCCCTGAAAACATAAGAGATGATAAATGAGTGAGAATTATAAACAAAGAGGTTCAATAAGTGCAATTTATTTCAAAATGTCATAACATTAAAAAGAAAAAGGTAACTGGTTTTAAAAAGTAGAAGAGGTCAGAATCAGACTCAGTTTCACCCAGCAGGTGGCAGTACAGGTAAACCATGACAGCCAGAGGTTCTTGGAAACCAACCCCATCGCTGAATGATTTACTGACACCTGGCAGAGCGTACTGTTTAATCCTGTTCATCAAATTTGCATGGCTGCTCTGCTGACAGGATTCGGTTCACGGGCCTCCAGCAAACTGGAACTAACAGAACGACTCGTTTCTCCTCCAGTTCTACTGACAGATGTGATATTAATAGAAATGTGATGCATAATATCTTGTACAAAATAAAACTCTCTCATTTCTCTACATGGATGAGCTAAATAGTTATTGCATCACAACTAAATCATATTTCTGGATATACGAGTGGCTAAGAAAACAAACGTGTTGCAATAAAGGACTCAAGAAATTTCTGCTCTTTAGTCTCTATATGTTTGTGTAAAAACTGTCAGGCAAGATAAGCGTCTGGTAGGCAGATGGAGCAGTGGTTTGTTTTGATTTGTAGTGTGGTGCATATTTAAAGTAACTGGTGAAGACTCATCAATAATTAAGAGTAGCTTTTCAAACATGGGAGCTTGTTTTAAGTCAATAATTTCTTAATGTTAATTAAAAAGTATCGGTTTCACTGGCAGATTATTTCACTAACTTGTTGAGTCACAATCCATGAGTTCTATGCTGTTACCTAGCAACCCCAGCTAACCCAGCCTGTTACTTAGCAACCTAAGCAGAGTTCCAGCCCGTTTCCTAGCAACCCAAGTGGAGTTCCAGCACGTTTGTTCAGCTGGGGGGGGTTTTCCACTGTGTTGGAAGAGACATTTGTTTTGTTGTTGACTTACTATTCAGAAACCACACAGCAAAAATACAAAATATTACCAAGTATTCTTAGCATAAATATGTTAATATACTTGAAATAAAATAAAACTAACTTACAAGTTACTTTTCAACAAGATATAGCAGGTGGTTTTAAATAAATAATCCCTTATTATGAATGAAAATGTATTTGTTCCACTGGCAGATTATTTTACTTATATCAAGACATTTCCCATGTTATAAGTGAAATAATCTGCCAGTAGAACTATTGCTTTTTTAAATCAATGTTCAAGAATTATTGGCTTAAAACAAGACGGAAAACACATCATACTGCCCCTTTGAGTACTTGTGTATTTTAACTATTTACAGGAATTAACAAATAGTTGTATTTCTGTATTTTTACTTTTGTTTTAATTTTGCTGTAAAGTACCTTTTGGACACCTACTGGATGTTGTAACGGACTAAATAAATGTTTTGGAGAACCTGGAGACTGTAGACCGGTCTTCACTCACCGCCTCAAATAGATAAAACCTCCAGATTTTAAAAGATGAAAAGACAGCAAACATGTTTAAATGTTAAATTTAGTCGCAGTAATGTTAGCCACTTAGCCAAAGTGGAAGGGCTGTATTGAGTATCACGATGCTTCCTTAGGCCCTACAAGCCGTTTGTCCTGAACACCTGTATGGGGGACGCAGCTCATCCAGGTATCTGAATAGAGCACTGCTGTGTATCAGTTACAGGAAAATACTTAGGCCAGATCCCGTTTGTAATGCCGAGTGTAAACAAAGAAGTCATAAAAGATTTATGCAAATCTTCAAACCTCAGCCTCGCCGTCTCTTCGTTTCACCATTAGCAGAACATGTAACGATTAAGTCAATCGGTGTGGTCAGCTGACAGAAAACTCACATTGCAATCATTATAATGTACATTATATGTACATAAACTCATGGATGGCCCAGATTTCTCACCATCTCTGGGTTTCTGGTTGATTGATCGAGTCGGTCTTTCATAGAGGGAGTAACTTTCAGGTAAGGCGGGATATTCAGCTGATTGCACATCAGCTGCATTAGAGAGCAGGCGGATGGGCGGCTATCAATAGCTATCAATAATGTAGCAAGCAAGGATCTCGAGGTTTGAAAGGTGGGAATGAAGATCCACCAATTTATGAATTCTGAAAGGGGACCTATTATTATGTAATAAAATTCACTTTTTGTATATTTTTTCTACTTCCATTTGGGTCTCAGCTGCTTCTAAAAACATCCCAAAATATTAAAAGTGATCGAAACAAAACATGTTCGCTTATTTTTTTTGCACAAAATTATTCTTAGATAATTAGATTTGAGTGTTTTACTCCTTTCAGAATGAGATGTTTTAGAGCGTCTTGTCACTTTAAATCTTAATAAGCTGCTACTGGCCACAACTTGAACTCAACTTTTACACGCTCACGTGAAAATGGCTGCAAACAGATGCGACCAGAGACCTTTGAAAAGCAGAAGTGGAGCCTCCTGCACAACCAACAAGAATGCAGCAAGTCAACAACAAAGCATTTGTCTTTTCCAGCAGCCATTGTACAACGCATACAGTGGAAAAACCAGCTGGCCAAACATGCAGGAGCTCCGCCATTTCAAAAAAACTCTAGAATTTAACGTCACAAATCAGCAAGTACTGCCCCATTACCTGGCAACCAGCTTTGCTGGTAACCCAAGCTGAGCTCAATGTGCTATACAATGGCTGCTGGAAAAGACACGTGTTTTGTTGTTGACTTACTATCCAGAAACCACCTGCTGCATTCTTGATGGTTGTGCAGGAGGCTCCACTTCTGCTTTTCAAAGACGTACGGTTGTTTAACTGCGCCTCTGTTTGCAGCTGTTTTCACGTGCGAGTGTAAATGTTGAGTTGGGGGGCGTGGCCAGCAGCAGGTTCTTTGAATTTAAAGTGACAAGATGCCCAAGAGCATTTTATTCTGACTAAAATTTCATTATCTGAGAATGATTTGGTGGAAAAACTGTGATGGAACAAGTTTTGTGTAGACCATAGATGTATCCTAGCCTGTTAAAGGAAGCATAAGAGCATCTTCAATATGACTCTGAAATTTATCTACATAAATGCAATCTTCAAGTTGTATTCCTCGGCTGTTATTTTTGCAAACTGGTTCAAATAAAACCTTCAAACATTTTAAAACTTCAAACTAGACTCAAAATACCTGCGAGAGCTGGGAGTTTCTGCAGCTCTCTGTTAGCGCTGAGGGGGAATGAGGAGGTGCTGAACCTCTTCTCTCTCTTCACCGCTGAGTGGGACCCGGGCTGCTTCACCCTCAACAGCTGAGCTGCAGGGGGCGCCTTCTTACCTGAACCCTGTGGAAGAAGCAGCGGAGTGAGGTCAGGTGGGACGGGTCCGGCTCCACAGGAAGTGGGGCAGCAGCCACTCTAATCAAGTGAAGACAGAAAAGCGGCTGAAGGCTCCGCCGTAAAGAGGTCAGGTTCCTTTCCTTTCCGAATCAGATCGAGTGGCTTTCAGTCAGGAAACACGATCGCAGCGGGCCGGTGTTCTGCTGATGGGACGCGGCAGACAAAATAAATGATCTCAGATTGAGCTGATAAAGCTGTCACTGGAACAATCGGAGCAAATTTAATCTGAATTTACGACCCGAGAAGAACGCAGCTGCAAAAACACAAAATCCTACCAGATACATTTAGTCTAGTTATAATGCAAAAATCTTAGTACACTTGAAATTAGACAAAACTAACTTAAAAATAACTTTTCAGCAAGACATAGGAGCTTAAGTTAATGATTCCTTCATATAGAGGAAAAATTACTAGTACCACTGGCAGATTATTTCATTTATAAAAGTGGAAAAATGTTTTGCTATCAGTGAAATAATCTGGTAATTTTTCCTCATTTATTCCACAAATAGTGATAATTTTAGGCATTGATGTACTGCAAAAACACAAAAAGTATTTTTGTCTAAATATCTTATTACACTTGAAATACAAGTAACATTCCAGCAACATAAAAGTTAATACTTTGTTAATATTGATGAAAAAATACCAGTTGTTAGTGAAATAATCTGCCAGTTTCCCATAATTCAAAATATCTTGTTCCACTGGCAGATTATTCCATTCATAATTTGAACGTTTTCTTCAACATTGAAGAACTGATGACGTGAAACCAGCTCCTACATCTTGATGAAAAGTTATTTGTAAGTTAGTTTTGTCTTATTTCAAATGTACTGAGATATTTGCACTGGAAACCAGACCAGAAACATTTGGTAACATTTTGTGTTTTTCCCAGTGTCTTAATTGGGATGACAAATTTCAAATTCAGGAAAAAATAAAAAGTAACAATAAATTAATAGGAATTAGGGCTGTGTAATAATATCGATTTTGCGATATATATCAAGATTTTCTTTCCTAGAAAAAAAATCGATATTCATCCGCAAGTATCGTAACGTCCAACTGTCACCTTGCTCACTCACTGCTTGCTTCGCCGGGAGAATGATTCGGTCATCAGGCTTAGAGTGATTCATTCAGATGTTAAGTGTTAAAAAGGCATCAAACTATTCAGAGCAGGTACTTGGTGAACTTTATTTACTTTACAAATGCATGTAAGCTACAGTTTGTACTGTTTCAACTAAAAGAAACATGTTTTCTCACCACTTCTTGGATTCTTTTTGTCCAGCTGTCGACTTTAAGTCCGTGTCCAACCAGAGCCAGGTATCGTGTAGTTGGTGCTTTTAATCAGTTTTCAGTTAAATTAATTCAATCCAACTCTATAACAGTCACAAAATGTCACCAAAATCACTCTGTCCCTCTAAAATCTTTCAGAAAATCGCAAAAGTGTATCGAATTGTATCATTTGCTGAATATCGCAATATATATCATATCATGAGCAGAATTTCGTGTATCGTATCGTGAGATTATCGTATCGCTACAGCCCTAATATGAATTTGATTATGTGGTCCAGCTAATTTGCTGACAAAGCACAGTGAAACAATGTTCATTAAAGGATGCACTGGTACTTTTGGCAGTGAGGGTTGGCACCAAGTCCTGCTGGAAGAGGAAATGAGAATCTCCATGAAGCTCCTCCTCAGGGGAAGCATTAACTGCTCTGTTTCTTGTCTTGGTAGACATCTGCTCCAACTTTAGGCTTGATAAAACACTGGAGACCAGCACCAGAAGATGACATGACTCCTCAGATCGGACCTGTACACTTCACTATCTTCAAAAGTTTTTAGTCATCCTTGTTGCTAGCACAGCTTTTCCTTCCACTCAACTTTCCATTAAGATGCATGAGTACATTCCTCTGCAAACAGCCTCCAGGTGAAGAGTCAGTGACTGTCAGCAATAAAAGTCAAAGTCTTCCTCATGTTTGTGTGATAAAGTAACTTATGTTTTTGGGAAACTTTAGTTTTGAATTTCATTTTCAAAATTAAGTCAAGTTTATTTGTTCAGGAATTTTTTAAGTTCAAAGCAAACTTTACATTTTATCAAATGACATAATCAGAATCATCAAGCAAATACACAAATATGTTAATTTGTGTATTTGCTTTTTAATCAATGCTCCAATTACTAATAATCAAATGCAAGTCTAAACAGCTTTGATTTAACAAAAAAGACCCTTAAAATACTTTTGTGAGACTTGAATTGCTTAAATCGATGCACCAAGGTACTGAGAAGCACCTGTATCTGACTGGACAAAACCTTTTAGGCCTAATTTTAAAAAACCATTAAGATTTTTAGAACAAGATGGCCGAATATTTGTGGTGAAGAATATGATGCAGAATGAACACAGGCCTGAGGCTTTTGTCCAGTCGCTACATTCAATCAACAGGCTCTGCAGAAATAACTTTGGACTAAAATAGCTGCTACAATGCCCGGCATTATTCCTGCAGAATAAAAGTACTTTAAAGAAAACAAAGTCACAAGATCATGCCACATGTCACATGAGCAACTTTTCCTGTTTTACACTGAAACAAAAAGCCAATAAAGTCTTGAAACAACAAACGCTCTGATCTGTAGTAACGTAAAAACAGAGCCGAGGTTCGATTTCGCTGCAGCGCACGCACATTTAAAATCCCCAGAATGCACCACAAATCTGGAACAAACGTCCAGAAAACTGCAACACTGCTGAAAAACAGACTTCCTTTAACTCAAGACTGGAAATCCTAATTTTGATTAATATTAAGTGGAACATTGATCAAAATATTTGATTGGTGATTTTGATCAATCAAAAATCATAAGCTGACAGATAATAAACTGTTATGTTTATTGTTTGTTTTATAATTGCTGATGTTTTTATGATGACTTAAAACAAAAGATTAGTTTTGTCAGGATCCCCGTTTATTTTTTACAGCGGTCACATCACTTCATTACTTTACTAAAACAATTTTCAGAAACTAAAAAAACAATATGGAAGACAACATGGCTGAATACATGAAAATGTAGGTTAAACACATAATTAACTCTAATATAATAGTTTACTAAAACGCTATTTTATCTGTAATTTAACATTTTAATCATTAAATATAATAAATTCCAGACAAACAAACAAGAAAAACCTGAAAACTCAAATATACTTAAAATATCTTTGAAAGTACAGGAAGAAACCCCCCAGTGCTCAGCCGCTGTTTAAAAATAAAATAAACTTTAAAAGTTGTACCTCTTGTTCCCCTGCAGGTCCATTTTTGCTTCCAGCTTTTTTCGGTCTTCCAGATTTGGAGGATTCCTTCACACAAAAATAAAAAAAGAATTAGTAACAAAACAATTTAAAACATACAAGCTAAACTAATCCACACTGCTACCTTTTCTTTTTTGCTCCTGTGAGGCATCCTGAGATGAAACCCCCCAGAGTCAGGTGGAAGTGTGGTCTCACTCTGACTAACAGATCCGCCTGGTAAACGCGGATGTTTCCACTGTGATCAGCCTTTTCCCGCTATCCATCCATGCGCCATGTGACGCGGTCCGAGCCTCGGAAAGGTGCCGTCCCGCTCGGCTGGCTCTCCGACACAAGTCACGCTTTGTTGGAGGGAAATCCTGACGACCAACTTGCTGCTGCGGCAGCCGCACTTTGAGGCGCCTCGCAGCCTGAGTCACAGATGCAGGGCGCAAACTGCGCCACCAGAGGGCAGTGTTGTCGGGCGAAAAGACGGTCTCCAGGTCAGAGAGCGTTAACTTACGGCTTTGTAAAACAACAGACAACATATGTAAAGAAACATCAAGTTTTAGAGCGGATTTTACTCACTTTTCAGGAATTATGATACTAATTTTGCATAAATGCCGGCGGATTTTAGATGGCTATAAGTTTTAGACACTGCATGTTAAATTGTTTACGTCCGGGTATCTCGCGCATGCGCACAAGGAGGGTAAAACGACTCCTTTCACAAAGCTGTGCTGCCACCTTTGCGGTTTGTCAGCCACTGACCAATCGGTGGTCACTATTTGCCCGGAAGTTCACGCTTATCTGGAGGAACTGAACGTCCGTCAACATGGCGCTGGGGTCATAGAGATTTTGTGGAAAATTATAGGAAATTCTGGTCAAACGTTTTCAGTGGGGAACATGCGATCCTGACAGCCGGAGCGTTTAGAGGACGGAATACAATTTACTACATTTTCAAAAGAACAAACGGGTTCTGGAGTAACGCAAGGAATGGATCACGGCCAAGTTCGTCTGCATGAGAGTAACTGGTAGTAAACATCCATTTTTTTTTTACATAAAGACACTTATTGATTGTCAAATCAAAGATCAATAACAGTGAAGAACAGTGTAAATTCCAACGCCAACTCTAAGGCAGCATGAACACGTGTGCTGCAGCAACAGCAGTATTTACATTTAAGCACTTTTTATGCTAATGTTTATTTTTAAGTATTTCCTGAAGGCAGATTTTCACAAGCCAGTTTTATTTGAGGCATAACTCACCAGTGGTGGAGAAAGTACTCAAAAATTGTACTTAAGTACAGTTACTTCCCACCACTGTTACTCACCCATGTTGTACGATTCAGCTTTCACACTCGCATCAGATGAGAGTTTTTGCTCCTCATTCTTCCTTCGGCTGCAAAAAACTTTGACTTTAATGTTGTTTACCGTAAATAAACTTACAGACCTGCTGTAGGACTCCTTGGAGAAGTTTTCTCTTCTCCTTTTTTAGTTTTACTGGCGGTTTGCAAAACAATGTTAAGTAGCATTACCGCCACCTGCTGGTTTGGAGTGTAGTTTTACCTTAGTTTTGCCAGAAAAGGTAAAAATCACTCAAGAAATTATTCAGGTAACGCACTGAGTCCCATTACCTTTGCCATCTTATAACTTATATTGGATGTAATTATTAATTGCTTTGAGTTTTTTTTAAATTTTGCTTTTTTTTTTTCATCTAAACTTGCTGAGGTGCTCATGGCGGCCCCCATTTTGAAAAACACTGCTCCAGTTCATTAATATTCATGAAATGCCCCCAGATGGTTGATGATTAAGCACACAACAGTCACTAGTAAATTGTATATTTACTAGAGTAACATCAGGAGTATTTCTTTACTACCCTATATTTGTGGTAACTGTGGTCAGTATTGCTACTCTAACGTCTGGATACTCTACCCACTGTGAGTAACTTCACTGAATGAAGAAAAAGTTTGCTGTAACCACAACATTACCAGATATCTCCACTTGTTTTATGTGGAAAAGAACTGATCTGAAAAAAATTAAATGCCTGATTTTGCTATTCATATGAATTACTTTTAAAATCCACATAACTTCACATTTTGATCCATTTGAATTTTTAAATGTTACTTGAGTAGCATACTTTTTTCATTCTTAATTTCTTGCTACTTTTTATTTTAACTTGAGTAAAAGTAAATTAGTTCTGTTCTTACTTGAGTATAATTTTTGTGTACTCATTCAGTCCTGTTTTCTCTATTGAACGCAGTAAATAAAGTGGTTAAATAATGTTCTCGTTTTTAACTAAGGTGCTGTATTTAATCTCTGACACCACATGGTGGCAGTGTGGCACCGTTTTCTGCTTCTACTTTAGTATTTGAATGAATCTTAGAGCCAGGATAAAGTTTTATTATTTTCTTGTAATAAAACATAAAATAACTAATTAAAATGTATCATACAGTGGTATAATCGGATATATTCATTTTTGGTGTTACCAGGAGGATTAAAAGTGACTCAAAACCAAAGAGTAAGAACTGTTCCTCTTGCTAATGTCCTGGTCTGCGTTGAATCACGTGATTTTCACACGTTTCGTTTTGACAGATTACGGAAGAATGTGCAAACCGAGATGAGCTGTGGCTGCATGAGTGGGCTTTAAAACAGACTGGGTTTGTTTTCTGACGTGTTGATGTTGTATTTATCTGTGTTTTCTGACGCATTGTGTCAACATCGCTTCACAATCAGATCTTCATCATCGGCTCCGTGTTATTACCGTATGATATGGCTGCATTCATTTCCTGTCTCTGCAGCAGCCCAGGCTGAAAATCCAGGGAGGAAAATGCCTCCCTGGATTTAATTAATGGTTTTCTTTAGGCTGTTTGTGAATTTGTGCCTGCATTTTGTCCTCATCAGATAATGATTTAAGAAGCTATGAAGTTTAGATTACCCTCATTTCCAGCTTTAACATTGTAATATTTTGGTGATTATTCCCCCCAAAATAATAACAAAACATACCCTGGACTCTGGTCCGCCTACATACCTCGGTCTTGAATTCATATGTGAATGCCAAGCGGACCGCTCTAATAGCGGGAAACGGACGACAGCGCACGGCATTCTGGGTAAATACAGCCAAAACAAAAGCG
Source organism: Poecilia reticulata (assembly GCF_904066995.2). Taxonomy (NCBI): domain Eukaryota; kingdom Metazoa; phylum Chordata; class Actinopteri; order Cyprinodontiformes; family Poeciliidae; genus Poecilia; species Poecilia reticulata. The sequence continues at coordinate 24,590,690 of NC_088851.1, forward strand.
TTAGCCTAGAGCTAGTTGGAGAAATCGCTCTTAATGTTTTACCAAAAATAAACAAAAGTCATACAACCGCTAAAATCTGACGCTTCTCCATTTTTGTTTACATTTCATGAAGAAGGAAGTTGCACTCGGTGTCTTTTTCAGTGATTTTGGTGCAGCGCCTCCACTGGCAAGGAGGGGAACAGCTTTTTCAATTAATTTGGATCGTTTGACAGTGCAGTGAGAAACCGAAAGCTGAAAATGTGTTAGGTAGTGACTATTTGCATTTATTCAATTACATTTACCTGAGTAAGTTTTTTGGGAAGAAAAAACAAAAACAAACAAAAAAAAGGAACTACTTTGAAGAGTATTTTTACTATTCTGTACTTTTTACTTTTACTTTAGTAATTATATTATGAAGTATTTCTACTCATAATAAAGTCAGTCAACCCTTGATTCTCATTCTCATAATTGTAGTATTATTTTGTCAATGTATATTTATTAAACTATTTTTGTGTTAAAAAATGAAAAAGAAAAGAAAAAAACGTTTTTTTCACTCGAAACAGGGAAAACACACAAACATAAAAGGTCCAGACAGATATTCAAAAAGCAAATCTCAACACCTTCATTATTAATTAAAACCCTGGACGCTCACATGCCTAATTAAATGGAGCCTATATGTGTATATAAATATATCTGGCGAATGTAAACATCACCATGTTCTGTTTATATTTTTTGCACTGTTAATCTGTTTACAGTCACAATCAATTCAGTTAGAGTTGTAACAGCGGCCATGTTGATCCCTTAAGTGTTTATCTATTTGTTTTCTATTTTTATTATATATATATATATATATATATATAAAACAACACTGAACCATCTGCTAAAAAAAGGAGCGCTGTATAATTTCAGTTTTTGTTGTATAATAATTGTCTCCTGCAGAAAGAGCGATTCATATGGAACCAAAAACTGGAACATACTAAAGCAAAAATAAAAGCAGCACATGTTTCCTCTTCTATTATTCTTCACATTTAAAATGATATAAACTTTGCTGCAGCTGCTGAGCTGTTTTACTCGGACGTTGTTCTCCGTGTTGAGTGAAGTGAGTTGAGGAAACAAAACATGCTAATGAGCGGGCAGCACAACGACGGCTGTTTGTTTTTCCAGGAGGGAGAGAGAGAGAGATGGAGGTAAAGATGGGCGACTTGTTAAAAAACAAGAACAAAAGACACCTTAGTTTACTGCTGTCATGGTTTAGTGACTCAGGTTCACACTCAGCTGTGATTAAAACTAAACGTTCACATGTTTTCACCATGAACTGACCGATATGTTTGTGTTTTACCTTCTGGAAAAATGTAAGCTTTGTTTTGCCTCCTTTCGTTTCTATATAAAGGAGAAATCAAGTACCTTACTTCCATGAACAGGTTGAGATATATCTATGGTCTATCACATTTATTGGACAGTTCTGCCCATTTTGACCTATTTTAGAGCGTCTTTGTCAATTTTAATACAAGTAATCTGCTGCTTACAGATGAGCAAACATACAACCATGCATCTTTGAAAAGCAGAAGTGGAGCCTCCTGCAGAATCAACAAGAGTGAAACAAGTGGTGTCTGCATGATAAGTTGACAACAAAACACTTTTGATCTTTTCCAGGAGCCATTGTGCATCAAACACAGCGGTAACACCAGCTTGGGTTGCTAGGTAACCGCACACTGTGACTTAATAATCACGAGGTTTTTGAAACATCTCATTTTCTAGACCCTGAAAAACATTAGAGGCCTGTTATGAAAAATTCTAATTTTCCATGTTTTTATACTTTCATTTGGTTCTAAAAATGCTCAAAGAAAACATCCAGACACTATTTATCAATAAGTTAATGTTTTATGAATTGTTTAAAAAATCTCCTATTTGTTGAGTCGGCTTTGACAGGAACTGAGCCATTACCTAGCAACCCAAGCTGAACTGCAGCACATCTGGTCAGCTGGTTTTAACGCTGTCTGAGCTGCACAATGGCTACTGGAAATGACAAGTGTTTATTTGTTGATTTACTGTCCAGAAACTGCTTGCGGGATATTTGTTGGTTGTGTAGAAGGCTCTACTAATGCTTTTCAAAGTGTACAGCTGTATAACTTCTCACCTGTAGCAGCCATTTTCATGTGAAAGTGTGAACGCTGAGCTGGGGGGCGTGGCCAGCAGCAGCTTATTTGGATTTGAAGTGACAAGACGCCTTAAAACAGTTCAATCTGAAGACGAAAATCTTATTATCCAAAATGAATATGTTTTGTTTAGGCCATAGATTTATCCTAACCTGGAAGTGTAATAGGTCACATTTAATTTATGGACAAAAATGGTTTGGGATGTTTTTAGTAGCAGTTGAGACCCAATCAGAAGTGCAAAGAGTGAATTTTTGCGTAACAGAATAAAACCGTAATGGCTCTCATTGTTTGCAGTATTTGTCCTCCATACCGGTGTTGTTCTGTACGCTCACTGTGCCCCGCTGGGTGCCGACAGGTTCATGTTTGACGTGATTAAGCGCTCTCCCTCTGCACGCTGACATGGCTTCCGGCTGCCCTCCCTCTCCCCAGCAAATGGTTTGTTTGACAGCTTGTGGAAAACATGGTGTACCCCCTGCTTCCCTAACACGCCGCTCCGGGACTGGGGTTTCAGCTGCTCAAAGCCAATCTCACAATCCTTTTCTCTCCCTTTTACCTCATCTTTTCTGCTGCTGCTTTGGGACATCGCCGTTGGATCTCACCTCATGAGATCTCAGCCCACACCTGGCGAAACGCCGACTTCAACCTTTTTCTTTCGTTCCCCTGAGAGTTTCCTGAGCTCTACCCTTTTACTTTTGATTTCTGCCTTTTACAAAGATGTTTTACTTTCTGAGTTCTTTTATCTGCCAGCCTGAAAAGTTCACTGACGAGAACATCAAAAGGCATTTAAACTTTAAAAAAAGACTCTGCTGTGATGTCGCCTACATTTGCTTCAACTATAAATGAAGGAGAATGAACTGGATGCTGCAATTAAATAAGGAAAACAGTGAGTGGATATTCTAATGCTGCCCTTTACTCTGATAAAGATGCAAATCTAAAGAAGAAGTTAGAAGTTAGTTTGCTGAACTTTAAAGGTTAACATCCCTGATACTTTCTGAAAGATGAAAAATAATATTTTTATAGAAAATTACAAATAAAGAACATTTTAAATGATGAAACATGAAAGAGTGGCTGTTTTATCGTATTAATGCTTTTACAAATCAATCTGAAAATCTTATAGTTAATTCTTTAAATAAGCAGTGTGATCAATAATATTGGTAACACTTTATTTGAAGGGGGTGAATAAGGCGGTCATAACACTGTTATAAACATGTTATAACACCTGTCATGAACATGAATAAGCCTTCATGAATATTTATGACTGTTGTCATAAAACGTCATTTGGTAAATTATGACACATTTAATACAAAGCTGACATTATTCAAAATGTCTTTATGACAACTTGACATTAACCACGAAATCATTACTGTTTAAACTACCTTTAATAACAAAGTTACCTAATTTTTAAAGTGCAAACAGTAATAATTTTAAAATTTATATCAGTAATGATTTATTAGCTAATGTCAAGTTGTCATATTTTGAATAATGTCAAATTTTTATTAAATGTGTCATAATTTACCGAATGACGCTTTATGACAACAGTCATAAATATTCATGAAGGCTTATTCATGTTCATGTCAGGTGTTATGACATGTTTATAACAGTGTTATGACATGTTTATAACAGTGTTATGACCGTCTTATTCACCCCCCCTTCAAATAAAGTGTTACCAAGAAGGATTTATATGTAATATCAAATGAGAAGCGAGTAAAAACAATTCAAAGTATCTTTTATGTTATTGTTTTATTAGGATTTCTTTGTGTCATTGTGGAAGAAAATTAATTTGCTGTGTGTGAAATAATTTGTGGGCCTTACAGGAAGTAACGGGTCAAATGGGAACATGGAAGCAGAACAATCTGAAAGCGAGCAGCGAAGAGGAGGAACAGCGAGCGCCAACCCAGAGAAAACAGCCAAAACCACTTAATGGTTGCAAGATAAAGCCGAGAACACGGACAAAAGAGAGCGGCCTGTTTTCTCTGGCCGACAGACAATGGCACGACGCAGCCTGCTTTAAATTTTTATGAGCACAAGGTGCTTCAATGAATGTTTTAATTAAACATAAATTCGTCTTATTAGACTTCAAATTGGAAGGTCTCTGCAGTAGAATGTTTTGCGTTTTATTTTTTTTCTCCTGCTAGATGGCACAGAGGCCAAAGGCAATCAGGTTTTCTGCGGCAGCCGGAGGCAGATTAATCCAGCAGAGCCTCCAGAGTGCAGGATCCATTAGACTGTATCAGGACCAGGCAGCAAAAGTCACACTGCTGGGCTTCTTTTGGCTGCTTTGCGTTGGAGGATTGGCGGCTTTTGCTTTTTATTTGCCTGCTCTGCTGTTGGGGTTAAGCCAGAACTTCCTGAGAAACACCGAACCAAGACGCACACAGTTCATATTTCAGATGCAAACATCTACATGCAGCTCCAGACAACCCAAGGAGAGAAAAATCACAGTCTAATCCCTTCAGCAGAGAAATGTAGCTGATTAAATCAATCAGTTAATTATTCACGTTTATTTGTTAGCATAAAATCGTTCAAATAGTCATTTTTAGTTCAAATATCTAAGACAAAACTAACTTATAAGTAACTTTTCAGCAACATATAGGAGCTTGTTTTAAGTTAATGATGCCTTAAAATTGAAAAGTTCTAGATCCACTGGCAGATTATTTTACTGTGAACATGTTGAGTCACATTCCACGGGCACTGCGCCGTTACCTAGCAACCCCAGCCCGTTACCTAGCAACCCCAGCCAAGCCCAGCCCGTTACCTAGCAACCCCAGCCAAGCCCAGCCCGTTACCTAGCAACCGAAGAGGAGCTCCAGCACGTTTGGTCAGCTGTTTTTTTTTGTTTTTTTTTTACTGTATGTGTTGGAAGAGACACTTATTTTCACTGCAAAAACACAAAATCTTACCAAATATTTTTTTCTCTAGTTTGTAGAGAAAATAATAAGACAAAACTAAGTTACAAATAACTTTACAACAACATATGCGTTTGTTTTCAGTCAGTAGTTCCTTAATATTGATGAAAAAGTTTTAGTTCCACTGGCAGATTATTTTACTTATGACACGTTTTTCCCAAGTTATAAGTGAAATACATTAAAAATTCTGAGATTCTGACTTTAATTTCAGAATTCAGATTTTTTTCTGTCAGAAAGTTGAATTTTTCCCAGAATTTTGATTATTTCTTCTCAGAATTTAGATTTTTTTTCTCAGTATTCTGACTTTTGATCTCAAAAGATTAAAGTAATATATATATATATATATATATATATATATATATATATATATATATATATATATATATATATATATATATATTTGTTTCCAGTGGCCCTGATCCTGATCCTTAGTTCTGACTGCCTTAATATGTGTTTACATTTTGCTTTTTTACTAAACCGCTTCTGCAGACAGTAACCACACTGTAAAAACGTGAAGTTTTCTGGCGTTTCTTCCTTTTATGAGACAAACATGCGGTTTCACTGACAGACGTCCATTTGAAATCCCTCCCTGCCTTCCAGTCACTGGCCGCTCTGACTCCTCTCTGCACCTCTGACTTTCTGAAAGCTTTCTTTCTCTCCATCCAGTCACATTTCTTCATCCTATCTCTTCCCCAGACCTTCCACTGGATTTTCTTTCAGTCGCCACGTTTCACTCTTCTGGGAAGTTACTCGGGTCAAAACCCGGCCAGCTGCAATCTGGAAACACGGGTGAACAGAGACGGAGGCTCACATAAAGGCCAGGTTTTCCTCCACGATAAAAGACTCTTGTGCCTCTGATCTGATACCATCCAACTTGACCTATAAATGTACTTGAGAAAGAAACGTATCATGTCGTCTGGAGAGGCTCGGTTGCCAGATATGAGTATAAACCTCCCTGCAGGGACCGAAATTTAAATCTGACATTAGGACCTTGGTGAGATAGAAGCGATTTCGCTTCGTATTTGGCATTTGGTGTCTGAACAATGCAAAGCGTCAGCAGGGGAGGACAAGAGGCATTTCTGAATCATCTAACGGAAACTAAATAAAATGAATGAGTAATACATTCATGTTAATTGGTGAACGTTCTGGGGATTGCTAATGAATGTTTTCTGAATCAAACGGAAAACCTTTTTATCACAGCAGATTTTTCTTATTACGTTTTGTTTTAGCTCTATGGAAAGTTTGGATTGTTACATTATTTTGGTCACGAATTAAATGACACGGTTACCTATTACTGAGGAAGTTCAGCTCTTACTTGTTTTGCTCTAATTGGTGTAATTACTTTGCCGACATTATGGCGCATTAAAATAAAAATAACGATAATTACTCCTGTAAACGTGTTTGGATTCCTGTTGAAGTCCTACCTTGAAAATTATTCAACCTAAACTACAACACATTACTTCCTTGTACATCAACACATTTAATTTACTGGGAGAAAGGACTTAAACGGTTATTTTAGAAATCGATTAATCAGTTGTTCTGACGATTAATCGGTTAATCGGAGAAGGGATCTTTTGTTTTCATTCACCTTATTTACACAACTTTAGATGCAGATAAACAATTAATTTCCTCTTTTTAATCAGAAGATAAACATTTTGTTGCCTAAAAATTTATTTAATATTTCTCTAGTGAATTTGAACCGGGTGAATCAAAAACAGTCACCAACACTGCAAAACACTAAATTTTACCAAGAATTTTTGTCCCAGTTTTTAGTGGAAATATCTAAAACTAAATATCTTAGTTTTGCCTTACTTTAAATGCACCAACTTAAACTTTTCATCTTTTCCTGTCATGCAAAAAACCCAGAATCTGAAGAAAAATCTGAAGCGATTAATGAGATCATGCATGTTTGATTATTGAAATGATCGTCAACCAATTTAGCAATAAATTAATCGATTAACTAAAGTATGCAGAATCAGAAAAAGCATCTTCAGAGCAGAAATTAAACCAGAACTAAACAAAAATAAATATACATTTCACATTGTGTATACAATAGTGGAAATCTCCGAGTTTAGTTGTTTTTATTTTACTTTTTGAATCCCAGCTCAAACAATTCAGAGATAGATTTTCGTTCATGATCAACCTGGTGTCCAAATGCATCAGAAGGAGTGATTGTCAGAAAATCCTAGACAGACTTTTATGTTTCTCTTAGATAAAACTCCCTTTCATACCTGAGTAAACAGGTTTCAGTACACCGTCCTCCCAGCGGAACATGCAGAGCTCGGGAGTTAAAAGCAATGTTCCTCCCCGCATGTCAGGTAGACACAAGACAGCTAGCAGCACATGAAGCTTATGAGCCGTGAGTCACTGAACACAGAGACGGAGGAGTCGCAAACGTCTGGAAACGACAGGAAATGACTGTAGCTTCGAAATAATTGAGGGTTATCTTTATTGTCCTTAATGGTGACCCATAGTGTGTCAACGGGCCAAACAAAACATGCTCATTATATTTTTGCTAAAAACAAAACATACAGCAGTAAAACCAGCTAACCAGACGTTCAGGAACTCCACTTGAGTTGCCAGGTAACAGGTGGAGTTCTGCTGGGGTTGCTAGGTAACGGGTGGAGTTCTGCTGGGGTTGCTAGGTAACGGGCAGAACTCCGCTGGGGTCACTAGGTGAAGGGTCAGTGCCTGCTGATTTGTCACGTTACATTCCAGAGATTTTTGAAGCCGCTTATTTTTTTCAGACACCAAAAAACCTATTGCCAAAAACTAACGGGTTATTTATTTATTTATTTATTTTTAAGCGCTTGGGATGTTAGAAGCAGTAGAAACCCAAAATAATTTTCCCTCTTCTCCCAAATATGTTAACTTTACACAGGCACCAAAAGTTTGCATTTTGTTCAGATAACTGGAGCTATTCTTAAGTTACTTTACGTGTTTTTTCAGGCAAAAATGACTTCTAAAATCCTGCAGGGCTTCACTCTGGATTCAATCTGTGGTTTTCAATTTAGTTCAGTTTAAAATATGAAAAATAATAAATCCCAGAGGGAAGTTAAATGCTGTACATGGTTCTTTAAAGCGTTTCTGAGTACGGTCTTCTCTCTCCAGTCCAGTTTGTTGTCCACATGAACATTGAGTTATTTCTTCTGCCATGATGGAAAAAAGTGTTTGTCAGTTTTTCAGAGTCACCAAAACCCATCCAGCATTTATCAGCCAGGTTTTTAACGTAACAGTTAAATCAGAAATATTCTCATTTGCGTTACTCTGGCAACCTTTCATGCTACTGTTAGTTTCATAACAGGTTTTTATAATGAATCAAATTGCTTTTCCTTAAACACAATGATGTCCCTTAGCAAGTCCATTAGCGTCATTTATGGGTGAGAGTCTTTTCTCACAGCTGTTTCTATTTCGACGCATGAGACATTGTGGCCGTATGCAGATTTCTTCTGTTGACCTGGTCTTGCTAGCGTCGAGTTAATGTCTTAATTTTACTGTCTGTCTTCACCACTGGACATGGGAAAGACACTGCACAGCAAAAATGGCTAACGGGGACCTTTGTGCAAAGTTCACATTTTGCATGTTTTTGTGATTTCGTTTGGTTCTGCACTGCTTCTAAAATCAGCCCGTGTGTTTAATGTTCTTTTTGTTTCTGGAAAATGAGCCGTTTCAAAAACCTCCACAATGTAATGTAGCAGATTAGCGTGCACCGTTACCTAGCAACCTCAACTGCATTCCGCCCGTTACCTAGCAACCCAAGCACATTTGTTCAGCTGGTCTTCCCGCTGTATGCGCTGTACAATGGCTGCTGGAAAAGACAAGTGTTTTGTTGCTGACCTATCATCAACAAAACACTTGCTGCATTTTTGTCATTTGTGCAGGAGGCTCCACTTTTGCTTTTCAAAGACGTAAGGTTGTATATTTGCCCATCTTTTTGCTGATGTTTTCACGTGCAAGTGTAAACGTTGAGTTGGTGCGTGAGGCCAGCAGCTTATTCGGATTTAAAATGAAAAGATGCCCTGAAACAGACCAGAAGGCAAAACAGACTAAACTAAAATCTCATTAACTAAGAATGATTTTGAGTACAAAAATGTAATTAACATGTTGGTATACAGCCCATAGACTCACAGATGTGCATTTTTAGAGAAACATTAGTAGAGACTCCTGCACAAATAACAAGAATGCAGCAGGTGGTTTCTGGATGGTAAGTCAGAAAACCCCTGTCTTTTCCAGCAGCCATTGTACAGTGGTAAAACCAGCTGACCAAACGTGCTGCAGCTCAGCTTGGGTTGCTAGGTAACCATTCGGTGCCCATCCACTGCAACGTAACAGTCTGGATGTTTTTGAAATGGTTCGTTTTCCAGACACCAAAACACACGAACAACATGGCGCTTCGGCTGCTTTTAGACCCAAATGTAAATATAAAAATGTGCAAAAAGCAAATTTTGCATAATAGGTGACCTTTAAACTGAGAAAAGTTGACTGAATAAAAATGTTGGCCATGCTTCATTCCTATTAGGTTCATCTGTGGTTCATCTGCTTTTAACTGGACGCATCACTGAGTGGAACAAACTCGGCTGTGAGAGTTTTGTGTGTTTCTTTCCAAGCTCTCCTTCACTCTCCCTCCCTCATCTCACCCCAAAAACCTCACATTTTCTCTGCCAGAAGCTCCCAAGCATGATAAACATTGTTCCTGAGTTGTTATGGCAGCCATTTTTGTATTTTGTTATGTTTCTCCCCCTGGATGTGTGGACAATCTGCCTGTCGTTTAAGGTAAGCGTGTTAATGTGCGGCCGTGGGTAAGGTGTGTGGTCTTTCCCAGTTGTTATGGTTAATATGTTCTGCTTTCTAAATCATGTTTTTGCTTATTACTGAAACCTGCTTCTGTATCCTGACCTTTTCCACTCAAAATTATTTCAACAATGCAGACTGTGTCCTTTCAATACACATCTAAACGAACTCCAAGGGTGTAAATCAATGAGGCAAAGAAAATATTTAGCTCCGTTTGTAACCTTCACGTCTGACTTTTACCTGTGATCTTTTAATATTATTCACAAAAGAATGTTCCAGTTCTCTGTCTTGTTTCTCTGCCAAATTTACTCTTACATTTGTAATCTTTCTATTCTTATCCCTCTTTAAACATTTACTGCCTTTAACCATGTCACTGTGACTCAGTAAAGGGCACAGCACAAGGATAAACTGCGGCAACGATCTTGTAAAAACGGAAGAAAACGAAAAACAGAGACAAATTCGGAGGATTTTATACGGGAAGTAAATAAAACGATGGCTACGCAATGTAAAATACATACAAAACCCTTAAATTTTGTCACAATCCATCATATTCTAAGTAAATTAATAAAACTTCTGAGTTAATTGCACTGTTTTTTTTTTCAGCATGTGGAAAAACCATAACATGAATAAAAGAAAAACAGTAAAATATAGTGGCAACGTGAGCTAACATGGACGTGTCTGGCACAGAGGAAGCTCTGCTTCTACAACAAATCACTGGTTAAAAACAAAAGTATTTTCTAATTTGCTCCTATTTGAACGGCCTGCTTGTCACTGCAGCGTACAGAGGTTAGACCAGAGGGGCTGGAACTCCGGTTGCTAGGTGACGGCTGGACGGCAGTTCTGGTTGCTAGGTAACGGGTCTGGATTCCGCTGGGGTCACCAGGTCAGGGCAGTTCTTACGGATCTGTAATGTTACTTTTGGAAAGTTTTTGAAACAGCTCATTTTTCAGACGCCACAAAAACACAAATTTTAGCACGAAAATGTGAAAATTGTGATTTTTTTTTTTTTTGTAGGCGTCACTGAAAAAACATTTGAACCTCATTATTATTACCGTAATCGGACAAAAGATTGTTAATTTAATCGCCTGTTTTATACAACTATAGAAATACATTAACTAAATTCCTATTTTTAATAGGAAAATAAACCTTTTATTGCCTAAAAAGCATTTCGTAGCATTTCTTTAGTTAATTTGAAGCGAAGTCACTTGAGGAGTTTTAGCTTACACTGCAAAAATATAACTTCGCCAAGCATTTTTGTTTGAGTTTCTACAAGAAATATTTTTGTTTTGCTTTACTTTAAGTGTTTACTTACAACTTGAACATTTCATAAAGATACAGGAGCTTTTATTATGTAATTATTATTGAGTTTAAAAAGTACTATTTCTACTGGCAGATTATTTTAACATAGGAAAAATTTTATGTTTTAAATAAATAATCTGTCAGTGGAAGTAGGACGTTGGCATATAATCAAAACAAGCTCCTAAATCTTGTTTAAAAGTTACTTCCTAGTCAGTTTGTAGTTTTTCAAGTGTGCTGAAATATTTGCTCTATCAGCTCAACCAAAAATACTTGGTAAGATTTTTAGTTTTTACAGTGAAAAGATAGCAGATGTTTGTTTTATATATATATATATATATATATATATATATATAAATTTTAAATGCAAAATGTTTTCAATTTTTACCTTTATTTCTGCTCAGAATACATTGATTTCTCATCATTTAAAGGCGCAGGAACATTTTTCAGCAAGGCATAATTTTCTATACAATAGTGGAAAATTTGAATTTATCCGTTTTTATTTTGCTTTTTGCAGCCCAGCTGAAACAATTGTAATATATTTTTGTGTTCTGTGTTTGAATGGAGTGTAAATGTAAAACAGTTGTTCGGTTTCTTTAATATTTCATCCCCTGTGTATCTGAGTCAGCCTGGAATATAAGCCTGCGTCCGTCAGGAGGGCTGCGTTGGAGGAGGTTGTCGCATCCCGTATGTAAACATTAACCAAAATGTCAGCAAGTTATGCACAGCACTCACATCTGCATAATTTATGTACTGTGTTGTCTATGCAACCCCAACCTTACCCCGTCTTTTCAAAACCAGAGATGTGGACATGAAATTAGGTTTTTTTCTCAGAGAAAACAGAAAAGTATTTGTGGTTTTTTTTGCACCAGGTGGAAAATGATTTTATTTAGTGGGAAGTAAAAGATAAATCTGTTTAATTTAAGAGTTTATTTAATCTACTCTTTCCTGAAAGTTTCCCTAAAAATAGCTTAAAGTGACTGTTTAATGCTCTGTAGAAAATCCTTAAAAATACTCGAGCGTGAAATCTTGTTTCTTGTTTTTTGCTTTCAGAAGAAGCAGAAAGTTTTGAGTTTACAGTAAATCATCATTTTTCATGACAGAATGAGGGAGGGAACAGATTCTCGTTTCATGTTTCAGCTAAACGGCAAAATAAAAAACATCAACACAGGATCAGCTTTTTAAAGTTAACAAATTAGCTGAAAACTCAATTTTCCAGGTTCATAAAGGTTGTTTTCTACGGAGGCCCTGAGGGGACATGGAGAAAAAAAAAAAAAAAGGAAAGAAATCCCGACTTATTATCTCGAAAGTCGGGATCTCGAGAAAAAAAAGTCGGGATCTCGAGATAATAAGTCGGGATTTCTTTCCTTTTTTTTTCTCCATGTCCCCTTAGGGCCTCCGTAGTTTTCCCTCTTCAGCTCATTTAAATAAACGGTTTTAATCCTCATTCTGTGCATTTATACAAAAGTTTGATTCGAAAACTCCTGAATTAACAAAACAACATTTAACATTTAAACATGTTAAAGCAGAAAATAAAACTTTGTTAGCATTTTTCATCCATTTTACCTTTTATCCTTTCATAATAAACATAAATTCAGCTCTGGAAAAAACACGTAAAATGACCAGTTTCTCTGATTTTTCTTTTTATAGGTTTCAGTAAAATGAACTTTGTTCTTTTATTCTAAGAACTTCTGACAACATGTTTCCAAAATTCAAAGCAGAAAATGAGAAATGGTCAAAATAATGAAAAAGAAGCTTTCAGATGTAAAATAAAGCAAAGAAAACAAGTTCATATTAATTTATGAACAGATTTAACTCTGAAGAGGTCAGAGTTCAGAGTTTGGTGGAACAACCATCAGGTTTCCAGTTTGGTCCAATGCAGCGGCTCTTGGTTTTTACAGAGACATATTTTTTTATTAATTTGGACCAAAACAGTCACATCTACGGAAGAGAAATAGGGCCACTGAAATAAAAAAGTCTGAATTTTTTATTTTTCAGTAGCTCAGAAAAAATAAATAAATTCTGAATTCAGAGGGAAAAAAGTAAAAAATAAAAAATAATTTAAGAATTCAGAGGGGAATTGTGACCCAGACAAGCAACCAGCTTCTACGGAAGAAGATTAGGGCCACTGGGAAGAAAAAAATGTCAGAATTATTTTATTTATTTTTTTCAGTAGCTCAGAAAAAAAAATCTCAGAATTCAGAGGGAAAAAAGTAAAAAATAAAAAATTAAGAATTCAGAATTCAGAGGGGGTGGGGGGATTGTGACCCAGACAAGCAACCAGCTTCTACGGAAGAGGGTTAGGGCCACTGGGGAAAAAAACTAAAACAGTTCTGACTTTAATCTCAGAATTCGGAGATTAAAGTCAGAACTGTTTTATTTTTTTGGCCCTAACCCTCTTCCGTACACCCCACACTATTTGGGTTGTTTTACTTTTTATTTTAAACGAATGAATAAAAACGTCTGGATGCCTTCGTTTGCTGCTGCTGCCGGTGATTCGTGTTTCGTCTGCTGCAGTTGTATCTCGTTGCCCTTCGGCGCGGCTATCAGCAGCTACGCTGATCCGTTTCTGCGTCTGTTTGCGCAGCTGTCACTCACGCTGTTTACGCTCTCGGTGGCCTTGCGCTCCTTACGCTTGCCGAGAAGTGACAGGCCCCATCTTCTGGGGTTAAATGCGTCGTGACCTTTCGGTTTCCCTGCTCCAGACGGCCGAATGTTACCGGCAGCAGATTCCCCGTCGAAGCTGATCTGCAGCGACAGGCAGCGCCGGATTTGGTTCGTGTTTTCTGACCATCTTTGGAATAAAATTAAGATTTTATTAAGCAAACAACAGAAATGCTGAGATTATATGATGAACGTCTTTCTGTGTTCCTGCTCAGTTTGCATCATATCTATATATATATATATATATATATATATATATATATATATATATATATATATATATATATATATATAGTATGTACATGTGTAGATCTATATATGTTACAACGAAATAATTAATTTATAATAAACAAAATAATTAATATTTGCCAGAAAATAAACAGAAATTTTCAGTTTAATCTAAAAATAAAAAAAAACTCTACAAATAGCTTAAAAATGTCTGAATTTCAGAATAAGAAACATTTTTTACTTTGGAAATTTTCTGTATTTCAAAAGTGGAAACTTGGCTGGAAAAAAAATAAATAAATTTGAGGTTTATTTCCAAATTTTCAGGTAAAAAAGTGCAAATTTCAGAGTTTCAGAAGTCGGATTTGATTATAAAATAATTAGCAATTTAATCAATAAAAATTTATGAAAACCATTTATTAGTTTCCTTCCAATTCATAAAAAAGTCCAGATAAAATCCAAAGTTTATGGACAAAATGTGAATTTTCCCAGGTTTTTCACACTGTTGGCCGTTTTAATCCAAAACTTCACATCAGTTTATTGTTTTTGTGCTAAATCTACGGTAACACATCCATGTCGAATTTATATTCAGCTGACATTTTGAAAAGCAAACAGATTGATTTTCACAACATGTCAGAATATTTTCATTATTTCATCTTTTATTTATTCATATTTTTTATTTCTCCTTAGAACAGATTCATCCTCTCAACACATTTTAAACATAATAATAACTTAACCCAAAATGAACTGAATCTAGTGAATCTGGCCTCTTATGTCCGTCGTTTTCCAGGAATGCGATTTAAATCGAAATTTTCCTGCAAGTCCATCCAATCTGCCAATAACATTTTCCCACATGAACGCATTAATTAACAAGCACATAAAAACCCATTAAAATCAATATTTGCTGTTTATGTAATATCAATGTGACCCTGTTCTGCTGCCTCAGCGTTATTGTTGTAGCTACAACATGAACACACCTCAGCCTAGCACTTTTATTTTTATGCAAATGAAGCGTTTGTGGTCTCGCTCATTATTTTCACTCCGGCACACAGAAACGTGGGAGCAACGGCGGAGAGACGGAGAGAAAACAGACATTTAATGGCTTTACGTCTCTGCAGGATTCAGTCCAGTTGCTCCAGGTTTGCTTTTTTCCACAAAAAAAATCCTTTCACATTAGTTTCCCGTCATCCAGAAAAAAACAAACAGTTTTGGATGTTAGTCTGTTGTAGTTCTCTCCTTTCTTTTGAAAGATGCATGCTTCAGTCTTTACCTTCCTGCATGTTTCCAAACAAATCTGCTAAATAAAATAACCTGTTATCATCCGAAGCTCTTTGGAAGATGAAGGTTTCAAATCTAAACGTGTCAACAAAGACGTAGTTTCCGTAATTCAATTCAAAAACCCATAGTAATATATTTTTAGGATTTATAAATTATGGGTTACATCTAAAGAAAACCCCAAAACTCCCTTCTTCATTAAATAAGACGAATAAAGAGTGATTTTTAAAAATAAATGTTTTGGCCTTGATGTTCAGCATTGTGAAAGAAGCCGGAAAGTTCACTGCAAAAACACAAAATCTTACTATTTCAAATCTTAGTACACTTCAAATAAAACAAACGTAACTTACAAGTAGCTTTTCAGATATATTAGCTTATTTTAAGTAAATAATTACTGGAAACGGATTAAAATAAGTTCCACTGACAGATTTGTTCATTTAAAACATGGGAAAAATGTCTCCTTATAAATGGGAACTTAAAACAGTACTTTTGTTTTTTATCAATATTAAAACATTACTGACGTAAACAAGCTCTTATATCCTGCTGAAAAGTTACTCTTAAGTTATTTTTGTCTTATTAAATTAGAAACTAGACACAAAATATTCTGTAGCATTTCTGCAGTGTCCTCAGATGTTTTATCTTTTTTTAAAAGAAGGATCTGAAGCAAGAGTGGAAAATTAAGTTCCTAAAGGTCGACAGTCGGTGATGATTTGCGGCGCCGTTTCTGCTGCTGGTTTTGGTCCAGTGGATTTTATCAAGCCCAATGTCAGCAGCACAGCCAGGAAGTTTAAGATCTCTTCATCCTTCTCTCTGCTGACAAACTGTAACGGCGCCAAATCTACTGTAACGATCACAGAGACACTGGGATCATTACAGCAGATCACCGGGTTAGCTTAGAGCTAGCTGCTGTAAGCTAACTCTGTGATCATTATGGCAGATCACCGGGTTGGCTTAGAGCTAGCTCCTGCAAGCTAACTCCGTAATCATTACGGCAGATGACCAGGTTAGCTTAGAGCTAGCTGCTGTAAGCTAACTATGTGATCATTATGATAGATCACCGGGTTAGCTTAGAGCTAGCTGCTGCAAGTTAACTCCGTGATCATTACAGTAGCTCAGTTAGCTCAGAGCTAGCTGCTGCAAGCTAACTCTGTAATCATTACAGCAGATCACCGGGTTAGCTTAGAGCTAGCTGCTGCAAGCTAACTCTGTGATCATTACGGTAGATCACCGGGTTAGCTTAGAGCTAGCTGCTGCAGGCTAACTGTGATCATTACGGTAGATTACCGGGTTAGCTTAGAGCTAGCTGCTGCAAGTTAACTCCGTGATCATTACAGTAGCTCAGTTAGCTCAGAGCTAGCTGCTGCAAGCTAACTCTGTAATCATTACAGCAGATCACCGGGTTAGCTTAGAGCTAGCTGCTGCAACCTAACTCTGTGATCATTACGGTAGATCACCGGGTTAGCTTAGAGCTAGCTGCTGCAGGCTAACTGTGATCATTACGGTAGATTACCGGGTTAGCTTAGAGCTAGCTGCTGCAAGTTAACGCGGTGATCATTGCAGTAGCTCAGTAAGCTCAGAGCTAGCTGCTGTAAGCTAACCGTGGGATCATTACAGCAGATCACCGGGTTAGCTTAGAGCTAGCTGCTGCAAGCTAACTGTGATCATTACGGTAGATCACCGGGTTAGCTTAGAGCTAGCTGCTGCAAGTTAACTCCGTGATCATTGCAGTAGCTCAGTTAGCTCAGAGCTAGCTGCTGTAAGCTAACCTTGTGGTCATTACGGCAGATCACCTGGTAAGCTTAGTGCTAGCTGCTGCAAGCTAACCTTGTGGTCATTACAGCAGATCACCGGGTTAGCTTAAAGCTAGCTGCTAAATATTTAGCCTGAAGCTGAATATTTAGCAAGCTAAATAATCAAACTATTAAGCTTCAAGCTTCAATAATTGGTAACAAGCTAAATATTTAGCCTGAATATTTAGTTATAGTACTATGAGAATAAAGTCAATGTTAAGACTTCTCATAATTTTTTAAAAATTTATTTTCTTAGCGTGTCTCTAATGCTGCGGCTACGTATCGATGACGGCTAAGACATTTTCTGAGGAACCGCATTTGAGGTTTTCTTTGACTCTCAGCCAAAAATCATCAGAACGAAGAAAAATAAACGCTGGAAAACTTTAAACTATATTTAATCTCAGAGCGCTGCAGAAACTCTTATTGCGATAAATCTGTTTCATACATATGATCTGCACTTGGGCCATTATTGATAGAAAAAAGTTCATTTCCACCCCCAAAAAAATCTGAAATTTTCTGATTTAATTGTAGAATTTTTTTAAGAAAAAAAAACATGGGAATGTTTGAAAAATTTGAGTTTGAAACGTTGAATATTTTTGAATTTAAGTGTAAAATTTGCAATAGAAAAACGTAAAATTTTGAAATTAATTTCAGATATTTTCTAGAAAATAAAATTAGAGAATTTTTTAGGGTTTTTTTTTTAATTCAGTTTCAAGTTGAAAATTTTCAAAAGTCAGAAAAAAAATTTAAATGTTTTTCTGATATTAATCTAATAATTTTTTAGTTATTTGGCAGAAATTTACAGAATTTCAATTCAATGAGTCAAACATCTGCTGGAAGAAATTGTGAAATTTTGAGATCAAATATTTTTGTTTGACGTCTGAAACTCAGACGTCAAACAAAAATCTAGAAAATTTCTGTAGTTAATCTCAAAATTGCAGTTTTTTTTCTCGCAGCTTTTCAAACTCAGACATTTCCATGTTTTTCTTAAATATTTCCGAGATTAATCTGAACATTTCTGAGTCTTTTGGTGGAGATTTAATCTCTAATCTCCGTAATACTCAATGAATTGAACTACGGAAGTTGTAATCTACTGAAACAGTTTGTTTGCCGCTGCCTAAAAGCTCCGCCTGCACTTCATGAGCTTGTGGAAAGCCTGCTTGAAGTCGTCATTGAACGCCGTGTAGATGACGGGGTTGATGAGCGAGTTCAGGTATCCCAGCCAGGTGAAGAGGTCGAACAGGACCGGACTGAACCAGCACGTCATGCAGATGGCGTTGACCAGCGTGCTGACGAAGAAGGGCAGCCAGCAGACGATGAAGGCGCCCAGGATGATGCCCAGCGTCTTGGTCGCTTTGCGCTCCCGCGCCGCGCAGAGGCGTTTCCTCTCCAGCACGCTGTCCGCCAGCTTCACCTTCACGCTGTTCATGAACACAGGTGAGCCTCCGCCTCCGCCTCCACCTGCGTTCCCAGCCTGCAGATGCGCGTCCTGGTGGGAGGCGGAGTTCAGAGAGCAGAGCGAAGACCCCGCGGAGGTCTGGATGAGCTGCGCCGTGGTGAAGCGCTTCCCGGACGCCGGCGTCTTGAAGATGCGTGAACGCGCCGCGACGTAGATCCTCCCGTAGAGGATGACGAGAAGCACAGTGGGGACGTAGAAGGCACCAAAGGTGGAGTACAGGGTGTAGGAGATCTTCTCCGTGTTCACCACGCACTCCGTCAGCTCGCCCTGCGCCGTGGCCTGCCGCCAGAAGAGCGGCGGCATGGAAATGGAAATGGAGATCACCCAAACGACCGCCACCATCATGGCCGCCCTGCGCATCGTGCGGTGCTTGGAGTACTCCAGCGCGTCCGTGATGGCCCAGTAGCGGTCCAGCGCGATGACGCACAGGTGCAAAATGGAGGCGGTGCAGAAGGTGATGTCAGAGGAGAGCCAGATGTCGCAAACAATCTGACCGAGCGACCATGTTTTGGTCACGGTGTACACGATGCTGATCGGCATCACCAGGATGGACACCAGCAGGTCCGTGATGGCCAGAGACCCGATCAGGAAGTTGGCCGGCGTGTGGAGCTTTCTGGTCAGGAAGATGGTGGCTATGACGAAGGCGTTGGAGAGCGCGGTTACCAAGGTAACGACGCCTAGCAGCACGTAGAGGGAGACCTGCAGGCTGAGCAGCGTGGCCTCGGTCCACGGCGCCGCTGTCGCGTTGTTTTCCGTGACGTTTTCCATGATTTCAGTTCATAGCGAGATCCAGAGAAGAACCGAATGATATTTAAAAAAGAACTGGTTCATAACACATCGGATCCGTCAACATTTCGAACCATAAATACCGTCTCCGAATCGACCCGGAAGTTATCGCCATAAGCGGTAATATTGTTTTTTTGACGTCATTTTCAAGTAACGTAACGGTAAAATTTAATAAATATGTATATCTACTGAATATTTAACTATGCAACTGGAAGACATTTTAAATATCCAAAATAAACACGTAAAAAACAACAAAATCATCCAGATTTATTAGCTCTTATACTTTTTATAATAATTGTTTTATATTTTCTGTTTGTTCTGATTGTGTTTATTGACTAAATGTGTCTAATTAAGTCATTTGTGTAACTGTTGTTTTATCCTTTTTTCCAAAAATTTAAACCAATATATTTGATCCACTTGTTATTCGTTTTCAAACCTGTTGACTCTCTGACGTGTTTATGATGTTTTTAAACTGTAACATTGCTGAAATCTGCAACACAAATCAACTTGATTGACTGATTAATAAAAATTTTAAGTATTGTGTTTTTCCCCAATCAAATCAAATTTCAAAATTTCCTTCGTTTCGCTTCGTCGTTGAGGTTAAATCCTAATCCATCGTCATAATTTCCCATTTATCAGCCATAAATCTGGTTCTCCTCTTCAACAAAACCCAGAATTGGTTGTAGGAAGATGATGACACTCGTTTCACTTCTTTTTTTTTTCCTGATTTTAGGTCCATATATCAGACTTTTTCTACGACGCTTTGAAGACAAAAACATCAGAGTTGCATGATTAATGTGAGAACTGTTTCGGTTACGGAGTCTCTTCAGCGTCCGCTGGGATTCTGGGCCATTATGCACAACTTCGCTGGAATGAGATGATAAGAAAAGGTTTTCTTTCAGTTTCCCAGAGTAAAATGTTTGTCCATTAATTTCTCCTCTTCACTGCTCTGATTATCCGGGAAAGTTTCAGCGTGGCGTCCGTAGGGATTACGATGTTTAGAGTGACTTTAATCCAGCGATGCATTAATCTTCTATATGAAACAAAGAGAAGCAGAAAAGGGGATATTAGGCTTTGTTTCCTTTCCCTGTTATCTGTGTATTTCTGTGACTACACACAGAAATAAGCTTAATTCAGACGTATTCGTTAGTCGACACCTTAAACATGTGGAATCATAAAATAAATGGCTTTTTTAGATAAATAAAAAGCAATTTTAATAACATTTAGTCAGTTAATCTGTCAGTGTTAGTGATTATCAGCAGATCAGGAACTGTTCAGAGATCTGGAACTGTTCAGATTAGGAACTTCAGAGATCAGGAACTGTTCAGATCAGGAACTGTTCAGAGATCTGGAACTGTTCAGATTAGGAACTTCAGAGATCAGGAACTGTTCAGGGATCAGGAACTGTTCAGGGATCAGGAACTGTTCAGAGATCTGGAACTGTTCAGATTAGGAACTTCAGAGATCAGGAACTGTTCAGGGATCAGGAACTGTTCAGGGATCAGGAACTGTTCAGAGATCAGCAACTGTTCAGATCAGCTCCAGGTTTCTGGTCAAACGTTCAGGATTCAAATGAACATTAATCCCAGTTTAATGTCAGAAACTTGCAAAGAAAAAATTTAGAAATTTTGAGAATAATCCATCCATTTTCTTACGCCCTTGTCCCTCAGTGGGGTCGGGAGATTTTGAGAATAATCTAAAAAAAAATAAATAATAATAATGGCAATAATTTTTTTTTAATTTGGAGATTAATCTCTGAAATATTTTAGAATTTTTTTTGGACATTTCTGAGTGTGAAATGTAAAAAAAAAATTGCAATAAAAAGTTTATAAATTTTTAGAAGAATCTCAAAGTTCTTGCAAAATTCTTAATTTTTAATGTTAAATTATGGAGGAAAGATTCTTGAGTTTAATGTCAGAAATAATTTAGAAAAAACGGAAATTTCTCAGAAATTTTCAAAATCTCAGATTGTATTTTAGAAAAAACTTTCGGAACGTTCAGAACCACGCCGCTCCGCCATGACGGACGTCAAAACAACCGATGTTTTTCATCAACAAGCTCCTACATCCTGTTGAAAGGTTATTTATAAATCAGTTTTGTTCTTCCTGATAAACAGTTTGATAAACGTCACTTGATTTCATTCATTACTATTTATGTAAATGTAAATGTATTTTTGATAAACATAAATAAAAAGTCTTAAAATCTCATATTTAGCAGCTTAAACTCACAAAATGAATGTGTTTAATTACATTGATAGAAGGACAACACTGCAAAAACACAAATAATCTAACCAAGTATTTTTAGTCTAGTTTAGTTTCTAGTGCAGATAAATTATTCTTCTTTAAATTAGACAAAACTAACTTATAAGTAACTTTTCAGCAAGAAATAGGAGCTTCTTTAAGTCAAAGATTCATTAATAATAGGAAAAAAGTGCTGATTCCAGTGGCAGATTATTTAACTTATAACGAGATATGTTTCCTATTTTATAAGCAAAATAATCAGCAGTTAAACTAAAACTTTTTCATGAATATTAAAGAATTATTGACTTAAAACAAGCTCCTACATCCTGCTGAAAAGTTACTTGGAAATTAGTTCAGTCTTATTAGTTCTTATTAGTTCAGTCAAGTGTAATAAGATATTTGCACTAGAAACTAAACCAAAAATACTTGGTAAAACTTTGTATTTTTGAATAGTAAGAAAACAACAAAGCAAGAGTCTCTTCCAGCATATAGAGTTAAGAAAAACCAGCCCACTGAATGCAAGGAGCTCCGCTGGGGTTGCTAGGTAACGGGCTGGGCTTGGCTGGGGTTGCTGGGTAACGGGCTGGAGTCGCTAGGTAACGGGCTGGGCTAGGCTAGGGTTGCTAGGTAACAGGCTGGGGTTAGCTGGGGTTGCCAGGTAACGGGCTGGGCTTGACTGGGGTTGCTAGGTAACAGGCTGGGGTTAGCTGGGGTTGCCAGGCTGGGCTTGGCTGGGGTTGCTAGGTAACAGGCTGGGGTTAGCTGGGGTTGCCAGGTAACGGGTTGGGCTTGGCTGGGGTTGCTAGGTAACAGGCTGGGGTTAGCTGGGGTTGCCAGGCTGGGCTTGGCTGGGGTTGCTAGGTAACAGGCTGGGGTTAGCTGGGGTTGCCAGGTAACGGGCTGGGCTTGACTGGGGTTGCTGGGTAACAGGCTTGGCTTGGCTGGGGTTGCTAGGTAATGGGCTGGAGTCGCTAGGTAACGGGCTGGGCTTGGCTGGGGTTGCTAGGCAACAGTGCAGTGCCATAGCAATGTGACTCAACATGTTGTAAGTGGAATAATCTGCCAGTGGAATCAGTAACTTCCTCATCAACATTAAGGAATTATTGACTTAAAATAAGCTCCTATTTTTTGCTGAAAAGTTACTTGTAAGTTAGTTTTGTCTTATTCCAAGTGAACTGAGATGTTTGCTCTTGAAACTAGACAAAAATACTTGGTAAGATTTTGTGTTTCTGCAGTGTAGATGTAGAAATCATAAATTCATAGCCACCTCACACCATATATAACAAAATGACTCTGTCCTGCTCCCAGTTTGCTCCGTGGCATTTAAATGGCTGCTGGTTGTCTCCCATCAAAGACCTGTGTGTGCTGTTTGACAGCGAGGAAAAGGCCACAGGGAAACGATCAGCAGGCGAATGCATGGTTGACATCAAAAGACACTCAAATGATTGTGTTACTTACCCAGCACTTTAGCTTAGTTAAAAATTCAAAAAGAAACGTATAGGGTATAATTTTCTTTTTAAACCAGAGGCACTGAGTGGCACGGTTGTGAAGATAATAGCCGCCGTCTGACTAATTTATCCACGAGGAAGTCATCCAGGAAGATTAGACGCCTGCCTGAGTTTTAAATTGTCACTCACTCCTGAACAACACTCTGAAAATTCACAAGTATTTGCATTTGCCTCAAAAAGAAGCAAAGAGATAAAATAGAGAGTGTAAAAACTATTATACGAATACATTTCAGAAGTGAGCAGCTTCTCCGTTTTGGTCGAAACGTTTAAAATGTGGTTTAAAGGTGACCTGTCACGCTTCCTTAAACACGTTATAATAAATCTATGGGTGAAACTAAACATTCATCACATTTTCTGCTCAAAATCATTCTTAGATAATGAGATTTAGTCTGCACAGCTATGCCTATTTTGAGCTGTTTTAGGACTTCCTGTCACTTTAAATCCAAATAAAATGAGGTGGCCACGCCCCCAGCGCAAAATTTACACTCACATGTAAATGGCTTCAAACACATGGGCAATTATACAATCGAGCATCTTTGAAAAGCAGAAGTGGAGCCTCCTGCACAGCCAACAAGAATCCAGCAAGTGGTTTCAGGTTGGTAAGTCAACAACAAAACACTTCTTGTTTTTTTCCAGCAGCCATTGTACAGCACATACAGCTGTAAAAGCAGCTGACCAAAGGTGCTGGAGCTCAGGTTGGTTGCTAGGTAAAAACGTTGTGCCTGTCGACATCACAAAAAGATTGATACAAAACAAGCAAAAAGTGAATTTTGCATATTCAATCCTCTTTAAAGAAATGCTAGTTGATACAAAGGTTTCCAGCAGACAGGAGTGATGTTGCAGTGAAAACACTCTGATGAAGGACATCTGTGACCTGGAACTCATTTCCACCAGTGTATGACTTTCACTGCCATCTCAATTTTTTTTGTGAGATTGAATTGAACTCCAGTTTGATTGCCTAGAAAGTGCGGTTCATTTGGGGAAGTGTGTGAATCAAACTTTAAAACACAAAGTCTTGTCTGCCTAAAACCCTCTGTTCAGTTGAAATGAATTCTGGTTTGGTTCGAATGCATATGTGAACATCAAGTGGACCAGAAACTGCTCTAAAACCAGGAAGTGGACTACAATGCAGGGCATTCTGGGTAAATACAATCAAAACAAACACACTAATGGCTTTCCTGACAGCTTCCACCAAAGACAAAAGGGAAATCCTATATCTGACGCAGCTCCATTTTTGTTTACATTTCATAAAAAATGAAGTTTTGCTCTGTTTTTTATTTCCAGAGGTTTTTGTGTCGTTTCCTTCAGTGGTTCTTGGTGCAGCGCCCCTACAGGCCAGGAGGGGAACAGGTTGAAGGAGAACCGCAGCAGTAAAAATGGAACAAATTTTGCAATTTGTTGAAATCAAACCAAATTTACTGGACTATCAGGTATGAAAACATCTTTAAATGATGGGAATAAGGATCCTATTCTCCTTGAAGAAGTAGAGAAAGTGAGTGTTGTACTCCTTAAAGATCGAGTCTTCGTTGCACACATTAGGACTCCAGTTGGATCTCTCACTGAAGCCATCAGGACCGTACAATATGACTTTTTCCTTTTGTTACGACTGGCTCAAGGTCATAACAAAACGGGAGACCATGCAGGGGTTAAAGTGTAGAAAAAGTTATATTTATTAACAAAAACAACAATGGATTGTGGATATCAGTATAAGTGGTGTGATGCAAATGCTTGGATGTGTTGTATGAGTGCATATGGAAATGTTGAAGTGCCAAAACAAAGACAAACGCAAATGTGCAAAAAGGAGGGGAGCCGAGGCCTGGCAACAAAACACCATAAGTGGCAGAGTGGACGCTGAAGGCAACCCAGAAGATGGAGACAGCCAGGTTTAAGTACTCTGCACTCCCAATCAACCCGATCAGCAGCACCTGTAAAGGGGAGGAGCACAAGGACAGACAAAAGCAACACCTGCAGCCCAGCCCTTAAGGCCCAGGGCCGTAACACTTTGCAGTTTAAAGCAGCATTTTTGTGACGCACGAGGAAACTGGATTGTTGAAGATATATACTTTTGTTCTTGCTTTTCTCAGTCACACTCTTTATGGTTATTGTGCTCCAGACGGCATAACTAAGTGCTATAATCTATAATTTTCAAGGATCTGCCTCCATGGATCCTCAAGCAAGTGAAATGTCTTTGAGCCTGGCATTTAACTTTTTGTTACATAACCCTCAGTATCTTTAAAGAAACTTAAAATAACTGCTTTATTGCGTCAGCCTCTTCAGAGATGGGGCGATTCTTGTGCAGCTCAACAATCCTGCCACAGTAAAATAAAAACACAAAGCCTTTTTTTCCTCAGCTGGGAATTGGTACAGTGCAAACGCCTGACAGAAAATAACATGTAATCCGACTTTTACTCTTCAAGGCTAATGGCAGCGAGGGCCACAGAGGGCTAAAATGTTAGCTGTGCTAACGCTAAAGCACTATCTGTAAATTAACATGTAATTAGTGGAAGCTAATGCTAAAGCGCTAACTTCAGTTCAAATTGTGTCTGCCATTGAAAGACTGCAACCCTTATTTTGACATTCATGTTCGGTAACCTTAAATATTATAGTTATCTTGTTTTCTACTGTTCATGTTGGTCTTTGTTCATGTATATTTGTTATTTTAAATGAAGTTATTGAGGGGGAGGAGAGAAGAAAGAAAGTGAGAAGAGGAAATGGAACTCATGCTCTTCAAAATAAGAGCATGAATATTAACGTCTTACTATTTGACAAATTCTTAAATGTCGATAAAACTATTCAACTGGAAGTTTACAAAACAGGCAAGTAAATGAGCACTTTAGGACTAATCTGGAAAAATTAATACTAATGCGCTAAATGTTAGCAAAATCTCAAAAGCGCTAAACAAAAAATTACTTAGTTGTTTACAAAACAGCTAAGTAAATTAGCGCTATAGAATTTATCTGGAAAAATTATTTAGGGAAGGCTAAGCAGGCTAAATGTTCTCAAAGTTAGCAAAAGTGCTAAAGCGCTAAACAAAAATTACTGTTTGCAGAACAGCTAAGTCCAGAAATATTTACTTTGGGGACGCTAAATGCGCTAAATGGTTTTCAAAGATAGCAAAACCGCTAAACAAAACGTTAGCTACAGTATTAGTGAATTAGCAGTTGTGCCAACCACATGCTAATAGTCATAAACATTTGATCAGAAAATGAACATCCTGAACTCAAATGTAGTTTCCAGTAATTTCCCTGTTCAGTTTGTTTCAAAGCTCAGTCTTCATCTTCGTGATCCATCAGAACAAGTTGTGAATATTTAAGTTTTTCAGCCATAAAAACCTCCATGAAATCCAAACTATCGACGTCTTCAGCTGCTGACAGGCTAAGCATCAACACAGCTTGCACAGCATGACTAACAGCCACACTTCATTGCATCAGAAGAGACTGGTAAGTGTCTGTTAAGAGCGCTCAGCGTTGTTTTATTGAATTCACAGCGTGGTCAGCAAGCAATAAGATTGTTGTGGAGAGTCGATCAAGTCTCTTGATCTGGTTTCAAGCAGCTGCCCTGTAATATGATTCCAGTGTTTTCTGCACACACACACACACACACACACACACACACACACACACACACACACACACACACACACACACACACACACACACACACACACACAAGCATGTGCATTAGCATGTTTGATGAAAACTGATTAAACTGTTTGGCCATCTATCAAAGAAGTCCAAAACAAGGCTTATCTCCAAATGGACCGGGGAACAAACAGAACCAGCTGATGAGCGTCTTAATGAATGGACGAGAGGAAAAGATTTGTCTGGACGCTGCCCCTCGTAAAATATATTACGGCTACATCTGGCCTTGAAATTGAAGATCTAATACAGCGAGGCGTGGCTTACACTGCAAAAACACAAAGTAGGACCAAGTATTTTTAGTCCAGTTTATGGTAAGACAAATAAGTAACTTTCATTAAGATAATAGGAGCTTGTTTTAAGGTAATAGTCTAGATGAACATGTGCTTGTTCCATTAGTAGATTATTTCACTGGTCAGGAGTGTCCAACATGTGGCTCAGGGTCATTTGTGGCCCTCGGAATTAATTTTTGCGGCCCCCCCAACTGCAAATCAAAAATAATCCAAATTTGGCTCATAGATGCAGGTGGAAACTTTCAATTTGTAATCAGGGTCAAAATTGTCAACAACATAATTTTCTTACACAGGAAAATGTAAAATACACACAAAGTATTTGTGTCTTTATAACCAAGTTTTAACAAAATGTAAAACCAACAGACTTTTACTGAAAAGCCAACTTTGCTGCATCCAGATCAGCTTTTATTCTTTATTAAACTAAATATAGCAAACATTTTGAAGCAAAGTGACCCAAATTTTGCTCTTATTACTGAAAATAAATTTAGTCAACTGAGACCAAAACTAGGCGTCTGTTTTAATACAGCAAACATGCAAAATTAAAGTAGTAAGAAGTCGTCAATTTCTGCCAGAAAACACAGAAAGTTTGAGAGTAAAATCTGAAATTTTCTTGAAAAATCAAGGAAATTTGGGAGAAAAAAAAAATCTGAATTTTAGATTAACACATGGTAACTTCTGAATATCAAATGTTAACATTTTTTTTTATTTTTTCAACAATTCTAGAAAATTTTAACGTTTAGTCAGAAATTTTCAGAGTTTAGGTTGAAATTGACTAATTTTGGTTCTATTTTTAACACATTGGTGTAAAAATACTGTTTTGAATCTACCATAAATATCAGGCTACTGCATTTGCTTGAATTTATGTTTGTTTGGTCCACAACTAATTTTGAGTCTTTAATTTTGGCAAACCTGGCAGAAAGTTTGTACACCCTTGTTATAAGTGAAATAATCTGCCAATGGGACCAGCAGTTTTAGCCAAAATTAAGGAATTATTTACTCAAAATAAGCTGAAAAGTTACTTGTAGGTTACTTTTGCCTTATTTCAAGATATTTGCACTAGAAACTAAATCAAAAATACTAGATTTTGTGTTTTTGCAGTGTAAAGCTCTACAGCATGAATTTTCCTCGTCAAAAACAGGATTGTAATTAAAAAAAAATCAAAATTCGTACTTTGTAGGCCATGCAGATGCTTGGTTGTTGGTCTGAAACGGTAATCCCCTCTGAACCCATCAGGCCCGGTGGAGATAGGATAATTGATTTATCTCAGAGGAGGCAGAGCCATCCGCTGGCAGCTAATGGCCGGTGTTTGCTAAAGTGTGCTGTAAATTGTGGACTGAATGAATCTGATTTTGTGAGGGTGGAGAGCGGCCAGGTTAAGAGATGGATGCTGAAGTGAGGCAGCAGTAAGGCGGCTGCAGTTTAAAATAATCCTAATTTTGCAGTCGGTGTTTCTGTCAAGCCACTGCGGCCCAAGATGAGCGATGGCCTGAGTTTATTACGATGTTGATGGACCCATCAAAGCTGTCTGCGATAAAAACCTAATGCATCACAACCTGTAACGGTCTGAGAGACTCACGTTGACTCCGCTGGGGCTGAATGAACTGATGTATGCAGTAAAATATACAGTATTTATCATTTAAATGGTCCAGATCATCAGAACAACATAAACTGAGGAATTATAAAATGAAGTTTCCAATCTAAACCAACCTAGCTGTCGATCCAAATTAAGAAATTCTATTGGTGAGAAGTGGTTGAATTAAGTTTATCCAAATTAATCTAAGTTTGTTTAATTTCACAATTTAAAGGGGATTCATTACACAAAATTCACATTTTTATATTTCCATTTCTGCGATGGACTGGTGACCTGTGCAGAGTCAACCCACCTCTTGACCCCATGCTGACCCCATCAGGGACCAGGATGGATGGATGGATGGATGGATGGATGGATGGATGGATGGATGGATGGATGGATGGATGGATGGATGGATGGAAGCTCGTGTTTATTTGGTGTCTTGAACATTAGCTATTTCATAAACCTCCCAGTTTATGGGCACTGCTCGGTTACCTAGCAACCCCGGCAGAGTTCCACCCGTTACCTAGCAACCCAAGCTAGTTTTACTGCAGTATAATGGATGCTGGAAAAGACAAAATGTGTTTTGTTGTTGACTTGTCATCCAGAAACTATTTCCTGCATTCTTGTTGGTTGTGCAGGAGGCTCCGCCTCTGCTTTTCAAAGATCTACGGTTGTATAATTGCGCATCTGTTTGCAGCCATTTTCATGTGCGTAAAATGCTGAGCAGCAGCTTATTTGGATTTAAAGTGACAAGAGGCCCAAAAACAGCTCAAAAGTGAAGAAAATCTAATTATCTAAGAATGATTTCGAGCAAAAAAAGCAGAACTTTTAAATATGAATCTACAGACTTCGGTTCAGCTGTAATTGGTTTGCAACTTGTGTCAAATATCTCGGTATCGCTGGATTCTTCAACCTTGTAAAATGTCAGAGGGGAAGACTAAACGTCGTCCTTTTGATAAAAACCGGTTATAGAAAGTAGTGACAATAATTCACTGCAAAAACACAAAATCTTACCAAGTATTTTTAGTTTCCTTTCTAGTGCAAATTTCCTACTGCACTTGAAGTAACTTAGCTTTTCAGCACAATAAACTTGTTTTAAGTCAATATTAGTGAAAAAGTCCTGGTTCCTCTGGCAGATTATCTCATTTATAACATGGAGAAATGGTCTTGTTACATGAATATGAAATTTTAAGGCTTTTTACCAATAAATGTGTCTGTATCTGTTTAAATTTATTGATATTATTAAATAGTGATGAATGAAATTGAGTCCAATTCATCAAATCCTCCAACAGGAAGAACGCACGGCTGTTATGATTGACGGTTTGGAGAGAAACCATCATCATCTTTTATCTCTGCATGCTCTCTGCAGCAGCACACGATGCAGCCGAGCCGCGTGGGCTGCAGGGAAAGACATGCAGAACTCGGCGCATCTGGACCCGTCCGCAAAGAAGAGACGTTCAGAACAGTCAGTTCCTCCAGGTGAAGCCGAGGAGGCGAAGCGGGGATTCTGGGGATTTATGGAGAGCAATTCCACCGCTGTAAAATAAAACGCTCTGCAAAGCGACAGAGCGAAGTTCAGGCCTCAGCGTCCATTACGGCGGCTCAGAGGGAAAATCTCTGGACGTTTAATACGAAGGAACAGATTGTTGAAAACAAGACAGTTTAGCTGCTCAGCGGGAAAATGTACAGTTTTGTTCCCAGTGAAACTCCTGCAGTTTGTCACACAGATCATTAT
Source organism: Poecilia reticulata (assembly GCF_904066995.2). NCBI lineage: Eukaryota > Metazoa > Chordata > Actinopteri > Cyprinodontiformes > Poeciliidae > Poecilia > Poecilia reticulata. The sequence goes on from NC_088851.1 coordinate 24,621,004, forward strand.
TATGTTGTTTATTACAACCAGATTAAATGATGCTTTTATTATCATCTGAATGAAACACCTGCAATAAGCAGTTATAAAAATATAACTAATATAACTTTATTGATCCCAAAGGATTTTAAAGAAATTAAAGCTTTAAACTGGATAAACTGTTAAATTTAGTTTCCAAGCAAAACTGTTTGAATTTTTCCACATTTTTCACTGTTAAAACCACAAACAAAAATGTTTATCGCTTGAGGGTGTAAATGAATAAAAATAGTTTTTTAAGCTGTGGAAAAATGTATCAACTCAATTAAAAGCTGCTCATGACCTCAAAACCAAAATATTAGATTTTTCAAATACAGTTTAATTTTTCGCGATTTCTCTTTTTTTAACATTATTTTTTAAAAGTACTAATTATTTTCTCTTTTACTTTATATATAAATCAATTTATTTTTGTTTTTGTACAACCCTTAGTGCATGTTGTCCTTTGTACTTTAAAAAAAGAAATTAGAATTTACATTCACAGGAACATTTTACAATTTTTTCTTTCACACACACAAATATATATATATATATATATATATATATATATATATATATATACACAAGTACCTGGGAATACTACAAGCAAATGGCAACCTCGATGAGGTCACAAGGAAAGGAGCCACAGCCAAATACCTCCAACGAATAAGGCAAGTCCTGAGAAGCCAGCTCAATGGCAAGAACAAGATCCGTGCAATAAACAGCTATGCCTTACCAGTAATCAGATACGCTGCCGGAATAATTAGCTGGCCAATGGAAGAGATGAAGGCCACAGATGTTAAGACTAGGAAGCTACTAACCATGCATGGAGGGTTCCACCCCAAATCCAGCACCCTGAGACTGTACACGAGCCGTAAGGAAGGAGGCAGAGGACTAGTGAGTGTGAGAGCCACTGTCCAGGATGAAACATCCAAGATCCATACATACATCAAGGACAAAGCCTCAACGGACGATGCGCTCAGCGAATGTCTCAGGCAATGGGGAACAGAAGACAAGGTGCTGGAAGTACCATCATGGGAGAACAAGCCCCTACATGGGATGTACCACCGACAAATAACTGAAGTGGCTGATATCAGGAAAACCTACCAATGGCTGGAGAAAGCTGGACTCCAGGACAGCACAGAGGCACTCATCCTGGCCGCCCAGGAACAGAACCTAAACACCAGAGCAATAGAGGCTCAGATCTACCACACCAGAGAAGACCCAAGGTGTAGGTTGTGCAAGGAGGCCCCTGAGACAGTCCAGCACATAATAGCAGGGTGCAAGATGCTGGCAGGGAAAGCGTACATGGAACAACATAACCAAGTGGCGGGCATAGTGTACAGGAACATCTGTGCAGAATATGGACTGGAAGCCCCGAGATCAAAGTGGGGAACACCCCCAAAAGTGGTGGAGAATGACCGAGCTAAGATCCTGTGGGACTTCCAGATCCAGACAGACAAGATGGTAATGGCAAACCAACCGGACATTGTGGTGGTGGATAAAGAACAGAGGAAAGCCGTTGTGGTGGATGTAGCAATACCAAGTGATTACAACATCAGGAAAAAGGAGCATGAGAAATTGGAGAAGTACCAGGGCCTCAGGCAGGAACTGGAAAAGACCTGGAAGGTGAAGACCACAGTGGTGCCTGTGGTCATCGGGGCCCTCGGGGCAGTCACCCCCAAACTGGAGCAGTGGCTCAAACAGATCCCAGGAACAACATCAGACATCTCAGTCCAGAAATGTGCAGTTCTAGGCACAGCCAAGATACTGCGCAGAACCCTCAAGCTCCCAGGCCTCTGGTAGAGGACCCGAGCTCAGAGGATGAAACAGACCACCCACGGAGGGTGAGAAGGGAATTTTTTTATTTTATATATATATATATATGGTCCAGTTTTAGCTTAATTACTACTCTAAATATGTTGTTCTTTCAGCAAATTGCTTTTTCTGAGTCTCTATGCTTCAGTTAGCGATTAATTGATAATGAAGTTGACGATTATTTTAATAATCGATTAATCGTGATTAGTCATGATTAATCACAATTAAATACGATTAAATATTGTTAAATACAATGAATCGCGATTAAATATGAGTAAATATAATTAAATACAATTAATTTGTGACTAAATAAATGTTTTTTTTCCCAGCAAACAAACTAAATTTACCTTAAGATTTAAATACACTCTGTTCACCAATTAGTTGTCGTCTGGAGGCATTTGGTTGCATTAGTCTAAAATTAACAGGAGGATGAAGACAGACAAATGCACACCACACTTTTCAGATTTTTGAGCTAAAAAAGAAAAACATGTTTTTTCCTTTCATTTTACAAATATGTGCTAAATTATCACATCAAACCCCAATGAAATCAATTCATCTGTCCAGTCTGTCCAGTTCCACCAGTCTGCCCAGTTCCACCAGTCTGCCCAGTTCCACCAGTCTGCCCAGTTCCACCAGTCTGCCCAGTTTCACCAGCCTGTCCAGTTTCACGAGCCTGTCCAGTTTTACCAGTCTGCCCAGTTTCACCACCCTGTCCAGTTTCACCAGCCTGTCCAGTTTCACCAGTCTGGCCAGTTCCACCAGTTTGCCCAGTTCAACTAGTCTTCCCAGTTCCACCAGTCTGCCCAGTTCCACCAGCCTGCCCAGTTCCACCAGCCTGCCCAGTTTCACCAGTCTTCCCAGTCTGTCCAGTTCCACCAGTCTGCCCATGCAGTTCCACCAGCCTGCCCAGTTTCACCAGCCTGCCCAGTTCCACCAGTCTGCCCAGTTCCACTAGTCTTCCCAGTTCCACCAGTCTGCCCAGTTCCACCAGCCTGCCCATGCAGTTTCACCAGCCTGTCCAGTTTCACCAGCCTGCCCAGTTCCACTAGTCTTCCCAGTTCCACCAGCCTGCCCAGTTTCACCAGTCTTCCCAGTCTGCCCAGTTCCACCAGTCTGCCCATGCAGTTCCACCAGCCTGCCCAGTTTCACCAGTCTTCCCAGTCTGCCCAGTTCCACCAGTCTGCCCATGCAGTTCCACCAGCCTGCCCAGTTTCACCAGTCTTCCCAGTTCCACCAGTCTGCCCATGAAGTTTCACCAGTCTGCCCAGTTCCACCAGTCTTCCCAGTTCCACCAGTCTGCCCATGAAGTTTCACCAGTCTGCCCAGTTCCACCAGTCTTCCCAGTGTGTTTTAATCATTATTTCCTGCACTTATTTTCTCTGATTTGTTTCATTTTACCGCCTGAGTGAAGCAGATTGTATCGGCGCAGAGAAAAGGACACGATGAGCCTAACTGACTCCCAGAGATGTTTGGCTGTTTCTTCCCACGATGTGAGCAAACCTACGGGGCTATTATCTTGTTTTGTATTCTGCTGTGCCGAGTTTGTTTTCCACACACACGACTCTCAGCTGGAGCGGAAATCACACCGCATCTTCATTTGTCAAGTAAATTTTTCTCAGGTTTCCTGCAAACCGTCGGCACTTAGGCACAACATTTGATTTTAGCAGGGATGCCTCTCCAAAAGGCGCGATATTAAACATTAAGCCACTGTTTAATATTTCAGGAAAGACGGCTTTTTCTCTTCTGCAGCTCCTGTAGAAGAGAAAAAGGAAAGTCACAAATGGGAGTTTCACCAGTCCTGTTTGCAAAAAGCTCCACTTTTATCTGGTGCTTTAGTTGTATTGCTTTTTTGAGGTCCATCCAGGTTTCAGGTCAGTCTATTAGAGTCAAGCTTTCAGGTTTGGTGTCTGTACTTTCATATAATCTATAAAGTGTGGTCAAGTTTAAAGACACTATATTATTATAGAAACTTGTTTTGCTGTTTTATTTTGATCACAGTGTAAACATTTATTTTGCTTCTACCTGAATTTTTTTTATTTTTTTATTTTTTATTTTGCTTCTACCTGAATTTTTTTCTACTAGTGACTTTTTTCCTTTCTTTATTTTGTGAAAATCTGCTCTAAACTACCAGACTGGACACTTGATGGCTCTCAGAAAAAGATGTTTAAAGAGGGTTAGCTACTAAAACAATTACACTAAGCTTTTAACAGGAGACGTTTTAGATTTTAGATCATAAAATCATCAGAAAACCACCTGTTTTATGTTCACTTCTACAATTATGCATTACTTTGTGTTGGTTAATCTCATACAAAACTCCATAAATTACTTGGTGGTTATAATGTGACGCCACAACCAAATATGAGTTTCTGAACAGCTCTGAATAGCTTTTCCTTGTTCGGGTTTATGGGTTACGCAAAACACGTTCATTACATTTTTTTTTTTTTTACACCAAGTCATTGTAGATATTGACATTTCAGTCTGCTCAGTTCTACCGCTTTTTAACAGTTTTAGGGCGTCTTGTTGCTTTAAATCCAAATAAGTAAATCAACAACCAAACACTGGTCTGTTCCAGCAGCTGTAAAACTAACTGACTAAATGCGCAGGAACTCAGGTTGCTAGGTAACGGGGCTGGGCTGGGCTGTGGTTGCCAGGTAACGGGGCTTGGCTGTGGTTGCTAGTTAACGGCTCTGTGCCCATCTTGAGTTTTTTTAAATAGTTTGTTTTCCAGACACCAAAAAATGACAACTTGTTGGCCAAACATGGCTGGATGGGTTTTTTTTTAAAGCATTTCAGCCGTTTTTAGAAGCAGTTGAGATCCAAAATGGAGGAACAAAAACGTTATAAATGGAAATCATCTTGGCACTACAGCTCAAGCTATCTCTGCTGTTTTGGTTGCTGATGGGGGTTCAGCCAATCCGTGCCAAGGAAATTTAACTAGATTGACTGCTATGCAAGTGCCAGCCAGTAGCATTTCATCTAGGTATCTCAACGCTCAAAAATGCATTTTCTGTAGAATATTTTAGACACGCTCTATAAAAAATCCCTGAATAGGCTGATTTTCCATTAATTAAAATCCAATAATACTGAACTGAGAATAGGTGGAGGGTACACTAAATATCTGTGCAAAGCACTGAAAATAAAGCAAGTTAAGCTTCAAGCTCCCTTATTTCTCTCAGTGTTGGAAACCAATGAGGATAATGGAGAAACGTCATACACTAGGAGTTAGTATCGTTCTTATTTTGCTCCCGTTCTATATTTTTACCCAGTTGTTAGAATTAAATGAACTGATGAGACGCCATAGGTCCATAAATCACACTCTGAAGTAGACAAATAGTTTACGCTGAGATTAAACATCTGTATTTAAAAAGTAATGTTTGTTGGAGGGAGAAAGATCCAGGGAGAGAAGTGGGAGTTTAGCTCAATGGATGAGGACCAACAGCAGTGCGCTCTTTTCATCCTGCGTGTTTTGTTGTGCGTATGAGTCATAAAGGCAAAGGGCCAGTGAGTCACTGAAGGTTGGAAAGAAACGATCCATCCAGCAGATAACAGCCGATGTTTAACAAGAGCAGCACTGAGGATAACATGAAAGACCGCTGGAAGTCAGTGTACACTGAAAACGTTCATAGAAAAGGTGAAAAGTTTCCTTTCATGACAGTAAAACCATGTTTAGATGCACAGCAGGACATACATTTGGGTGAATAACTCACTCAGGTTTGATAATTATGTACTTTAAAAGATGCCAACCAATAGTTTGGAGGAATAACAAGCTTTCAACAATGTTGAAGAGCGTGTTTACCTGAGTTTTTGACCATTTTTACAGAAGTACATTTGTAAGGTCAGACACTGATGTTGGACAAGCAGGATTGACTTCAAATTATCAGCTCTAAATCAATCAAACCAAAGGTGCTGCTAAACAGACTCAATTCATTAAAAATCTACTAGTTACGCAGCTTATTTCACTTCTAGCAACGTAGCATTTTTGCTAACATTTAAAGCATTTAGCGCACTCAGCTTAAATTAATAAATGAAAATTCTGAAGTGATAATTTACTTGGCTGCTTTGTTTTCAGTAAAATAAAGCTCAACATCTGTTTTGGAGAAGATTTCTTCAAGCAACTTATATTCACGCTCTTATTTTGAAGTGGATGAAGACTGTTTACACGAAAGTTCTGCTTCCTCTCCTGACATTCTCCTCTTGAGAAATAAAAATGATGTTTACTTTATACCCAGAATGCATCAGTAATACAATAAACAGCAAATTAGTTAGAACTAGCAAAGCATAGGTGGTAAGTGTGCAATAACAAATTTCAACCTGTTGGGGGCGATATACTACGTGGAAATGTGGGCATCAACTTGGTTGAATTTAGCATAGTGTTAGCATTAGCGTCGACTAAATACCATGTTAGTAGAGTGCTTTACTGTTTAAGATTATTGATTTAGCGTCAGCATAGCTAACTTTTTAGCTAGCAGTGCCCATTGCTGCCTCGTTGTCATGTCAAGTGGCACTTAAGGGCTGCGGCTGCAGGTTTTTAATATTTGTACTGATATTAGCTGAACAGAGCGTTGCAGGAAATTATAAAGAAGAATTTTGTTTTTGCTATGAAATGTTTATTTTCTGAAAAACAGCAAATGTAGGTGAGCCACTCAGATTTTCTGGAGAGAATCATCTTCAGTTGAGTTTTGGGGAAATAAATGCACATTACTTAAAATCATTGATTCAAGAAGCATAACATGAACCAAAAATACCTCCAGTTTGTTCAGCCGCCTCCATCTTTAGATCAAGGCACGCCTTTTATCTGTCGTCTCTTGTCAGCTTTTGTCCTGCTGGGTCTTTGCTTCAGAGTGGATTTTCACCACTTCAGGAAACTGAGACTCTCTGTTGTGTTTTTATTGGATGTACAGCAGGAGTCTTCACAAGGAATCGGACTGTGAGAAAACCAGTTTGTCTCTCTCGACGTACAATGTCAGGTTCTCTTCTCTTTTCATCAATTTTCACTCCATTGTTTCACTGGAGGGGACAATCCACCACACTGTGCTGCCTCAGGGCAATGCTAATTGTGTTTTGTGTTCAATCAGGAGGATCTAACCTTCTACCCTTCGGTTTTCTCCCATTTTCAGTGTTTATTCTTTCTTCTGCTCAGATTCTCTTCATTTTCTTCCTTTTAATTTCGTGTCTAGTATCTACTCACCCAATCTGTTTGCATAATTAGAGCGCTGTCCGAAGACGGGCCCTCCAGTTGGAAGTTGTTATCATAGATCCTGACAATCTGGCAGCTAAAATGACAGCAGGGGTCATGATGTCCGGATCTATACGCACTCTGTTTCTCACTTTCACAGCCGCCGCCCGACCCATTAGTGCTCTATATTTTGTGATTGACGACTTGTTGGGAGATGTCCAAGTTTCCTTTACTTAAACGCAGCTGAGGGAGTTCAGTCTCCATCTATCCGACTGTAATTTGCGAATTACATTGAAATGTTAGGAGAATTAAAAAACAAGAAGTTTCTACGTTTGGTTATCCACGTTTTGCTTCCAGCTTATGACAGGATCTGTCGTGAAGAAGTGTATGGGGGCGTTTGATGTGCATAATTTACTTTTCTGTGTTCAGATTATAAAAGCATAGAACTTTATTACAAAAGCATCAGCCTTACTGATTTTTTAAAACTTTTTTTCTCTGTTTTTTGTCAAATATATCTTGACTTTTTACATTTAGCACTGAGCAATACACCAAAGCTACAACAAAAGGTGTGAAGAAGTTCGATTTTCATGACTTAAAGAGACAATATTACATAAAAATTCACATCATGCTGCTTTTTAAAACAGATCAAGAGTTTAAAAGAAAAAAATATCCTTTTTTTTTGGCAGTAAATTAATATTTTTTTGGTGTCTGGAAAATAAACCGTTTCAAATATCTACAGAATGTAATGTTACAAATCAGCAGGCACTGATCGCCGTTACCTAGCAACCACAGCAGAGCTCCGCCCGTTACCTAGCAACTGCTGTAAAGTCAACGGCACAACGCAAGAGATCGTTTACTGTCGCTACGCCCAGGAGTAGTGAACGCTGTGAATGTCAATAACTAGATGTGTTTCTTTAAACAGAAACTTTTTAAACTATTTTGAATAATAACCTGAATTTAATGCAACATTTGATAAATTGGAATTAAATTGTGATTGAATTGTTTGTAAATGTGAATTGTTGATATGATTGTTGAAATCATACCTGCAGTGTTGCCTTGACACTTTCATGAATGTTTGAGAAATACTTTTATCTCCATGGCAACCATTCATCTTGGCAAAACAGCTGGGTGGACGTAGCCCCGCCTTTTAGACGCAGCTCCTCCCCCTTCCAGCTCCTTCAGACTAGCCAGCAGCAAAAACCTGGTAGAACTGCAGAACTGCTGAACTCATTATAAAACTCATTAAAAGGTTAATAAATCCCTTTTTATCCCTCTAACGCTGTGAAGACGTTCCGAAAGCAGAGTTTCAGAAAAAGCAGGCGTTTTTAAAGAAACAGAGGCCCAACTTCAAGGAAGGAACATTTTTTAAAGTCATATTTTACATATACAGCATTTTGATAACAGCTGAAGGTAACACAGTTACTTGATTGTGGGATAAAATTTCATTATGTGACTGGAAAACACATAATGCTGCCCCTTTAACACTCATTTGAAGGCTATTCATATCAGAGAGCAGGCTCTGGTAACAATAAGCACCTCCAACAAGCAAAAACATAAATTTTATATTCAGTCGGGACGATGTTATACACTCTCTAAAATAAGAAACACAAGTTCAGCTAAAATATCTTTTTATTCTATTTGCAAGAAGCTTAGATAACTTTCTATCTGATTTTCTATGCCCCAGGGTCACTGCACTAACATAATCCATATTACACATGAAAGCTGCAGATGTCTCACCAAAGATATGTGCATTATTTGATATCCTTAAAGAAATGCTTAAGGAAAAGCTTTCCACATCCACAATCAAAGAAAAGGTTCAATAAGTTTATTTTTAATTCAAACTGAAAAATGTTTCTGTGCTTTGCAGAAGGAGTAGAAATGAATGGATGCATAAGAAAACGTAATATCCCTTCAAGAACGCAGGTTTGGCTTAATGCAGTGAATTATTAAGAACTCCTGAACTTTTCTGAAAAGCTTGAGTTTAATTTTCTTATGTTCATAAGTGTAATCTTATTGTTTCATCTTGACAGGAAGCCATGCAGCCCAGAGCAATCAGCACAAACCATTCAGGAGCCTGATAACATCGGCACCATCCACACAAGCAGCGTCTGCTAACGCTGCGACGCTACAGCATGCATAACGCTGTGCTGCTGACTGTCTGCACACAGCCGCTGAGTTTACAGGACATAATCTAATCCTGGCTCATTGTTCTGTTGCTTTTACTACTAAATAATGTTGCTGTGTATTCAGACTAGTTAAATACTATGGATTAGCAAAAGACAATAAAGTATTATAGCCACGATGAGAAAAAAAACAAGAATAAAGTTGGACTATTACGAGACTAAAGTTGAAATTATACAGAAATTGTCATAGTTTTATGGAAAATAAAGTCATACAAAAATAAAGTCAAAAAATTATACAAGAATTGTCACAGATTTACAAAAAAGTAGAAATAGTACAGAATAAAGTTGAAATTATACGAGAATTGTCGCAGTATTATGAAAATAAAGTCACACAAGAATGAATTTTAAATAATAGGAATAAACAGTCAAAATAACAAGTGAGTAAAGTGAGTAAAGTACACTTTACTTATACTTATATATTCTTATATTGGTAGCTAAGCTAGCCAGCTGGACACGAAGCTAATCAATATGTAGCCTCGCTAACTCTGCATGTTTTCTTAACACAACGGCTTAAACAGCGGCACTAATGGTCTAAGTGACACATTTTATCTGCATTAGGTTGCAACTGTGCCAAAATGTTTTAATAAACCTTCAAAAGGCTTAAATAGGGGCTGCACAGTGGCGCAGTTGATAGAGCTGTTGCCTTGCAGCAAGAAGGTTCTGGGTTCGATTCCCAGCCCCGGTCTTTCTGCATGGAGTCTCCATGTTCTCCCTGTGCATGGTGGGCTTTCTCCAGGTACTCCGGTTTCCTCCCACAGTCCAAAAACATGACTGTCAGGTTAATTGGCCTCTCCAAATTGCCCCTAGGTGTGAGTGTGTGTGTGCATGGTTGTGTGTTTCTGTGTTGCCCTGTGACAGACTGGCGACCTGTCCAGGGTGACCCCACCCCTCACCCAGCACGCCAGCTGGAGAGGCAGCAGCACCTCCTGACCCCACTGAGGGACAAGGGTGAAAGAAAATGGATGGATGGATGAAGGCTTAAATAGTGGGAGTCACACATTTTGTTTTTTTTGAATAAATAAAGTTTAAAGCCCTTCGTGAATTTAAATCCTCCAGACAATCCAGTAAAACCTTCATAGAACAGATAAATCTGAGTTATCTGTATAAAAATGAAATGAGATGCCATTTTAAAAAAAAAATAAAGCCCATGGGGAGATTTTAATAGCTTTTAAATGCTAAAGTGACCTGAAGTGTGGAAGTACTTCAACTTAGGTGATGACAACTGAGTTTTCCTGGAAGCTGAAGCAGCAGAGCGCGATGCATGGGCATCTGCAGAAACGAACCCTGATGAGTCAGAAAAATTCCCTTAAGTGCATTAATGTGCAGACTTTGTTCCCAGTTTAATCACATTTGGTTGTGTAGGTAAACAGAATATAAAAGCAAAAATACTTCAGTAAAATAATCTGTAATGTTTCTTTGTATGCACTAACTGGTGATTTTTTAAAATACTTATTAATTTAGTCTTTTTTCAAGTTTAATGTGATATTTGCGCCAGAAAGTAGAACCAAAATCATTGGTAAGATTTTCTGTTTTTGCAGTGCAGTGGACCAGATTGTTATATTCTTCATTTCAACGTGTTTCTGGTGCTTTTTGTGAAATATGCTGAGATCTTTGTTTCTCCCAGTTTGCTGCAGCACCTATGCACACCTAAACATCATTAACACGCAGCAGCAGCATTAGCAGCATCTGAAAACCTCATTTCCCTGGACCAGATCTGTCTCTACCGCCTGAAGGATCATCTTTATCTTAAAGTCGTTTGCTTTTTAGGAAAAAAAGACAAATACTAGGAAGGCTCACGGCTGCACTTTGGTATTTTCAGCCTGTCAGCTAAAGACTGAGCCTTTTAAAGGCGACCTATTATTCTCCCTTGAACCGGTTAGGGTAAGTCAACGGTCTATACAAAACATGTTCATTACATTTTGTTTGCACAAACTCATTCTCGGATAACAAGATTTTAGTTGCTCAGTTCTGCCTACTGTGAGCCGTTTTAGGGCGTCCTGTCACTTTAAATCCAAATGAGCTGCTGCTGGCCACGCCCCCTAATTCAGCCTTTACACTCACATGTCGACAACAAAACCCTTGTCTTTTCCAGCAGCCATGATTCAGCTGACCAAAGGTGCTGGAACTCTGCTTGGGTTGCTAGGTAACGAGGCTGGACATAAGGAGCTAAATTAGTCTCAAAAAGATTGAGAAAGTGGACAACAAGAGTTGAATACGTACAATAAGATACGCAAGCGTGTAGCAAGATTTGTAAGTGTACAACATGAAGTGAACAACTAGGAATAAAATACGCATTCAAATTGGTAAATTCAGATTTTCCATTCTTAGGACTTTTGAGACTTTCTTACCACATGGGATTCACAAATGAGATGATGTGTTCGAGGCAGGAGAAAAGGTTGGATATCTCATTATTAACCAGATTTACTGGGATATTGGAAATGTTAGGGAGGGATTTTACATAAAAATCAAGGAAATTATGGACAACCCAGACCCTCCCCTTCATGAGAGTTTGCTGTAACACAGACTGCTACAGGAAATCTACCATCACCATCTACAGTAACTCTTTGAAAAATATGAATTAATTAAGTTAAAGCAACATTTAATCTCCCTTTGGGTTTGAGAAGTTAAAGACATTAACTTAGATTAAAGTCACTTCATTCTAAAAGTACTAACTTTGTAGGCTGCACTAATTACTTAACCTACTTTAAATGGGAAGGTTCTTCTTCTCCTGTCAAAATAAAAACTCCCCGTAAACTAACGGGAGCAGCGCCATCTTGTGGCAGCAGCTTAGCCTCCATCTTGGCTGCGGTTGCTAGGTAACGGCACAACGCCCCAGAATGTCACTCAACAACAGAGTTAGGTGGTAACTAGTCACATTTACTTGAGTAACTGGAGAAAAATAATACTTTTAGGTGTATTTATGCTACACTGTACTTTTTACTTTTACTGAAGTATTTCTTCTCTTATTTGAGTAAATTTTAGTATCATTAAAATACCAAAATTTACACTTAACTCTATATTTTGGTCCACCTGATGATGTCATTTTTAAATATTAAATGATTGATCAGTTACTCAGTACTTGAGTTGACTTTTATCAAATACTTTTTTACTATTACTTGATTTATTTCTTGGACGTCTACTTTTTACTTTTACTAGCACTACTCATATTTACGAACATTTTTTGGGCTATGTTTTTCAAACAGCTCATTTTCCAAACACCAAAAGCATGAACTATTGTTGCCATGGTTTTCTTTAAGTGCTTAGGAAGTTCTTAAAAGAACAAAGACTTGCAAAAATGTGAATTTTGCGTAATGGACCCCCTTTAAGTGGTTGTGAGTTAATGTAGAAACGGTACAGCTTTACTTTGCCGCCTTGAAATGTGAAGGTTTATGATAGTGGCAGTGAGCCCTGGGGCACAAATCCCAGCGGAGCAGGTGAGTCGGGAGCCATTAGGATCCTGCTTCTTGTTGCCTCCATGTTTTGGTCTCCGGCCGCCAACAGGCAGAGAAATCACAGCGAAAGCCCCAGGACATCCGGACGGATAACACACAACAAAGATGGCACTTCGCTGTGTTTACTTAACAGGAAACAAAGACATCGTGCGTTTTGTAGTTATGAAGCTAATTCAGAGCTTTCACATCTTCCAAACAGGCGTGACCATCAAGGCAGCGGCTCTTCAAAGGAAAAGTCATTTCAGCTCGCAGGATTTCATTTTTCTAAGATGTTACCAGATAAGTAGGACAGAGAAGTGCAGGGCCTGGATTGTCTTTATGCAGCAAACGTGAGAACGTGAGATAGACCGAAACTCATGTCTTATAATCACGTTTTTATGTAGAGTGAAATTCAGATAGCAGATCCAGATGATTATGCCTCATCAGACCAATTTAATAAAGAACACAATCATGTTGAGGGATCATTTCCACGCGCAGAATAAGCTGGGAAAAGCTGCTTAAAGTGCAATGTTCAAGTGATTATTGGAAAGTTTACTGGAAGGAAAAGAGCAGCAGAAACAGGGAAAAGAATATTACCAAGTATTATCTAGTTTTTAGTGCAAACATTTTACTACACTTGAAATGAGACAAAACTGACTTTTTAACTTTTCATCAAGACTTCAGAGCTTATTTAAGTAAATAATTTCTTAATATTGACAAAAACATTCTGGGTCCATTAGCAGATTATTTCACTTATGGGAAAATAGTCTTGTTAGTTGCCTTAGTGGGCCCAGTTTTCTGTTAAAACATTATTTTTATGCTGATCTGATGTAATTCGCAAACAGAGCTGAAAGTAACTATTATTTTAGTTATCGATTATTCAATCATTCTGGTGATTAATCGATTAATCAAATGAAAAATTGGCATGTTTTTCTGATTTTTCATTTAAATCTTTTTATATCATTTTAGAAATACCATTAAAAAGTGCAGATAAATAAGCCAAATCCTTTTTTAAATTAGAAAATGAATGTTTTATTGCCTAAAATGCAATAACAGCATTTATTTTGTGAATTCTTGGTCATTTGTAGAAAAAGATCTGCGGCTAAAAAGTTCTTCTAAAATCAACATGTGAAAAGTTCAGCCCATTAAAACAGTTGATCGGTTCATTGTTGTTTGTATTAACTTATTAATAAAACAAAACAGCAAAAAATGCTTCATTCATTTATGAAAAAAAATCTCATAAAATGTTGAATATTTACAGAAAGTTTATTTTTATATATCTTAAATGCAAAATATTATGTTTTTGTAAATTTTGGGTTAATTACTGCTCTGAGTGTGTTGTTCTTTGAGTAATTGGCCTTTTTGAGTCTCTATACTCCATTTAACGAATAATCGATAATTAAATTAATTGACGATTATTTGAATCATTGATTCAACACGATTAATCGTTTCAGCTTTAGCTAATCTGGTGCCCTATTTGCATTTCTGAGTGTGTTGTTCTTTGAGCAATTGACCTTTTTTGAGTCTGTGTACTCCACTTTACGAATAATCGATAATTAAATTAATTGACGATTATTTGAATCATTGATTCAACACGATTAATCGTTTCAGCTTTAGCTAATCTGGTGCCCTATTTGCATTTCTGAGTGTGTTGTTCTTTGAGCAATTGACCTTTTTTGAGTCTGTGTACTCCACTTTACGAATAATCGATAATTAAATTAATTGACAATTATTTGAATCATCAATTGATGCGATTAACTGTTTCAGCCGTAGCCTCAAATGTTGTGAGACACTGAATTTTATTTTTGTCAGTAGTTGTAAAGTCATAGTTTTGAAAAACAGACAGAAATGAGCATTAATTTGTTTTCTGTGTCAACCAAATCTTTTAAGAAGCACCTAAATGAAGTGAACGCCTAAAATTATGCAAGGAAAACATAACAAAATAATCATTATGAAACAAAACTTTCCCAAATGCCAATGCTATAATGATCAATGTAAACTTAAAGGAAATCAATGTTCCAGCATTTTTGCAGTTACCTGTAAACTGAATGCTGTTTATTTTTTAAACATTAGCTCAGACTTCCAGCCGCATGTTCGGCAGATTTCCCTTCTGTTTTATTTTAAAATTGTCTATTTGAAAGACTTATTTTGCTTGAGGAAGACCCGCAGTAAAAAGTTTTTATGCTGCTGCTGTTCTCCTCTTCCTCTGACTCACGTCAGCAGCTGAGTCAGCTGTAGCAGACCTTTTATTTGCGTTTCTAGCTTCTCCAGATCGTTACTGACAGTTCATCGGTAGCAAACAACATGTGGATATTGCTTCCTCTGCTGCTGCAGACAGTTGCTGAATTCGCAGGGTGGATTTTGTTTTACAGCTTAACAGCTTAACTCATCCTCACAGATGCTGCCCCAAGATCAGCCGAATGACACGCCGCAGGACGCATTCACACAAAAAGAAAAGATACTTTTGCTACAGTGTCCTTCAAAGGTGACATGTCAGAACAGCACAGTTTACGTTAAGTAAAGACGAATAACAAATCGTGCAACCAAGCTGTAATTTAGCGCTACATCTGCTTTTTGTTCTCACAGCTTTCACAACATACCTCCAGGTTCAACACCCATGAAATTCCAGCTATGCTTTCCAACGATCAAGGAAATATGCAGAACATTGCACAGACTGGGTTATTCACATCCCACAAGGCATCAGGATTTTTACAGGAGGCCGTAACAGCGGCTTCGCCTCGGCCTGTTGGTCTCTACGAAGTCGCACTAATTTTAAGATTTACTCCTTAAGCGTCTGAATAAATCAGTGGGGACAAGAACTCCTGATTTTATCAGTTGTTTAAAAGATAAAGACGGTAAAAACAGTTTGAAGCTGATGTGACTTTTTAACATTTGATACTGAGAATAGTTCTGCAACTATTATTTTAGGAGTCGATTAATCTATAATTATTCTGACGATTAATTGTATAAAACATGGGACATTCTACTGATTTTATATTGAGTCACTTTAGCCTTTTTATACATTAAAAGATGCAATAAACAAATTAATTTAAATATGAAAATAAAATTTTTTTTTGCCTAAAATGCAAAACTGCAGGATTCCTATAATAAATCTGAACTTGAAGCTAAAACTATGACATTTGAGGAGTTCTGGATAAAACAAATTTTTATCTTAATTGTATTTATTTTCATACAGTTTTGACTTAATTGCTTCTTTGAATGATTTTTTTTCTCACCAATTGGCCTTTATTGGAGCCTCTGTGCTCCAATTAGCGATTAATCAATTACTAAATTAAGTTGATGATTATTTCAATAATCAATTAATCACGATTAATCACAATTAATCTGATTAATCGTTTCAACCCTGAGAAATGTTGAAACATGACTCCAGCTGGCTGAGCTGAAAATGTCAGGCTAAGCTCGTCGATCCTCTTCAGTATAAACTTATTTTTTTCACCCGGTGGAAAAACATCTTCCCTCCCAAAATCTTTGCAGTTTCACAGCTACAAGGCTGTAAAACAGAGGCCTTCAACTTGATATATGATTGCTCAAAATGCTGCAACTGTTACGTTTTTTAGTGCAATAAATGGTAAATTCCATCTGAACATTTAGAACCTGACAAGGAAATGTCTTGTGTGAAATAAATACATTAAGAAATGACTGATTTAGAAAAGTGAGAATAAAAGAGTTGAGGCCTCCATTAATCGCTGCAGATAGTTTTTGATGGAGGAAGAGTCACAAGGATTTGGAAAGCATATATTTATGTATCTTATCTGATCCGTTCTGGTTTCTATGAAGAGCCGACCAACCCTCCATTGGCTTTCTCTGGTCCGAGATCGGATTGCGGGGATAATAGATCCAAGAGGAAGACTCAGACATCCTGCTCCCCAGAGACACACCCTCTCTAGCTTCAGACTTTATACAGTATTTTTCCCTTCAGGTCAGAAGGAGTATATACTGCAGAGTCCCTGCAGTGAGTTCAGCTTTGCTTTTTGACTTCTGTACTCCTCACTTAAGAAATGCCTGCATTACTGCAAGCAGGATGTCAATTCATCGGGTTAGTCAGGTTAATTGATTATTCAAATAGTCATCAACTAATTCAGGCATCAATTAATCATTAACTGGAGTGTGAAAAAAAGGCAATTTGTTCAGGGAACAACACACTCAGAGATGCAAATAGAGCAGCAGTTCTTCTAGGACTCAAACAATTAATCAATGATTGAAATAATCGCAGTGTTTCCCCCCTCAGTGTGTTATCAGCCTGGCGGGCCACCAGGCTTCACTTGTGCCCCCACCAGGCTTGGCATTGTTAATTTGTCTTAGTTTTTATTATTATTATTATTATTATTATTATTATTATTATTATTATTATTATTATTATTATTATTATTATTATTATTGCCATTTTCTAAGACTTTATAGTCTTATTGTGTTTATGCATTAATCTTCCAGTCTTCCAATAATGCACAACTATCAAGTGATATTTTCAAATTTCCTGTCAACTTTTAAAAAAAATTGTACTCAAAGACACGGCTGGCGGCTGGATGAACGACTGTCGTAGCACAAAGCTTAGTTTTCTGGGGAAAACCCTGAATAGTCAACTAATTTAGTAATCAATTAATTGTTAACTGTAGAAAACTCAATAAAAGGCCAATTGCTCAAAGAACAACACACTCAGAAATGCAAATAGGGCATCAATTCTACGACTAGAACGATTAATCATGATTAATGCATGATTCAAATAATCACCAACTAATTTAGTAGTCGCTTAGTAATCGTTAACTAGAGTTTATAGACTCAAAAAAGGCTAATTGTTCACAGACAAATACACTCAGAAATGCAAATAGGACACAGATTCCTCTACGAAGGAAGTGATTAATCAAATTAATCATTACTAATCAACGACTGAAATAATTTTCAGCTAATTTAGTAATTGATTAATCATTATCTGGAGTAAATAGTCTCAAAAAAGGTCAGTTGCTCAAAGAATAACACACTCAGAGGAGTAATGAAGCCAAAACTTTACAAAAATAAACATTTTGCATTTAAGATACAAAAAAATTTTTGTAAATATGTTAAATGTTTTAGCTGCAGATTCTGCAATATTTGTTTGCAACAAATGATCAGACATTCACTAAAGGAATGCTGTTGTATTTTATTGAAAATACTTATTTTTATTATTGAATTTTATGCATCGTTTAATATTTTCCTAATAAATGTAAAATGACCTAAATGGTTAAATGGAAAATCTGCAGAATGTGTCAAAGTTTTTATCCGATTAATTGATTAATCATCAGAATCTATTACCAAAATAATCGTTAGTTGCAGCTCTAAATCCATCTATCCGTCTCCCACTCCTTCAATCATAACTTAAAGATCAAAATAAGCAGAATTTGACCTTCAATACAAAGAAAAATTCACATTTCTCCAGTTGCCTCAGACTCAAAGGATTTGGTTCATGAAGGTCCGAAGAGGCAAACAGAAACGCATCATCTGCAAAAAGCAGCGTCTTCTCCTTGGCGGCAGATCCTGTCAATGAAGTCCATTAACAGGATCAGTGAGACGGGGCATCGCTGTCAGAGTTCAACCTGCTCCTCCTGGATCCGAGGGTCAACAATCGATCAAGCTTTCCCCGCTCACCTCGCGTCACATTAACCGTTACAGAGACGGTGAAACGGAAAGTGAAGCATTTCCACCTAGTCTCTCCGTTTCCATTAAGCACCTGGAAACGTCGAAAACAGAAAACTTAGCAAGAATCTGAGCTCTTAAATAAAAGGGAATTGTTTTTCCGACCAGCACATTTCAGTCCGATTTGATCAAACTCCAGATTGTTTGTTGAAAGTCTGGTTCATTTGGGGAAGTGTGAATGTGTGAATGTGAATGTGTGAATGTGTAATCGCCCAAAAAGCAAACTCTCAGTTCTCAGTTCGGTTGAAGTGAACTCTGGTTCGGTTCGAAGGCATATGTGAACGCCAAGTGGACCAGAGACCGCTCCAAAAGCAGGAAGTGGACTGCAGCGCAATGCATTCTGGGTAAATACAGCCTAGCCTAGCGTTAGCAGAAGAAATGGCTTGAGGTCTTTTACCGAAGACAAAAGAAAAAACCTTCAACCACTAAAATCTGACGCTGCTCCATTTCTGTTTACATTCTGTGAAGAAGGACGATGCGCTCAGAGTCTTCAGAAGATTTTGTGTTGTTTACTTCAGCAGTTCTTGATGCAGCGCCCCCTCAGGTGAGGAGGGGAACAGGTTTTTCAATTAGCTTGGATCGTTTGACTCAGGGTAGTGAGAAAACGAACTGCAGCAGCTGAAAATGTAACAAATGCTGCAATTTTGGTCCCAAATCAAACTAAATTTACTGAACTGCTATTTGTCTTTTCCAGCCATACGGTGCCATTTTATAGCACAATAACAAAACAGTAGCTGCATTTTTATTACAAATGTGAGCAAAACTTGTGTTGATATTCCACTAATGTAAAAAAAAAACACAATTTAACAATTTCGGTGTTTCCAATAAATAAGAAACACAATACAAAATCACACATGAATAAGTTTGTTCACTCGATAAGTAATTAAAGACAAGCTGTGCCATCATCTTCCAGCCACTTCCTGTCGTCTTCTTTGTGGTTTCCACCAGTAGTAGCGTCCAGTTGTTGATCATGTGACTCATGTGATCAGAAAATGCTAGAACAAAAACGTTTTATAAAAAAAGTGGGGTTTTTTTGTCATGTTTCCATTAAACAAATTTATTTTCATAGCTCCAAATTGCACAGTTATATGGTCCATCTGCAGCTAATGCTACCTTCAGTTGTTACATCTAACTTTGAAATTGGGCCTCCGTCTCTTTAAGACTGTTCTACTTTAGCAGCGTTGGACCGAGGAGTAGTTCGTGTAACGAGCTTGTCTAATTCCTGCTGCTGCCACTAGTCTGAAGGAGCTGAGACAGAAATATATTAAAGGATTTCAAACATGCGAGAAACAATCAAAGCAACACCCCAGGTGTGTTTTTGATTTTTTAAAAAGCTGATTTTACGCCCTTTAAGCGTTGTTTGTGCTATTTTTTAATATTCTCTGCCTTTATTGAATGTTGTTTCTCCTTATACTTCTGTTATTAGAATTCCCTCATATCTGAATTACATCCCCTGCTGTGGATCAACAAATCCACTTTTAGCTCAATATTCTGTCAGGGAAATTATAATCTACCTTGAGGCGACTTAGTGAATTGCAAATCAATGTCAGCTGTCCTTCCTTCCTCTCAGATTGCTTTCTTCCCTTCTAAAACAAATATTTATTTTAGAAGTTCCTTCCTCTACTCACTCACAGTGGACAGTTAAAACAACCATTAAATATTAATACTTAATTTTACAATTTGCATAAGGAGATGGTAATGAGGCGTCTTTATGATGTGCTGCGTCATGCCTGGTGATAAGGGAGAACGCTGCGTCGCTCTTTGGGGAAATCACTTATTCAGCAATATTATTTTAATTTGTAAGTCTCATTTGTAAGAGTTGTGTTGTTTGGCTGATTCAGAAGAAAATCCAGATGGAGACGGAGGGACGTTTGCCTCCCTCCATCAGAGCGCTCATCCTTTTTTTTTATATCTCTGGCATCAGCCGGCTACTTAAAGCAGAAATGCGGCTCTCGCTCCGAGAAGAGACACCAGTGTGGGTTTCTGAAAAGCTTGAGAGCACAGACGACAGATCCATTTTTCCTCCCAGCTTGAATTGGACTGGAGGCTGCTCACTGCCTTTTTTTCCACCAGTTAATGCAGAGAAGCATATTCTCAATGCAACGTCTCTCGAAACTCAGGCAGCCAGAGGATTGGGTTAAGTTATAGATTTTAGCTGTTTTTCCCTCACAAATATTCACCAATATTTCACTTTAATGACGATATTTTAACTCTTTCTTCACGTTAGACATAAAATCAGCTGCAAATGTAAACCCAGGTATTAAAGAAGAACCTTCTCTGAACCTGATCAGATCTTTTAAATGCACCAAAAACCAAGAATTTGCTCCATTATTGCTCTAAAACCACATCATCCTCTAGCAGGTGCTTTTATGTTCCTTTTTGTTTAATTAAAATAAGATAAAAATCACACTTTGATGTATAAACAAGGACGATAAATGAGTTCCTTCATTTTCTGTTGGATTTAAAACTTGCAGCACATTCATTTGCTCAAAGGGAAGCTGGAATCGAACCCACGACTTTCTGATTTCAAGCCCTGCAAAACAACTGAATCAGCAAAAATCAGGTGAACGGCGAAGGCCTCAAAGGAAAATGAACGTTGGCGCAAAAAGTGGGTAGAACTATCGGGGCGCTGCGCTAGAGGGGCGCCAGAGGTGGTGGAAAAATTATGTCTTACTATTTATGATATAGAGAACATAATGGCACAGACAGCTTGACCACATTTAGGAGTGAAAAACAGCAGTTGGTGATTTCTGATTGGTTGTTCTTTGAGGTTGTAAAGTTTTACTAGGTTGCAGTCTGACACAAAAGCTGAGCAATATGTCACCTGAGTTCAAGATCCTGAAACCTTATAGAGCTGGAGCTCCTGCTTTTATCTGCTTTATCATGCAAAACATTTAGGTTTTCATCAAAATGCTGCCTCGAACATCCTAGTCTCCAGGAACCTTTTGGACCTTCTCATCTCCTTCCTCGCAGCGCTGTCTCTACAGATCTGTTTCAGCTTTCTTCTCCGGTTATTTTCTAGGATGTTTGTGAGTAAAACAGATCAGATTGAGCCGCCAGATCCGTGCGTAACGGTGAAGAGAATGGCTGTAGACATTAAACAGTTATTCCACTTACCGTGTGCGCGTCCTGGCTCAGTAAAAGCTTTCTGATTAAACGCGGAGCGCAAGAGAAACGTGGCAACCCGCACAGAAGCGGCGTCCTGAATTTACGCACAAACGGGACGCGGAGGCTCGGTGTCATTCAGCGCAGCAGCTTCTGCAGATGCTCCAGCTGTGCAGTCAGTGCCGGGGTTTACTTCACATCGCGGAGGAAAGCTCAGAGTCCGGGCGCCGCGGTCCGGGTTCAGTTGGCTGGAGGTCCACGGAACTTGAGTGGGTCATGTTGCGAAACGCAGCCGTGCGAAGAAGCCAGAAGATCCACTCCACGTTAATGTTAGAGGAAATTCACGAGATCTGCGGTTCAGGTTTAGTTTTGGTTACATGGGAGCGCACACACTGCATCCCCTCCCTTCCTCCACCAGTTAAAGAAACTACACCCACACACACAAAAAACACAGAGAGGAAGGAGTGAGGCAATAGGTTGTTAAGACCCTGTGGACCCACGGAGGACTCGGCAGTTCAGGACGGGAACACGGGAGTCTCTGTTACGCAACTGCTATAATTTTAAGCGTAAAACTTTACAATTAATACGGAAATATAATCCGGAACATGTTTATTTCTCTCTGTGAACATTTTGATGTAAATGAGCAATTTCATTCTAGCATGATTTGTAAATACCTGCAGAGAATTCAAGTGGATTTCTTGAGTATGGCAACACATTCGGGACAAAAAGAAATAAGCAGTAAATAAAGTGGAACATTTTTTAACTTTTGGAAATTTTAAAAGCCAGAAATATTTGCCTTTTGAAACTGAGACATAGAAAGTTGTTTAGATTAATCTCAAAATGTGTGAGTTTTTTTTTCTCTAAAGTTTTGGCTTTTCAAACCCCAAAATTTCAGAGTCTTTGTTTATAATTCAGAGATTTTTAGTGGAAATTTCCTCCTCTTTTTCTGTCTGCAGTGGCTACGATAAGCCGTCGTATTAATAAGATGATTGTGCAATTGCATTATAGAACGATTTATAAATAAATACAGAGAATTCATCCATCCATTTTCTTACACCCTTGTCCCTCAGTGGGGTCAGGAGCTGCTGGTGCCTCTCCAGCTAACATTCCGGGTGAGAGGCGGGGTCACCTGGACAGGTCGTCTGTCGCAGGGCAACACAGAGACACACAACCATGCACACACACTCACACCTAGGGGCAATTTAGAGAGGCCAATTAACCTGACAGTCATGTTTTTGGACTGTGGGAGGAAACCGGAGTACCTGGAGAAAACCCACCATGCACAGGGAGAACATGGAGACTCCATGCAGAAAGACCGGGGCCGGGAATCAAACCCAGAACCTTCTTGCTGCAAGGCAACAGCTCTACCAACTGCACCACTGTGCAGCCCTACAGAGAATTCAAGTGGTTTATTTTTAGTATGCACAGAAGGGCCAAAAAGAACTGATGAGTAAATTTCTCCTGGAAAACTCAAAAATTTTGAGATTAATTTCAGAAATTTTCTAGAAAAAAAAACAAGAACATTTTTGAGTTTCAAAATGTAAAACTTGGACATTTCTGGGTATAAAAGTTGAAAACATTTGCCTTTTTGACAAAATTTTCAGTTTGAAAAGTTGGACATTTTCTAGACAGAAACCTGGAAATTTCCAGATTTGAAAACTCGAAATGTTTGAGAAAAAATCAATGAAATTCTGAGATGAATCAAAAAAAAAGTGAAATATTTTAGTTCCATAACTTTTTTAAGCACTTTGGTTATTTTTAGAAGCAGTAGAAACTCAAATGAAACTAAAAAACAAAACAATAGGCCCCCTTTGAACGTGAGAAAAAACAAAATTAAAATGTATAGCTTCACCTTTGGACGCCATTAAACAGAAGTTGTGGGTCTTCCAACACTGAAGTCTGTGATTTGTCCTTTTTTGTCAGCATTGGTTTCTCGTTTTGTGCCTCGTTTCACACCGGATCAGTTCGAACTCCTGCTGGGCGAAAGCCCAACTTTAACTTTGATGGACTGAATTTGATGAGAACATCGGCGCTCCGCAAATAGATTCCTTTGACCCTTCAGGTCAATTTATGCACAACAAACTTTCAACCCCAAAAGAGAATTGTTGTCTCATTTAAAATGTTTTTCTTTTACTCATTTGTTAGGATTTTCTGCAGATTCTGCAATAAATTGTGGCGCTTTTAAAGTTTGCAACAGGAGGGAGACATAGAAACACACCAGTTTAAAACCTGACTTTTCACACATCTCATCAATAAAGTGATGATAATCAACAATCTGCTGCTTAGATTTATTATTACAATCTTATAATATATATATATTTCTTCCTTTGCTGTTCTCAGAGGAGTTTTCTTAAATATTATGTTCGCTGGCTACCTGTTGAGGCTTTAGAGCAGTGGTCCCCAAACTACGGCCCGCGGGCTGGATCCGGCCCGCCTCCACATTTGGTTCGGCCCCCTGAACAATACCAGAGAGCATTCAGATTTTTTTTTCATATATTGTATTTTCCGGTTTAACCACCAGGGGGCTCTTTAGCAGGAAGTGTGTCCTGTAAACTGTGGGTGTTTTGTTTTGCATGGCGCATTGCTGCCATCTGTTGGACTTTTAGGGAACTGCTTGACTTTTATGTCATTTAATCAGTACGGTTGTTTGCTAGCGGTAGAGCAGATGAACACGTGTTTGTTATGAACGCCGCATTCCAGGTCGAATTCTTCGAAGCAATGCCTGTAAGTAGCAGCTTATACTTCAAAACGAGCCTTTATGCTAACATATGAGGAATTTATATGTTAGAGTTACTTTCCCTCAATGGAATATAAACGTGTAACACTTTTTCTGTTACAAACTGACTCCGGCCCCCAACCAGAGAAGGGAATAGTTATGTGGCCCTCACAGGAAAAAGTTTGTTGCATAAATTGTTCATTCTTCTTCAGTTCACATCTTCTAGCTGCCCCAGAAGGACCTTTCACAGATTTCCATATTTTTATTGTCAAAGGTTAAAGGTTAGAGGTTAAAGAGAATAGGAATGAGAGAAATCACTGAGATACAAAAGGTTCTTCAGTCAGAGGCTTCTACAAAACCACTGTAACACAGACTGCTACAGGTCAGTCATCTAAATTAACTCTTTGAAGTATTTGAATTAGTCAATTTGAGTTACAACATTTAATTTATTTTCCCTTTGGGGTCAGTAAAGCCTTTTTGATTTTGAATTTAACTGAACTGCATTTCTTTTGTAATGAAAATTCGACCGTAGTGAGGTATAAACACATTTTGTTCACATTTTGTAAAGGAATCACATCTACTTCCAACTTTTTCGTTTCTTGTTTTGCTTGACGTTAAAAGAAAACACAAATTTTACATTGAAATTTTAAACACGGGCAGTATTTCTACAACCATTATTGAAAAGTCTGGGATAAAAAACACGCAGAGTAAGCAGAAGGTGAGGCAAAGTACATTTTTTAAAGCTGATTTTTACTCTTAAAATATTTGTGGCGATCATTTAAATTATGCATGCTGGGATATAGCTTTACTTAAATTTTTTACTGCAAACTGAACTCAAAAACAATATTTTCCAAAGCTCAACATATTATGCTGCAGATGTAGCAGTTTTTATTTCTCTGATGTTTTTTCTGATTTGTTTTTGTTGCAGTTTTCGCTTTTGCCACACACACAAACCGGACGGCGTTAAAGTTTCAGCACAGATGAATCTGTTTGTCCCATCTCAGCCCTGAACAATACATGAGGGTTATTTGGCCGTCGGTCTGCAGCTACAGGCGTCACGCTTTAGTAAACACAGTCAAATATAACGGCACAAAGCCGCCCGCTGCTGTTCTGAGCTACAATGATTGGCGTGTTGGTGTTCAGGGCCTCCGAACATCAGAAAGAGGAAAATAAACTGATTAGAAACTATTTAAAGTTAAACATTCTCACCTGGCCCGGCTCCCTGAACCAGGTTCTGTTTGTTTTGCTTTCTGAAGCGTTTACTGCCCTGAACAAATCCACAGAGGTGGTAAAAGTTGTCCTGCTGCATGTTTGAAATTAAATCGACACTTTAGAGCAAAAAAACAGCGAGAGAAAATTACAGAGACTGAAATTATTTAACATATTACCGAGTAGCCCCAGAATTATAAAACAGGAATTTTTCAAAGCAACTTGTGAATGTTTGCTGGAGTCGTCATCGTGTGGCGGCGTTTTATGACTCTTTATGGACGGAAAAAATAAATAAAGGAGTCAATTTCTGCCAAGAAGTTCAGAAATTTAGAAGAAACGAGGACATTTCTGAGTTTGAAAAGTTGAACGTTTTCCACTCGCACAAAGTTATTCTTGTAATTTTATGACTTTATTCTCATAATTTTATTTTTATTATGTTTTATTATGAGCACTCTGCAGCAGTCTGCAGTCCTAAACCTGATTTTATCATTGGTTTCTACCTAACTGGATTTGGCACTTCTAGATAACATTTGTTTTAATTTGTCCCTGTGAATAAACAATAATCAGATTCCCTTTTTTTACTCTTTAATCTGTTTTAACCAGCAAGCTGTCGCTGCACTTTTCCTGAATTTCTAAATGGCTGTATTTCAGATTTTCTTTGGTCTTCGTTAAGCTGGGCTGCAATTAGACCAATCAAAGCCAATCTTTACCTTAAGTCGACATTAATGCACCCAAAGATTCAAGCACTGCCGGATTTATCGAAAAGAAAAGTTCCTAACGAGCTTCCTGCTAAAGCATGGACCATATCTTTTTTGTTTGCTCTTTCTTGTGCATTTTCTCTAAACTACAGTGAGCTTCTGTTCTCCTCAGTTTGCCCCAGGATAATGCTGTTTCCACATGACTCACCTGTCTAATGCAGTTAGGAATGAAGGGTCCACTTTGCCATTTACTCATTCCTGCGCTGCACACACACACACACACTCACGCACACACACACACACACACACACACACACATACACCTGCAGCACAAACCCATGAAACGCTACAGTCTGCCATGGCTGCAGCTCCTTACTGCTGCATTGTGTGGTGGAAACGATGGAATCATGTTGAGCTCATTAATCTTTACTCTACACTGGAACCTCCTGAATTTCGCTGCTCGGATCTAAACCCAACAATCAGAGCGGCCTTTAAGCGCCGACAGAGGATTGGAGGCCGGTCGAGTTAAGGGTCAGCATTGTGGAGCCTGTTGAAATAACGGAGCCAACAGGAGACATCCAACGTTTCTGTGCAGCAACATCGTCTCAGAAAAAAGAGAGAATTTAACTTTTGGGGTATTTCTCAAAGCTGGTTGAAGTGCCAGCAGTTCAGTTCTGTCAGGAAATTAAATAAGCCCCAGAATTGGACTGGTCACCTTGGCTTAAAACCGATGAATATGGAAAATATTTCAGTAAATGAATTATTGGTGGGGGGCTGCACAGTGGCGCAGTTGGTAGAGCTGTTGCCTTGCAGCAAGAAGGTTCTGGGTTCGATTCCCGGCCTGGGGTCTTTCTGCATGGAGTTTGCATGTTCTCCCTGTGCATGGTGGGTTTTCTCCAGGTACTCCGGCTTCCCCCCACAGTCCAAAAACATGACTGTCAGGTTAATTGGCCTCTCCAAATTGCCCCTAGGTGTGAGTGTATGTGTGGTTGTGTGTCCTGTGTGTCTCTGTGTTGCCCTGCGACAGACTGGCAACCTGTCCAGGGTGACCCCGCCTCTCGCCCGGAACGTTAGCTGGAGAGGAACCAGCAACCCTCCCGACCCCACTGAGGGACAAGGGTGTAAGAAAATGGATGGATGGAATTATTGGTGATCTTGAAGGAAATTATAAGACGGTCATCAAAAAGATCATGTTAACTCCTGTAGAGTTTATCAAAAACCAGACAGTATGTGGCCTAATGTCACTTTTATTTGGTTGAGTTTACTGTGAAAACGTCATTAGGTGCTGCAGATACAGACAAGAATGTAGTTTCTAAGCTAGCTGTTTCAGACTTTTTGTAAATAGCTATCCTATACGCCAAAACAAAAACAAGCACCAGCCAAATTGTAAACTTTGGGAAATTTACCCTCATATTTAGATAATGTAGATCTGGAAATACTCCAGTAACGTGTTTCATGTCACCAAACATGGCAAACAAACATTCAGAAGCCACCAGAAGCAAAACCGCGCCCATAAATATCACAACACTGAAGGGTTATTAAACATCTTTGGATCCCGGACGAGCCCCCAATGTGTTACGATCATCACGCAGGACGACATACGGAGTCCAGAACAGATTATGCTGTAATTTTTCTTCATCAGTGGAGTCTTGCACAGTTAGCACTCATGGATTCCAGGCCTTAATCTTTGTGTGAGATTATAAATTCATTTTTAACTTGTGTTTTCAGCGAGCTTTTCACTTTTACCCACCACAACGTGCTTCTTGCAATGAGAAAACATTTATTGGGCTCCAATTATTTCTAAAGCTGATATTAATTTGCTCACTACATAAATGCTGACAGATTTTATATCTTCTCCTAACTTTCTCTGAGTTTTTGCACCTTAGCAGGTGGATTACCTTTTAAAAGTAAAATAATTGGCTTGTTACAGACATTTCTACAAATAGCTAAAGAAAAATCATTGGCGGGTTCAATACTTATTTCTCCCACAGTAATTAAAGGAAGCAGGTTTTGTAAGCATCAGCTCATCCCTAAATGTCAGTGTCATAACAATACCGCTGGAACGTGTCAACCTTTTTCTGGGACGAAAAACATCACAACTCAGTAAAAGGTGCAAAAAAAGCCTTTTATTTTTTACATCAGCATCCATTGGAGAGGCGAAAGCTGACAGCGAGGCAGCGTTTTCCTGGAAGGGTGACTCCAGCAGGTCAATGCCGAGCCTCACACCCCGGCAGCACCTCGTTGACACAGAGAGCGAGTTTGACTGGCCTGCTAGTAGCACAGATCTGTCAGTTATTAAAAATGTATGGGGCATTATGGAGAGGTCAATCGCACGGTGAGGAGCGAGGATTATTGAGCTGGTATTCAGCAGGAATAGATACAGATCTGCTCTTAAAATACTAAATCATTTACTATTTTTAGGTCCTGAACATGTAGACGGAACCAACTGGTAAAAATCTATTTCTTCACAGCAATAACACAAAATCTTACCACGTGTTTTCAAATTGTTTCTAGCACACTAGAAATAAAACAAAACTACCTGAAAAGCAACTGGAGATTGTTTTATGTCATGACAGTGTAAAATAATATGTGGATAAAAATGAGCTCTTCTTCCTTCTCCCAGTATTAACAGCAGAACTCAGTCAGAAACAACCAATCAGAGTCAGGGGGAGGGTCTTAATGCTGTCAATCACTCTTGTGCTCACCAATCCTGCTGGTTTACCACAACATAGCCTGCCACAAATGCCACTAATTAGCATAGCCACAGATGGTAGCGGGTAAACGACTGTCCTGTAAAGGTAAGTTGTTTTCCCACCATTGAGTAGCATACATGAGGATGATTGGCAGCGCTAAGACCCTCCTCCTGGCTCTGATTGGTAGTTTCTGACTGTTACTGGTGCATTTCTGCAAACCACATTAGTAGCACTGGGGGATTTCTTTCACAAATTATCCGTTTCATGGTCAGAGGTTTAACAAATATGGAAAAAACGTTTTTTTGTGGAATTTACAAACTGCAGCTTTACGTCGATAATTCCTTATTAATGAGAAAAAAACTATATTTCCACTGGCAGATTATTTCATTATAACATGGTAAAAATGTCTTGTTATAAGTGAAATAATGGAACAAGTACAGTTTCATCAATACTAAGGAATTATTTAATTAAAACAAACTATGTCGCTG
Source organism: Poecilia reticulata (assembly GCF_904066995.2). Lineage (NCBI taxonomy): Eukaryota > Metazoa > Chordata > Actinopteri > Cyprinodontiformes > Poeciliidae > Poecilia > Poecilia reticulata. The sequence continues at coordinate 24,650,209 of NC_088851.1, forward strand.
AAAAGATACTTTCTAGTTTTGTCTTATTTAAAGTGTATTTGCACTTCAAACTAAACCAAAAGTACTTGGTCAAACTTTCTACTTTTGGTTTCTGATTAGTAATTCAACAACAAGTGTCTTTTCCAACACAAACAGTGAAAAAAAGCAGCTGGCCAAACGTGCTGGAGCTCTGTTTTGGTTGCTAGGTAACGGGCTGGGCTGGGTAGGGTAGGGTTGCTAGGCAACGGCTCAGCGCCCATGGAAGCGACTCAACATGTTAACAGTGAAATAATCTGCCAGTATAACTAAAACTTTTAAATGATTATCAAGGGTTTATTTGCTTAAAACAAGCTTATGTATCTAAATAGTTACTTATAAATTATTTTTGTCTTATTTCAAATGTACGAAGATATTTGCAGTGGAAAGCAGACCAAAAGCTGCAGTGTCCTAAGCTTTATTTGTGAGGAAAAACATGGATAAATATACTTAATATCTTTATTCGGTGAAAATGCTGGTGATTTTATTTATTTAACCAAAAATAGCTAATTAGAGTTTTGAGTTTTTGATGCATTTCACAAACTTTTCCAGGGAAATCAAAGTGCTGCTGCGATCCTGCTGGAAAAACCGTCACACAGTCGCCTCACAGGTAGAAAGAAACTCCGTTGTGTCCAGGAGAAAATACTCTTTCAAACTAATTGCTTTAGTTCACCTCTCAAGTTTGTATAATTATGTCAGAGCTGCTGCTCACTCAGCAGGCTTTTTTCATTTTTCCTACTCCCACCAATTAAAAGATGGAGCGATCCTCACCCAGAAGGTTCAGCTGTTAAAGGAGCTTTATTTACCTCTGAGCCTGTCTGAGTCCTCATCTGCCTTCCTGTAAGACTGACTGGGGTTTAAGATGAAACACTGCAGGGAGACGTCAGAATAATAATCCTGCCTGCATGACGCTTCTTGCTAAATTATTAAAGGAGACATGTGTAAAATTCACTTTTTGCACATTTTTGTCCGTCCTTCAATTTGGGTCTCAACTGCTTCTAAACACAAAGCGCTTAAAAAAAAAACCACCCAGCCGGTTTTTGGCAATAAATTAGTGTTTTTTGGTGTCTGGAAAATGAGCTGTTTCACAAACGTTCCAAATGTAACGTCACAAATCAGCAGGGACAACTCACCTAGCAACCCCATCAGAGCCCAACCCGTTACCTAGCAACCAAAGCAGAGCTTCAGCACATTTGGTCAGCTGGCTTAACAGCTGTATGCGCTGTACAATGGCTGCTGGAAAAGACAAGTGTTTTTGTTGTTAAGTTACTGTTATGAAACTACTCCTTGCATTCTTGTTGGCAGTGCAGGAGGCTCCATTTCTGCTTTTCAAAGATGCATGATTGCACATCTGTTTGCAGCCATTTTCACGTGCGAGTGTAAACACTGAATTTGGGTGGCGTCGCCAGTAGCAGCATATTTGGATTTAAAGAGGCAAGATGCCCTAAGACAGCTCATTCTGAAAGAAGATCAAAACTAAAATATCATCATTTAAGAAAGATCTTGTGCAAAATATGTAATAATAATGTTTTGTATAGGCCACAAACCTTTCCCAACCTGTTCAAGGAAGCCTAATAACTCACCTTTAATACCACTATTGCTAATCTAAATATCAAATTTCTCCTAACATGCAAATGGTTACAGTCATTTTATAGCAGCTTTTAGTTTTTACACTTGTTTCACACCAAAACTACACATATTAAGTTTCAGTCTCAGTCAGCAGAGTGATTTGCTACAGTATTCATCAAACCACATTAAACTGTAGTTTATTTTAGTGGAATATGAAACCATGAAATAGGTGGCAGTAAAGAGACCCATGTCAGCTCTGCAGCAGGTATTCACAGCCCAGGTGGGACAATCTGTTGACAGAGCAGCTGCTATGCTCTCCAGGAAGGGAAGCAAAATGGAGGCCATTTCTGAAACCAAAAGTCCTGATTCCCACAAACAGGACATAACAGCAAATATCATTCAGCAGTAAACGGGTCTCTGCTGAATGACCTTTGACCTCTGCAGAGCGAGCTGCAGCCTCCTCCAGAACCACCGATAACCAGACGTGACGAAGAGCGAAAACAGACGTTAGGCTGATATCTGTCCAGGAAAACCTGGTCCAGTTCTCAGAAAAACAAACGGAGCTTCATGGAAATTCATGCGTCCAGAAGAAAACTGAAAAATGAATCTGGTAGCAGGACAATAAGCTTTACACACAGCTGCAATGTTTTAGGTACCAGGGTAAGAAAGAAATAGAATAAAGTCGCAGTATTATAAGAATAGTCAGAATATCACGACTTTTCTCTCAAAATATTCAGATTTTATTCTCGTAGATTAGAGTAAAATCACTTTATTCTTGTAAAACAAACATGTTTTAACCAGAAACTCACCAGACTCACAAACACCTGCAGTTTCTGTTAAAGTTGCATCAGTTTCTCATTGAAAGAAACTGATTTTTCTTTTTTATTTCTATGAATTATTGCCATTTTTGACCTTAAAACACCAAAATTTCCACTTGACTTTATATTTTGATGTCTGATGATATTCATTTTAAACATAAAATCTGTAACTCATGTCTGTTACCCATGTCAGCTCTGCAGCAGGTATTCACAGCCCAGGTGGGACAATCTGTTGACAGAACAGCTGCTATGCTCTCCAGGAAGGGAAGCAAAATGGAGGCCATTTCCGAAGCCAGAAGTCCTGATTCCCACAAACAGGACATAACAGCAAATATGTGGAAGAAGATGCTCTGCTCAAACGAGACCAACGTTGTGGTTTATGGAACGAATGCAGAATTATGTGTGGAGAAAAACACTAACAACTTGTTAGACCTGCAGAAGATTTAACTCTGAGGTTCAGGAAGGACGAAAGGTTTAGATCAAAACATTTATACAGAATGGCCCATTCAAAGTTCAGATGAAAATACAATTGAGAATTTGTTTGAAGACATGAAAGATGATTAATGCTTTTCCTATATGAGAAAAGCATTAATTACTAATTAAAATTATGATGTTTTAACATCAGGTGGACTCAGTTTGGTTTGTTGAGTGTTATTGGTGCACTTCCCCTCCTTGCCTGTGGGGGCAGTGCACCAAGAACCAGTGAAGAAAAAGACACAAAAACCTCTGAATAAGATACCTAGTGCAACATCCTTCTTCATGAAACGTAAACAAAAATGGAGCGTAGGATTTCCATGAGCTATTTCTCCTACTAGCTTTTGGCTAACGTGATGTTTTGTTTTGGTTGTATTTTACCCAGAATGCCCTGCGCCATGCTTCGCTTCCTGCGGTTTCCAGTCCGTTTAGTGTTCTTCTCTTAAACCAAAGCGGATCAGAGGTTGAATACAAACAAACTGGAGTGGAGTTTGATGAAAGCTTTGCGTTGATCTTTCTAAAACGAACAGAATGTGTGATTGTAACATTACAACTTGTTAACACAGAATCCAAGCTTCTGATTTGCTTTCTCTGTAAGGGTTAAAACGTTTAGCACAAAACAAACCAACAGATTCGGGCTGAGCCAGGTTGCTACTCTGGAAGCAGATGGAAGTTGAGTTGTGCCAGTTTGTATCGTTGTAGAAGCGGGACGTTTGGATTGATGACGTTTAACATTGCATTAGTGATTGTAAGTGAAAACATGTGTTTACTGCTGGGCTGTTCACACGCTGCGCCCTGAATGTCAGTAATGGTGTTCCTGGCTGCTTTCCTCGCCGGTGTGAATGCATGTGTCATCTGAAGCCGCCGCCAGCAGCTGCTCATTATGTCAGCGAGATGCTCTGCAGCGAACTGTGTGCAACGGACATTTACACAAGCAATCTGGACTCGGTAAACACCACTGATAGTGTTTTGTGTCATGCCAAACATATAAATGAGGCGAAGTTAGTAGCTTTAAAGTCTGCGGCTCCATCTGTGCAGCTTTCAGATGAGGAGGAAGGTGCATTTTGGAGAACATTTGGTTAATGCACAGCAATCTGCTGATTTCTACTGTTCTGTTTCCGTGTTTTAGACACAACTTGACTGTCGGTTATCTGCTACTGGCAGGAAAGAGTTTACAGTAAGTAGAAAAGTTGGTGATCCTCGGAAAGCAGCAGTGAGAATGTTAATCTGCTGAATGAACGCGGCAAAGATCCTGGAGAGGGAGATGAGACAACTGAGGACAGAAAGACGAGAAGACAGCTGGACACAGAAAGATCTAAACAAAGCAGAATGGAGAAACACAGGAAAGAAATGGGAAACTGTGACTTGGCTGCCTTTGGGAATGTTTGGAAGAAAACCACAGAAATTATTCTAAGTTTTGCAGAATTTTGTGGAATTCTGAAGAATTTTAATGCTTTCAGTGGAGCTGAAAGTTTTCTACAAGCTCAAATATGTAAAACATAAAAGCTGAAACTACTAGAAGACACAGCAGAAGTCTACAGAAGAAGCTGAACATTTTGGTATAAGGAAACAATCTTAACTCAACTTCTAGACATTTTGAGTAACACTGTCAACGCTTTTCACAATCCCATTTTCCTAAGAAGCAAAAAGGCGCAGCAGACAGACAGACTGCCGGTTTCCCCAGCCGGTTCTGGCCCAACTTGCAGCATGATGCAACCTGCATGTCATATCCAGGTTGCCTCAGACGCAGACATGGGAGTCTAAATTCAAGACGTCACAAGGCTTTCAGGTCTGGTTCACTAAAAACCAATTTATGATGATCAGTGTGAAAATTACAGATTAATCCTGACAGGAAATCCGTTTCATCTCCGTGTTTTCTGCACGGCGGCGTCTCAGCTGATCCAAACTGGACACCAGAAACGTGTAATGCGATATTCCATAAATATGTCAGCTGCAAGATGGTCTATAATTTTATTAATATTTCAAGACATTTATGATGTAAGTTTCTTTAAATAATAATAAACATGTTTAAATGCACAAGATGATTTGCTCTTGAAAAGTTACAACCAGAGATGTTTATCTGTTTTATTTTGATTTCATTTAGTAGTTTAAAAAACTAGTTTTGAAGAAATTACTTAAATAGGAGTAAAAAAAAGTATTTGGTTTAAACAAACAAAAACAACGACTCAAGTACTGAGTAACAGATTTTATGTTTAAAATGAATATCATCAGACATCAAAATATAAAGTCAAGTGGAAATTTTGGTGTTTTAAGGTCAAAAATGGTAATAATTCATAGAAATAAAAAAGAAAAATCAGTTTCTTTCAATGAGAAACTGACGAAACTTTAACAGAAACTGCAGGTGTTTGTGAGTCTGGTGAGTTTCTGGTTAAAACATGTTTGTTTTACAAGAATAAAGTAATTTTACTCTAATCTACGAGAATAAAATCTGAATATTTTGAGAGAAAAGTCGTGATATTCTGACTATTCTTATAATACTGCGACTTTATTCTATTTCTTTCTTACCCTGGTACCTAAAACATTGCAGCTGTGTGTAAAGCTTATTGTCCTGCTCCCAGATTCATTTTTCAGTTTTCTTCTGGATGCATGAATTTCCATGAAGCTCCGTTTGTTTTTCTGAGAACTGGACCAGGTTTTCCTGGACAGATATCAGCCTAACGTCTGTTTTCGCTCTTCGCCACGTCTGGTTATCGGTGGTTCTGGAGGAGGCTGCAGCTCGCTCTGCAGAGGTCAAAGGTCATCCAGCAGAGACCCGTTTACTGCAGTGACGCCGTCAGCGTCAGGATGTCGGGCTGCCAGGCGGCGCCGACGCCCGTCAAGCAGCTTCAACACTTCATTCAAGGATTTTTTTTTTTTTCCAGCTGGTCTGCAGCCATTAATCCTCAATATTTTGGGACAATTCATGTTATATAAACTTTCTCAGTGAGATTCAAAGTAAATATTTAGTTCTCTGTAATAATGGCTCAAAAAATGCACTTTATTTTTAGGTGGCATAAAGTTGTGAAACGTTGGAAACTCTGGCAGCTAAAGTGTCAAATTCAAGAGGAGGACATGTTACTGTAGCTTCGTTTCTTACTGCTGGTGACAGCTTGTCTTCACGAAGCCATAAAATAATCCTGTGTTTCTCCCCTCAGGGGAATTTACAGAAAAGGGTAAAACTAAAATATTACAAAAAAGAAAACAAATAGATTATACAAAGAATCGCATTTATTAATCCTGGGAATTCTGAATCGATTAGAAAAAATTCAAAATCAATTTTAATTTTAAGTGTCAGTCAAAGACTTAATTTTATTTCTGTTGCATATTTCAGTAACAAGGCGGCTAAAGGTGCTTTCTATGATAAAAACAAAAATAAACCCAGGACACGCTGGAGGGATTACGTCTCTCGGCTGGCCTGGGAACGCCTTGGGATTCCCCCGGAGGAGCTGGAAGAAGTGGCTGGGGAGAGGGAAGTTTGGGCCTCCCTTCTGAAGCTGCTGCCCCCGCGACCCGACCCCGGATAAGCGGAAGAAAATGGATGGATGGATGGATAAAAATATTATACACACAGTTTAAAATGCCAGTGTTGAATTAACACGTCAGCAGGTGTTAAATTCAACAATACAGAGTGTCACATGTAAGGGTACTCAGAGGGGACCCGGAAATTCAACCACACACAGGAGTATAAAAAGGAAAACAAAGTTTATTTTTTCAGATACTGGTTTCAGCTAAGGGAGAGGTCATCAAACACAGCACTGAGGAGAGAGGGGAGAAGACTGGTGAAGCACGGACAAAGGAGGGGTAGCTTAGAAATGTTCAGCTTAACTGACCTGTAGAGCAGTGGACGGGTGGAGCAGAGGAACAGAGGGTCTGATGACAGGGAGATGCAGGAAACCAGAGGAACAGGCTTCTGTGGAGGCAAGGAAGATCTCCACGGGGAGATCCGAGATGCAGCACCCAGAGACTTTGTCGAAAAACAGGCAGAGGTCATACACAGGAGGACAGAGAGCAGACTTAGCTTAGAGGGGCAGGCAGTAATCGGTGGTCGTGAGGCAGAGCTTGGGTCAGGGTCCAGAAATCCAGAATAGAAGGAATCCGTGAAGGGCTTGGCAGGAGGGGTAAATCCGTGGTCAGAAGGAGGGGTCGAAGAAACACAGAAGGCTTGGCAGGAAACGCTGGATCTCTACTGGCTCGTGGCTGTCGATAATCTGGCAGGGAAGCAGAGGCTGAGGGGTGTTTAAGTAGGGCAAGGCCCAGGTGGAACAGGTAAGCAATCAGGCGTGGCAGGTGAACTGAATGAGTGCTTAACACAGCATGGACAGGACATGAATCATAACAGTCACATTAACATTACAACGGTGTTAGTGTTAAAATATGTTAAAAGTAACACCAGTGTAGTGTTGATCACAAAACATAATGTGGTGTTAAAAAAGTAAATAATTGACCCCACAAGGTGTCAATATCAATCAAATCCAGTGGAAAATATTCAAAACAATGCACAGAAATGGAAAGTTTAACTTTTCTTAAACTCATTTCGGTTTTATAGAATGGGTGTCAATCTTTTAACACTTTCAAAAGTGTTACTTTAACACCAGCTGACTTGGACACATATAAACACTTTTGGGTGTTAATTCAACACTGTGTAGTCATACAGACATTATAGATTCGTTTTAGATGAATTTTTTTTATGCTGCCTTTTCCTCGTCAGTCATATAATTTAAACAGAATCTCAAGATTATTAGAATAGAAAAATTTGTTTCTGACTCAAAAATTGTTTAACAAACAAATCGTGAACCTAAAAATCGGAATCGACTCTCAGGACAGAAAGACTCAGATTTTTCAGCAAACAGGAAAATTTATTGCAAGTTGCATAAACAACATAAATTTGAGTTCTTATATTTGCAAAGAAAGGTTTTGTTCTGTAATATAATACAATTGCACTGTTTCCATTAAATAGGAAATGCAATTAAAATCACAGTAGAATAAGTTTGTTCACTCAATAAGTCGTTAAAATTCACCCAGTCATCATCCTCCAGCCACTTCCTGTCGTCGTCCTCTCTGTCATTCCCACCAGAAGTAACATCCTGTTGTTGGTCATGTGACTCATCCTAGCCCAAAAAAGTTTTATTGAAAACAGAGATTTTTCAAATTTGGCATTTTTCAATGTAATTTATTTTCTTAATTTCAGTTTGTGTTACTCTACGGTCGATGGAAACTCAGCCTGTGACGCTCGGACTTGATGCGTTTCCAATACAAATGCCGCAGAACTTTGACAATATTCCACAGAAGTAAAAAAAAATTGAATTTTGCATTTTCTGGGTTTTCATTAAATAAGAAACACAATTAAAATCACGTGTGAATAACTTTGTTCACGCGATAAGTTTAAAAAAAAACACTTCCTGTCATTATTTTGTAATTTCATGCGACTCGTGTGATGAGAAAAAAGTGTTTCCATTCGATCCAACTGGAAAACCTCCTGATCCCAACAAAACGTTTTTTATAGTTTTTTTTTTAAATTGCCGTGTTTCCAGTATATTCTTAATAAAAACCACTGGAGACAGAATAGAGTGAAATAATCTGGTACCAGTTTACAATGAGCCTTAGCTTAGAGCTAATAAATAGTTAATACATGTGTTATTAATTCATTTCTAAGCACTTTACGAATCATTAATAAATGTTTATTATGCATTATTTTAGGGCGAGAAGGAGACGAATGCTGCCAGTATAGGTGAGCCAAATCTGTTCACGTTTTATCTGGAGCTGTTATTCCTTAAAACCATTTGTAAACATACGTTTTAGCAAATAGTCGCCTAATGACCATTAATTAATGCATAATTAATGGTCAGTTAACAGTTAATAATCCTTTAGTTTTCTCTCAGTGGGGAAATTTGCAGGAAATAAAACACAAGAGACAAAACAAACCCTGTAAATAAATAAACAGGAAAATGTGTTTGCAGTTGCGTAACTCTGTGCTCTTAGACAGGATTGTTTTCACATTTAGCCTGATGAGTTGCATGTTTATAAAATAGGAACCAGAACATTTAATGTAGAAGATGCAAACAATTTAGCAATGGCAGTAAATATTTCACACAGATTGAATTGTAAAACTGCTTAACTGGTTTACTGGAAGCAGTTCTGTTTCTTCTTCATGTGTTTAAAATGCAGAAATCTAAACATATTTATGGTCACGTTGGACTTTTCCTGTCCATCTGAGAAACTCCTGAAACTCTGGCAGGAGGTTTTACTTCCTGTGTTTTGGGAATAAAACATTCTGTCTAAACTTTCCGTATCTGACCAGAATATTCTGACATTAATTGCAATACTGTACCTTACAAGAACCAGAAAGTTGGTTCTGTGTCACATGAAAACAACGACATGATTCTGTTCTGCAGCCAAAGTTTGTTGGTTTTTCTGCTTGTTATTCACAAATATTGGACAAGACTTTTTCTTATGTGTTGTTGACAAAAACTGTGTGACTGGTCAGACATTTAAAGTGGATTTGGTTATTATAATGTCAAAAAACATCCGGCTAACACCTAGCAGGAAGCTTTCAAACACCCACTGTTATTTTTCCACACCATATATACTGTATGTCATGTGCAGAGAAAAAATGTTTACAGGAAACTTTGATTCCTGGTTTTCACACCGGTGAGTAAATAAACAGATCGCTAAAAGCTGCAAACACCAAGAAACTGAAGTAAAAGTAACCAAAGACAGGAATTAAATGAAATATGCTGAAAATGGTCCCAAAATTATGAAACTAAACTCAAAATCTGACAGATTATAACAAAAAAATGTGTCAAAACTTAATGCTAGACTATTAAAGTATCCACATTTTCTGCTGCTGGATTGTAAGTTGAATTTCAAAACGTATGAAGAAGAAAAAGAAATAGGAGGAAGAAGTTTTGGGAGAAAATATATTTCCACATATCACAATATTTACTTTAAATTGCACCAGATTATGTAGAAATGGCCAAATTTCTGTTAGAAACCACTTGGTCAAAACTGGTGTTTAAAGCTGCAGAATGTAACTTTTATTGAAATATTTATTTTTACACATTTATTAAAATTGTCACCATGTTATGACAGAATAATAACTGTTCCAACCAAACTAGAAACAACCAATCAGAGCCAGGAGGCGGGACGTAGCGCTGTCAATCATCCTCGTCCCTTTGCTCTCTGCTGTGCTGCCAATAGCAGATCCTGTTAGCTAAAGCTAGTTAGCATAGCCACTGAATTTGGTTTTCCAGTGACGGTGAGTTGTTCCAGGATCGTTTTACTGCGGCGGTGTGGATAAAACAGATGCCATGTTAAAAATCATCTTTGAACAGAAAAATCCATCATCTTTACGCTTTAGTTCATCTTATTATATTTTTTTTTTTTTGTTTTAAAATCCCAAACGGTGGCAAGGCTTTTTCAAAGCGTTGCCATTTTTGGTCCAATATACCAAAAATGTTGCACTCTGCTTTATGCTATCAGCGTTTTGTCAATGCACCATGATTGGGTCATTTAGCTGGCAGCATAAATGGCCTCCATGCAGAGCCGATTACACCAAATCTTGGCCTTCGCTCAAGCTTGGCAGCTATTTATACACCAGAATATCTGGCCCAGTTTTGTCAGTGACCATCCCGAGACCAGACGCACTGACACGGGCTGCAAAGCACATCCTGCAGGAACAGAAACTCCCTCAGGCAGAATGTCTGAAAGGGACGCTTGAGAGGAAATTCACACATTACGATTCCCGGCAGCCTTCTGCAACCTGAGATGTGGATTCGTGTCATTTGGGTTTTAGTCACCGGGTCTTTGCAGTTGGTTGTGAGTTGTCTGAATATTTCAGAAAGAGCGAAAGAAACAACCAAATGAAGCGTTAAGAAAAGCCAGGATTGAAGTCGGCTGACGCTGTGGACCGATAACAAGTAGTTTTGTTAGTTTCTAGGGAAAATATGGTAGAGCACATAAAGTCTGAGAAACCAGCTAACAGCTTGTTTTATATGAATAATTTGATATTTATGAAAAGCTATGAGCTCCACTGGCAGATTATTTCACATATGATTAAACTTTTTACCATGTTATAAATAAAATAATCTGCCTGGAGAACCAGAACATTTTCATCAATATTAACAAATTATTTAGTTAATTAAAAAGATCGTTGGAAAAGTTACTTAACTCAGTTTTGTCTTATTTCAAGCGTACTAAGATATTTGAAACTAGACCAAAAATACTGCAATGTTTGTCTACTCATTCAATTCATCATCAAAAAGGGGTTTTGAATTTTAAATATGTCTATATTTTGATTATCCATCCATCCATCCATCCATCCATCCATCCATCCATCCATCCATCCATCCATCCATCCATCCATCCATCCATCCATCCATTTTCTTCCTCTTATCCGGGGTCGGGTCGCGGGGGCAGCAGCTTCAGAAGGGAGGCCCAGACTTCCCTCCCCAGCCACTTCTTCCAGCTCCTCCAGGGGAATCCCAAGGCGTTCCCAGGCCAGCCGAGAGATATAGTGCCTCCAGCGTGTCCTGGGTCTCCCCTCCTCCCAGGGGGACGTGCCCGGAACTCCTCACCAGGGAGGCGTCCAGGAGGCATCCTGACCAGATGCCCGAGCCTCAACTGGCTCCTCTCGACGTGGAGGAGCAGCGGCTCTACTCTGAGTCCCTCCCGGATGACCGAGCTTCTCTCTCTAAGGGAGAGCCCAGCCACCCTGCGGAGGAAACCCATTTCGGCCGCTTGTACCCGTGATCTCGTTCTTTCGGTCATGACCCAAAGCTCATGACCATAGATGAGGGTGGGAACGTAGATCGACCGGTAAATCGAGAGCTTCGCTTTTTGGCTCAGCTCTCTCTTCACCACGACGGACCGGTACAGCGCCAGCTTCACGGCAGACGCTGCCCCAATCCGCCTGTCGATCTCCCGTTCCCTTCTTCCCTCATTCGTGAACAAGATCCCCAGATACTGAAACTCCTTCACTTGAGGCAGGACGACCCCCCTGACCCAGAGAAGGCACTCTACCCTTTTCCGGCTCAAGACCATGGCTTCGGATTTGGAGGCACTGAGCCTCATCCCGGCCGCTTCACACTCGGCTGCGAACCGCTCCAGTGAGAGCTGCAGATCACGTTCCGATGAAGCCAACAGGACCACATCATCCGCAAAAAGCAGAGATGCGATTCTAAGGCCACCAAAACGGATCCCCTCAACACCTCGGCTGCGCCTAGAAATTCTGTCCATAAAAGTAATGAACAGAATCGGTGACAAAGGGCAGCCTTGGCGGAGTCCAACTCTCACCGGAAATGAGCCCGACTTACTGCCGGCAATGCGGACCAGACTCTGACAGGGACCTGACAGGCTGCGCTTTGTCTGGTTCCTCACCTAGGACCTGTCTGCCTTGGGTGACCCTACCAGGGGCGTAAAGCCCCAGACAGCATAGCTCCTAGGATCATTGGGACACTCAAACCCCTCCACCACGATAAGGTGGCAGCCCAAGGAGAGGTATATTTTGATTAAAATGTGATTAATTCACTACAGAAGGGAAATAATCTGCCAGGAGAACTAGCAGCCATCTTGGTAGGCTGTTACTATGGAGTTACTATGACAACAACAACCAGCTTTGGTCTTGTTCCTATCTAACTTATAAACAACATAAGAAGGTTACAGCTGGTACTCGATTACAATTTTTGCGTTTTCTGCTGGACCAAAACTTGACAAATAATATTTTCAATGTTTTATGTATCTACAAATCTGAATATTTCATTGACTTCAGTGAAAGAACACCTTTATTTCACTTTCATTTTATCTGCTCAATAATCTTTTAAAATGACTAGAAATGTTATAAAAATCTTTATTTAAAATACACATAAAATCCCAAATGGTTTCAGCTTCACATTTTTTGGCCCTTATGGCAGAAAGTTTGGACACTACATGAACACTGATTGCAGCTTCAAGGCTTTTCTCCTCTATTCTCTTCCAAACTATTCCCTCTAAAATGCATCAAAGATTTCTCCATTAATATTAATGAACCGCCCTGATAAGAGATGAAACGGGGATGGGGACACGTCATATCTGAAGAGACTCCAGGCAAGTGGAAATGTGCGCATGTAGGTGAAAATGTACGACTTCCACATTTATTATAAAGCCTGTAGAGGAAAATCAAAGGTTTCGCTCTCTTTTCCTCTGAAACACATAAACTGGAACCACGCCATCTTTTTTTAATCGTCATCTTTAGACATTAAAGTGACATTTTGACCCAAACAGATCTAATTGCTCTAACTAACGCTCTGTAACTGAGACTGATTAAGTAATGAGATCTCCAGTGATTTATCTCCATGGCCCGGATTAAACTGGACGTTAGCTTAGCACATGCAGCCCGCTGCTGCAGAGCGGAAATATGACAAGAAACTAATCAGCATTTAGCAAATGGACTGGCAGGAATAACCTGGATTAAAATGCATTTTGGGTTTAAAGAACATACATGTTTTCACTTTGGTGCATTTAGATTAGCAGCTCAAGAAAAGTACATGAAAACTTTTTTACAAGCTCTTGAGATTAACGTGAAAATATTTTCTTTGAAAAAAAAAGAAATTTCTGAGTTTGAAAAGTCAAAAAATTACAAGAAAAAACGGAAAATGTGAGATTAATCTCAGATATTTTCTAAAATGAAAACATCTGCCTTTAAAAATTAAAAATATATATATATATATATATATATATATATATATATATATATATATATATATATATATATATATATAAATTTAATTTAAGAGATGGACACAGTTATGTTTACCATTAGAGTCTGATATAACAAATGCTTTTTTTAGTCTCTACTGCTAGAAATGAACACTGAGCTACTGCTTTTAACAAAGTTCTGTATGCCAATGTGATAGTTTTTTTTTGCCTTATATATATATATATATATATATATATATATATATATATGAGAGAAAAAAAAGTAAAATTAATCTCAGGTATTTTATGTAAAAAAAAAATACATCTTTGAGTTCAGAAAGTGAAAAATTTGCAATAAAAAACTCAAAGTTTTAGATTAATGTTGGAAATTTTCTAGAAAAAAAAAGGAAATTTCTGAGTTTGGAAAACCAAAAATTAAAGAGAACAAAAATTCAGATTAACCTCAGGTATTTTCTATTAAAAAAAAACAAGGAAATTTCTGCGTTTGTAAAGGCAAAATTAACAAAAAAAACGGACATTTTGAGATTAATCTCAGATATCTTTCAGAAAAAAACCAAGGGAGTTTTAAATTTGAAAAGTCTAAAAATTGCAAGAAAAACTAAGACATTTTGAGATTAACCTCTGATATTTTCTATATAAAAAGAAAATGTATGAGTTTGAAAAATTTAAACTTTGTGGGATGTTTATTATTATTCTCATAAAACATGATTTTTAGGTAATGCTCCTTATATACGATAGAAAATGTTGGGAAACACAGAGAATGTGTTCATCCGCAATCATTCAGATTTATTTATCGATTTGTTGAACTTCCAGGTAGCTTCTGCAGCCTGGAGCCTTTAGGCAGCAAGAGAAGCTCAGATAACATCTTATATAATTCATGTAGCGTCTCTAACCCTGCACATTTTAATAATACACACACTTCACCCCCACTCCTGCTCCACTTTCAGAAATAAACAAAACATACAGTACTAGCATCTTTCCGGGCATTCTGGGTAAATACAACCAAATAAACACGTTAGCTTAGCATTAGCAACAGAAAGAACTCCTAGATTTTAACCACAAACAAAAGAGAAACCATAAAACCCATAGGCACAATATAAGGATAGACGCCTCATGGACCGCTCTCGCCTATTGTCGCTGACGAGATTTAGGGCGGCCATCTTCTGCTGTTTTGATTGAACAAAGTAGGAGGGTCGACCGCTCCAAGATGGCCGCCGTATTTTCCGCGCCGGAGCAGCCATTGAGGGGTCTACTCTTATATTATGTCTATGATAAAACCACTTAAATCTGACGCTACTCCATTTTTGTTTACGTTTCGTGAAGAAGGAAGCAGTGTCTTCTTCGGTGGTTTTTGTGTTGATGCCCTCAGTGTTTCCTGGTGCAGCGCCACCACAGGTGAGGAGGGGAACGGGTTTTTCAAAAAGTTAAGTTTTTGAGCGTTAGGACCACGGAGATTGACATTTGAACTACATCCGTCTAACTTTATTAACATTGGTAACAAAAATGTTACAAAAAATCTTTCAGAATCTGCAGCAAACTGTTTTCCAGCCTGAAAAATCTCTTTTGAAACGTCTGAATAAATCTAAACTGGTCTTTCATTTCAATCAGCTGTCACTAGGAAACATGTTTTAGTAATGATCGCCCGGCTGCAGGCGATGGCGATGCTCTGGGAAAACTAAACCTTTATGCTCACTCTTCTTCTTTGATCGATTGGCATGAGGGAACAAACTCCTCCGTCTCGGGAAGAAAAACCCCAAAGCAATCTGTGTGAACGTCTCTGCCAAGCTGGTGAACTCACAGATCCGTTGGGGAGCATCTTGGTGTCGATAAATAACAATAAAAAAAGATTTACACAACGCCGAGGACCAATGGGAGCCATTTTAAAGTCAAAATTAACAGCAATAATTTGGGCTATTTAGGAATTAACAGGGTTTTTTTTAAAGTCAATTTATGAACATCAGTTTCAAACTAAATATTTAGCTAGCAAGCTACATAAGCTAATTATATAGATAACAAACTAAATATTTTTAATCAAAATATTTTGTTTCTCAACTAAGCAACAAAATATTTAGTTCCGAACCAAATATTTAGTTTAAATTTTGTTTGTAGAAACGTTTGCAAAACCCATGATTTATTTTGATAGTCCACTTCTGTGAATTTGCTTATCAGCTAGATATTTAGAAATATTTAGCTTATAGATTCAAACTAAACAGCTAGCTTCAGATATTCAGTTTGAAGCTAAACCTTTAGCCTCAAACTAAATATTTAGCTTTGAACTAAATATTAAACTTTAAAACATCAGGCCGTAATAAAGAGTCTTCATTTATTGTGTGATTTTAAAATAAAGGGTTTGTTTCCATCCTGACATTGATCTGCACTAATTCAGTGTTAAATTATTGGCACTTCCAGTGCACAGCCCAAACCAAACAACAAAAGCGTGTCATAAAATCAAATTAAATCTGGTTTTGAATTAGCTAAAGCAGCAAACAGTGCAGTTTTAGCAGCAACATAATTACAAGGAAATAACGAGCGCCTGTAAATAACAATGAAATGTTATTAGAGGTTATGGGAGCTTGTGCTGTATGCAGTCCGTTCAGTCCTCTCTTTTATCTTTATTAGGGATTACTGCTAGAGCCGCTCAGCATTCAATTATCAATTTTTTTATTTTTCTTCCTTTTGCTGGAACAACCACATAAAAAAATGGAAACTACAGAAGGACTCTTCCAATACAGAACAAGCGGAGTACTAAACCCAGCAGAACAGTTGAGGACAGCACAATAAAAGCCTAAAGCATCTGTATTCATTGTACCACGCCGCTCAGTTCCCTGTGAGGCATCGAGCAGACAACTACTTAAATGAGTTCAGGGTCAATTTTGGATCTGGAGGTGACTCTGCAATAAGGTTTGGTATTGACGTTTCTTGGAGGCTTCACTCAAGGGCTCAGGTTGCAAACACAGAGCTGGAACGTCGCGTGTCTGTTCTCCAGCGGTTCCTCGCAAACACCTTTACAAGGAAGCTCAACTATATGAGAGAAGAACTACGGTGTCCGGATTATTTAAAGGCGACCCATTAGGCTTCCTTTAACAGATTAAGATTAACTGATCCAGAAGCTGCTGCTGCTGTTCTGACTAAAACCAGGAAGTTAGAGACATAACACCAGTTTTAAAGTCCCTCCTCTGGCTCCCTGTAGCTCAGAGAATAGACTTTAAAATACTGTTAGTTTATAAATCACTGAACGGTTTAGCACCACAATACCTTAAAGATCTGTTATTACTGTACCAACCGTCTAGACCCCTCAGATCTTCTGGTTCTGGTTCTGCTCTGCATCCCCAGAACCAGAACCAGACGAGGAGAAGCAGCATTCAGTTTCTATGCACCACAGATTTGGAACAAACTTCCAGAAAACTGTGTAACAGCTGAAACACTGAGAGCCTTTAAATCTCAACTTAAAACCACCTGTTTAGAGTTGCTTATGGCTAAATTAGGGTTAGAGTGGGTTTTGATGTCTTCCATGTTTTTATGTTTTTACCTTTTTAATCTTTTTTTTTTCCTTTTTTAAAAATCTCTTTAATGTTTTTATCTTTACTTTTTAATTTATTTTTATTTCTCTTTCTCACTGTTTCCGTTTTAATGATGTAAAGCCCCCCAGAAAACATCCCAAGGGCCGTGGGTTTTAATGTTTTAATCTTTTATAAAATCTCTCTTTCTCACTGTTTATTCCTGTTTTTATTTTAATTATGTGAAGCACTTTGAAATGCCTCGCTGCTGAAATGTGCTATGCAAATAAAATTTGATTGATTGATTGATTGAACTGTGGGCGATACAAAACATGTTCAACACATTTTTGGCACAAAATCTTTCTTAGATAATTATACATCTTTGAAAAGCATTAGTAGAGCCTCCTGCACATCCAACAAGGATGCTTTAAGTGGTGGCAAATCAACAACAAAACATTTATAATTTTCCAGCAGCCATTGTAAAGTGCATACAGCGGTAAAACCAGCTGACCAATCAAGCTGGAGCTCCGCCTGGGTTGCTAGGTAACGGCACAGCGGCCATGACATGTAACTCAACATGTTGTAAGTGAAATAATCTGCCGGTGGAGCTGGCAGTGGAGCTAGCTTGGTAAGAATTTGTGTTTTTCATTGTATTTCTGTAAAGGTTCTTGTTACTTATTGACTTTAACAAGTAAATTAAAAAACATTGCGATTTTTTTATGTGTTTTACCTTGAAAACGTTACTTTCTTTAAAACAGGGGGCAAATTTACCCTTTAATTTAACGCAAAGACCTCAAATAACTCAAAAAGCTCAAGTTGATTAAATATTCTGCCCTTTTTTAATGAATGAATATTTCACAATGGAGTCTCTGGGAATGGAAAGGCGCCGATAAGAGTAATGGAAGAACTACCTTAAATGCCGTTTCAGACGGATTCAGGCTGCAAATTGAATTATAAGGTTGATGTTGTGACGATAGCATGACGGAGTGGGGAGGCATTTCACCTGAACCGTCAATATATCAAACCGCCGGGTGTTAACTCAGGCTCATCACCGGCTGGCATTCCCCCGGGTAAGAGAGCAGTTCGAGAGGCGCTGAAATGACGGGCATTGCGGTGGATAAACTCTCCTCCTCATTTCTTTAAATCGTGCCTCTGGCCTTGGACGGCTGTCTCTAATGATAAAAGCTGTCACATCATTTGAAAAGCAGGTGAAGATCACCGCCCTGGAGACTGAGGAATTTCACGGTTGATTTCTTTCCAGTTGGGCTGCGTTCAGTGTATTACCTTTAATCCATACGCTCTGCAGCAGCAGCAGCAGCAGCGGCAGCAGCAGCAGCAGCAGCAGCAGCAGCAGCAGCAGCAGCAGCAGTGGTGTTTGTTTGTAATGGACACAGAGAGTTTGCTGCTGTCTTACACTCGGCTGCTCTCAGACTTGAAACCTCATTTGTTGTTATTCAGGTGCTAAAATGCATGGATTTACACAGAAGTTACTTTTTAAAACCCTTCATGTAACATAATTTACTGCAGGGTTCACACTTGGAAATATGGAAAACTGTGATTTGGTCATATTTTCCATGTTTGGATGGGTGAAATATGATTTGTAACATTAACATTTAGAACAATTAGTGTTTAATTTTTGCAGGGATGGAGGTTCAACATGGAAGAAATTACCAAAAAAACATCCATCCATTTTCTTGCACCCTTTTTCCCTCAGTGGGGTCGGGAGGTGCTGGTGCCCATCTCCAGCCAATGTTTCGGGCGAGAGGTGGGGTCACCTGGACAGGTCGCCAGTCTGTCGCAGGGCAACACAGAGACACACAGGACACACAACCATGCACACACACACTCACACCTAGGGGCAATTTGGAGAGGCCAATTAACCTGACAGTCATGTTTTTGGACTGTGGGAGGAAACCGGAGTACCAGGAGAAAACCCACCATGCACAGGGAGAACATGGAGACTCCATGCAGAAAGACCCCAGGCCGGGAATCAAACCCAGAACCTTCTTGCTGCAAGGCAACAGCTCTACCAACTGCGCCACTGTGCAGCCCCCACCAAAAAAAACATATTGGAGATAAATTATGAATGAATTTCAAACATATTTAAGAGGATATTTACAAGAAAAACTTAATCTGGATGATTCTGCTCAATCCTGCATTAATATCTTGAAGTGAATGTATTTGGTAACGTTTTTCATTAGAGTATAATTCATTTGTTTTCAATGCACAGAAAAAAAAGGACCAGTAAATTTCCACCAACAAAAAAAAACATTTTCCAGAAAAAACTTCAAAAATAAGCTAGAAAAAAAGAGACATTTTGACACTAATGTCAGAAAATGTTTAGGGAAAATATGGACATTTTCTGACTTTCCACTGTTTTAGTTTTGAAACTAATATAAAAGTAAAAGCATTTATTTCATCACACAGCAGCAGACAGACGATGATCAAAAACCCAATTCTAGTTTGGTCAGTTTGGTCCAACATGCCACTGATGTCATTTATTTCTGTATGTGTCTCTTTGCATGAAACCTTAACACAATATGTTCATGTGAAGCGTTTCTAAAGCTGGGTTTCTTTTGCACCGGGTCCAGGGACAAAACGTCCAGGAAGTTTTCCAGCTCATTCTGGGTGATTCCAAGACATAACAGAGATAAAATGTTCTGGAACGACTGCAGGGTCTCTTCCAGTGAGATGCCAGGAAAACCCTGAAATCAGGTAAACGACCTCAGCTGACGTCTGTCCTCCTGTGAAGGAGCTTTAAAAGAGAAAACATGGGGTCAAAGGTGACATGCAGGTCAGTAGCCGATACAAACATGTTCACAAAATCATTCTGGGATTTAACAACTGACCAGCTTTAAAAATAAAAAGTAGAGCCTCCTGCATGGACTGAACAGCCCAACTTAATGCTTTATTGATGAAAAATTAAGATTTAATGGATCCGAAAGTATTTCAGTCCAACTTTTCAGCAACTGCTCGGGTTTTTAGAAGTTTCTTCAGTTGCATTTGTTCTGCCTGATGCGTCCATGTACCAGCCGTTCTCACAATCTTTGTTCTGGTTGTTGGGAACTGAAGCTGACTGGGCCTGGAAAGGTGGAAACAAAAGGACTTGCCTTGCAGAGCGCTGATCTCCATGGAGTTTAAACTTCCTCACAACTCCCAGGGCTGACGTAACATGTTCCATTAATATCATCAGAAGCTCAGAGTTGCCCGCTGCTCTGCGCGCAGGCTTCCTCTGCTAAACTCACAGCCACTTCTTCACTGTCAGCCGCTAGAGCACAGAAAAGATGAGACAATAAATCCATTCACTCAGCAAAATCATTCATTAAGGCTGCGAGGGTTTAATGACGAGGCTTCAGGGTGGAGATCTGACAAGGCTAAATAAAACCAGAAGCCAAAAACATGAAGCGTAGATCTAAAGTCAATCTACAAAACTCTAAATATGCCTTTTAAGAAAGCTATTAACAACCGACAAGCTAAACTCCTGGATATGTTTTATTTTCTGTGTTCCTGTTTGTTTTTATTTGAGTTTTCAAACAGAGATGAGACTCTGATGGGAATTAAACCACACAATCAGAAAGGAAACAGCACAGACAGCTACAGTTCAGCCCAAAATCAGTTTTCCTGTTTGCAGATGTAGGTCACATTTTCCTACATCGTCTTTGTGGTTTCCGTCAGTAGTAACATCCTGTTGTTGATCATGTGACTCTTGTGGTGCAAAAAGGATTTCCATTGAGTTTTTGCTAAATAAACAAATTATGATACAAGAAAAACAAACCACAACAAAAGAGATTTTTTTTAAATTGGTGAGCAAATTTATCTTAGAAATGTCAAATTGTGAAATTAAAGGGTGAATGGAAATGTAGCGAGTGAAATAATCTGCCAGTGGAACTGGTAATTTTTGTTAATATTCAACAGTTACTGACTCAGACAAACTCCTATGTCCTCCTGAAAGGTTTCTTCTTAGTTTTGTCTTATTTCAAGTGTATGAAGTTATTCACACTAGAAACTAAACCAAACATCCTGGGTGAGATTTTGAGATTTTGTTGTATTTTTGCAAATAAAATTAATTAGCATAAGATAATTGCATACAATTTTCTTCAATGTAAAAGGATTATTGATTTAAAAAACAATCTTATATTTCTTGCTAAAAAGTTACCTGTAGGTTAGGTTTGTCTTATTTCAAGTGTAGAAACATTTTGTGTTTTTACAGTGTTGTTATTGTCTTCTGAAAAAGTTTTGCATGGTTGCTACACATTTTCACAGCAGGTAAAAAGCCTGCATATACTTATGGTTATTTTTAAATACGACGTTTTTTTGTTTTTTGTATGTATACTGGGCTGCACAGTGGCGCAGTTGGTAGAGCTGTTGCCTTGCAGCAAGAAGGTTCTGGGTTCAATTCCCGGCCTGGGGTCTTTCTGCATGGAGTCTCCATGTTCTCCCTGTGCATGGTGGGTTTTCTCCAGGTTCTCCGGTTTCCTCCCACAGTCCAAAAACATGACTGTCAGGTTAATTGGCCTCTCCAAATTGTCCCTAGGTGTGAGTGTGTGTGTGCATGGTTGTTTGTCCTGTGTGTCTCTGTGTTGCCCTGCAACAGACTGGCGACCTGTCCAGGGTGACCCCGCCTCTCACCCGGCACGCCAGCTGGAGATGGGCACCAGCACCTCCTGACCCCACTGAGGGACAAGGGTGCAAGAAAATGGATGGATGGATGGATGGTATCTATACTGCTCAAAAAAATAAAGGGAACACTTAAACAACACAATATAACTCCAAGTAAATCAAACTTCTGTGAAATCAAACTGTCCACTTAGGAAGCAACACTGATTGACCCGACGAGGGTCACCGTTGTCAATCAGTGTTGCTTCCTAAGTGGACAGTTTGATTTCACAGAAGTTTGATTTACTTGGAGTTATATTGTGTTGTTTAAGTGTTCCCTTTATTTTTTTGTTTTGTGTGTGTTTGTACATGAGGCGCCTGATCTTTCCAGAATAAATGGAACATCATCCCGGTTATTTTCCAGGAAACTCAAGCAGCTCAATTTAAACCCTGAAAGGAAAATGCAGACAAGTATAAATGTTGTTGTAGTTGCTGTAAAGGCCAGTCATTAAACTGAAACTGCAGCTCCAGCTTAAACATTGGCATCAAGACGATGGAGAAATCGCTGCAGAGAAACCGAATGAGAATAGTGTAAAAATGCTTCTGGGTGAGGGTGAGAGGTGGGGAACACGCCAGGCTTCGGTCATGTGCTGCACCAGGTTTTGATGAATTGACTCAGTCAGTTGGAAAATGGAAATGTTTAAACTCCTCACAGTAATCATCTCCGCATTATGAATGGTTTATTTTTACATCCGTCTGCTGACATCTGATGAAAGGAAAAACCTCAAATCCCTCCTATAGTCAGCAGCTGTGAGTGCAACGTCAGGCGTGCCGCCAGCGTCTCTCTTCAGGGATCTGGTTTCAGCTTTTTAGCTAAATAAAGATGATATTTGTGTTAATATGGCAATTAATCTTAGATCACACAGCCTCTAAACGTAGTAGTTTAATAGTCCAGAGCTTTATAATCGCTCTATAATGTCAACGTCTTTGAAAAGAAACTGAGTAAATCTCCTGAGTCAGCAGTTTTTACACGATAAGAAGCAGTGACCTGAAGCTGTGACCTTTAATAATCTGTCTCTCACGTTGTTGTGGTTACAAAGTGATTTCACTGAGGTTGAAGCCATAAAACTTTCAAAACCCCAGCGCGAGCTCTGGACTTTGACTGTTCCTTTTTAACAGATTCCTTGTTTCTGGACCATTCTGGTGATTAGACTGGTATTAAACAAAGTTCTTATTGATCCCACATTTGATTAAAAATGTTTTTTTTTTACTGATCTCATGTAATATTTTAATATTAAAAGTAAAAGCTTAAATAAAAAGAAATAAAGTTTGTAAGTTATTTCTGTTCACTTAGTCAACTGAGCAACTTTTCAATACAATTCCAATTTATTGATTGTGATGGTATAATTTCAAACCCATTCAATAAACTGGAACATTATTAAAAAACTATTTATTAAAGTTTTTATGAATTTTATTAAGTGAAACATTATACAGACTGATTACACGCAGATTAGTGTTTGAAAGCTATTATGATGAATTTCCACTTAGATCTAATGAAAACATTATAAGCTTACATCAGACCAATTAAAAAAAAATATATTTTTTTTTTAAAAGTAGAAGTGGGCTGCACAGTGGCGCAGTTGGTAGAGCTGTTGCCTTGCAGCAAGAAGGTTCTGGGTTTGATTCCCAGCCCCGGTCTTTCTGCATGGAGTCTCCATGTTCTCCCTGTGCATGGTGGGTTTTCACCAGGTACTCTGGTTTCCTCCCACAGTCCAAAAACATGACTGTCAGGTTAATTGGCATTTCCAAAATTGCCCCTAGGTGTGAGTGTGTGTGTGCATGGTTGTGTGTCTCTGTGTTGCCCTGCGACAGACTGGCGACCTGTCCAGGTGACCCCGCCTCTCACCCGAAACGTTGGCTGGAGAGGAACCAGCACCTCCTGACCCCACTGAGGGACAAGGGTGCAGGAAAATGGATGGATGGAAAGTAGAAGTGAAAAATAAATTTAATACAGATTATTCTCAAAAGGTACTTTAATCTGATCACCTCCTCGCTCTGTTTGGAAAAGAAAACTTCCTCTTTCCGACAGATTTCTTATGGCTATGAAAACATAAATAATTAAGTTTTAAACCCCACATTTGACAGCAGGTTTCCCACCTGGTAGTTTTTACATTGTGATTCATAGTAAGAAGGAAATATTTTTGCTGATTTCTTTTTTTTAAAAGCTCATTTATCAGATGCACTTTTTGGCATTTATGTCCAATATTTGCATCATAAATAACGACACAAATCCAATGTGTTATTGACAATGAGTATAATCCATTACACTGTACTCACTGTTGTAAACTGAAAGCCTAGTTTAAGGACAAGAAGGCTAATTCTGCGCTATATTAGTGATAATCAGTGTAATTTCATCTCCTTGTATGTAAAGTCTGCCTGTGCAGCAGATATTTTGAACTTCGGTGCAAATGGAGCCAATAGAAATGTCATTCACTGCTGGTGGTCCTGAGCTGGCCGTCCGCAGAGAGCAGCAGAGAAACCCACTAGTTTTCTGCATGTATCAAAGGAATACAGCTACCAGGAAATAAGAAAAAGGTTAATTGCTCCTTCGGTGTTATTTTACAGCTGCTGTTACGCATAACGCAATACTGCAAGCCTGCTACTCCTCTGGGCTTTGACTGCAAGAAGCAACATTTTTTCCAACTTGAATAAGTATTGAGCAACACACACATTTTGCACGGAGCAACGAACACGCCTTGTTAATCCAGAGTCCAGATTCAGATGGACTTTTTCTCTGCAGCTTAATGAATGACTGGAGGTTTTGGGTTTAAACTCGCCTGCAGAACCAAGCTAATTTTTTTTTTACAAACTTTTGGGTTTTACATCAAAATTATGAGCAGGAGGTCAACTATTTTGCTTTTATTTGCAGGTATTTACATTTATATCTCACAATGCAACATTATTTCTAACAGAACATTTAAATTTAGCAGAACAAAATTAGCTAAATGAGCACTTCTTAAAAATAAGACTGCAATAAAAACCCAACTCACATTGTGATCAAGGAGAGCAAACGATTACTAAACGCCTTCATACAGAACGACTTCAATATATCGTTACTTAAGGATGAAACAAGGAGTAAAGATTCACATCTGTTGCCCATCAAATTAACCCTTAGAAACACACAATCTGAAACCCATTAAGGTGTTAAGCCAACCGAAACGGAGGACGTTTTACTTTTCCACACCATTGAATCAAAATTAACTTCAGTAATGAAGACCGTCACACAACCAAAAACAATCATGTCTTTGGATCGTATAAAAGCGTAATGGGACGTGTTCTACCGTCGATAAAACCAAATGGGTTATTTCTGTCTTATTACACAAAATTCACGTTTTGCATGTTTTTGTGCTTCCATTTGAGTTTTTACTCCTGAAAACTAAACAAGCATTTAAAAAGAGCATCCAGCTGGATTTTGGCAATGATTTAATGTGGTAACACTTTATTTGAAGGGGGTGAATAACACTGTTATAAACATGTTATAACACCTGTCATAAACATGAATAAGCCTTCATGAATATTTATGACTGTTGTCATAAAGCATCATTCGGTAAATTATGAAACTTTTAATACAAAGTTGACATTATTCAAAATGTCTTTGTTATGATAACTTGACATTAACCAGTAAATCATTACTGATATAAATTTGTTATTAAAGTATCACTGATTGCACTTTAAAAATTAGGTAACTTTATGTTATTAAAGGTAAAGTTTAAACAGTAATGATTTAGTGGTTAATGTCAAGTTGTCATAAAGACATTTTGAATAATGTCAGCTTTGTATTAAAAGTGTCATAATTTACCGAATGACACTTTATGACAACAGTCATAAATATTCTTGAAGGCTTATTCATGTTCATGACAGATGTTATGTCATGTTTATGACAGTCTTATTCACCACCCTTCAAATAAAGTGTTACCGTTAATGTTTATTGGTGTCGTTTCAGAAACCTCTGGAATGTTGGCTAACCAATCAGCAGACACAGCGTTTCACCTAGAAACCCCAGCAAAGCCCGGCCCGTAGCCTAGTATTTGGTACAAAATGTTATGAACATGTTTCGCATAGCATGCTCGATTTTTAAAAGAATTGTGAAACTTAAAAAGCTTGACAAGTGTTTATATTTTGAGACAGAACCCCATAAAGTGCATTTAACATCCCAAAATGGACTCTGTTTGGACCGTTTCTCTTTTCTAGTAAGGCTCTGCCATCTTTGTTTCTGTGTCAACTGGCTTTGCCTAAGGATGAGCAGCGTCGCCCTCTGTTGGATGGAGGCCAAACTACAACACTACAAGAAGATTTAAGTTTTTAGTTCATACATTGGAAATAAATGTAATCTAATAAACCATTAATCAACACAAGTTGATTAATTGTTTGCATCCTTAGACCACTAAAATTTAGTAACAAATTCATTCATCTAAAATGGCACATCTTCTATCATTAGTGTTTCTGTTCCAGTTGAACAGTCGCCTGGACCAAAAAAAACCCCAAAATTTAAAGTAGAACTTTCTGCGTCAAACTTTTCAGCTGTTTAATTGAAGTTTACGCCTGAAGGTGATACTTTATTTATCTGATACCGTTTGTTATTGAATGTCATTGAAACTTTAATGACTTTTTTGTGTGTTTGCACAAAGTACCGGTACGGCTCTTCCAGAACGCCGAGGCTGTGTAAAATAAAATGCATCTCTGTCGACTGATTTTATCTCTGCTGCACTTTACGACACAAAAACAAGCTGTAATAAATCGCAGCTTTTATGAACAGAAATATTTTCTATTACCTTAGTGTATCTGGTGATCTGAGTAATTTCATGCATGACTACATGGATATGATACACTCTGAAATATAATATACAGATTGTGTACATATCATTATCATTACCGGCCATGAGCCATTAGTTTGGTGTCACTGTGCCGCTTTTCCCGCTTTCTAAAACTCTTGTGTCACTGACTGAACGAGTGTGGCAAAAAAAAAACCCAGATAAATTAGCCAAAGCAGACGAACCACATGGAGATTCCTGGGGACAAAATACTTAAATCGCCTTAAAACATAATTTGCTTTGCTAAGAAATGTGAAAACTTCTTCAAATGTCATGTTGGAAAACTGTCAGAAAAAAGTAAGATGCCCATCAGTTAAATTAGTTTGAAATAAAACTAATATTTTGTGTTTTAGGCGTCAGCATGACAGAAGTTTACATTCGAAAAATTATTTTCATATTGGGGCTGCACAGTTGGTAGAGCTGATGCCTTGCAGCAAGAAGGTTCTGGGTTCGATTCCCGGCCCCGGTCCTTCTGCATGGAGTCTCCATGTTCTCCCTGTGCATGGTGGGTTTTCTCCAGGTACTCCAGTTTCCTCCCACGGTCCAAAAACATGACTGTCAGGTTAATTGGTCTGTCTAAATTGCCCCTAGGTGTGTGTGTGTGTGTGTGTGTGTGTGTGTGCATGGTTGTGTGTCCTGTGTGTCTCTGTGTTGCCCTGCGACAGACTGGTGACCTGTCCAGGTGACCCCGCCTCTCACCCGGAACGTTAGCTGGAGAGGCACCAGCAACCCTCCCGACCCCATTAGGGGACAAGGGTGTAAAGAAAATGGATGGATGGATAGATTTTCAAATTGATCATTAATTGCGTCCAAGTTTCCTGTAAAAACACAAAATCTTACCAAATATTTTTTGTCTACTTTAGTACACTTGAATTAAGACAAAATAAACTTAACAGTAACCTTTCGGCGAGATATAGGAGCTTGTTTTCAGTCAATGATAATTTAATATTATTGGTTGTGTATTTTTATCTCTGGGGATTAGAGGAAATTAGCAAACAATTCAAACGTACGCACCCAACAATTAATTGTTTTACGTTCTACAGTCTTTCCTCTTTGAAAAAAGAATAATTAATTAAAATATTTAATCTGGTTTTAAATGCATGAAGAGCAAAATACCAATGGATTTTATCCATGCTATAGAAACAACAAAAACAGAGGAGTCCAATCTCTGATTCTGCTTTCAAAACAAACAGAAACACAATGAGCTTATAATCAGTAAAGAAATGCATGTACACCTTTGTACAGCTGAGACAAAACTAATCCTCAGCAGCCATTACATTTTAATGCAATGCGAAATTGAGACGATGCATATTGACCCCCTACTCAGCTTTACTCCTCTCTGGAGTCTGTTTTAGCGAGAATAGGTGTTGATAAAATGAGATATTTCTATCCCAGATTGCTCCGTTCTGATTGCTTTCAGATGATGTTTACCTTCTGACACAAATATATTTACACAGATCGCACCATCTACACGGCCTTTGGTTTAAACTTTTACACTTTTTGTCACATTACAAGACGAGCTTTATTGGGATTTTATGTCCCAATAACAAAACAAACACTAAAACCGAAGGGGTTTACAAAATGTTCTGCTTCTGAAAATTGTATTTATTGCAATTTTTCCAAATTACATTCAAAAGGGAACAACATTGTTCACTAAAACAAGGTTAAAATTCACATTTTGTACGTATTTTTACTTTCATTTGGGTTTCTACCGCTTCTGCAAACAGACAAAGCAAAACTCTCAGACGCTTTTGGCAACAAGTTAAGGTTTTTTTTGGTTCTGGAAAACAAGCCGTTTTAAAAACCTTCCGAATCAGCAGGCACTGCCGTTACCTAGCAACTCAGCCGAGCCCAGATCGTTACCTAGCAACCAAAGCATAGCTCATTCTGAACGGAGCTCAAAACAGGCAGAACTGATCAGACTGAAGTCTCATTATATAAGAATGATTCTGTGCAGAAAATGTACTGAACGTGTTTTGTATAAACCGTAGACGGATCCCAACCTGTTCAGGGAAGCATGATGGTCACCTGGCGCTAGAACCTGAATGTGAAACTCAAATCACAACGTGATGTAATGAACTCAGACCAGGACCTAAAGAGTTAAAGCCTTCCGTCACCTGAACATTTCCCAGATTAAAGGATGAAGATCCCAGGAAGATCTTGAGAAACTCATCCAGGCGTTTATCTTTAGTTCAACTCAACTGATCAATCTTTAGTTGCATTGATTACTTTAACAGTATTTTCACAGGTCTACTTTCACACCACCCTCGTTTTAGGTTGTTTTCACACCTGATGTTTTGGTAGACTCTGAGCGATTATCTCAACTAGTTTGATTTGCTTTCACACTGCACTGTGTCAAATGAACCAAGCCCTTTGAAAAACCTATTCCCCTCCTCTCCTGTGGAGGCGCTGCTCCAAGAACTACGGAAAGAAACACTAAAACCTCAGAAGAAGACATGAATGCAGCTTCCTTGTTCACAAAGTAACAAAAATGTTGTGGCGCCAGATTTTAGAGGTTGTAGGATTTCTCTTTTGTCTTTGGTAAAAGACTAATAGCCATTTGTCCTGCTAGCGCTTGGCTAATGCATTTGTTTTGGTTGAATTTACCCAGAATGCCCTGCACTGTAGTCCACTTCCTGCTTTTGGAGCCGTCTCCAATCTGCTTGGCGTTCATATATGCAATCAAACCATACCAGGGTTCAGTTCAACCAAACCGAGACTGAGGTTTGTACCAGAGTTTGCTTTTTTTGTCAGATTTCGCATTCACACCTCCCCAACCGAACCAGACTTTCTAGACAACAGACTGGGGTTGGTTAAAGCGAACTAATCATGGCTGGTGTGAATGCACACTTAAAATCCTTAGCACAATATTTTTACAAGGCTCTGAGTGTACAATCATTATTCCAGCTGAACAATCTGAGGTTATTATTCATGTATCTGTCTGCTGTTGAACCCACAGATTACCCACTGGAGCTGCTTTAACAACTGCAGAGCGCACACGTCTAAAACAAAGCTAATAAGTTCACATTATGCATACATGTAGGTGGAGGCAGATTGGTGAAATGGGTGCAATAAGGCGAACATAACCCTTCTATCAACTCAAGAGCAGTACCAGTGATTAAATACAGGGAGGTTCAAACTAAAAGCATTTATTAGGACCACTGTAAAACTCAGGAGTAGCCGGAGAGCACAGGTCATGTGGACACAGTGTTCTGGTAGTTCTGAAAAATAAATGGAAGAACCAGAGATCAGTGTAAGCCAGAGGGCAGCGGCAAGCCGCTGCTGATCAGGAGGAGTAAATCCTCTGGGAAACTTCGCTCAGATCCCTGAAAAGCCTCACATAGCAGTGAAAAGAGGGCTGCGATCCGCTGACTGCAGTTAAAGGAGAGGAAAGGAGGGCCGGAGAGCAGAGCTGATGCTGTTCAATGTTAGCTTTAAAGACTCAAAACAAAGCTGTTCCTTATCCTATAGTGTTTACAACGCAGCATTTAACTCCATTATTTTAACATTTTAATTACAGTATTTATGAAGCAGTGGAGAGGCTTCAACTGTGTTCTTTTTTTTTTTTTAAAAAGAACCAAAATAAACAATAAGGAAAAGAAATTATGTTGCTGTAAAAAAATATGGTGGATCAAGCACCATTAAAAAAAACATCAGTTAAATAGTTGCTGTTGGAGCAATTTTCTCCAATCTCTGATTCTGCTTTCAAGTTTCATTAAATCAAATTTAATGCTTTTAAAGACCATTTTGAATGAAATTTAAGACCTGTATCAAAAGAAAACTGATTATTTTGTAGATTATAGACACAGTGCCAAACTTTTTTGTACAACACAACAGACATAAGCCAGTGTTGATAAATGTATATAGAAAAAGCAAGCTAGCTAACAAGCTAGTTAGCGGTAGCCTCAACTGACTCGAGTTAAAGAACAGGATGAAGATGTCTATGTGTGACTCAAACGTTTGCCTGACAGAAATATAAACTATACAACATTAAACCTTCCTTCCACAATACAATTTAAGACTCGTATTACTTTTTAAAAATACATGTAAGATATTTTAAGGCCTTAAATTTAGATATGCAAATTTAAGAGTTTTTAAGGATTTGCAGAGATACATATTCTGTTAGAGTGCTTTCCCACCAGCCATGTTTAGTCCAGTTTAATCAAACTCAAATCCATTTGTCTGGAAAGTCCGGTTCATTTGGGGAGGTGTGAATGTGTAGTAGACCTAAAAACCAAACTCTGGTCCGCCGACAAAACTCAGACTCAAATGAAGTGAACTCTGGTGCGGTTCAATTGCCTATGTGAACGCTAAGCGAACAAGAGAATGCTCCAAAAGCAGGAAGTGGACTACAGCACAGAGCATTCTGGGTAAATTCAACCAAAACAGACACACCAATTAGCAAGAGTGGGAAAAATGGCTTAGTTTTTAGCCAAAAACAAAAAAGAAATCTGACGCCACTCCATCATTTTTGTTGCATTTGGTGAAGAAGGAAGTTGTGCTTTGTGTCTTCTTCAAAGGTTTTTGTGTTGTTTCCTTCAGTGGTTCTTGGTCCAGCGCCCCCACAGGCGAGGAGGGGAACAGGTTTTTCATTTAGTTTGGCTTATTTGACTCAGTGCAGTGTGAAAGAAAACCACAGCAGCTGAAAATGTTGCAAATGTTGCAATTTAGGTTCCAGTCAAACCGAGTCTAGTGGACGATAAGACTATAAAACACCCTAAATCCTATCCTATTTTTAATAAGATTACAGTATCATTCTTTTATATACAGTTACACTAACTGTATAGTGTCTGATTCTTATTTTTTCTTTATTTAATATTTTACTTGCTACATGAATCTGCGTGCTTTGATTTACCTTTAACTTGCTGCTGTGACAGTTTCCCCACTTTTTGACATTAAAAGGTTTTCACTATTTTTGATAATCTTCAGTTTCTGTCGAATTTATTGACATTGCAAAAAGACAAAGTCTCACCACATATTTTTTGTCTGGTTTCTATTATAGATAACTTATTGCACTGGAGATAAGACAAAACTAACTTACAAGGTTTTCAGACATAAGCTGAAAAACTTTCATCTTTAATATTGATGAAAAAATCCTGAAGTGAAATAATGACTTAAAACAAGCTCCTACTTTTTGCTGAAAAGTTTTGTTTTATTTCAAGTGTACTAATATGTTAACATTAGAAAAAACTAGACAAAAATACTGAGTAAGATTTTGTGTTTTTGCATTGAAGTGAGTCGAATTCGGCTTTAAATGAGCAGCAATAATAAATGCTTCATTTAATGTTTATGATTATCCAATCAGCCAAACTGTTTTTAGTGGTGAAACAGTTATTTTTAGCCTGTAGTATTAAAGCTGCATAGTTAGTTCATGAGGAATTATTGTCTGCCATCTGAAACTCCACAGTTGTGGCGAAAGGATTTCAGTGTGACAGAAATGTTTTTATTGCTTCAGTTTTTATGGTGGCAATATGCTCTGAGTCTAGAGTGTTATGAAAAGTAATTAAACGAAATGCACTTCATTGCAAAGTTTATGAAAATTAACCTAATCACAATAACCTCATTTGCACTTCGTTTCAGCCCTGCACAAAATGACCTACTAGCATCATTTCAGTGATCTAATTGTCGGCTCAGGGGAAAACGGTTAGCAGTGCAGCACTGCGGCAGGTTAGAGAGCTGAAATGTTTCTTTAAAGGCTTTCTGTCATGGCTACCTCAAAGGAAACCAATCAGCCTCATCTAACCACAGAAGGGTGTCCAAAGTGTGGGCTGGTGGCCATTTGCAGCCCCTGGACTGATTTTGTTCGGCCTCTGACTGCAGTTCAAGAATAATACAAATTTTGAGATTTAGCCAAAAAACTTTCTATAGAAAAATTTGTTATTTAGAAATTGCTGTTTTCATTGAGCAAATTTATTTTCCAATTTCAATTTGTGCAATTTTATGGTCAATTGAATCTCAGCTACTGACTTGATCCTGACTCTTAAATAAACTGCGTTCCCATTTCAAAACCTTTTCAATATTCTACTAACGTCAACAAACACATTTTTTAAATTTGTTGTTTCCATTAAATCAGAAACAATTAAAGTCACAGGTGAATATGTTTGTTCACATGATAAATCATTCAAAAACATCGTCTTCCAACCGTTTCCTGTCTTCTTTTTCATCATTTCCGCCAGTAGTAACTTCCTGTTACTGACCAACTGACTCGTGTGAAGCGACAAAAGTTTTGTCCATGGCAGTTTCACGTAATACAACAAAAAAGAAAAATCTCATTGTAACCATAACATTTTTTATTAACAAATATAAGTTTTTTTTTAATTGGTGTGTTTCAATTTGGCAAATTTATTTTAATTATTCCGGTTTGCACAATTTTATGGTCAATGTAAAGGCAGCTAGTGATTTAATCCTGATGCTATTTCTAGCTGCATTTCCATTAAAAATGTACAGAAAACACTGTCAATATTTCACCAACGATGAAAAAAACACAATTTAATTTATTTAAGAAACACTTATCACATGTGAAAAAGCACATTTATACCCATAACTCTAATTTGCGCAACTATACAGTAAATGGAAATGCAGTTATTGATGTTTAACCAGAGCCATGATGCATTACATCACTTATTTCAGCACGGATTCGACTTTTAAACAAATTAATTTAAAAAAAAAAAACAAGCAGCTTCCCAGCAGCCACTGCGGTGCAGACGGGTCGCTTTGTGAAACCGCTCCGTTTGGACCTACGTTCTGTTTGTCTTCTCCTAATTATTGTCAGGGCTGTAATTCTCCTGTTGGTGAGCAAACGCGGCTCATTTGTCATCTCTGAACGCGCCTCGCTCCGTCAGGGATGCGTATCGTTAGCAGGGCCTTGTTTCACAGCTGAATACGCATCTCAGCATGGGATCAACGCCTGATTAAAAAGTGAAACTGTCCTCTGAAATCTTAGAAATGATGAATAGCCGAGCGCGCTTGGAGTTAATAATATGTGAGTGGCTGCTGTAATTATTTGGACGGCCATCTTGAACCACTTGCCAAACTGCGTCCACGCAAACACAAACATTTCAATGCAAATCTCGGCTTTACATGAAGTAAATCCAAAGCTTATCGCATTAATTTTATCTCATTTTCCCAGCGGAATTGAGTGGTAAATCTATTTAAGACCAATCACGGATGTAAATGTGTCCCCTCCTACTATCCATCACTTTTCAAAGACATTTCGCACTTTTCCTACGTGAGGTGAGGGATTAAAGGAGATTTATTTATTTTAACTTCTTCCTCCATGTTTTCAACTTTAAGGAGCTTCACTAAGGCTTCCTATAGAGTTACAACCCAGGACAGAGAAATGAAATATATACCAATTTAAATAATTCACAAAGAAAAGCTCCACTTGGTTTAATCATTTAATATCTTCTAACCTTTAAAAAGCTTTTATCAATTTATGATTCATTGTTTTTAATCGTTTGTTAGTTATTAAAGTGTCTTTTAAAACTATTCACATCTTTTCCAAATGTAAAGTTGGACACATTTTATTTTGTAGGGAATAATAAACTGTAAAAGTTGCCAACACCTGATGTAATTCAACAGCACAACTACATTTCATTTTATATTGTTCAATACAAGTCTGATTTTTTTTTATTTGCATTCATCATAACTTTTTTTGTAACTACACTGCAAAAACACAAAATCTTAAATATTTTAGTTCTGTTTCTAGTGCAAATACCTCACTCCACTTAAAACTTAAAATAATCTGCCAATGAAACAGCACTTTGTCAATATTAACTTAAAACAAGCTCAAAAGTTACTTATAAGTTAGTTTTACCTTATTTCACTAAGACATTTGTACTAGAAACCAGACTAAAAATACTTGGTAAGATTTTGTGTTAAATTTTGAATCAAATCGACGACCTGACAGGTTTGGTTGGATCTGACATTTATGCACATAAATACGCCACTTCGCATCAGACATTAAATCAATAGCACTTTGGGCAAAGTGCTCCTTTAGATCCAACATCTAGAGCCGTCGTTTCCGAAGCATCCACAGAAATATCCGGAGAGCGAGCGTCCAAAGGGACGGACCACCCGGTGTAAACGTGTAGGAAAAGCTAAAACTGTGATTTACTGCCATTAATCAAGCTGCAGAAATTATTCTATAACTTTAATCAGTTTCACAATCCTTTAAGGATTATTACGAAAAATGCAGTCATGTATTTTATTTGACTCGGTAAAGATAAAATAAACTGCCTTCCCGTTTCAAAACATTTTCAATATTCTACTAATGTCAAAAAATACATTTTCTAAATTTTGTTGTTTTCATTAAATCCAAAACACAATTAAAGTCACATGATAAATCATTCAAAAGCATCGTCTTACCAACCATTTCCTGTCTTCTTTTTCATCATTTCCGACAGTAGTAACTTCCTGTTACTGACCAACTGACTCGTGTGAAGCAACAAAAGTGTTTCCATGGCAGTTTTACGTAATACAACAAAGAAAACATCTCATTGTAACCATGTTTAAGAGGTGAAGAGTTCATCATAATAACCACATTGATGGATTTGAATTTGTTAGAATTTTTCCCATCAGTTTTCTAAATGTTCCATTAGGGTTCCAAAGAATTAATCAATCTACGATTTAAGGTAAATTTTTCTCAGAATTTTGACTTCTGTCCCAGAATTCAGATTTTAATCAGAGTTTCAATTTTAATTTGAGAACTCTGACTTTGTTTTCTCGGAATTCTGATTTTAATCTCTGAATTTTAATATTATTTCTCAGATTTATTACTTTTTTTTCTCAGAATTCTGATTTTAAAGTCAGATTTCTCGGGATTTCTTTCCCTTTTTTTTTCTCTCCATGTCCCCTTAGGGGCTCCGTAGATTTCTGAGAAAAAGCCAGATTTTTTTTTTCCAGTGGCCCTAATCCTCTTCCGTAGATCACAGCTGTGAAAATGAAAAACATTTTTTAAATCAACTTACACCCTAAATAAAGCATTTCACATTTCGATTCAGCGCTGCTAAAATTCTGATATTAAGAAATTAAACCCAACTCACCGTCTGCAGGGTGATATTTTTGTTATCTGCACCTCCTGGACCTTTTTGCACCTGACTTGTATTCCTTGTCTCGTCCGTCTCCGCTGTTTGGTGGAAGCAGCTCCGTTATGCTGACGCAGCCCTGCGCCCTGCTCCACTTGTCTGGATAATAGGGGTGTCACCCCACTGGCAGCCGGTAGCTGAGGTCTATTATGGCCTATTGTTCCGGTACGCTTTCCCAACTCTGAGTTCCTCTTAGCGCCGCCTGGGTGGCGACGGGTCGTGTGAGATCACAGGCGTGGGTTCGTTCAGAGCGATGGACGCCTCAAAGAAACTCCATTATTGTTTCTACAACATTTTACCTGCAGGCGGAAATTCAGTCATCCAGTGTGACCCGCTGCGGTCAAGAACACATCATCATCGTTATTTACTGTACCCGCCTGAAATCTGACTGCAGAGCAAAACCAAGAGGTGAGCGATCATCTTCCAGACCTGAAGTTATCTCCATAAACCGGCGCTGCGTTTCCACCTGATTCAAAAATTAAGGAAGGATCCACAACAGGTGTGGGATGATGTTACCCAACTGAACTCCAGCGTGTTTGGACAGCTGGCTTTCAAATTCAAATTCAATTAAAAAATACTATATTGATCCCAAAGGGAAGTTAAATGTTGTTGTAACTCTTAATTTGAAATTCTTCAGGGAATTATTGTAGTTTTACCACTGCATACTCTGTACAATGGCTGCTGGAAAAGACAAATGTTTTGTTGTTGACTTACCATCCAGAAACCACTTGCTCCATTCTGGTTGGTTGTGCAGAAGGCTCTACTAATGCTTTTCAAAGATGAACAGTTGCATAATTGCACATCTGTTTGCAGCCTCTTTTACGTGCGAGTGTAAATGTTGAGTTGTGGGATGCGGCCAGCAGCAGCTTATGTTGATTTAAAGTGACAAGAGGCCCTAAAACAGCTCATGGCAAGAACTAAAATCTCATTGTCTAAAAATGTACTAAACATGTTTTCTTTTGCCCATCCCAACCTGTTCAAGCAAACATAATGGATCACTATTGGAGCTAAATCTAATATTTATTATTAATAATATTTATCTAATATTACAGTCTGATCAAGAGGATATAAAAAGACAGAGTCCTGATAGCCTAATAAAACCAGAGATTTTATTTATTACATTTTACAGTACAGCGGCAGAAACGATTAGAGATAATCAAAGAGCAGAAGTGGAGTATTCTCCTGGCTGATGTGATTCTGAGCCAGATCTTTGCTGAACCAGCATTAATTAACCATATGAGATAAATTAGTTCATCTTCCATCAGATCCTCCACTAACAAATAGTTGGGTTTAAAACAGCAGTGCTCACTGTTAGAACCTTACTTATGACATGGAGGTTCTGGAGTGGCCCATTCAAAGCCCATATGTCAATCTAATAGAGAATTTGTGGCAGGACAAAACTGTAAATATTGACTTGAAGTGGGTGAACTATTGCACGATTTGTAGAAATTAGTTTTCATCTTGACATTGAAGGATTTTTTCTTTCAAAAATGCCAGATTATATCAAACATTACTGATAAAACATCTAATGGGTTGAATACAGGGTGAGTCATGTACGTCTTTTCTTTTTAATTCAGTGCGTAAAGGGTTACCTACGCTTGAATCTAGGCAAAGATTTCCATTAATCCTTTTTCCATCCCTGAATGAGCCGTTCTGCGGTGGTCGACGGCTGGAGGAGAGTTACAGTTTGCCTGACGCAAAGATTCTGATTCTGAAATGCAGATTTTTTTTAGATTTCTCTTTCACCGAAGCAGATTTTATCTAGCATTGTTCCACTGCTTTAGCTCTTCACTGAGCTGAAAAAACAAAACACCTCAGATCACTGAGCTCTGTTGGCTTTCTCACTTCACTAAGTACATCATCCTGCTTTCAGATGCACTTTTATACATCTGTACATCTTTGAAAAGCAGAAATGGAGCCTCCTGCACAACTAACAAGAGCGCAGCAGGTGGTTTCTAGATCAGTAACAAATCGCTTGTCTTTTCCAGCAGCCATTGTACAACGCATGCAGCAATAAAACCAGATGACCAAACGTGCTGGAACTTAGCCTGGGTTGCTAGGTAACGGGCAGACTGCAGTTGTGGTTGCTAAGTAACGCTACCCGCTGATGGAAGAGTAGATGCGTGCAAAAAGTGAATTTTTTCATAATAGATTCCCTTTAACTTTAATTTGGAGGCTCAGAAAACTGAATTAATTAGCTAGTTAGGTTTCCATAATTTTTCTTTTTTTACAGTATTAAAATGTTTACTCAAGAATGAATATAATAAGAGTTTTACTACATTTTTATGCTAATAAAAAATTAAGGCATAAAATTATAAAAGCTTAGCTCGCATGAGAAAAGTTGAAACATTGCGAGAATAAAGTCAATATTTCGAGAATAGTCATAATATGTGAATGTTGCACATTTAATATGAGAATAAAGTCATAATGTTATGAGAATGAAATCATTCTATTGTAAGCATAAAGTTTTATAAAGTCATACTGTTATAACTGTGTTATTCTTTTTTTACTTTTCTTAGCGTGGCCCTAATTGTTAATTTTCACCTATTCTGTATTTTGTAGCCTTACGGTTTGTCCAGCTCACAGTGTCTCATCTGTTAATGGTTAAAATTACAATAAAAGCCACTACATTTTAAACACAACATCTGAAATGCTTCAAAACAAAACTCCTTACCCATTTTTATGGAATATTTTCACCTTTTATTTTCTCTTTTCTCAGTTGATTTTTAAAAAAAGGCAGAACGTTGTAGCGTCTGTGAGTGAGAAAATAGCCGTGGGTCGAGTTTCTTCATTTGTTTGAACCGAGGAAAATAAAAGTGGTTGTGAATCGTGAGCAGCCCACTTCCCTTCAGGGAGTAAATATCTGCTTTATTTCCCTCTTCAGGGGGTCGAACTTAAATAATCAGCTCAGATTACACATGAGAAAAGTTTGCAACTTAAGTCTGACTTATCTGAACTTCCTGTATTGATGCTGATTGATGATGAAGATTCCTTAAAAAAATAAATCACCCAAAGCTTTGATGTGGCAGATCTGAACCGTTTGAACCTGTTATCTCAGGATAAAACACTTTGATTAAACGCTAACAAGGCAAAATACTAAACTACAGTCTAAATTATGTTGCTGGGTTCAGTGAATCAGCAGAAACTGGATCTTCCTCCAAACTTCTTCCTAGTCAGAGTGAAACTTCACACGATTTTAGGTTCTAGTTGCGCTTTTTAAAATATCAGAGACACATTTCCCCTGCGATGGACTGGAGGCCCGTCCAGGTTGACCCGCTCATGGGGACCCGTCCAGGGTGACCCGTCCCAGGCGACCCGTCCAGGGCGACCTGCCGGGGGCGACCCGTCCAGGGCGACCCGCCGGGGGCGACCCGTCCGGGCCGACCCGTCCTGGGCGACCCGTCCTGGGCGACCCGTCCTGGGCGACCCGCCCGGGGCGACCTGTCCAGGGCGACCGTCCCAGGCGACCCGCCCAGGGCGACCCGCTCAGGGCGACTGTCCCAGACGACCCGTCCAGGGCGACCCGCTCAGGGCGACTGTCCCAGACGACCCGTCCAGGGCGACCCGTCCAGGGTGACCCGTCCTGGGCGACCCATCCAGGGCGACCCGCTCAGGGCGACCTGTCCCAGGCGACCCGCTCAGGGCGACCCATCCAGGGAGACCCGTCCAGGGAGACCCGCTCAGGGCGACCCGTCCTGAGCGACCCGTCCTGGGCGACCCCGCCTCTTGCCCGTTGAGAGCCGGAGATCGGCACCAGGACCCATCCTGAGCCCAACGGGGTAAGATTCAGAATTCTGACTTAATCTCACAATTTCTACTCTTGATCTCAGAGGATCAAAGTAAGAATTCTGAAGTTAAATTCAAAATTTTGAGAAAAAGTCAAAATTCTGAGATTAAATTCAAAATTCGAAGAATAAAAAAGTTTTTGTGATTAAAGTAAGATTTATTTTCATTGGCCCTAATTCTCTTCCATATTTTGCAGATTTTCCTGCTTAAAAGAAATATTTGTCAGGTATTAAAAACATATTTAGGCAGTTTGGAGCAATAAAAGCAGGATTTGGATCACTCTCTGGATAGGTTTTTTTCTTTGCATAATAATGCAAACAGTGTGTTTAGTTAAAGGTGAACATTTTGTATTTCTTCTCCAATAAAAAATAAAAATCCTCGTCAGCTCAAACCATTTGATTGCAGTTAAAGGCCACACAAAATCAGTTCAGGGGCCACAAATGGCCCTCGGCCCACACTTTGATCACCCCTGCATTAATTAGAATATTTTCTAATCCCACCACCTCCTCATCATCGGTATCCGCTGCGTCCTTTTACAGTTGCAGTGAAAATAAAGTCACTTCTTCAGCGAACTCGTCCTAAATGTTCCGATCTCCCAGCTGTGACTTGGTGCATCAGCGTGACCAGAAGCGATTCGTCATATTTGCTAAAACCAGCACAGTTTGAAACATGCTGACCATCTGGACAGAGAAGTGTAGGAGGAATACGCTTCGGAGGTTTTCCTTTTTTTATGGACGTATTTAAACTCCGTCCTCAGCGGAAACCTGTCAGAGTGAGGCATCTCGCATCTGACGTTAATTGAAGCTGAGGCGCAGCTGCGGTTTCCTAAAAACTGAGAAACTTCAAACTTTAAACAATGAATCTTTAATCAGGACGGTGAGAGGAGTCAGAAGCTGTTAAATCAGCTGCTGTGAGGTAAAAATAAACTTTCAGGGGGTTTTCCTGAAACTCCTCTGCTGTTTTTAACTTTCTTTAAGGGTTAATAATTCTCCTCTTACGCAGAGAAGCCGTTACTGTGATGAAATGGGGAATATTTAATCCTCTGACATCTGATTTTGAGTAAAACACTGCAAAAACACAAACGCCTACCAAACATTTTTGACTTAGTTTTTAGTGCAAATATCTTAGCACACTTGAAATAAAACAAATCCGACTTAAAACTATTTTTTTAACACGGTAGAGATGCTTTTCAAAGTCAATAATTCCTTATTACTGATGAAAATTTCAGAATAATCTGAAATTTTCTCAAAAGAATAAAGAAATTTCTGAGGTTCAAAAGTCAAAACTTTGCTGAAAAAAAATTTGATTAATCTCAGAAATTTCTATAAGGAATGAGGAAATGTCTGAGTTTGAAGTTTAAAATTTGCTGTAAAAACTCATATTTTGATAGTAATATCAGAATTTTATTTTTTTTTAAGATAATTTCTCAGTTTGAAGAGTCAATATTTTTTTTACTTGAAACTCAGAAATTTACGGAGCCCCTAAGGGGACATGGAGAAAAAAAAAAAGGAAAGAAATCCCAACTTATTATCTCGAGATCCCGACTTTTGAGATAATAAGTCGGGATCTCGAGATCTCGACTTAGTTTCTCGGGATCTTGAGAAAAAAAAGTCGGGATCTCGAGATAATAACTCGGGATTTCTTTCCTTTTTTTTTCTCCATGTCCCCTTAGGGGCTCCGTAGAAATTTCCAAGTTTTTTCTCAAAAACATTAGTTTATCCTAGCAGTTCTTTGAGTTTTCAAAGTCAAAATTGTCTTGTTTTTTTCTAGAGAATTTGAGATTATTTTTTTAACCTTATCCTTTGCATGTTTTAAACATTTTCGTTTTGAATCTGCCTCATAACAGCCATGTTTCTATAAATACTTTTAATTTAATCGAGGGTAAACTCTAAAAGTAAAAGCAGCCTGCGGTATTTTTTCTTCTAAAACTATTAAACGCTCCTAATGAGACAGATGTTCCTGATGCTTTCCGGCATCTGTAGTAAACAACAACATGCAGGACTAAAGTAATTACTTCATGCCCAATTAAAAGCATTACCTGAAGACATCCTCCAGTTTTTTGCTCCATATGTACTTTCATTTGCTGCTTTTGTTTTAGCCGCTGCAGCATCTATTAATTAAAAGCTCATCGAAGCTTAAAATGCAATCATCTGGATGCTTCACTGACTCCATTTCATTTGATTCAAACGCTCCAAATTAGCATTTTAGCTTTTAGGTGACATCTTGAATATAACTGTGGATATAACACACATTAGAGGCTGTCATAAGAGGCGATAGATTCTGTTTTATTAACTAAAAATCATTGATGTAACAGGAATTACAGGCTCAGTGAGAAACTGAGACTTGTTGATGTCAGTTGTCTAAATTACCAACATTCACTCGTCTGAATCAAAGTGGCTCATGATATGTAAACAAAGTTTAAAGTGAATTATTTCACTTCTTGAAGAATGGGAGTCCAAACCTTTTGGCCAAAACTAGACTCAAAAAAAAAAACTAATTAAAATCAAACAAATATTAAGTTTATATTTATTTATATAATCAAGCACATTTACTCTAGATCCAAAAGTTGAAAGGGATTTTTACGGCAGGCAGAAAAAGAAGCAAATTTCCCCCAAAAACTCTCACATTTTGTGATTAATCTCAGAAATTTATGGAAAAAATTTCAAAAGAAGATTTTACATTTGGGGCTGCACAGTGGCGCAGTTGGTAGAGCTGTTGCCTTGCAGCAAGAAGGTTCTGGGTTCGATTCCCAGCCTGGGGTCTTTCTGCATGGAGTCTCCATGTTCTCCCTGTGCATGGTGGGTTTTCTCCAGGTACTCCGGTTTCCTCCCACAGTCCAAAAACATGACTGTTAGGTTAATTGGCCTCTCCAAATTGCCCCTAGGTGTGAGTGTGTGTGCGCATGGTTGTGTGTCCTGTGTGTCTCTGTGTTGCCTTACGACAGACTGGCAACCTGTCCAGGGTGACCCCGCCTCTCGCCCAAAACGTTGGCTGGAGAGGCACCAGCAACCCTCCCGACCCCACTGAGGGACAAGGGTGCAAGAAAATGGATGGATTTTACATTTGACATTCAGAAATGTTCAAGTTTTTTAGAGCAAAATTCTCATATTAATCCAAAAATTTTATTTTTTTTCTTGCAGACTTTCATTTTCTTTTCGGTAAAAGTCTCTTGGTTTTACATTTAGATAAAACTTGAATGAATATTTTATGTTGTACTTTACATTTTCCTGTGTCAGAAAATTATGTTGGTAACAATTTTTACCCTGATTATAAATTAAAAGTCTCCATTTGCATCTGTGGGCTAAATTAGTATAATTTTTGAATTGCAGTTGGGGGCCGCAAAACATCTGTGCAAAGGCCACAAATGGCCCCTGAGCCGCACTTTGGACACCCCTGCCTTAAAAGAATCATAATAATCATATTTCCTGCATCACCTGAGTTTCATGATCAACAACAGTATGTTACTACTGGTGGAAATGACAAAGAAGACAACAGGAAGTGGTTGTGGGACGATGATTTTTAATGACTTGTGTGGGATTTCAATTTAGTTTTTAATTTAATGGAAACATCGAAATGTGAAATTGTGTTTTTTATGGACATTTGAGGACGATCGACAAAGTTTTGCTCACATTTTTAATGAAAACTCAGCTACTGTCGAAATGCTTGGGTGTTTAGTTTTCATTTGTGTTTTTAATCATTCTCTGTTGAAAATAAAAATTCTGAAATTTAACACAACAAAACAGGTGAAGGTTTTGTGACTGACTGAAATGAGGGGTTTTCACAACTTTTACTGCACCAGAGCGATTATAAAAGAAGAATGGATCATTACAGATGAACATCACTGCAATTCAAGCTGGTTTTCTGGATAAATCTGTGCTTGTGTTAATCTTTTCTACTGTCAAAAAATAACTGAATAATGACAGTAAACACAGATGTTCAATATTCAGCGACTGGAAGAGCCGTTTTTAAACACAACGCTTTGTTTTGTTTTGTTTCTTTGGCTTAAAATAAATACGATATGATTGGGAACTCTGTTAAATGATCCGCATTTACAGCATTACGACTCATTTAACAACCAAACAAACCATAACAGAAGAAAGTTTAAATGCTTTGTGAAAAATAAATACTAGTACTGAACAGCAGACCATGAATGATTGATAACAACATTAACACTTCATGTTTTTATACAGAAATTTAATTACCAGTAACGAAGGCCGAAGAGATCAAAGTAAAATTAGTTTTAAAGACATTTTAATTAAAACAGTAATATTATACTTTATTGTTCTGTCAGATCTCACAAACACAAGTAGTGTTAAAAGAGATAAACTAAATTCATGTTACTGTTCGAGTGACGCAGCAGGTTGGGCCAGTGCTGCTTATTTTAACAGTTAGCTGCTCTAACAGGCACATTTTAAGTCTAAAAATATTACATTATTGCATAGGATAAGAAATCTGGTTTATAAAGTCAAAGTCTTGAAAAACAGACTCTATTTCTCACCTGGTATTTAAAGTGTCTGGATATCCTGAGACCTGGAAATCATCAAATAATTTATTTATTTAATTGTAGACATTGCATGTTACACTGAAAAACTGTAATATGCAAAGCTAAACCAAATGCTGGTGCTAATATCTTAGTTCACTTGATAAAACTAACCTTCAAGTAACTTTTCAGCAAAATATAGAAGCTGTTTTAAGTCAATAATTCCTTAATAAAAAGGTTTTAGTTCTACTGGCAGATTGTTTCCCATATTATGACTGGAATAATCTGCTAGGCAACTAATACTTTGCCATTAATATTAAGGAATGAGGGCTGCACAGTGGCGCAGTTGGTAGAGCTGTTGCCTTGCAGCAAGAAGGTTCTGGGTTCGATTCCCGGCCCCGGTCTTTCTGCATGGAGTCTCCATGTTCTCCCTGTGCATGGTGGGTTTTCTCCAGG
Organism: Poecilia reticulata; assembly: GCF_904066995.2. Taxonomy (NCBI): domain Eukaryota; kingdom Metazoa; phylum Chordata; class Actinopteri; order Cyprinodontiformes; family Poeciliidae; genus Poecilia; species Poecilia reticulata. Next base: position 24,694,549 of record NC_088851.1, read on the forward strand.
TACTCCGGTTTCCTCCCACAGTCCAAAAACATGACTGTCAGGTTAATTGGCCTCTCCAAATTGCCCCTAGGTGTGAGTGTGTGTGTGCATGGTTGTGTGTCCTGTGTGTCTCTGTGTTGCCCTGCGACAGACTGGTGACCTGTCCAGGTGACCTGTCCAGGTGACCCCGCCTCTCGCCCGGAACGTTAGCTGGAGAGGAACCAGCACCTCCTGACCCCCACCAAGGGACAAGGGTGTAAAGAAAATGGATGGATGGATTAAGGAATCATTAAGGAAAAACCAGCTGACCAAGCATTCTGGAGTTCCACTTGGGTTGCTAGGTGACGGGCTGGGCTTGACTGGGTTGCTAGGTAACGGTGCAGTGCCTGGGAAAGTGACTCCACATGTTACAACTGAAATAATCTGCCAGTGGAACTAGTAGTTTTAGTTTTAAATCAATATTAAGGAATTATTTACTTAAAACAAGCTCCTACAACTTGCTAAAAACTTGGCTGTTAGTTTTTGTTTTATTTCAAGTGTACCAAGATATTTACATTAGAAATTAGACCAAAAATACGTTAATGTTGTTTTTTTCACTGTAGACAAGGTTCAATACCTGATTGAAAACATTTTAACTGATTCCTGTTGAATTTTAAATTTTTGTTTATTCTGTACATAAGATATTGTCTACTGATGCTACTCTTTATTCCTACAAACTATTCAAACTGTCCATGTCTTTTTCTTTTTCAAACTGTCTTTTTCTGAATCATTCATGAACTGTCACCATTATGAACCTGGCTTATGGAGTCTGCAGGATTATCCACCTTTTCTCTCTTTGGAAACCATTTTCAACGAGAAATACTAGAGTGAAGCCCTTTGTATCAGGAGAGATTCCTCTCATTTGCACCCTGTCAAATCTTCTCCGGCCTGGAAAAATTGATTGCTTCATTGAATCAAGAAAATGGAGAACAGATAAAACTACTTTGAAGGCAAAACGGCAACTTTCTTCCTGCTCTCACTCATCCAGACGAGAAAAAACAATAAATGTTCATCTGAATTATTTAGCAGATCAGTGAAAGTTATTTTATTTCAGCAAAGCAATTCAAAAGATAAGACTCAAATATGGAAACATTTTTTTTACATCACACTGTCATGTGACCAACAACCAGATGTTGCTACTGGCAGAAACAACGAAGAAGATGACGCTGGCGCAGCATGTTGTTTTTAATGACTTACTGAGTGAATTTAATTGTGTTTCTTATTTAGTGGAAACACCATAACTGCACATTTGCATTCTTTCGACATCAACTGAACATTCAAAAATATCCGGTTTGTTTGTGGAGGCATGAATCAAACTCTAAGAAGTCAAACTCTGGTTCAAATTCATATGTGAACGAGAACCGGACCGGCGAATGCTCCAAAACCAGGAAGTGAACAACAGCGCAGGGAATTCTGGGTAAATACAACCAAAACAAACGTGAGAGTCTAGCGCTTGCAGGAGAAATAGCTCAGAATCCTCTAGTTGCTAAAATCTGATGTCACTCCATATTAGTTTACATTTCGTGAAGAAAGAAATTACGTTCATGTCTTATTTTTGTGCTGTTTCCCTGAGTAGTTCATGGTGCAGCGCCCCCACAGGCGAGGAGGGAAACAGGTTTTTCAAAGGGTTTGGTTGGTTTGACTCACTGCATTTTGAAAGTGAATTATAGCAGCTGAAAATGTAACAAATGTTGCCATTTTCATTCCCAGTTGAACCAAATCCGTTGACCTTTCAGGTGTGAAAACATCCTAAAATGTCCCGGTAAAGATGGCAGCTCCAACTCTGGAATTGACCAAAACCAGCAGGCTTCCTCACACCTTTGCTTCAACACTTTTACACAATTATAAATGCATCCCTGTACAAAATGTTTCCTACAAAGACCAGGTATAAAGAATGAATGGACTTTTTCCTTCCACTCAACCTTCCATTAATATTTTTGGATGCAGCTCTGTTTTGGTCAATGGAATTTTTTGGCTAACAGTCCTAACTGATAGTCACTTTCTGAGAAATTATAGACATAATCATCAAAATTACCTTAAAAATATATATAAAAAAATGATCATTCTGTTAGCAAAGAATCTATGAAAATATGAATTTCACTTTTTGATGGAATAACTGAAATAAAACCAACTTTTCCAGGATGTTCTACTTTACTGAGACACACCAGTACAATGCTGATAAACTATGTAAACAATGGCGACACATGAAGTAAATGCTCTGAGCATCTGAGCTTTTGCATAAATTTTTTATGCGTCTGGCTTTACAAAAAAATAAACAGCAAGACAAATGCTTGCGTAAAAACCCAGCTGGTGCCTCTAAAGGTTTTGTTAAACTTTGCTCATGTTTTCTGCTCCCCAGGCTTTTTCATTCAACTTCTGAAATATGAAATATTTAATAACGTCAAAACAGCCAGAATGTGAAATGTATGTATAATGATGCTTTGAATGGGAAAGTACAGAACTGGTGCTTTGAATTTTATATTGTGTCGTTCTGCGGTGCCAGTTCGCTCTGCATGCAACATTTAGGGAAAATCATTCAAGCAAGTTTTGGAGCAATTTGAGCTGATTTATGCTAAATAAAACCTTTAAACCCAGAAGTTTCACCCTGATAAGAAAACAGTGTCGGCAGTTTTAAGTCTCATATAAGAATATTATTAAATGCTGCAGTTTCACTTCGGCTTTCTAATTATATTTTGTTTCTGTGGAAACTTGTAGATTTTGATTACAAGCAGCAATTTGATGCAACAGTTGAGTGAATTTTATACATTTAAATGCCATCTGCATGAATATTTTCCATCAGGTTTTGCATATAAGGTCCAAAGTTACAACACATTATTAGTGATATTATAGAAACAAATAAAAAAAGAGAACACACCAAAATTTTCAATAAAAAACAGAGAAATTCTGAGCTCCAAAAGTTGGAAATTCACAAGAAAAAACTCAAAAAAAAAATTTGATTCATTTCAGATATATTCAAGAAAAACAAAAATTGAAATTCTAAGTTTGAAAAGTTGTAAATTTGCAAGAAAAAAATCAGAAATTTCTGAGATTAATTTCAGAAATTTTCAATAAAAAACAAGAATGAACCCTGAACTTGAAAAGTGGTAAATATGCAAACGAATATGAATAAATAAGTGAACACATTTTGAGATTTAGGAAATTTTCAAGAAAAAAAAAAACAAGGAAATTCTACAAAATTCCAAAATTTTAGTAAAATTCTAAAATGTTACATATTTCCAAAGCTCATAAAGAAAATTGAGTTCAAATAGAAAAAATATATAGGTTTGGAGTTCAGAAAATGTGAATGTGAAATGAATTTCAATATTTCTGAGTCTCCAGTTTCAGGTTTCAGGTGTCTTGAAAATATTTGAAATTGATCTCAAATTTTCAGAATTTTTTCCCCCCAAATTTATGACTTTTTGAGCTGGGGTGTGAATTGAGTTGAGATTGGGATTAGTGCAGGGATGTCCAACATGTGGCCCGGGGGCCATATTTAAGCCGTCTGGATGATTTTATATAGCTACTCGATCAGCAATTCAAGATTTTTTAAATTTAATAACAAATCTCTGTTTTGATTGATTGGACTTTGTTAAAAACTGCAAGTGCTGACTGACTTTTGTTGCCAAACGTAAAAAAATTTTATAAATACAAAAAAAATATCAGGACAAGGAACCCAAAAATTTGGAAAATATTTACCTGTCATTTAATACATCAACAAGAATTGGTAAATTATTCCTTTTTTACAAAACACAGACTACTTTGCTTTATTGAAATATTGTGATTTTAGTGTGTTATTGTAGAGATAAAAACAACTTTCTGTTTTGATTTTTTTTTTAATTCTGACTGAAATTTTCTCAACTTGACAATTTTGGACACCATTGGTTTACCGTATGGGTTGGGCTGTAGAAAAAATGACAAATGAATGGAAGTCAATGCAAAGTCCCTGTGAAGATAGACAGACAGACACACTATATCCGTGTGTGTGTGTGTGTGTGGGTGTGTGTGTGTGCGCGTGTGTGTGTGTGTGGGCTGTTTATAGGACACCCAACAGGAAATTAAGCGACTGCTGATTATTGGACTTTCAGGAAAGGAAACGGCGACTGTTATTAAAAAAGGTTCAGATGCTGCAGGTTGATGTTTCACAGACAGACCTCACTGAACTCCCAGTGCAGTTTCCTTTTTCTGCTGCCTGTTTTTTTCCCTTTAACCGTTTGAAATGATCAGATTTTTTTCGTATTTGTACATGTGTTTGTGAGGCAGACAGATGTGATCTCCTGTAATCTGATTGCCCAGCAGAGCAGCAGAAATGTCAGCCATCCTGAGGGAAACAAGCTCCACAGTCTCACCTCACTGCTCCTTTCTGTCACTAACAATCGCTGACTTCTGTTTTCAGATGTAAAAAAAAAAAAGAGTCATCAACTGCAGATTTTATTCCTACTGCAGCAACAAAAACCTCCAGAAAACATAGAAACCAGATCAGTTTGTTGCAACCTTTACCATGAAGGAACCTACAGCTGTGTGTTAGCAACAGGTGTCGTATATTAATACTATACATATTAACAAATAATTAATACAGGTATATTGAGCCCTTAATATTGATGAAAATATACAAGGTCCATTGCCAGATTATTTCACTTATAACGTGAGGAAAATGTCTTGTTATGAGTGAAATAAGTTGCCAATGCAACAAATACTTTTTCTGCAATTTTAAGAAATGATTGACTTGAAACAAGCTCCTACATCTTGCTTAAAAGTTAATTATAAGTTAGTTTTGTCTTATTTCAAGTGTATAAAGACATTTTCAATAAGAACTAGACCAAAGTTACTTGGTAAGATTTTGTATTTTTGCAGTGCACAAACATGTGCTCATGTCTTTAGACATGTAAATTAGACCATATTTGATTTATTTTTAGCATTAAAATTAAGAGGCTGTTATTTCCGATTTCTTTGCAACCTGCTCACAATTTGTTGTACATTTATTTGTGTTTTTAATCAAATTAAAATCCTTTGACATTTCTTTCCTCGTCCTTTTGGATTAGCTTCTCGGACTCGGCCAGCTCACTTGAAGGGAATTTTCCAAACTCGTTTTTGTTTCCCTTTCCGTCGCTTTCCTGCTCATTTTCTTCCTCAAAGCTACGTCCTTTCAACACTTACAATCAGACTCCAGGCAGTGATGCAAAACGGACTCGCGCCTTAAAAAGGCAGGAAACCTGATGAATCCGAAATACTCTGTAAACATCTGTACACAAAACTGACATTTTTTTTACCTTTTCCATTGAATGAATAGTAGAAGGAGTTTGCATTAACATTTCCCTGTGAACATTAGAAATGCTCAGAAAACTACAGTCAGGGTTATTTGAGCGCTTCAGATCCCCTCAGAGCTGAACTTAATGCATTTTATTCATATTTTCTGAGGCGTTTAATGATTATTATTATTACATGCACTCATCTTTACAGCATATAAACAGAATTTTTTTGGCATTTTGAATCCTCCTCCTGTCTGTGTATATTTTGGTTCCGGTTTTCTCTGAAAGCATATTAAGCCAAATGTGCAGAAGTGAGTTTGTGAATGGATGTTTGTCTGGCAGGTATTTTTCTTCGCTTCCCCTTTGACCTCTGGGGTTTATTCTGTACAGAATAAATTAACTTTGTGATTTAATTCAGGCTGTGTAGAACTGCAAACGCTGCAGAAAGTGCAACAAAGACAACAAACTATCAAAACATAAAGCTGAGTTAAAATTACAATTAGAAACATACAATAGCAGATTTTTATTTATTTATTTTATTAGTAAACACATTCACAGTGCTGTACTATTAATTGCTGTAACAATCTGGATTTTAAATTCCAAATAAGATATTAATGTAAAATATAACATATATATTTAACTGGCTCAATCGATTCGTTTCCATTGCGCAATTTCACATTTAAAAAATAAATTTGTTTTTTGATCAATGTTTTGCATTAAATGAGTCACATGATCAACAACTTGATGTTACTACTGGTGGAAACCACAAATAAGACAACAGGAAGTGGCTGTAGATGATGGTGCAGCAGGTTTTTAAATGACTTATTACATGAACAAACTTATCCACATGAAATTTCAGTTGCTTATTCAATGGAAACACTGCAATTGAGAAACAATTTATCTGCTTTGAAAAGTTTTACTGTTTGTAATTTATTTATCTTTTCATCAAACAGTTTTCTGTCTCTAAAATATGTTTTTATCTGCTGTTAAAATTTGGCCGGGTGTTTCTGTGTGTTTCTGTCCGTGTCTGGCTTTTCTCCAATTGAGCCGGCTTCCACCCAGAGTCTAAAAAATGCATATTAGGTTAATTCAGAAAGTCCAAATTGGCCTCAGGTGTGAGTGTCTGTGTGCACGGTTGGCTGCTGAAACAGATCCCAGCTCCCCCTGCAACTGAGAGCAAGATTAAACAGAAACAGGAAATAAATGCATGGATGGTTGGATGGTTCTGTCTTTAAGGGTTTTTGTTTGTTTCCTGACACCAATGGGGTATTTCTTGTTGTTTTTGCCATATTTTCTCTCTTTGTTCTTGTTTTGGCAATATTTAAATTCATGCTATGAGTTTCTTTATCACGTCCTGCCTGGTTTGAAGGTTTAAAGGCATTAAGATTTGCACGTTATCTTTGGTTATTGGGGTTTTTTATCCCCATTATCTATCCAGTGTGTTTGTGACGGCTCTTCAAAATAACACATTTATTTAACTCTTAAATCAGAGAGAAACACTCAAAAATACAATTTAACTGGTGTAATTCCCTTTCTTTTAAGTTATGCTTCCTTGAACAGGTTAGTTTAGTTTATGGGATATACGTTACATTTTTTTTTCAAAATCATTCTTAGATAATGAGATGTTAGTCTTGATCTCTGTTTTAGGGTCTCTGTCACTGCTGGCCGACTCAACGTTTACACTCGCAAATTAAATGTTGTTGTAACTGATATTAATTCAAATCCTTCAAAGATTTACTGCAGACAGTGACAGTTGTTGGCAGGAGAATCTGACCAAACGTGCTGGAGCTCCAGCCGGGTGACGTTACATTCCTGAGGTTTCCGAAACTGAGCCAAGAAACATGAACTTATTGCCAAAAAAGTGATTTGGTTGTTTTCAGAAGCAGTAGAGACCTAAATGAAAATATAAAAATGAAAGGTGTAATAATAATAGGCCCCTTTTTAAAAAAAAAAAACAGAAAGAAAACTTAAAAATGCAATTTAACAGATGTATTTTCCTTCCTTTAATGCTCGTCTTGCACACTTTGTTCTAGTTTCTAACGTATAAAATGTCTGTTGGTTTTAAATGCTCCAAACAGAAAGGCCCATCATGATTCTATTTGAATTGATAATTAGTTGAAAACTGACTTTGTAACAGCTATTATTATTTCAAAAATATATTTATGTAACAGTTTGGAGCCGAAGCCAAGGTGAGCGTTCCTTATCTTGCTGATCGTTGGGCGACCCAGATGACTCAAAGCTGGTTGTACAACGACTTGGCATGTTGTCACACCCACACTGCTGTCAGATGAAAGCTTTGTCTTCTACCATAAAACCACAAATGGCTAATAAATTTAAAAAATAATAAAAACAGTGGAGCTTTATTTCAGATTGCCCACAACAGCCATCAGCATTTAGCAGCCAAACTTGAAACAATGTGAGAGTCGACATTAGAATGATGAAATCGCTGAAATGGGAGAGTTGGCTTCTCTGTTTCCTTCGCACGTACAAACAAAGATCTTTTTAAATTCGCCCTGATTAAAATCCTGAACATAAAAGTGGCTGCTCTCTTTCTAAAGCGATACTTATCCTCTAAGATCTTCACATTTTGGGAAAGAAAGGCCGCCACAAGCCTTTGATACTGAACTTTGTCATTGAAAGGTTAGATTGCTGTTATAGTCTGCAAATATTCTCCTAAAATCACAAACCTGTGCAAAATAATTTCCTTAAACTAAAGCAGATGGGAAGATGTTTGAAATTACTGGCACATGCAAGGAAGCAGATGCCGTTTTCTGCTGCTCAGAGGTAAATCCCACTGAGACATCTGCTGTTTAAGGCCGTTTAAAACTGCAGAATCTAAGATAAAGATCCTGAATCTGCCATCCATCCTGCCCTCTGACTTTCTCTGACCGTAGAGAATTTTGTCTTCAAGGTTGGAGCAGTTTTTGGCTCCATTTTGCTTCTCGGTTGCCACATGAACTTAACCTTAAACTTAAACGTTCAGGTTTTGGTTTGGTCTGTTCCCCTCCCGGCCTGTGGGGGCGCTGCACCAAGAACCACTGAAGGAAACGACACAAAAACCTGTGAAGATTCTAAGCGCAAGAGTTTTTGTAAACAAAAGGAGTTGCATCAGATTTTAGTGGTGGGAGGATTTCTCTTTTGTTTTTGGTAAAAACCATGAGATATTTCTCTTAAGTTGTTTTTTTTTTTTGCCAAGTTTTTAGTGCAACTACCGTAGCACACTTGAAATAAAACAAAACTAAGTAATCTTCCAGCAATATCTTATTTTTAAGTCAGTAATTTAATATTGGTTACAAGTGAAAAAAATCTGTAAAAGGAACCAGTACTTTATTTTTCATCAAGATTAAACAATTATTATATTAGTTTTAAGTCAGTTTTGTCTTATTTCAGATGTACTAAGATTCTTGAAATGGGTAAAAATACTCGGTAAGATTTTGTGGTTTTGCAGTGTACTACACATTTCACTTTACAGCATTCACAATTTGATCACTAGATAAGTTAGGCTGCTAGATTTTTGCAACATTTCATTAGCAGCTGCATATAAACATTTGCTACATGCATTCATTTAATCTCACACAACACTATGCGGGTGCTCAGTTCAACTCGGCATGCTAAAAGCTCAAACGAATTATGTTTTAGGAATTATTTACTTAAAACAAGCTCCTATTTCTTGCTGAAAAGTTACTTGTAAATCAGTTTTGTCTTATTTCTAGTGTTCCAAGATATTTGCACTGGAAATTAAAAGCTAACAGGTAGCAAGACTTTGTGTTTTTGCTTCCAATGACTGCTTTTATCTTTTCTTTTCCTTTGTTTAACCGTCCCTCCCGTCGCTCAAACACTTTCACTCCGCTGCTCCAGTGGCGCCTCGACTCCTAATTACTCCCACAGTTACTCCAGCGAACGCAGAACTGCTTTTGCGAAACACCTGAAGGCGGCGACAATTTGAGCGCTTGTTATCCTGCTGATTGAGCCTCATACAGTAACATGACACAAATTGAAGTGAGGCTATCAAAGCTGTCATTTTCCTCCTGCACTGATTGTAAAAAACCATGCTGAACACGATGTCCCGGAGAATTTTAGTCCGAGACAGCCGCCTGGTTTCAATCATGCTTCGCTTTTATGCTACAAAAGTGCATTTGTTCGCTTTGGCACGGCGAGGGAAAGATTTGCATTTTAACCCATGCTCATTTCATGATATTTCACGAGCCTGCAGGCTGCCAGAGCTCAGTGGAGAGGAACACTCTCAGCCATGCAAGCTAATGGACCAGATAGGCAGTTATTTATTCAAATTCCTGCCCAGCTCATGCATTTTCTCCATGCATTCTTTTTCTCCTTAGCATAAATGCAATAGGTTTCCATTCCAGCTGAAAGTCGAGTCTGCTATTCAAATTGTTGTAATTGAAGTAAAAAAAAAATTCTTGGCCTGTTTTCTTTCTGTTACGCAATTTAAATAACTTGCAGAACTCCATTTAAAAATTTTCCTTCCTGACATTTTGCTGTTTTCTGCATATTTTGGCATTTAAAGAACTGGCTGACTTGCTTTTGTAGAAAAGGGTTCAGGGCCACTGGCAGGCACGTGCAGAGGAGGGGGTTGGGGTGCTTGCGCACCTGCCCTTTTTGCTCCTTGCCCCAAAGTGCCCTTTCGGTAAATTTTTTTATTTTTATTTATTTTTTATTATTATTATTTTCTAAGCCCTCTTCTGACACATAATAACATGTACTAAAATTATTATTTTTATTATTATTATTTGTACAACATAATAAGCCCTCCGGTCACCTTGTTACCTTTGACCTTTTGCCCGTGACGCATGACGCAGTTGCCTCTCGCGCAGTGAGATAAGTAAGCTAACTGGAGCTCAACGTAGCGAACGTTCAAGATTATAAAACGTTTTTGGTGAATAAAGTGGAGTAGACTTGCTGCTTGTCAGATGACGGAAATGTGTCGCGGTTTAAGCAGAGAGGTAAAGAAATACAACAGACACTGACAGGAGGAGACAGCCAGGTGAGGAGAAACTGCTCTTATCTATCGATTCAGTATTTCTATCATACAGACATTAGGCTGTTGTTGTTGTTGCGCTATTAGCTAGCTGCTAGCTAACGACTTGCTAGCAAAGCTAGATAACAAAAAAGCTTCTTCCCTGTGTACGAGGCACATCGCCCGTCCAAAACTTATCATCTCCATAATGGATATATGTCCGACTGTCGTGATCCGTGTTTCTATGGGTTTATTTTTGAGTTTCTGTGTGATCCTGTTCCCTGTTAGTCCTGTCTCTGCGTCTTTCCCCGTTGATTGTCTCCCAGGTGTGTCTCGTTCCCGTGATTGCCCCGTGTGTATTTGGTCTCACCTGTTGTCTATTGATGTCGTCTGTCTCCGTGCACTGCAAAAACTGAAATCTTAGTAAGATTAAATATCTTAAATTAAGGAGATTTTTCTTGTTTTCTTTCTGACAAGATAATTTTTCTCACCAAGAGGGATTTATGTTAGAATATTTTTCTTATTTTAAGTGTTTTTGTACTTAATTATCTCAGTAAGATATAAAAGCTTAATGTTAAGAAAATATCACTTATTATGAGTAAATATGTGCTAGAATCTAGAATATCAATATTTACCAATCAAACTTCAAGTCTAGAACTTATTTTATATAAGTAAAAATTTCTTATTTCAAGCACAGAAAGCGAAATCACATACTTAATGAAATGTCTTCAGATAATTAAATCTGAAGACTGGCAGCCATGGCTGCCAGTTTTCCTCGCGCCGTTTCCCGCTGTTCCTTGTTGTTGGAGTATTATCATTAAATGTATAATTTTTCACTACATCCTGGGTCTACCTGCGTCCACTTCCTCACCGCAACCTACCAGCTCATGACACCGACCTTCTAATTTCCTTTGCTACATAATGTACATTTAATTTATTCTGGCGTTAGGTAAATGTATCTTGAAGGAAAATAACACTTAAATAAAAGTCCAACAAGGATATTCATTTAGAATTAAAAATAACTCACCCTGAATTACCATGATAGATATAAAGTGTGTAATTAATGAAGGGGAAAAAAACTCAATCCAGACTTTTAGTTTAGGGTCTGGTTTGCAGTTACATTTTTTTCCCAATTATTCAATGGGGAAAAAAACAATAAAATGTTTTGATTTCATTGTAAATCATTGTAATGATTTCTTTTTTAAAAACAAGTCGTTTTGTTTAAAAAACTTTTTTTTAAATTAAATAACTAATTTTTGTCTTGTGAACTTAAAGTTATTTGCCAAACATAAACTTTTATTTGCACACATCAGAAATCTTTTGTTGTGATTTTGGGCCCTGCAAACAATGTCATGTGAGAATCACAAGTAAAACTTTGAGTCAAACAAAAACTTTGAATAGCATAAAAATATTTCTGACATGCACAAATAAGTTTGTTTTGGAAAAAAAAAATTCACTTCATGAGACAAATGTGTGATTTAAATGTTTAAAAAAGTTTTTTTTAAGCAAAACTCAGTAGGCTTTTCTCATGGTGACATGCATTAACAATTACATATTTGCTTTGCTTTTATTTTATTTTTTTTGTTTTTCTGCAGTTCCACGTTAAAGTTTGATGCAGCTCTGCTTTCCTGAATGGACCATCTTCATCTCCACTGCAAGTATAGCAAACAGGTATCTCTTTTTATAGATTACAGTCACTAAAAGGTTGCATTGTGCCCTTGTTTATATTTTTAATAGTGTAATTCTGTAAAGACAAAATATGTCTGGTTGTCCAGCTCTGATTTACATATCTTGCTAAATTGCGGGTTTGAATATTGCAATACTTTCCTATAACAAAATAGACCTGCAGAAAGAAATTACTAATAAAATATCTTACATATGCATAGTGTTATGCTCTATATAGAGATTTTCCTTAGCTTTGATTGTATATCTCATAATTTTGTAATTTATCATTTTTTATTAAACTCTGAAAGCTGAGTGGCTGTTAATATTCTGTCCTAGAATGCGTTTTTTTTTTTTTTTTGAGCACCTGCCCCTTTAGTGGTCTCTGCACGGCCCTGGCCACTGGAATAACAAATTAACTGAGATTAAAGTTAAAGTTCTGACTTTGAAGCAAATGCTGCTGTTCTAGGAATGAAATGGCCTTTTTCAGGACGCCTCGGCCATGAAAACCCCGGCTTAAACGCAACATGTTCCTCCACAACCTTCACCTTGGTCACTGAAGCTGTTTCTGTCGGGTGTCCATCTGCTTAAAATCAGAACACTGAGGGAAAAAAAACATCAGAATTTGGGGAAAAAATTCAGAATTTTGTGATTAAAGTCAGAATTCTGCAACTACAGTCAATAATGGGGGTAAAAAAGTCAGAATTCTGAGAAAAACTTTGATATTTTGAGAAAAAAAACTCTGAATTTTGAAAAATTGACTGATCCTCTTCCTCTGTGCTTTACAGTTTTTATGATTCGGACCGTTAAATGTCCCAGACGTGTTGCTGTCAGGCAGCCATCTTGTGCGCCGCGGTGTAAATGTAGCAGTGATTTACGGCGGGAGTCTGAGTAGAGCAGCCATGCTCCGATGCACAGCACCAACCATCCTGCACGTCGTTTGTCAAACTCCACCATAAAGTAATCAAGATGGGAAACGGCACATGAATTTCCTGCTTTCTCAGTGGCGACGACGTCCATTAAATGCAGCCATTCCTGCTTTTCACATTTCCTTCACAGATAAAATCATGTTCTCCTTTATTTTCTTGTATCAGTCTGACTTCTTAAACTTATTGCTTTTTTTCTGCATACACATATTTCTATCTATGCAGTACTGGCCAGCAACAGCCTTGAGGCACATATAAAAAACAGATAAAAGCTCTTATAAATGTAAATAAATTAGAACCGTACGCAATCAACAGAGCAGGAAAATAAAAATTAACGACTTTAGGTTTTATTGAAGCTTTATTTATATGTGGAGAGACTAAATATGAGCCAAAGATTTAGATAAAAAATTATTTTCACAATATTAACATAAATTATTTATGATTTTGGTTGTGTGTGGTTTTTATTTCAGTAGAATTTGTTTAGTTTTTGTTTCTCCTGTATTATTTTGGATATTTAAAACTGTGCCAATATGTGTTGTTTACAAAATTAAAGTTTATTGGTCTTTGAGAGCGTGAACATGCATTATTGTTAATATATTACTTGAAAAATGAGCTAAAAACAAAATTATTGCTTATTGCAATAATTTATTGTCCAACAAAATTAGTCATCATGATTTTGGAGTCGTTTTAGGGCATCTTGTCACTTTAAATCCAAAAAGCTGCTGCTGACCTACTCAACGTTTACACGTAGACATGAAAACGGCTGCAAACAGATACCTACACAACCGTACAGCTTTGAAAAGCAGAAGTGGAGAATCCTGCACAACCAACAAGAATGCAGCAAGTGGTTTCTGATTAGTAAGTCAACAACAAAACGCTTGTCTTTTAACACAAAGTGGTAAAACCAGCACTACATGTGCTGGAGCTCCACTGGGGTTGCTAGGTAACGGGCGGAACTCTACTGGGGTTGCTAGGCAACAGCTCACTGCCGTTAGGAGGTTTTTGAAACTCCCAATGGAGCTTCTGGAAGCAACTTGTTTTCCAAAAGCCAAGAAACACATTAACATGTTACACTTGGGCGTCTTAGAAGCAGTAGAGACTCATATGGAAGAACAAAAATGTGAATTTTGCATAATAATCCTTAATATTGATGAAAAATTCCTGGTTTGAACATGGGAAAAGTATGTTGTTGCAAGTGAAATAATCTGCCAGTGGAGCTAGTACATTTTCATCAATATTAAGAAATTATTAACTTAAAACAAGCTCCTATCTGTTGATGAGGCGTCACTTATAAGTTAATTTTTTCTTATTTCAAGCGTACGAAGATGTTTGCATTAGAAACTGGACCAAAACTACTGGGTAAGATTGAGTATTTTTGCAGTGAAGGTTTGAAACCAGACAGAAATGTGAAATGCAGCATCCCAGTGACAGCCTTCGATTGTTTCCTGTCTGAGCGCTCAGCCGACCTCTGAGCTAGCCTCAGTCTGGCAGGGCGTCACAGGAAAGTTTCATATCCAATTTCCGATTTTCTTCACTGCCTCCGTAGGAAGCAGCGCCTGTGATCATTTAGCTGCTTTAGCCGCTTGATAAGCAAATACTCTGGCCTGTGATTTAAGCGTTGAGCCAAAGAGGAAAGTAATTTGCAATCATCTATTGCTGCTTTCAGTTTCCTCTCATATTTTGCACATTCAGATAATATTTCATTGGCCCTGTTCCTCCAGATCAGTGGTTTTAGCTCCGGTTAGCAGTCTCACTCTGTGTGCTCTGTATTTTTCTGCAGATGCCTCATGTCTGCAGCCAGACTGTCAAGCAGGGTGATGATTTTCCTTGGGGCATTCTCCCTACTGTGTCTTTTAACTCCCAACACTTTGATTCATGCGCAGCTTTGTTTAGCTATGGCGAGGTTTCCCCCCGCAGTGGTGCCAGATTTGTTCAGTTTTCACACTTTAGTGGGATTTATTATTTCTGTTCCGTTAGACAAAACTTTGAATTAGTTTAATTAAAAATACAAAATGAGATCCAACAAACTGACTAATCTGGAGTTTTTGGTGTAAGAGCCACAAAATCAGCAAAATTACAGCGAATCTCGCTGAGATTTCTGCTCATTCGTGTTATTTTGTTTCTACAAAATAGTGACACATCATTAAGGAAAAGATACATTTATATTTTCCTGACCTGCAAGTTTAGATTAACTGGACTTCCAAAAAGAGAACCATTTTCTTTCAGCTTTCTAACCTGCTGTGTTTCTTCGGATGTTTTCAATCGATGGACTCGGTTCGACTGGGACTGGAATTGCGACATTTGTTACATTTTCAGCTGCTGTGGTTCTCTTTCACACTGCTTTGTGTCAAACCAACCAAACCCTGTGAGCAACCAGTTCCCCTCCTCACCTGTGGGGGCGCTGCACCAAGAACCACTGAAGGAAACGACATGGAAACCTCTGAAGACACTGAGAGCAACTTCCTTGTCCATGAAATGGAAACAGAAACAGAGTGGTGACAGATTTTAGCGGTCGGAGGATTTTTCTTTGGTTTTTGGTAAAACGTGATGAGTCATTTCTCCTGCTAACGCTAGGCTAACAGTTTGTATGGATGTATTTACCCAGAATACCCTGCACTGTTGCCTACTTCCTGCTTTTGGAGCGCACTCATGTCCACTTGGCGTTCACATGCGCATTCGAACCGTTCACTTCAACCGAGCCGAGGCTGAGGTTTGTAGGCAGACTAGAGTTTGATTACACCTCCCCAGAAGAACCGGAGTTTCTAGACAGTCCACTTTAATCGAATTCCAGTTCGTTTGCTTTCAAAGTCCAGTTTGTTTGGGGAGGGGTGAATGCATAATTTAACTCTGATGTGAACCAGAGTTGTTGAAATTAACTCTGGTTTTGTTCAGACACATCTGTGAACGTCAAGCGGAATATAGGAAGTGGACTACAGCGCAGGGCATTCTGGGTAAATACAACTAAAACAAACATCCTAGCCTTGCACTAGTGGGAGAAACGGCTTGTTGTCTTTCACAAACAACAAAAAAGAAAACTTACAACCACTAAAATCTGACGCCTCTACATTTTTGTTTCCATTTTGTGAAGAAGAAAGTTGTGCTCAATGTCTTCTTCACAGGTTTTTGTGTTGTTTCCTTTAGTGGTTCTTGGGTCAGCGCCCCCAGAGGCAAGGAGGGGAACAGGTTTCAAATTATTTGGTTCGTTTGACTCGATGCAGCGTGAAAATGTAACAAATGTTGCAATTTTGCTCACCAATCGAACCGAGTCTACTGGACTATGAGACGTGAAAGCAGCCTTCGTTTTCTTGATCCTGTTTGTTCACTAATGTTCTCCAACAGACTTTACAATTTGCAGTCTGTTTTATTTACACGTGTCAGAGTAAATGGGTGTATACAAATGCATACCTCACTTTTTTTGCTTCTACATTAATTTAAAGCATAATTTTTCCTCTCACTTCAGAATTATTCACTCTTCTCTAATCTACTCCATTAAATCCCATTTCAAAAGTGAAAGTTTCTCATTTTGGCATTACAAATGATAAAGAGTGAACATTCTTTCAAATCCCTTTTCACCAGTTTTCTGCTTCTCTTTCAAAAGAAAAACTTGAATTGTTTACACATTGAACTGCATAAAGGAATATTTCTTTTTGAGAAACTGCAGGAAGAAAATAGCAAAAACCACAGAATTTATGAACAAGCTGGTGACAAAGTCACTGCTGGAACATTTTTTTTTAATGATGAAGAGACATCAGTTTCAGAAACGGTTTATTGAAACGGCAGTGCGACTCGTCTGCTCACTCATCATTACATCTATATGTAAAAACAGACAATAGTGTTGCATAAGCCTTTCGTCAGGTTGTTGTTTGCAACAATGCGTCTAGTTAAGACACGTTTCTTTCCTCCTCTTCAGATGATTAAAGCCCTTTGATGCTCAGAGTGCCCTGCCTGCTTCCTGCACCTCGAACACCCACGCTACAGTATGCACCGCCTGCGCTTTATCTCCCAACTCCACTTCTGTTACCTTGGCGCATGATGCCTTCAGGGTCCTTTGAAGCATCGGTAGATCCTGCACCAGAGAGGGAAGGTTCACATTTAGGTCACTGTAAAAGCAAAGGGATGAAATGTCGTCTGTACCTGCAGAAGTCTGTCAACAAACCCAGAAAGCAAAGAAACAGACTGATGGATTATTCATGGAAACTCTATTAAAACTGAAAACATGGATTATAAAATCTAAACTTTTCCTCACATTGGCCAAAACAGTCTTTCAGTGAGCTTCCTGTGTTTAACATTTCGTGGATTATTCAGAAACTTATGAGTAAAATTCTTCTAATTTATGAACCAAAACATGTGGTCAAAAAAAGACAAATACTTTTTATCCTACCAAACATTTTACAATTTCAGGATTTTAATTTTGCAGTTAATAATTTTTACTTAACTAGAAATAATCCACCTGTATCAATCACATGTGCTTTTTCAAATTTGTGTTCAGGGCTGAAACGATTAATCATGATTAATCGATTATTGAAATAATCGTCAACTAATTTAGTAATCATTTAATCATCTACTGGAGTACACAAAGCAAAGAATTTTTTTTTTAATTTACAGTCACCAACCCCTGAGCGTACCTAGGGGTGGAACGATTAATCGCGATTAATTGTGATTGAAATAATCGTCAACTAATTTAGTAATCATTTAATACTCTACTGGAGTACACAAAGCAAAGAAAAAAAATGTATTTACAGACAGCAACCCCTAAGCTTAACTCTGTACCTAGGGATGGAACGATTAATCGCAATTAATTGTGATTGAAATAATTGTCAACTAATTTAGTAATCATTTAATCATCTACTAGAGTTAACAAAGCAAAGGAAAAATGTTTATTTACAGACAGCAACCCTTAAGCGTAACTCTGTACCTAGGGGTGGAACGATTAATCGCGATTAATCGTGATTGAAATAATCGTCGACTAATTTAGTAACTGATTAATCGTTGACTGGAGTACACAGACTTTTGCTGAAAGAACAACACAGTCAGAGCTGTAATTAAGCCAAAACTGGACAAAAAAAGTTTTTAGCTTCTATATTTAGTTTTTGTCTAATTTCAAGTGCACTAAAATATTTTCACTGAAATTTAAACAAAACATGCTGGGTAAGTAACTTTTCACAAGCTTGTGTTAAATCAATTTTTTCACTTATGTTAAGATAATGTTCCTGTTTAAAGTGAAATAATCTGCCAGTGGAACTGGTACTTTTTGTATTTATATTCCAGAATCATTTACTTAAAACAAGCTGAAGTTAATTTGTCTTAATTAAAGCATTCTAACATATTTACTCCAGGAATTAGACAAATATTCTTGCTAAAGATTTTGTGTTTTTGCAGTTTGTTTTTTTTTTTGCAAAAGCTGTGTTTTCTTCTGGCGTCATCACAAAGAGCAGGACTAGCATTTTCCAGCTTGAAAAAAATGTAGTCCTGTCAACCAGATTTGTAATATTTTAAAAATTCTATTTACTCTGTCATAACCTACAACGTTTTACTCCACTGACAAAGCAGCGCCGCAGTGAAAGAATTGAGTTACCTCTGTGAATCCCTCTGGGTTTGCAGTAGGCGTTTCCCCTGGCTTCGTTTATTCCTCTTAGATTTAGAAAATGTATTCCTGGCTGAATCCCTTCGTATTCCCACAGAGCCGCACTGTTTCTCAGAGAACGACACAGATGCCGAAAATAGTCCAGGTTTTGACAGGAAGCAGAAAGAGACACGGCAGATCCACCTATCGGACGCACACTTTGCTTTCCACAGATTTAATTCGGCTTTTTCTGGTTCGTCCTGAGTGTTTTTGGAGGGTTTGAACTTGTCAGCATTAATAAACACCTGAAGCAGATTCTGCCTGAACCTTAAACTCCCTGGATGGAGACAGTAAAGGTTTATGTGACATTCAAGGATCTTCATGCTGGATCACTACTGGAAGATAATAAATGTGTTTAAATGTGCAAAATGGCTGGAAATGAGCCAAAACTAACAAGTGATGCATAAACCTGTCGCAGTAAATCAAATAATAAATTTTAAAAAGATTAAAAATAACTTTTCTCTATTTTTAACAAAAACTGAATGATAAAAGTCGTCTGTCTGGTGTTTTGGTCTCAACTAGCTTTTTTTAAGGTGATTTTATAATTTATTTATTAGTTTTATTTATTTTGTATATTAAAATGGCTTCCAGTTATCAATATCAACTAAAATGACAGTTTATTGATCTTTGAGAATGAGTTCTTGCATTACATCATTATCTCAAAACAATATTATTATTAATCGCAACCATTTCTTTGCAGAAAAACGTGATGTTGTGACAGACATAGTGAAACATAAACAGTAACTGGAACCTCTTCCTTACATTTAAGCTCAATAATCTCATTTTTTTTCAGTTCTCAAATAAAAAATATTCCAGTAGCATATTTTAACATGGGGGCTGCACAGTGGTGCAGTTGGTAGAGCTGTTGCCTTGCAGCAAAAAGGTTCTGGGTTTGATTCCCGGCCCCGGTCTTTCTGCATGGAGTCTCCATGTTCTCCTGGTTCTGTTGTATTCAGCCTCCCTCAGTAGGTATTTTTGTAGAACCAACTTCGGACCATTCTTCTTTTCAAAATAACTAAATCTCAATCAGATTGGATGGAATGTTCGCAGTTACCTAGCAACCCAAGCCGTTACCTAGCAACCCAAGCCCAGCCCGTTACCTAGCAACCCAAACTTCGTTCCAGCACCTTAGGTCAGCTGGTTTAACCACTGTATGCGCTGTGCAATGTGCTTTGTTGAAATCTTGCTGGTTGTGCAGGAGGCTCCACTCCTGCTAATCAAAGATGTTGATTAATCCATACTGTTGTATATTTGCGCAAAATAGGGAGAGCTGAGCAGACAAACGAATCATTACCTAAGAAGATTTGTGGACAAAAATGTACTGAACTTGTTCAGTGGAGCATAATGAATAACCCTAGCAGGTTAAATTTGTGTAGAAATGTAAATCCTGTTTTTATTTTCTATGCAAATAATCTAAATCCTTTCTTTAACTCCCCCAGAATGACACCACCGAGTGTCTCCCAGCTCATCCTGCCCACATTTCCAAACGCAGCAGCTCTTGAGTTTCTACATATTCATAACTTTCCTGAAATCTGCTGCTTCTCCTTCGTGCAACTCACATCGGAGCCGAGGTTTTCCGCCAAGAGTTTGGTAATTAATTCCAGAGCTGATGGGAGTTTTCTCTGTCCTGTCCCTCTTCGCTGTTCCCGCCGTCTCTCAGTGGGAAGGAGGAAGTGAGGAGGAATGAGGAGGGACGTGTTGGTCTGCAGGAGGAGTGATTTATTCGCGCACATTTCCACTGAAACATCATGAATAAATTCAGTTAGGTGAGCCCTTACACGTAGCTCTGATTGTTTTCTGTCGTCCCAACGGACCAGAGGAGCTGCGTGCGATTTCCAAAACATGTAAATCTCCTATTCTCCAAGGGCCTCACTGAGATATTTGGTACTTTTTATTCATGCTGTAACTCTATTGTACATTTATCAACTGGAAAAAACTGATGCTGTTTGTAAAGTAGCTAAAATAAATCCTTTTCCTAACATCATAGCTCAAAGTAAGAGCACAAAGAGGAGATCTCGCTTCACTGCCTGACTCATTGATCCACTCTGTGACCTCAGGCTGGTGGAACCCATTACCCGAAGAAAAGAAACTAATTGTGCAGCATATTGATAAATCAATGACGCACTGTCTATTTATTTATTTCAAACAGGTTTTTAAAAACAAGAAAACGAGCAATCAGTAGGACAAGAGAAAACCTGCGCACAACAAAAACCATTCCTAACTTTTGGATGTGGAATAATTCACACGTCCCTAATCTATAAAAAAAAACAATATAAAAACTCAAAGCTTCGCTTATTGGTGAACTTCGTGATTTTAGGTTTTTAAAATTATTATATTTTTTCGGCTCACAAGTTCTTCATGTTGGTGGAATCAACTAACTCACTCATTCTATTGTTACCTAGCAACTCACTCATTCTATGTTACCTAGCAACTCACTCATTCTATGTTGCCTAGCAACTCACTCATTCTATGTTACCTAGCAACAACTTGCTGAGTTACACTGCAAGAAAACACAAAATCTTACCAGGTATTTTTGTTCTAGTTTCCGGTGCAAACATTTTACTGCACTTGAAATACGAGAAAAACAACTTATAAGTTACTTTTCAGCAAAACAGGATCTTGTTTTAAGTTAATAATTCCTTCATCTTGATGAAAAAGGACCGGTTACTTTGACAAGTTATTCCATATACAACTTGTGTCGAATTTCTTTCAAGTCATATTTGATGTACTTGTCATTTTTATAACAACTGAAGGCAACATAGCTACTTGATTGTGCTACAAAATGGCGTCATGTGCCTGGAAAATACAAAGCGCTGCTCCTTTAAGAAGTACTAATCGAATGCTGATGCAGCTATTTATTGATATGTCAAATGTTTCTTAACGGGTTTCTATCCATGAATTCTGCTCAACCGGCCCTTTAAGAACATTCATGATGTTTTTCAAAAGGGGTTTTATTGGACCGGGGTTCTGTTTGCTGGCACGACAGAACCGCTCTGGTCCGTTAACGTGAAGAAAGAACAAGATCCAGCAGATAAGCCGCTGAAATGAGCTCAACATCAGAGATCCCTCACCGTGTCGCTGTTACTCTGCGGTCCAATCTCAGGTGGACGGACAGATCCACGTTGATCCGGAAGAATTATTCTCTCCATTTCCTCCTTCTGGATCGATTCCAGCATTATCTTTGGTTTCTTTTTACTTGTACTCTTTCACACAGTGAAAGTTTTTGTTTTTCATTCAGTCAAGTTGAAACTGAACCTCAGCTGCAGACGGACGGGCTCATCGGGCTCACCGGGTCGTTTCCCGGTGGCCGGGTCGGCTCAGGTCGGCTCAGGACGGCTGAGGCGCAGGACCAAAGTCTCACTTCATAAAAAACAATCCATATGTTTATGTGGCTCTCAGGTTTCTGTGAGGCTAAAAACATCGTTTATTGATGAGAAAATGGATCTAAATATTAGACAACTTTTAAAAATATCAGTAATATTAACACGTTTCTTATCAACAAACAATGGAGACGTTTTGGCAAATTAATACAAAAAATGACGTTGGACAAAGGAAGGAGCCTCGATAATCATAAATCATATTCAGGGTCTATTCAACGTTTTTATTTTATTTTCTCTTAAACCTCAGATTGAAAACTTTGCTTAGGCTATAAACCCAACAAGTCAAATTATAAGGACTCGGCTAATATTTTCTGTAATTATTCATAATTACTGGTGGTCAAAAAATGTTATTTCACTGATCTGTCATCTATGAATAAGAGACTTTATATATACAGACTTTTCCATGCAGTCAAAGGTAAATTTCAATGTTATAGTGAACAAATAACTGAGTAACATAATTGAATAAAATGGAATTATTATTAATAATTTAATCGATAATGTATTCAGTCACTGAATGTGATGCACCATCATCATGTATGTTGTGCTGGGATGTAAAATAAATTTAATAAAACATTTTTAAACATAATTTGAATTCAACTAGAATAAAATTTAATGAACAAAGAGCTGAATAAAACATCCGAAACAAACAAAAAGATACATAAATATTCTGGGATTTGGACAAATGAAGAGATAAAAAGAAGAAATTACATTTAATTTATGGTCAAATGTAAAATAGAGCTAAAAACTGACATAAACAGATAAATAATAAATACAATTTAACAGAAAATGAAAGATAAACTTACACAAAAATATTTTTAAAAATAGACAAATTACATAAAAAAAACAAAGTTCAACTAAAAACGAAACAGAAAAGATAAATTTTTGTATTTACTTTTTCAAACATTAGCAATGTTTGCTGCCTTCAGTCCAAACCAACAGAGGAGCTTCACATCCATTCACACGAACCAACTTAAAAAGATAAACAACATTTTAAATGTTGTTTCTGAAACCGTTCATCTCCTGCTGGCCTCAGGAAGAGGAAGCGAGTTTTCCTGGAGGAACCGCCGTTTCTCAGGCCCTGGAAGCAGCGAGCGGATCGTTCAATCCATAACCAGCATCAGAAAAAGCCTGTTCATAAAAAACACAGCCGCCGCCGCACGTTTTTATGTGATTGGACTGAACCGAACCGCGCCTCACTGACCCTAACTCAGCGGAGTTAATGGATTCCTCCGTCTTCTGTGTCAGAAAGAGCCGGGAAGTGAATTCCTCTCACATCTGGCAGAAAGAATTGGATGACCTTTCAGGTCACCACGGCGATCGAGACGCTTCTTTCTCTCTTTTGATTTTAAGATTAAGAACTGAACTGTGGAGAAGTGAAAGAGTGAAGAGATGAAAAGGTTTTGACACCCAGTTTTGATCACAGCTTCTCGTAGCCAAACATTTAATGTCACTAAACGGACATGAAGATGAGTCCAACGTGGAAATACAGTAAAATATGACGCTGCAGCTGATTGGTTGTGGACAGGAAGCATCTGGAGAATACTTTAAGTTTGTGCTTTAAACAAGTTTATAGAGTTTAATGAACATTTTCCACAAAAAAGTTTTTTAAAAAAAGGAAAACGATTGGGTTTAAGAAGTGATGCTACCTCCCACCTGCAGGTGGCAGCATCCCCAGCTGCCTCAATCTTACTTTATGAGATTATAATCTGTCATAATCTGTGATTGATGTAGAGAGAAAAAAAAGTCACACGTAAGTGTAAATATCACAGTTTCTCTAAATTAGCTCCACAAATCAGAGATTTTGACTGCAAAAACACAAATCCAGTTTCTTCTTTACGATGGAGTGACGGCAGATAAATATATGGGAGTACGTTCCTGCCACAAAACTCGGATATGTTCCAGGAAAAAAAACCAAACACAAATCCAGTCTTTTCTTTACAATGGCGTGACGGCAGATAGAGATATGGGAGTACGTTCCTGCCACAAAACTCAGACATGTTCCAGAAAAAAAAACACCACACAAATCCAGTTTCTTCTTTACGATAGCGTAACGGCAGATAGATATATGGGAGTACGTTCCTGCCACAAAACTCAGACATGTTGAAGGAAAAAAAACACAAATCCAGTCTTTTCTTTACGATGGCGTGACGGCAGATAGAGATATGGGAGTACGTTCCTGCCACAAAACTCAGACATGTTCCAGAAAAAAAAACAACACACAAATCCAGTTTCTTCTTTACGATAGCGTAACGGCAGATAGAGATATGGGAGTACGTTCCTGCCACAAAACTCGGATATGTTCCAGGAAAAAAAACCAAACACAAATCCAGTCTTTTCTTTACAATGGCGTGACGGCAGATAGAGATAATTGAGTACGTTCCTGCCACAAAACTCAGACATGTTCCAGAAAAAAAAACACCACACAAATCCAGTTTCTTCTTTACGATAGCGTAACGGCAGATAGATATATGGGAGTACGTTCCTGCCACAAAACTCAGACATGTTGAAGGAAAAACAAACACAAATCCAGTCTTTTCTTTACGATGGCGTGACGGCAGATAGAGATATGGGAGTACGTTCCTGCCACAAAACTCAGACATGTTCCAGAAAAAAAAACAACACACAAATCCAGTTTCTTCTTTACGATAGCGTAACGGCAGATAGAGATATGGGAGTACGTTCCTGCCACAAAACTCGGATATGTTCCAGGAAAAAAAACCAAACACAAATCCAGTCTTTTCTTTACAATGGCGTGACGGCAGATAGAGATAATTGAGTACGTTCCTGCCACAAAACTCAGACATGTTCCAGAAAAAAAAACACCACACAAATCCAGTTTCTTCTTTACGATAGCGTAACGGCAGATAGATATATGGGAGTACGTTCCTGCCACAAAACTCAGACATGTTGAAGGAAAAAAAACACAAATCCAGTCTTTTCTTTACGATGGCGTGACGGCAGATAGAGATATGGGAGTACGTTCCTGCCACAAAACTCAGACATGTTCCAGAAAAAAAAACAACACACAAATCCAGTTTCTTCTTTACGATAGCGTAACGGCAGATAGAGATATGGGAGTACGTTCCTGCCACAAAACTCGGATATGTTCCAGGAAAAAAAACCAAACACAAATCCAGTCTTTTCTTTACAATGGCGTGACGGCAGATAGAGATAATTGAGTACGTTCCTGCCACAAAACTCAGACATGTTCCAGAAAAAAAAACACCACACAAATCCAGTTTCTTCTTTACGATAGCGTAACGGCAGATAGATATATGGGAGTACGTTCCTGCCACAAAACTCAGACATGTTGAAGGAAAAAAAACACAAATCCAGTCTTTTCTTTACGATGGCGTGACGGCAGATAGAGATATGGGAGTACGTTCCTGCCACAAAACTCAGACATGTTCCAGAAAAAAAAACAACACACAAATCCAGTTTCTTCTTTACGATAGCGTAACGGCAGATAGAGATATGGGAGTACGTTCCTGCCACAAAACTCAGACATGTTCCAGAAAAAAAGCAACAATATTTCTGAGCTCCAAAAGTCGAAAATGTGCAAGAAAAATTTTTGAAATTTTGAGGTTAGCATCAGAAATTTCGCAGAAAAAAACATTGGGAAAGTTAGGAAAGTCAGAAATTTGGTATAAAAAAAAAATCAGAAATTTTGAGATTAATCTGAGAAATTTTGTAGAAAAATGTGGAAAGTTCCACACTTTTGAAATTTTTTGATTAAGCTCAAATTGTATTTTCCTGAGGGTTTTTTTTTTCTCTCAAATTTTTGACTTTTCAAGCTCAGAAATTTATTTATTGTGGATTTATTTATTGTGTGAATTTTCTGAGATTAATCCCAAATTTCTCAACTTTTTTTTCACAAATGTTTAACTTTTGCGAGTGCCGTAATTTGCAGGCAGCTGACATAATTTATTTCACATTCATAGATTCATAAACACGAAATTATATCTATAATTTTGGTATGTTTTAGTACTGATGTAGTTCCAGTTTGTGCTTCTCAGAGTGAAACTTTGAAGCTCCTTTCGAAACGATTCCACGCCGTTTAGCAGCAGAGGATCAACACCGAATATCATTTCTGCTTCATTTTACTATTTTTTCTGTTGTTAAAAGTGTGTAAAAATATCCTGAAATCTCATGAGTTATTTCCCTTCCCTCAAGCTGCACATGTGGGTTAAGTGCAGAGCTTTGTTTCACATATAAGCACAAAAACCAGCAGGAAATCCTCACTAGACGCTCAGAGCCGCGTGGGTTTCTGCATTCGAACAGATCTTTCTTTTTTTAACGCGAACAAAAGAGGAAACTCTGGGTGTCTGTAGATTATGTGGTTAGACTCTTCTCATTAAACTCTGTTTTTGTGGAAAATGTCTCTCCTGCGTTTCATCATCGGATCCAAACAGAACCATAAGATCCACTGGTTAATTTTTTAATATGTTAAAATGCAGTTGAAGCATTTTCCTCCGTGAAACATGTAAATGTATCATCTTCCTTTAAACTGGCTTCTGTAACTCAGTGCAACCTCTGATGGTGCTTTTATTTCATCAGGTTGTTGCTTCTTAAGCTGCGTTTTCCATTACAGGGAATAAAATTCATCTTTAAAAGTTTGTCTGTCACAGAAATAATGTGCTTTAATGTGAAGAAAGGGAAAATATTTAAGTCTTTTTCAAGGCAGTGCATGTTTAATGTAATCCATCAGGAGAAGAAGTCGGATTGGATAATCGGGAAACCCTGTTGGGCAGGTTGGACATGTACGGCAAGCCATTTTATCATAAAATCAATGTCACCTGAACTATCTGTACTTACATTCCAGATATCTAAAAATGAGTTTTGACCACATTTTAAGATAACTAGTAAGGATGCACTGATGTAAAAATTTGAGTTGATGTCAACATCCGACATTAAAACGCTGTTATGGCCGATTTATACTGATATTATATATATTTATCTACCATTTTGACACCAAAAGAAAACCAGAAACAGACGGCAACATCTGGACATGTTGCAATTAAAATTAAATCAATTAATCCATATGATAAGTTAAAATGAGCTCAATAATTTTGATTTGCATGATTTATTGTTTTTCTACCAAAAACTGGATGATAAAAGTTTTCAGTCTGATGTTTTTGTCTCAGCCGGACATTTCTTTGAAAAACAATTTTATTTACAGAAACTTTATGATTCATTACATTTTTTGTTTCTGTTGTTTTGTTTATGTATTTATTTAAAATGTCTTCCAGTTCCAGTGTTATGAAACTGAGTGTATATTGAGACATTATGGTATGGGTCAGATAAAAAAATAGCTCTTCTGTTTCTCCCAGTGCTAGCTAGAAACAACCAATCAGAGCCAGGAGGCGGGTCTTAGCGCTGTCAGTCACCATCACCCATCCCCATGCTACGATGCACAGCCTGTCGTCAATGCTATGGCTAGTTAGCCGGGCCACCGATGATTGCAAAAAAACAACAGGAAGTTGTTTGCACATTTAGCAGCATGTTCATGAGAATGACTGACAGCGCTAAGCGCTGGCTCTGATTGGTTGTTTTTGGCCAGGTGTGCTGCATTACCATAGTAGCTAAGTGGAGGAGATTCATTTTTTCACAGATTATCTGTCTCACATTAAACTGTTACAACATGGTGACAGTTTCAAATATGTAAAAAAAAACATTTTTTATAAAAGTTGTTACTGCAGCTTTAAGAAGAACTTTATCACTTTTCTGAAAAAAGGTGGAGCTTAAAGAGAACCAGGAACCTGCGACTGTTCAAAATATTGGCTGGGAACAAACAGAGCAGAGCAGAAAGTGAGCGAGAGAAACTAGTAAATAGTTGTGTGTGTGTGTGTGTGTGTGTGTGTTCATTGTTCATGGATAGCTGCGTAAGACTGCGTGTGTGGATGAATGTATGTGGGTGTGTGTGTGTGTGTGTGTGTGTGTAGGTGTTCATGTGTAACTATCCAACAGGGGACATGCGTGTCATTTTACACTGACCAACAGGGGACTCACCGTTGAAGAGGGGACATTTTGTAGGTCCCCTCTTGGAAATGACCCTGTTTTAGGGTCAGGGGTTGCAGTTAGGACTAAGGTGTGAATTGACTTTTGGTTAGGGTTAGGAAAAGGGTTAGGTATGTGATGGTTAGGGTTAGGAAAAGGGTTAGGGTTAGGCTGTAGAAATGAATGGAAGTCAATGGAATGTCCCCTGTTGGATAGTAGCGTACGACTGCGTGTGTGTGTGTGTTAGCTCTGGAGACCCCGGAGCTTCTCGTCATGATGGACCGATCCTCTGATCTAAAACACGACGTCCTGATTAAACAGCATCTTCGCTTTGAAAGGTCTTCATCTTTGCTGCACCACCGACTTTAAATCAACATGAAAAGTTTCACAGCCATACAACTGTTCATTTCTTTTATTGTAGCTTCGTGTGAACCATTAATCTTTATTACTCCACTGCCTGACACCAGTGTTGTATATTTTTATACTCTCAGCAGCAAGGTTTTCTCTTCTGATTATTTTTTATTTTATCTCTCTCCAGATCGTGAATTTCCTGGAAAACAAACATCATGAATTGTTTTATGGTGATAAATAATGATGATATCTTCCTATTTCTGTTGCCACTCATGTTTCTGAGCTATAAACTGACCTGAAAGCCTCATCTGTCACATAAAAATGGAGTTTCTAAACAAGTTTACTTAGATTTGAAGAAGAAAAAACTCTTGTGTGGTTTTTACTGAGGTTTTCCACCAAATTAGGCTGCAGAGGTAAAGTTATCATGCCAAACGACTGGAAAATTCCTTATGTCTCGTAATATGCTAACCAGTTTGAGATCTTATTTTACAAACTGGATATTGGCAATTATTAATCTGTGCAAACCAAAATTAAACATGGCGTTCCCCAAGGCTACATTCTAGGGATACTTTTAGGCCAGTCAGTGTTGGGAACACCTGAGCTAATATGTTGATATCACAGCTAATTTTTAGCATAGCAGTTTAGCTAACTTTGAAAATGTTCACCGCACTTAGCTTCCCGAAATTCATTTTCCCAGATAAGTTCAGAAGCGCTAGTTTACTAAGTTTTAGCTCTTTGTTTTGTATTTACATAGTTTAATGTTTATTTTTATGTAATTCTGGAATGTTTCCATCATTCTTACAATGCACTGGATGACACAATTGTGCTACTAGATGAGCTAATATTTCAGTTAGCGCTTTAGCATTTATGCTAACTTTACTTTAGCATACTTAGCTTCCCTCAATTAATTTTTCCAGAAAATTCTAAAGTGCTAATTTACTTGTTTTGTAAACTTTTAGCAGAATAAAGTTTGAAGTTTTAGTGATTAATGGCTAAGAACTATTTTTAAGTAGCTAACTGTTTATACTGCTGCTCTTATTTTGAAATGGGTGCTAGTTGTTTACGCAGCTCTTCTACTTGAGCAGGATGATTTAATGCATGTTGTGTCATTGAAACATGGAGGGTATTAACATGCTTGAATTCAGTGCTTTAGCATTAGCTTCCACTAAATACCATAATGCATAGCATGTTAGCGCTACTAATGTTTATGATTAGAGCTTTAGGATTAGCGCTGCTAACTTTTCCATGTATTTATTGCTTTTAGTGTCATTTTCCTTTTTTATTTGTTTCTGTATTTCCCTGCAAACTATTTTTGAATTACAACACAATAAAAATAAACCTGCCTACCTCCTTTGCTGTTTGGACGGAGTCTGTAATCCCCATGACATTTTTAGCCTGAAGTGTTTAGCAGTCTGAAGGCCACTGGAAGCTTATCAAAATGTATCACACACAGTACAGTTAGCGTAGCACCAACTACAGCCTTGCAAATTATCTGCTCTACAATCTCCACCATCCAACACCCAGGGGACGTCATGCAAATTGCACGTTTCAAATGGTGTTGGGCTTTTAGAGATTAAGCTCCCAGCTTTCAAAACATCTCCCCTAATGCTCAGTGGAAGGACCGCAGACACTAATGTCAGCATCTCAAGCCCTGACTGAGCGAGTTGACAAAGAAACAAACTGCTGGGAAATTATCAAATCATTAACAGTTATAAAGGAGTGAACGTGATAATTCACTTTATTTCTGTTAGCGACCCATGTTATTTTCTCCAAACGTTGTATATATACATTAATGCATAGTTGAAGTGGATTACTTTACTAATTTATTGTATTCAGATATTAAAGGTGACCTATTGAACAAGTTTGAATAGATTTATCGGCTGTACAAAACATGTTAATTTGATTTTTTTACACAAAACTATTCTTAGACCCTGAGATTTCAGTCAGTTCTGTATATTTTGAGCTGTTTTAGGGCATCTTGTCACTTTAAATCCAAACAATGTTTCGATTCGCAACTGTACAGCCGTAAATCTTTGAAAAGCAGAAGTGGAGCCTCCTGCGCAACCAACAAGACTACTGGAAGTTGTTTCTGGACGGCAAGTCGACACTTGTCTTTTCCAGCAGCCATTGTACAGCGGTAAAACCAGTTGACCAAACATGGCGGAGTTCCGCTGGGTTGCTAGGTAACGGGAAAAATTCCGTTGGGTTGCTAGGTAACAGCACCATACTCATGTAAGGTGACTTAGTCTGGAGATTTTTGAAGCAGCTCGTTTTCCAGACCCCAAAAACATAAATTTATATTAAAACAGAAGCTGTGTATTTTTTTAAAGTGCTTGGACTGATTTTAGAAGCATTAGAGAAACAAATTTAAGTACAAAAACATTCAAACTTAACCGTAAGTGGTTTATCTTCCAAATACAATTTAAGTGCTACTTTGTGTTGGTCTGACACAAAAATTTCAAATGAAATACATGAAATACACCCCGCAGGGTGGCTGGGCTCTCCCTTAGAGATAGGGTGAGAAGCTCGGTCATCCAGGAGGGACTCAGAGTAGAGCCGCTGCTCCTCCACGTCGAGAGGAACCAGTTGAGGCTCGGGCATCTGGTCAGGATGCCTCCTGGACGCCTCCCTGGTGAGGTGTTCCGGGCACGTCCCACCAGGAGGAGGCCTCGGGGAAGACCCAGGACACGCTGGAGGGATTACGTCTCTCGGCTGGCCTGGGAACGCCTTGGAATTCCCCCGGAGGAGCTGGAAGAAGTGGCTGGGGAGAGGGAAGTCTGGGCCTCCCTTCTGAAGCTGCTGCCCCCGCGACCCGACCCCGGATAAGCGGAAGAAAATGGATGGATGGATGGATGAAATACATTGAAGTTTTTAAGGCAAAACATCCAACATTAAACTTTTCATTCTGTTTTTTATTTTTTTAAATGTATAGAAACAGAAAAAGTCTTGGGTAATTGGTCCAATTTAGTGAAAACCACTTCATAATTAAGCTGTTTAGTGTAAAAAACTGATAAAATACACTGAAGTTTGTTATTGTAATGCAAAAAAAGTTAGAGGCATGAAAAGAAACACTGCAGATTGTGTGTGTGTGTGTGTGTGTGTGTGTGTGTGTGTGTGTGTGTGTGTGTGTGTTATTCTTCTTTCTTTATTATGCAGCTGACAGTCAAACGGTACAGCGGCTGTTTTTCACCGTCTCAGTCAGAACCTTCCTCATTACAGAACAACTTCACACAAATTTACCATCCGGCGCCGACAGAAGATAAAACATGATTTCACAAGAGCTGGGATTGATTCATTAGACATGGATTTAGTTCTGGGTTCGTCTGTGTTCGCGCGCTTTGCAGCGGTTTACTTGCTGTGCCGACATTTCTCTGCGTTCTTGTTAAAATGCCAGTTTAAAGGCCTCAGTCCAGGCTGGAAAGCCAAACGCCTCAGGCAGAAACACTGAATCCATGTGAAATACATTTGTTTTACATTTCTGCAGCATGAAAGCCTTCTCATTTGGCAATTATCTATTTAAAACCCCAGGCATTCGCCAGCATGCTTATCTCAAGAATGCCGTTTAATTTAATGGCAGTTCTTCACACGACTCGACTCTTCATCTATCAAATACCAAACAGAGTTTATTTTTTATTATTATAGCTGATTTGAGGTGTGTGAAGCCAGAATAGATCAGTAAGGTTCAGCGTTGATGCGAATGAAGCTTTTTGTTTACTTGTTTGTACAAAAGAGAAGACAGACGTATTCCCATTCCTGTTTTCTTTAAAGATTTGTTTTTCTTTCCGCAGCAGAGAAAGTCTCTGATTATTCAGTCAGCCTGGGGAAAACCTTTTATTCATCTTTTCTGATTGAGTGGAAGCCGCTTCCCCTGAGCCGCCATATTGGTAGCTTCCTCAGCTGTTTGCATACAATGGCCATTTTTTAGACAGAGTAAAAAAAAAAGACAAGAATGTGATCGACAAGAATGTGATATTGATATAATAAAGTTGTAATAATGTGCGCATAAAAGTCAAAGTAATATAAGAATAAAGTCAAAATATTACAAGATTAAAGTTAAATGAAAATAAAGTCCTAATATTTTGAGAATAAAGTTGTAATAATCCAACCCAATCCAACTTTATTTATAAAGCACTTTAAAACAACCACAGCTGATCCAAAGTGCTGTACAGTAAAACACAACATTACAAAAATAAATAAAATAAAAAAAGAACTAAAAAATAATAATGGGAGAATAAAGTCATATCTAATCTAGCCTTTTCTGGGTTGCCAACACAGTTGAAACAATTAACTCCGTCTGTAAATTTGCTCTTACAGACGATAAAAGCAAAAAAGAGCTAGCTAGCTAGCTTGTTAGCTAGTTAGCTAGCTAACTAGCGGTAGCTGCAACCGTCTGGAGTCAGGAAATCATCTGAGGGAGAAAAAAATGTAAGTCCTGTGGTTAAAGTATTTAAGTCAAACTTTCTCTTTTTTAAATGAAAACATTTTAGGGCTTTATTTTAGACACACAAATTAACACATTTTAAGTTTGAGCAGACACCTGCTGCTAACATCCAGTTCTTACATTCAGGAGTTTTCAGGTTGAGCTGAGTTGGTTTGTAGGTTTTCACCCTTAATAATTTACTTCATGGTTTTAGAACAGAGTTTTGTATTTAGTCTGGTTTTCTTTGATTATCCAAAACATTTAACAAAAACAGAAAATAAATGTTTCTCTGCAAAAGTATAGCATCTCTTTGGTCTGATTACTGTAAATGTTACACTTTAAATAAAACAAAACTAACTTACAAGTAAAACAGGAGATTATTCAAATTAAATAATATTCCCTTAATATTGGTTCAATTGTCAGATTATTTCACTTTTAACATGACATTTTCCCCCTTTTATAAGTGAAATAATCTGAAATATTACGGATTATTGACTTGAAACAAACTCCTGTATGTTACTGGAAAGTTACTTATAAATTAGTTTTGCCTTATTTCAAATATAATAAGATATTTGCTCTAGAAATTAGACCAAAACATACTTTATATCATTTCATATTTCTTGCAGGTT
This sequence comes from Poecilia reticulata, assembly GCF_904066995.2. Classification (NCBI taxonomy): domain Eukaryota; kingdom Metazoa; phylum Chordata; class Actinopteri; order Cyprinodontiformes; family Poeciliidae; genus Poecilia; species Poecilia reticulata. The sequence continues at coordinate 24,727,776 of NC_088851.1, forward strand.
ATGCAAAAAACTGGAGCAAAACTAAGAATTTGTCAAAACAATAAATATTTTTACTGATTATAGCAGGAATTATCCACTTTGCTGCATAAACGTTGCTTAGTTTCACCACATTTTCCCTAATGATGGTTTGGTTTGTATATATGTTGAGGTAAAAACCTTAAATAATGAGAAAACATCTTTATTATGAGCATTTTGTGGCTTTCATCTGGGATCTTTGAAGTGGGAGAAGTTGGTCCAGAAACTTGTTTTGGTTTCTATAAACTCAGATTTGTAGTTTATGGACGGCCAGAGGGGCTCAGCGAGGGGCTCGTCTGCTTCATGAGCTGTTTAGGTGGAAGGCGAATTACGAGACACGTGGTGTGATTAATGTTTTAGTAGAAATATAACTGTGACCTGGAGCATCTGGGAAAAATTAAATACACAAACACAAAATGATAAATCAAACCTGATTAGAAGGTTACTGTTCTGACCAGTCTTATCAGGACGACTGATATATTTATTTTAAGTTGTTTATATAAAATCTGGAAGATTAAACCTTAAATTAATGACTTTTTTTTAAATCTCAGTTTCCGTTTTATTGCTGGTAGATAATAACTAATAACTTCCTCTTTTAAACTTAATTTTTACTAAACTTATTCATAAGTTAGTTATTAGAATTTGACTTATCACATTTCAGCAGGTTTTCTTTTTTTTACTACATATGCATAATTTCATTAATTCTAGAGGTTTAGTTGAACAGCTGCAGTTTTAATCTAATATCTAGAGCAGTGGTTCTTAACCTGGGTTCGATCGAACCCCAGGGGTTCGGTGAGTCGGTCTCAGGGGTTCGGCGGAGCCTCTGCTGACCGCGGAGGTAAAGACACACTTGTGTAAAGTCGTGATGATGCGGCGCTTTGCCATCACTGGCTGCAGAGGATCACAGCTCACTGATTGAAGGAGCTCCACTCTCAGCAGGGATCTGAACTTGTGTCTTTAATTACTTCAGCAAAGCTCACAGTTTTTACCAAATTCTGTAGCTTTCGGTGAACTTCTAAATCTGCTCCTTAGTCGCATCTTTTCGGGGTTGCTGCTGCCTCTAGTGGCGTGGGGGAGGTAACACAACTAATATAATTACATTACTAAATCAGAATACCGCAAAGTGTTCATTAATTTTTCGTTCTCTTAAGAATGTAGAGCTAATTAAATGATCTAAAGACCTTAAAGTGGTTCCAGTTTCTCTCGATGGCCAACCTGTTGAAACTGTGGCAGATTTTAAATACCTTGGGTCGTTCATGGACAGTCAGACCAACTTTGCTGAAAACACTGACTATATTTTGAAGAACTGTTCTCAGAGACTCTACCTTTTAAGAAGACTTAGTGATCATGGGGTGATCTAGACTCTAGTTGGGTCACCCCTATGTCTTGAATTTGGCGGGGGGGAATCATATTTTATTTATCGCTACAGAAGGGTTCAGTGAAACTTCTGTGCTCGGTACCTCAAAAAAGGTTAAGAACCACTGACCTAGGAGATGCTAAATGTTGTCAGTGAAACCAGCTGTAATTATCGCCGCTGCTCCTTTCCACTCTGATTTATCCTCTAACTTTATTTCTTTATTTGCTCCTGAGATCATTTTTAGAAGAACCGGTGAATCTTTTCCATGTGAGACACGACGGCGTCATTAGCATGTTTAAATAATGTCGGCACACTGAAAACACGTTTTATCGATCAGAAATGCAAGGCGGCTGTTAGAAATGTTAGAAACCAGATAGAAATATACAGCTGAATCGATTAATCGTAATCGATTGTTGAAATTATAGGCAACTAATTCATTGATTAATCATTAACAGGAATATACAGCCTCAATAAGGAGGCAATTGCTGAAAGAACAACCTGATCAAAGATGCAATTATGTCAAAATAGTAAAAAAAAAAATTCAAATAAAATTTTAATTTTGTATTTAAGATAAAAAAGAGCTTTGTCTGTAAATATGTTCAACCCAGAACTCCTCAAGTTATATTTTTAGCTTAATTTAATTCAATTCTGTATAAAATCTCGTATTGATAACCTTTTGCTATCTAATTACTAATCAGTTAATCCTAAATAGATAATTCTCACACTGTGCTTGAAAGATCGTTTTGCTGTCGATCCAACCGTTCAATAAAGAAAAGCTGTTTGTGCATTTTATTCAATGAAATGTTTATTTTCTTACTTAAAAGAAAGTAACATTGAGTAAAACAGTTTAAATGAAAAATCTGAACAACGTGCCAGTTCTTTTTTAAATTTGATTAATCGATTAATCGTAAATAATGTATTTATTTTCCTGGTGGTTGACACAGAGACGTCGTACTCAGAGTGAGCTGGTCGTCTGTTTGTTCGGTTTTTGTTGCTGAAGGACAATTGAATTCGGCCCTCCGTTGCGTTTCAAGCTAATGTGCGTGTTTTGCTTGTGATTCATTAAAGAGGAGCTGATAAAGGTTTCTGACAGGTCATTTTCAGATCCTAAATTCAATTTGTTGCCCTGCGAGCCCAACAGCAGTCTCCGCCGGCCGGTTTCTGCCACGGCTGCCTTTTGTGTTCGAATGGATGTAATGAGTTCGGAATGACTGAGCGAATCGAGTCGCGCCGCTCTCGCTCTAAATCATCATTTCAATTACACCCGGGGTCAGCGAATGAAAACACGGCACAGACATGCCCTGCTGCACCTCAGGTTCGTAGGAATGCATTACTGCTTGCTGCACACCTGACATTCATCATGCAGAATGTGATTTGTTGGAATGACCTGCGACCTCTGAGTGGGTTCACTGGTTGGTTTATTCTGCAGAGATTAGCGTGTGGATTTACATATATTACCCTGCCAACTGAGAGCACTTCTATAAAAACACTCATTTGTGTAAAACTGTATATAGGTTAAAAGCAGGAATCCATTTGAGTGGTATGTTGGAGACTTAGCAGACCGGCACCTACACAGAGATTTAAAAGCATTCTATGGTGAGCTCAATCTGCCTGTAAGCTAAAAAATATAACTGGGTTTACGTCCAATGTCGGGAAATTACGGCGCTCCGCTTACATTAATCCACAACATGGCGACAGCAAAAGTTTAGATAAAAACATCAGAATCAGTTGGTTGTTCAACAATAACTGAATATTTTTTAGAAAACGGCATCTTCTGTCGAGTATTCATTACCCAATCGATGTTTACATTGTCACAATAAAATACTTTTTGATTTTTGCACCTAAAACTTAACAAAATACTAAAACTACCACTATAACTAATGAAAACCAAACCAATAATAACTAATAAAATATAAGAAACTAACTGAACTAGACAAACAAAAAAATAAAACCCAGAAGTACAAATACACCAAATCCTACCAAGTATTTTGATCTAGTAGTTTCTACTACAAATATATTAGTACACTTGTAATAAGACAAAACTAATGTATAAGTAGCTTTTCAACAAATTATATGAGTTTGTTTAAAGTAAATAATTCCTTAATATTGACAAAAACATAATGGTTCCTTTGGCAGATTATTTCACTTTCAAATTCAAATTTTAAAAAATACTTTATTAATCCAAAAGGGAAATTAAATTAAATAAAATTTTTAATACATTTTTAAATAAAAATAGCTAAAAATTTCCTCATGGGAAAAATATCCAGTGGTAAATTAAATAACCAATCAATAATTTTTTTCATCAATATTAAAGAATTATTTACTTAAAACAAGAAAAGTTACTTGTAAATCATTTTTGTCTGATTTCAAGTTTAACAAGATATTTGCACTAGAGATTAAACCAAAATACTTGGTAACATTTTGTATTTTTGCTGTGTAGCTTCTGAGTAGTAAGTCAACAACAAAACAAGTTTCTTCCAGCGAATACTGCAGGAAAACCAGCTGACCAGATGTACTGGAGCGCCACCTGGGTTGCTAGGTAACAGGCTGGGCTCTGCTGGGTTGCTAGGTAACGGGCTGGGCTCTGCTGGGGTTGCTAGGTAACCATGCAGAGCTCATGGAATGTGACTCAACAACATGTTATAAGGTAAATAATCTCACTTTTTTGTCAATATTAATGAGTTGTAGCCTTAAAACAAGTTCCTATAACTTGCTGAAAAGTTACCTATGACTTAGTTTTGTCTTATTTCAAGTGCACAGAGATATTTGCAGTAGAAACTCGACCAAAAATACTTGGTGAGATTTTGTGTTTTTGCAGTGCGGGACCCATTCTGCCTTTAAAACATCACATTTCCTTTGCAGAGCATGAAAAACGCATGAGGCTAAAACTGAACATAAAAAATCCTGGTAAATCAATAACGTCGTAAAGAACATTAATCTGGTCTAAATTATTGATTTATGGACGAATGCATAACTCTGTCAAGTTTATGTTTTTCCAATTTTCCTTTTTTTTCTTTTTGCTTCTTATTCCTCACTTCTTTAAGCAGCGTGAGAATAATTTGTCGTCATTCCAGGGTGAAATTAGCAGATACTGGAACGACGCTGAAAGAGGCCGAATCTCTGCAGCGTTTCGTCCCACCAGCTTTCATCAGGACTGAATTAGATATTAAGACGCTGCTCCCCGACGTTCCCGTCGCTGCTAATCTGATTCTGAAGCCGTCTCTGGTTCAGTAATGACTCTACAGAATAATTCTGAGGCAGACATCTGATGGAAGCTTAAGAAACCAATCAGCTCATGCCGGCACGGAGGAAAACCTTTTTATCGTTCGTATTTGTCACGCAGAAAGTGTGTTAAACTGCCAGTAATGAAACATTGGGTTACAGGTTTAATCTGTCAGCTGTGCTGCTGCAAAAACAACAAAAAATTCAGACAAATGTAATAAATTTAACCTAAAATAGGCTCAGCGTTTGGTTGCTATTCCAGCCTGTAGTCTACTTATTCACAGGATCATAATAGTTTTATTTTGTTGTGACTTTCTGTCTAATCTGCTAGTTTTAATTCATGTTCAGAGTGAATATGCCAGTTTTATTAGTTATCATTAGTTAAGTATTGTGGAGTGGTTTTGGAGTTTTCCATTGTGATTTAGTTTTATTTGGTTGTGACTTTTTGTTTGTCTAATTCAGTTAATTAGTTAAATATTGTTTTGTTTTCATCAGTTTTAGTTTTTCATACTGTGTGGAAATGTGGGGGAAAACATTCAAAACAAATTTACAGCCATTATATGTCTTATAAAAAAAAATCAATCTGAATACTACATAAAGTGGGATATTGGGAACACAAACCAGCTATTTATCAAATCAAATATGGTAAATTTCTGGGACCTTATAATATTTAAAACTTCACAATTCATGTTTAAGGTCCGAAATCAGAAACTTCCACACAATATACAGGAAATGTTTGGTGACAGAGAGGGTGGCTATAATTTAAGAGGTGAAGGATATTTTAAAAAACAACGTATTAGAACAACCAGGAAGAGTTTTTGTTTATCTGTGTGTGGAGTAAATGTGTGGAATGGATTGAATGATGAGTTAAAAAATTACAAATGTAAAATAATTTAAAAAACTCATTAAAACAGAGCTTATTTCATAGCATGATATATAAGATGACTGTTTAATAGTCTATAATGTAATTGATGATTTAAATAGTTTTTAAATAATTGTACAAAATCAAACATGATGTAAAATGGAAACAAGTTGTCTCTTTTTGATGTTCTGACATAATTGACTAAACATTGACGAGTAGGAAAGGAGCAGGACATTATAAGACATTATATCTTCTACCTGCTCCTTTTCAAACAGAAAATATAAAATTTGCATGTCACATGGGCAGAATAATTAGTTCTACATTTTTATTTCTTACGTTTGTTTCATTCTATTTTATTTTGTTTTCTTTTTTCTTGATTGTCTTTTCTGTCTGTTCGAAATAAATAAAATAAATACTTTAGTTAGTTTCAGGCGCGGAACTTTAAAATGTTGTGATTATGTTTTACATGGGTTGGGTGATAAATACTCGACAGAACTTAACATTTTCTAAAAATGTTTTTCTATTTTCTATTAATGTTGAACAACTGACTCAGTATTTTTCCCCAAACTTTTCCAGTTGCCATTTTGTGAGCTGAAGCGCCGTAATTTACTGAAATGTGACGTAAACTGCTTATAAATAAAAATGTATTTCCCATCAGTTCTAACGGCTAAAATCAGATTAATAAACACAAAAATGAAGAATGTTACACTTATAATTTAAATATGATTTAGATAGTTTATTAAATGCATGATATAGTTCCAGTTAGTTATTATTTTTCCCCATTAACTGCCATTTTTATTTATTTCAGTTAACAAAAATATGCTCTCAGTTTCAGTTTTCTTTGGTTTATTCAGCTTGACCTACATTAAATCATTTTAAAAAAACAGTTCAGGAACTAAATGAGCCTTTCTGGTTTAAAGAACGAACCTCTGTTGTGTCCCAAACCAAGCAGCACTTTGTCTGCAGCCACGATAATTTGTTCTTCAAGATAACAGATTATTGGGCATAAAATTGTATTTTTGTCCCTACAAGGTGGTTTTCCAAGGAGCCATTACTCAAACCGTGACATATCTCAACACAGTGTTCGCCGTGTCCCTAATAAATTTGAGCAAACGGGATAAAAAAAGGGCAAAATAAGAAAAAATGAAAAGTATCTGAATCGTTTGACAAAACACGAGAGACCCGACATTTCAGACTAAAGTTTATGGAAATGTTTTAATATTAAATATGATATAATGTGTGATATATTATTTTGCATTTTGTCGTCATGTTTGTTAACAAACATGACAATTTATATAATTAACAAAAAATACCAATAAAAAGTTAAAAAATCAGTTTCTGTCAATTAAAAAAAACTAATAAACTAACAGAAACTGCAGGTCTGTGTCTGGTGAATTTTGGTAAATTTTACTCAAGTAAGAGCAGGAATACTTTATAATTAAATTACTAAAGAAAAGCTAAAAATACAGCATCGTAAAAATACTCATAAATTATTTTCAAAGATGTAATTAACTAGTTCCTGTTTAACTCAGCAGCTGATAGAAATTTTTTTTTAAATAAAAATAATGATTTTAGTTTTTTTATGGACCTTCTTAAAAAACGGTCGGACCTTTTGATCTAAGAGAAAACTCAGATTTTTAAGAAAACAGCAATTTTTGTTTTACAGTATAATCTCAGTCATCTTCAGATTAACTCATTAATCTGTACATTATTTGTTCAGTTTAATCTCTCGGGGTTGAGCTGTGGACGTTTGTCCAGCTCTGCTCAGCAGGGAGCCGTTGAGGCTTCAGACACGTTCACACTGCAGCCTGAAGTGACTCAATTCCGATTTTTTTTTTTTTTTTTGCCGGGGTCGTTCACACTGCCAGTAAATGCGACCTGTATGTGTTCTGCAGTGTAAACTGGCAAACGACCTGAAAGTGTCCCGCATGCGCACTAGAGGGCGCAATAGCGTCGGCGTTCTCAGTGTTCTGCCAACCGCCAGAAGAAGAAGAAGAAGAGCTCAGTGTTTGCGGAAGTAAACATGGAGGTTAACGGTGGAGCTTAGCTTATATATTTGAAGTTGTTGTCCGGCCGGAGCAGCATATTAACAACTTAATCCTCATATAATCCATCATGGTTGTTGTTTTTCTTCCCACTTGCGCGTATCAGGACGCAGAATAGTGAGATTTGTTAAGAATTAGTGACGTTCAGTTTGGATGAATGCGGCCTGGACGTTATGGTCGCATTTGAATCGGATACGTATCGGATATGGGTCGCATTCGAAAAAGAATCTGACCTGTGCTGTTCACACTGCCATGATTAGATCAGATTCAGGTCGCATTACGTCAAAAAAAATCTGAATTGGGTCACTTCAGGCTGCAGTGTGAACGCACCATGTGGCCGCCTCCATCAGCTGCTGTGATCAGAGGCCGGCCCGATCAGCCGAACGTCCCGCTGCCGTCCTGGCAGCGTTGACGTCTCCACTTGCTCAGAGGAGCCATGACGGCTCAGGCAGGCATCAGCTCTGATTCTCCGGATGACGGCGTTTTACGGGACCCGCGACAGTTTATGGTGGGTAACTTGGAGGAATGAGGTTTTATCCACAGCTTTTATGATGCAAGAAATCCTCAGGGGGACATCTGTTTTTATCTGGAAAGATGAGCAATACTCCGCCTCATTTGGAGTCAGTCGAAATAAAAAGGCCATATGTCTGAAACATAACACCTACACATGCACCTAATCACTTTAAAGGGGCAGTATCATGTATTTAGTGTCATTTTACAGCGTAATCAAGTAACTATGTTAACTTCAGTTGTTAAAAAATGTGCATTTATATCAAATATGACATAAAAGTTACGTTTGGGAGGAGCTACGCTTGGAAGGCGGAGCTAGGCCCACCAACAGCTGAACAGTTGCCATGGATTAAACTAAATGTTATTATTTTTGATTTAATGATTAATGATGCAAACATGGAAATAATTAAAATTTAGTTCATTTTATATTAATTGAAATTTAATAATAAATCTCAAATCTTCACGATAAACAACACGATAAATGCCCAGCCCTAATTCCAAGGTATTTAAAGGAGCAGCATTATGTTTTTCAGGCACATGGTGTCATTTTATAGCATAATCAAGTAAGTATGTTAACTTCAGTTGTTTATAAAAAGCTATACATTTCTAATATGACATAAAACATTGCATTTGAGGAGGAGCTACGGCTTGAAGGCGGAGCTATGTCCACCCAGCCGTTTTGCAGAGCCATATGGTTGCCATGGAGACTAAAGGATTTCTCACACATACATGAAAGGATCAAGGTAACACTGTATATTTTTGATGAGGAAATGACGTTATAACATGATGCAAAGCTAAAATAAATTAATTTTACATGATACTGCCCCTTTAACTCGACTGCAGAAGAGGTGGGTTGTTAAAGGAGAGTCTGTTCCAGTAAAAAGCTTAACCTTAATGATACTTTCTCAAATTGGTAGCTGAAAACACAAATCAAAATAAAAACCTGCCATTTTGTCTGCAGAAACTATCAGCTTTTGATTTCTCTGTTAGTCGGGCGTTAAAGGATCAATTTTCCTCTCTAATCCTGACAGATTGCTTCGTTTAGACGTCATCATTAAGCTGCCACAAACCAGGCAGCGAAGCCGCCTAGACGCCCCGGGAAACCCCGAAATCAATCTGCTGCACCTGCTGGGGAATACTGTAAAGTGAGTTTGTTCTGCGTTGTTTTTACTTACTGCTGCCAATTCAGGTCTGAAAGTCCCAGAGAGGAAATAACGTCACAAAAAACAGGATTAAATACGGATTTCAAGCCTGGAAGCTGGAAAATGGCGACTGGCATCGACTTATTTCAAATAAACTGAGCTAGAAATCAAAAACACTAAATCTTACCAAGGATTTTTTTGTTTCCTTGGTAAGTGTACAGATGTCTTAGTACACTTTAAATAAGTCAAAACAAAATATAGGAGTTTGTTTTAAGTGATTCATTATTGAATGTAAATAAAAAGTACTAGATCCACTTTGAGATGATTTCTCTTATGACAAAATATTTTCTTCTTTTACTTTTGAGTAATTTTATTATGAAGTATTTCTGCTGGAGTAACATTTCTGGATTTTCTACACACCAAATGAAAATAAAACATGTTTTAACCAAACATTCACCAGACACAGACCTGCAGAACAGAAATTTTGTTCATAAGTTTTTCATCAAAACAAACTGATCTGGAAACATTTTATTTTTCATTACTTCTATGAATTATTCTCATTTTCATCCTTAAAATGCCAAAATTTCCACTTAAATTTACATTGAAGAATGTAAAATGAGTTTAATTTTTTAAAAATATTTAATTGATTGATCATTTGATCAGTTACTCGGTACTTCAATTGACTTTTTACCAAATACTTTTTTACTCTTGACAAACTTCTTGGACAGCTTTTACCTTTACTTAAGTAAAAATATGTTTAACTTGCGCTCCTCTTACTTTCTTGAGAATAATTTTTGACATCTTTGGTAACATCTAATTAGATTTTCATTCAAATTTGCAATTTTGTCAAAATGTATTCTTGGGCCGCACAAAATCAATTTAGGGTCCGCAAATGGACCCCGCCCCCCACTTTGAACACCTTCTTGCTTTTAGGCCAACCTTGATTCCGACGGAGCAGAAAGTATTAACGATATCTGAGCTTCAACAAAGCCATTTAGTTCTCTGAATCTGTAATTTCAGTTTTTTAAAGGTGTGATTAATAGGATGTAATTGGTCGGTAATAACTTGAGAGTCTGTCCTAATTACAGCTGGAAGCCATCCAGTCCGTCCCAAGAGATTCACACGCCGAAGAAATTCAAATTAACATCGAGCCGTCCTGCAGAGATATCCAATAACCACGGTCTGCAGAGTGCAAATACTTCCAACACATAAATTCATATTCAATGGAGAGCTGCTACGGTTATTTAAATACTTACTGCTGTCAGAAGGTCAATTGCGGAAAGGATTTTGATTTATTTGTGGTGTTGAATAATTCTAGATACTGTAGTGGACCCACTGAACCAAGGTTTGGTTCTGTTTTATAAGATTTTAGAAAAATCACTACTGAAGTAGCGGCGAGCGGCGCTGTACGTCTGACATGAAAGCACGATGCTGCCCTCTGCTGGTGGGAAGGAGAAATTACACGAGACGGATTTTAGCAACATGGCGATCAGACACTTCTCTCCAGAAATAAGAGCGAATTATCGCCATTGTACACAGAAAAATGAGACCATATTCACCAGGAAACTGTCACTTTCAGGTCAATCTCTTTACATTTCTGAGCTCAGGAAATTTAATATTTAATTTTTGACATTTTTCAAAAATAATTTTTAAAAAACCCTCTTTAAGCCAAAAACAAAGCTGTTTCTCTAGAATATTTCAGACTTTTCCCAAGAAAAATAATGTTTGTTCCGATAAACTTCTGAGAACATTTCTGTTGCTGCCCTCTCCTGATACAAAATGAGAGTTGCACGTCGAGACGGATTTTAGGAACAACCACCTCTAAAATAAAAACTAGACTCCATTAGAGCCATTGCAGATAAAATAATTATAACATTTCTAATACGTTTTGAAGTTAAAAACTCCTGGAAAACATGGAAATTTCATGAGCTCTAAAAGCTGAAATTTTGCTAGAAAAACTCAGAAATTCAATTTCAGAAATTTTCAGAGTTGCAAGTTTAAAATTTTCCTCTTGATCTCAGAAGCTGCCGTGTCATTTCCAGTAAATTTGAGATTAATCTAAAAATTTCTGAGCATTTCCCTCACAATCTGACATTTAGATCTCAGAAAATGTTATTTGTAGTAAATTTCTAAATGTTTTTGGCATAAATTAACCCCCTTCTCCAATGGCCCTAATAAATCGCTGGACTTATAAATACATATTATATATGAAACCTGTAAAACAGATAAAGCAGATATCAGATAAAATGTTTGGATGAGTGAATCTGGAAAATAAAATATTTTTCAGAGGTAGAAATAAAACTAAACATCCAGCACTTTATGATTTTACCAACACTGTGGTAAAAAAGACACTAACAGTGAAAAATATGACCAGAAGCATTTTGTAAACATTTACTTAAATTTTTATTAGCCACTGAAAGCCAGTTTAGACGAGAACGCCGTATTGTTTCAGAACGTCTGTGTACTTTGCGATCTTGCTCTCGACGTTTTTCTCCGCCAGCTTGGTCAGCTTGATCTGCGTCTTTTTCTTTTGGTAGCGGAGCTTCCCCTTCTCCTTCCTCTTCTCCTCCAGGGTGGCCGTGATGGCCTGGTACTTCCAGCCGACCTCGTGGGCCAGGCGGCCCAGGAGGGCAAACTGAGGGGGAAAAGACATGAAATAAGCACTAAAATTTAGCTAAAAAACATGAAAAAGCTCATTAAATTCAACATACTAGCTTAAAAAAAACATGGAAAACATCAAATTAATTTAACACTTTAAATTAAAAAAACAAATCATTAAAAGTAACATTTAGATTTAAAATCATGAAAAACGATGAAATGTAACATTATAGCTTAAACATTAAAGACAGAAAATATTAAATTTAACACTTTAGGCCTTAAAAACAGAAAAATCTAATTAAATTATACAATTTAAATAAAAAAAACTTAAATTTAGCATTTTAGCTTAAAGCAAATGTATTCACCTTACGACTCGGCTTCAGACGCACGATTTTAAGAGCAGCTGGGACGACCATGCGCTTCCTCTGCAAAACAAAACCCAAAGTTAACGGAAGAAAAACTCATTTTCCATCCATTTATTCCTAGATTTAAATGTCTCAGGGATTTTTTTTTCTCTCTCTCATCTGAAGCTCAGCTAAGGGAGTTAAGAATAAACATCATCACAGACGAAAAACCTCAAATAAAAGTCAGATTGAAGCATTTCCCCCACCTTGTCGTATGGCGGCGGGATGCCGTCAAACACCTTCAGCCTCTCCAGAGCCGCCTGGCCTCGCTTGGTTTTATGAGGCAGCATTCCTAAACACAACAACATTATTCTTTAAAAAGATAAACCTTTTAACATCAAAGCGCACAGGCAACATTATCTGCATTTATATTAAAAATATATCTTCATAAGATTAAATTTTCCATTAAATTTACTTCCTGTCTTCTTTGGCGTTTGCGCCAGTAGTAACATCCCAACTCATGTGATCAAAAACATTTTTTCAGATTGCCGTGTTTCCATTAAGATAATTTATCTTCAAAGTGTCAAACTGATCAATTACACAATGAACGGAAACGCAGCTGGTGATGCTCAACTCAGCAGTCAGATCTGATGTTTGGCTCATCAACCGAGGATCAGATTCGGGATAAAAAGCTTCATCACTGTTGAGCAACGCCAAACGTATCACAGTTTTTCATTAAAGTCTCTTTCTTACCTCTAACAGTCCTCCAGAAGATCCTGCTAGGAGCTCTGAAGTGATAAGGACCACGAGACGGATTGGTGTTCATCCTCTTACGCAGGAAAGCCAAATACTTCACTGTTGGACAATAAACATCTGGTCACACCTCAAATCAACCAAACAACAACTAGAGCTGCTGCTGCTGCGCTCATGTCTCAGATGGTAGTGCATGTAAAGTATTCTCATGGTCAATGAAACTCGAACAACATTGGGTAAAACATCACAGACGAGCAATTCCAATAAAAACCCTGAAAATTCAGACTGAACTCACGTTTGTTACGGTAGAAGTTGCCAGAGATGTTGATGCCCTCGCATCTCACCACCACCACTTTGTGTCCTGACGAAGCAACACAAATACGAGTTAAAGATTAAGTCACATTTGATTGCCTAGGTGGGAAAATATCAAATTAAATCGTACCTAAGAGGACCTGTTTAGCCACAATGGCAGCAAGTCGGCCCAGTAAATGGCCTCTGCCATCAAGTAGCAGAACCTGTCAGAGAAAACACAAAAATAAAGATTTTTCATTATTTAGATGCATTTTGCTTCATTAAAACGGATGAAATCCAGTTATTTTTCACACATTAAATCCAAGTGTTGGAGAAAGGACACATGGAAAAAATGCTGGTATTTTTGGTATCACACTTTGCTACCCACTTAGGATTAAAGAAAAAGGAAATCATGCTGATTTATCCACAATTTAAAAGTTTAAATTCTTAATAAAACCAAAGCCTGGGCTGTAATAACAAAATCTTTAACATGAAAACGTAAGGGGAATAAACTGAGTAACATCCCTAAATCTTAAAAAGTATTTGTGAAACAAAACCCATGATGCAACAACCATCACAAAATTTAGATTTAAATCTGAATGTCCTTTGTTTCAGAACCAGAACCTTCAGTCCCGTTTTTAACTTTAAAAATATAACTTGCACACCCTAAATTACGTTTGTGGTTTAGCGTCAAAGCTAGGAAAATTGAGACTAGTTTAAACCGCAGCAGTTTTTATTTTAAACATGCAACTATGCTTTTCATTACTACACAATACTGTTTTAATGTTGAATCGTTTGTAAAACTTCGTCATAGTTGCTACGGAGTCGGTAAAGGAGCATTGCGAGCGGCTAAGCTAACGTTAGCATCAACCACACAACACGATGGAGTCGTTTCAGAGGAGAAGCGTTGAAACCTGCTATAACTGTCTAAGTCTATTTAATTACATTAAGCTTAAAAGACCGCTTCCCAATACAACAGAAACAGTTCGGATAGTGAAGCTGAACGTGTGGTAAAGGGAAGCTGCCATGATGGAAGGCATGTTCACAGAGCTACGGCCAACCGCCTGTCATTACCCTAAAAATGCTGCGTCTCATAGAAAACTGAGAATTAAAGAGGCATTATATCGATAGAATATGATTATTTTCAGCATATTTGCTATGACGGGCTGACAAAAGACGACTCAAAAGTTAAAATAGCAAAGTAAATAGCTCCGCAGCGATTGCTCACCTTATTGAACCGGTCCGCCATGATGTGCGAAAAGAAAGAAGAACGGGGCTGCTCGCGGTAAAAGGCAGGGGCAGCCGGAAGTGACGAAACTTAGACTTCTCCGTTATGTACGTCTTGCTATAGCGCCATCTATGTATGGAGGAGGCTGTTTTATTTAAATGCAATTTTCTACGTTATTATTTTTTTAATTTGTATTAATAATAATAATTGTTATTGTTAGTAATAATAACAATATCGAAAATTAAATAATTATTATTCCACCTTTACACGTGTTTCTGGTTGGAAATTTGACAGTAAAACATTAATATTGCCTCCAGTCAGGGAAAAAACTATGTTGACAAAAATAAACGATTCATTTTAATCTAGAACTGCCAGTGATATTAAGAATTTGAAAACGACAGCCATTGCTTTTCTCTTTTAGTTTTGATTGCCATTGTACAGAAATATTTTTAGATCTCCACATAATTTGCAAACATGCATTTCTAACACACTGGTGACCCTTTCTGCATGCAAACTGCAGAAAGTTTCAGCTTAGAAGGTATTTTGTGACGTTTTAAAGTCAGACTTTGTGCTTTAACATTCTGTATTTAATTAAGTTTTCTGTTAAAAGCATCATGTCACTGCAGCGGTTACGTAATCGTCTTCCAGTATCTCTAGGTAACATTGGTTTAAGTCATATTACTTTGCATAAAATTAACTATTGAAAGCATTTTACAGCTTTTTTTTGTCTTCATAGAATAAGAATCTAAATGTTTGGATGATTTTAATTTGTAACCACCTTGGTATACCAGAGCAGTCCCAGAGTCCCAATACGTTGAAATAAAACAAAGAAAACCAGCTTTAAGTGTTTCAAACTTGCAGTTTAATGCACAATTTTATTTATTTAAACGATGCAAAAAGCTCATGTTGACAAACACAGTTTTAACTGTACTTCATGACAGTTTGTGATCTGAAACATAAAATGCACTGATCAGAAATTGCAATGTTGTTACTACAGCAATCAACCAAAACATCAGTAGATGAGGAGATTTAATAACTTTCAGTCAACAGCAACTTCCACACATTCATGTCCTGCCTGGTAAATGCATGCAGCAACAGGTGTTATGAATAAAGGCAAAGGAAAATAAATGTAATTTTTTTGGACTGCTCCACTTAGTCGTCATGCTTCAGCTTCCTGATCTTTCCCTTGTGGCGATCAATCTCTCGCTGCAGGCGCTCGATCTCCTTCTTGTGGTGATCGATTTCTTCCAGGTGATGCTGCTTCAGGGCCGCCAGCTGCTCCTGCTCTTTCCGCCTTTTGTGCCGTTCCACAGACAAACATAAAAAAATAAATAAAAAGGAAGGGAGGAAAGTAAATGTCAGATTTTTAATAATTAATCCACCACATTAGATGTGTTTCCAGCAGCCATAAAATTGTGCAAACTGAATTTACGTAAATAAATCTACTCAATGAAAACACACCAATTTTGAAAAAGAAGTTTTTCGACTAGCATGAGGTGGTTTCTCATCCATGATAAAATAACCTGCTGGAAATTTAAATTACAAAAATAAATCTGCTCAATGGAAACATGGCAATTTTGGAAATAATCTCACTGTTTTTGCTAAAAAAAAAAAAAAAGTTTTGCACTAAGATGAAATTTTTTTTGGGCCAAATTAAAATAAAATCTGTTTTCATTAATCATAAAATTGGGAAATTTAAATTATGAAAACAAATTTGCTTAAGGGAAACACTTCAATTTAAAAAAAAACATTTAATTTTTCATTTTAAAGTTTTTCAATAGGATAAGGGTTTTTCAGCCACTGAAAACGTAAAAGCTGTGTTTCCATTAAGCATAAAATTGCACAATTTTAAATTACAAAAATAATTTTGCTTAATTGAAACACATAAATGTCAGAGAAAAAAAGAACAAACAAATTTTTTTTGCTAAAAACAAATTCCGCCAAGATGAGGTGTTGTTTCGGTCATATTAAAATAAGATCCACACGCCGTCAAAGTGTGCAAATTGAAATTACGAAAATAAATGTTTTATGAAAACATGGCAATAAAAAAAACGTAAAATTTTTGATAAAAAAAAAAGTTTTTGTGCTAAGATGAAGTGGTATGAAAATACGGCCAGTATTTCGCATCACAAGGGTCATGTGATCAACTATCGAACGTTACTACTGGCGAAAACCACAAAGACGACGACAGGAATTGGTAGATGGATGATGTTTTTATTCCGGCTGCCACAGCATCACACATGTGTCATTCTAAGGCGTTGAATCCATCAGTCTTCTATAAAATGGCCGACTATAACAATACTTCGACATATGATGGATGATTAGCGCTAGCATGAATATTGTCTCATGTAACTGTTTACATCCGTCGCTCCCATAATTTTTAGGATTATCGCGTGAACAAGCGTAGTCCCGTGTGATTTCAGTTTCATCTCTTATTAAACTGAATCACCGCAATAGCAAAGCTGTGTTTTCTGGAAATTAGCAGAGTTAGTTTTAGTAACAAATATTTTGTAACGCTGCTACTGTTGGTTTAAATATATATAAATAAAAAAACGTACTTGAAATACATTTCCTCCTCAGCAGCTTGCTTCTTCCCCATGGCGCCGCCCGCCTCCCTGATGGAGCCGCCGCCGCCTCCGCCTTTTCCCGCACCTTTTCCCAGCTCACCCAGCTGCAACAGGTGGGACAGAGATTCAAAGAAAAAGACTGAACTGAGTCCTGAGGGGAAAACTGCTTATTATTAATACAAATATAATCATAAGCAACATATTATATACAAAATGCAATATTATAAGTAATTTAAATATGACCTAAAAAGGCGTTTGCTTTATTGGCGTATTTTGATCTTCTGTTTTAAGATCATTTTTAGAGTTTTAAGTGATAAATATCCAAATGTAAAGGTCAGAAAATGCATGTTCTACTTTCTAGCAACTCTTGGTTAAGTTAAAAGGTTTTATCACGTTACTGTGGACATATAAAAATTACAGATTTTTTTAAATTTTAGTTTTCTGTTGCATGTAAATCAGAAATTAACACACCCAGGTTTGATTAATGTCTAAACTGTAGAAAACAGCATGTTTGACAGCATGAAATAGGCGAAAATATCTAAAAAAAAAAATCCAATTCATTCAGCTTGAATGGCTCCTTCCTTTTTATTCACCATGAATAATTTAAATCATCATTTTAAAACTTCAATTTGCATTTAGTAAGGTAATTTTTCACTGACATGAAAATATTTGAGTGTTAAAAATGAAACAAACCAGATTTTTTATATATATATGGAACAAAAAAGAGTTATAAACAATGACATGAATTAGAAATGCACAGTTAATAGAAGTAACACTGGCTTGAAATATTAAAGAAATACCAGTTAAACAAATGAATACACGCTAAAATACTTATAATGATTTAAAAGTAAATTCACAAATAATAACATGCATTGAATATATAAAAAATTAAAAAAATTTAAACAAATTATTTTTCAAAATGCTATAAAAATTATTTAATAATCCCTGATGGAAATTAAAATCTTTGTAACGCTTAATTTCCTTCAAAGTGTTGTTGATGCTTCTGCAGCAGTCTCTGTTGCAGCATTTCTGAATAAGCTTCTGACTGAAGACAGTCTGTGGCTCAGTGATGTCTGTGATTTCACAGCAACAAGTAAATTAAGTACAGGAAATAAAATTTTAATTAAACAAAACTGAAACTGCAGTAAAAACAAACAAAAAAATACAACTCCTATCACAAACTTCAGTTAGTTTCAAATAATCTTAACTATGAAAAGCCAAACAAAGAGGATATGTCTCAAGTTTGCTGCTTTCAAACTTGAAAATGCAGGAAGTGATGCTTTGCTATGAGTTTTTATTTTTTTACTTCTGGTTTTATATGAAAAACTTCTGAGTAGAAATAGAAGGACTGCATCTAAATATTAATGATAAGTTATACAGTAACAACACAACTGAGTCAGCTCAACTTCGAAGGTCAAAATCAGGTTTAGAAATAATCAAAAATAATAAAATACTGATGTGTTTTACTGTGTAACCTGAGCAAAAACGATCACAATAGGTAAAAACAATTCACAGATCCTCCGTTATGACGCAGCTGGTAATTGATACACCTTTTACAGGTCAGATTTAACCAGACACATTTTACCCAAATCACTAATATAGTCTAGAAACCATTACTGGCCATTTTAAACCGATGTTATTCCAATCATGTTAGGTTTTAGTTAGCTAAAAACATGTTGAATGACAGGGTTGCGGTCTGGTTTTCAAAGCAGCCAGGAGGAAAAAGACGTTTATTACCTGATCGGAGGACATTCTCAGCTGGGATGTGACAAAACTCCTGATGTTTAACCTCAACAGCCTCGCCATGTTTGACCGTCAGGCACAAAAACAACGCTGACACTGACGGTTTGCCCTTGTCCACAGAAACCAGCCAGTGGACCGTACCATTAGCAGCGAAACGGAGGGGCGAGTCCGCCTGCTCTTTTGGTCTAAACTCTGTAGAAAAGAATCATTTTTATGTCGAATGGCGAAAACATATTAAAACGTTCAAAAGTGACTTTGTAAAACTTTAGTTTGTAGAAATAAACGTAGTTTAGTGTGAAATAGCTCTACCTACGTAATGGTACGTCCCCCAGCGTAACATCTTACGTGATTTACGTATCTGTCGACCCCACGTTGATACGGGTCGTTTTCGCTTTCAAGGTAAAATCTTCAAATTTACTTTTTCCTGGAAATGGATCAAATATAGAATTTCAAAAGGGAATAAAAAAGTTAAACATTTTAGAAATAATATTCTTCTTAAATAGCAAATTTTACATTTATAAATGCCGTGTTACAAAAAGCATTGCATAATGTTTTTGTAAATCTTTTTTTTTTAAATATGAACAGGTCCTGTCAAACTTTTCAAAATTATATCATAATTTAATTAGCTATAAACAAGATTTTATTTTTATTGGTGCTTTTAATTTTTTTAGTTTTTAATTTTTCCGTGGTTTCATTTCTTTAATATTCTGCTGTTAATAGTTGTTATACCAACATGTAATACTTTTGCTAAGTGTTTTAAGGAGAAATATTTAAAATATATTATGAAAGAATATTAAACATGAAATGGTCATTTTTATACATTTTATTTTATACATGTTTTAATTCACTCTGAATGAAAAATTGTCAGAATTAACAGAAATTATATTAAAAACATTTTCACTTGGTGAATTAAGTTACTGAAATAAATTAATGACACTGAATTCTTACAGAATTTGAGAGGAAATATCTCATAAAATAGGGCATTAAATTACAAAATATTGAGGATAAATGTTCATAGTTACAATATCTCTGTTGGAAATTCATCTGTTATTTATGGAATAATTTGTCATACTTATGAGAAAATCTCATAAGAAGAAAGGAGAAAGTTTGTGATAAAAAAACATGCAATTAAGAATTAAATAAAACTATTTTAAAAATACATTTAAACTTATTTCTGCCTCATTTTTGGGTTTGATTAAAATTGCTTTAAAACATCTGAGCAGCTATTTTTTCAGTCATGTCTTAAATTAACAGAGTTCTAACTGTATGATCAGAACCAGATGGGAAAACGGAATGCGTTGCAGAATTTTATTCAACACAGCAAAGAAAGCTTCAATCCCCTTTTTGAGCAAACCAAACTCTGCCTTGTGTGCTAAAGGAAAGTTTTTGCCTCCCAACGTCCCCAAAAATATTTTACATTTTGCTTGCCAGGTAACACGGGAAGAAACTAAACGTAAAATTTCCAACCACATTCACTACCAACGACATTATGTACAGGGCTGGTTGGACCCTCGACTGCAGGCAAATAAGAATAAAAACAAAAACAATTAATCAGTTCATGTAGAAAAAAAATGAAACTAAAACTTTCACATCACCATCAGAACAGAAAGACATTCAGAGGCACTCACGTTTGTGATGATTAGTCCTCTAAAGAAAATGAAAATGAATCAAACTGTTCATTAAAAGCAACAAAAGAAATAGTTTTGATATCGACAGTTCAAGGGCTGGCGGCTGCAGGACGAATCAGAATCTGGCCTGTTTATCTGTAAAAAGCGTCGCCATAATTACAGATGTTCTTCTACTTAAGCAATAAACAACTGGAATAGCTCATTTATAAACTATTCTAAGAAATTCCTCACTAGTTTGACATCCTAATACTGGAAAACAATCCTAAAATGTCTTTTTTCCTTTTAAAATATGTACAGGATGAAATTAATAAATAAGTGGAAAACAAAACAAACTGCCAAATCAATCTGTAAACTGTAGTCAGGCTAACTTTTTCTAAACAAACATTGTCCAGATGATTCCTCACAGCAAGCCGCACTGAGAAAACGCTTTTCGCTGAGATGTTTTGGTTTTGCTGAATGTTTGGACAGTGAAGTGCTAAAATAAGGTAAAACTCAATGTTTGGGGAACAGGTGGGAAGAAAAAAAAGACCAGGCAGCGTCACAGGGCAAGGAGGGGTCTGCGGAGGCCGGCAGGAGGAGGCGGCGCCCGCCGCTCCCCCGTTCGGCCGCGTCAGTCCTGCTTGACGTTCCCCAGCGCCCTGAGGCGCTCCAGCAGGGGCGGGTGGGAGTAGTGCCACATGGAGAAGAGCCAGTCCGCCACAGGGAAGCCCAGGTTGTCCATGTTGAGCTTGATGAGGGCAGAGTACAGCTCTGAGGCTTTGCCCATGCCGCGAGCGAAGGCGTCCGCCTGGAACTCAAACCGGCGGCTCAGAACCGTCAGACAGAAAGACAGCAGCTGCAGAACAGAGCAGGAGGAGGTGGATTAATCGACTTACACTTAACTGTTGACTAACAGTTTAGAAGATTAATATTAGATCCAATTGATTAACTGAAAATGTGCAAGTAGAAATTATTTGTGTTGTAGCTTGGCCTCCGCCCAGCAGAGGGCGCCGCTGGTCAAAGAAACGGTCCAGAGTCCGATTTGGGATTCAAAATGCACTTTATGCAGTTTTGTTTTGAAATTGAGACACTCGACAAGCTCCTTAAATTTCACTTCAACAGCAGTCATTCATCCGAGCTGAAGCAATCAACTTCTCATCGATTAACATGCAAGTTATAACGTCCGTTTAGACTTCCTTTTAGTGTTGTAGTTTGGCCGGCAGCCAGCAGAGGGCGCCTTAAGCAACGCTGGTGATACAGTTACAAAGATGGCGCCCAGAAACAACAACGGTCCAAATGGAGCTCGGTGTGGAGTGGCAAATGCTCGTTATGCGGTTCTGTTCTCAACAAAACTCCTCAAAAGTATTAAAAATAATAGCGTTTATTCAGCCGAGCTGCATGACGGAGCGGCGTCCACTTTTCATTTAAAAATGACCGATTTGCTACGGAGGCGATCACTTCAAGCAGCTAATTTTAAATTAACTCAGAAAATAAACAGTTTGGTGACCCAAATTACCTCGTTGTAAGGAGAGAAGATGAACTGGAAGATAATCATCAAGCCAATTAATGTAGGCTGACTTTGAGTGAATCCAAAAGCCACAAACAGCTCCGTCCGCCCGATCAGAACCGCAAACAGGGAGAAGCAGAGGAAGGAATTCATCTGCAGACACGAAAAATAAAATAAATGATATCTGCTCCAGTAAGCACTGTTTGATTCAGGGTTCATACACGTTTCCCACAGGAAAATTTAAAATAACTTCTCAAACTTTTCCTGCACCGCAGCAGGGACAATTTAAGCAAAACATTTTATGTTTTGAAATGTTACAAAACACTAACACAAAAAAATATCCAACTTTAATAACATCACTTAAAGTATAAAATATAAGCTAATTTTTCTATCAATTAAAATGATCAATAAGTCACTGAGCCAATAGGAATAATAAAACAAATTACTTTTCTGCTCAAAGTATATACAAATGTACAAAAAATCTCTAAATAAAAATGTTCTTGAAAAATTTTCTTGAATTTAGGAAAAATAATTAATTTTGCTAATTTGAACTGACCAAAAAAATAAAAAGTTTACTCGGCTTTAACTTCAGACAATGAAAAAACAAACATATCGTTTTATTTTGTGTATCCAAATTTAAGTATTTAATTGCACTTTGTTACAAAACTATGCATTTTGAAAGACTTTTCACAGAAATGAAACCTTTAAAACAGCTGAATGAAAGTGAAGCATGTTGATTATTGTGATGGCGAATTAAAAACCATTTCTGATTAGTTTTGATCACCTGACTGATGACGATGTTCTTGACGGTGTGACCGAGCTTCCAGTGGCCCAGCTCGTGACCCAGAACCGCCAGGATCTCCGCGTTGTTGCAGCCTTGCTTCTTCTGTGAAGGAAATTAAAATGATCCCGTCATGTTTCCACTTTCACCACTTCCTGTGTGAGGAGGATTTGAATGTTGACTTTTCCACCTTGGATTTTTGCTTCTTCTCGCTGGACGATTCCTCCGGGTCCGACTCCGTCTCCGACTGCGTTTCTGACTGCGGCTCTCCGGCGCTGTTCAGAGGGGAATAATCCTCCAGCAGCGTGTCAAACAGCACGATGCGCTTGTTCTTGAAGAAGCCGTAGAAATACGCGTTGCTGTGCGAAGAACGCTTCGAACCTGGAGGGACGGAAAACGAAGTCATCCGGGAACGCGTTTCCTCCCAGAGCTCAAGATTTCTGCCGTTCTAAACATTTCTACCTTCAACCACGTAGAGTTTAGTGAGAGGGAAGCTGATGCTCTTGGCCATGTCCTCTATCGCCGTCTTCAGCTCGCCCTCCGGCAGCGGGGTGAATTTATCGAACAGCGGAGCGATGTAGTCGGCATAAATGGTCACAAGAACCTTCAAATCCCCGAGCAAAGGCGGATCAGTGGAGCAGAAAATACAGCAACAACATTTAAACACTGAAATAAAGTACAGAGCCTTCTGAAAGCATTCAAACATTTTGTAAAGTTACAACTACAAACCTCTGTGTATTTTAAAACAATTACAAGAATAAAGAAAATATTATGAGACTAAAACTGTATGACAAAAATAAATTTACAAAGTCGTAATATTGAGAATAAAGTCGTATGACAGTTAAGGAAAATGAGAATAAAGTTGTAATAATACAAGAAAAACTTTAAATAATACAAGAAAAGTTGCAACAAGAATAAATCTGTATGATAAAAAGCCAATATTATGAAAATAAAGTCACAATAATACAAAAAATTGTAGTTACACAACAAAGTTACACAACAAAACGTCAGGAGAATAAAGTGTAAAACAAAAAATAAAATAAATTCATACTACAAAGACTCAATATTATGAGAATAAAGTGGCAAAAATATGAGGAAAAAATTATAAATATTAAAAAATAAAGTTGTAGTATTAGTAGAATGAAATAGTAATTTAATTATAACACCTAAAACGAGGAACGATGAGTACCTTGTAAAGTTATAAAAAAATAGTGAAATACTTTCTTTCAACTCATCAGCATCAAATTATTACCAGTAGGAATTTGAAACAATGAAAGAAACAAACTGATTTTAGTAACTTAATATCAAAGCTTTGCTCTCATTAAACATTTTTCTAGTTTTATTGTGACTTTATTGTGATAATATAATTTCATTCTCATAATTTCAACTAGACAAAAATATCACCTCCAATAAAATTTGAGAAACATTTTCTTCCACTCTAAAAAAAACTTTTTTTCCCACCTAAAATCAAAACGGGAGAAACCGACAGAGGAAAATGGAGGACGATCTCCTCACTGACCAGAGAGACGAGCAGCGTGAAGAGCCAAGCGTAGATGAAGAAATAATCTCCTCCGATCTTTATGATGTACAGGAGCAGCGAGCTCACCGGCAGCAGGATGCACTGGGTCACTGCAAACTTCTTCACCGCGTCCTTCAGGAAAAAGCCCAACGTCTGGGCGGAAGGAGGGAGAGAAATTAAATCTACCAGAAAAAGCTTTTGGAAATGAGAGGAAAAAACGTTTTTCAGGCAGGAAACCTGCTGGTTGAAGCCGTGTTTCTCCTCAATCACAAAGGTGCTGTACAAACTCCAGGGAAGTCCGGTTACGGCGCCGAACAGCGTGGCCAGAGTCAGGAACACCAACGACTGGCTGATCTCATAGTCCGGGTCGAACCCGAACCGAGCCGTCACAGAACCGGCGAAGTGCCACAGAAACGGGATTCCGCCCAGCAGGAGGATCAGCTGGAAGGGCCACAAACAAAACGTTAAGTTTACTTAAACACTGATCACAATTTAAAAAAATAAAAAACATTCACAGCAAATCTCACCAAATATTTTTAGTTTAGTTTCAAGTAAAACATCTCAGTTCACTAGAAACAAGACAAAAGTAACTCAAAAGTAACTTTTCAGCAAGATGGCAGCTTGTTTTAAGCAACTAATTCCTTAATATTGATCAAAAAGCACTAGATCCACTGGGAGATTATCCTACTTATAATATTTTTAGCATTTTATAAGTGAAATAATCCACAAATTTAACTAGTACTTCATCATTAATATCAAGGAATTATTGATTTATTATAAGCTCCTATTTTTCTGAAAAGTTAAAGTTAGTTTTGTCTCATTTCAAGTGTAAAGAGATATTTGTAATAGAAACTAAGCCAAAAATACTTGGTAAGATTTTATGTTTTTTCAGTATTTTACATCAATTCATCTGTTTTTCTGTATTTCAGATATCAGTATCAGAAGTGAAGTGATACCTGCAGTATCTAACTTTTAGATAAAAACGTTTTTTTTTGTTTTTTTTGTATATTTCTTAAAACTCTACACATGTCGTGACAGTAAATTATGAGACATCTGAGCTGTGAAAAAAAAAAATCAACTTTTTCCACCTCCTTCCAGAACCGAACTAAAAACAACCAATCAGAGCCAGGAGGCGGGGCTTAGTGCTGTCAATAAATGTGCAAATGGTGGAGAAACAACTTAGTTACAGGAAAACCATTAATCCACCGTCGTTTGTGACTGCGCCACATGGAGAGTTCAGTGGAGTTCAGATTTTCACAGATTATTTGCTTCATATCAAACAGACACGACTTGACAGTTTAAACAAATATGTAAAAACAACATTTAAAATAAAAGTTACATACTGCAGCGTTAATGCAGCGAATTGTAAATATATTTGTAAAATGAGGGCTCTGGTTTTCTTCTTACTGTTCCTTCGATCTCTGAATACAGCCCCGACCAAAAGCTGAAGTTGCTTTTATCCAGCTGATACAGACGCGACTTCTCAAAGGTGTCGGGATCCATGATCTTTCCAAGCTCCTCTGGGACGTGAATGGTTGTCCGGTATATTTTCCTCTGCAAGGCAGGAAAAGGTCGAAAAATAGTGTTAGAAACCCATAAATTTCTGTTTATTCACACAATTAAAGTTTTAAATGTCTTTATCTAATGCTCAGACAAGCGATTATTTTTAAACAGGTTGTTTTTGTTTTGTTTTTAACAGTAATCCATAGCATCTTGTAGCTAAATCTGATACGCTCTGCTCTGTAAACTGAAGACATAAAAAGCTGAAAGAAAATGCTGGAACGTTTTCGGTTTGTAAAATTGTAACAGATGTTAACTTTAATCTCACTTTCTTGTTTTAGGAGAACTTGACTCGCGTCTTTATCTTCGTCCTAAGATGCTGTTTCACCGAGACTTTACCAACATTTACCACAAAAATAGTTTTGCAAGCCAGAACAGCAATGAATTATGAAGTTCATAACAGTTTTTCTAACTCGGGATTAAAATAAGTGTTGATTTGATTATTTTTAGAGCATGTCTTTATTAAATCTAGTAATCCCAACCTAAAACACTTTCTTGAAAAAATAAAAATAAATTATAACATTTTGTGACATTAAAAACCTCAAACTTCAGTGTCTGATTGGAAAGTTATATTTTGGGGGGATTTTTTTGGTTTTTATCATTATTCACACTCAAAAAAAATCAGAAGTGTGACTCACATACTGTTATATTCCTTGAGATATTTAGCAAAAAAAATAACACACACACACACACACACATATATATATATATATATATATATATATATATATATATATATATATATATATATATATTAATAAAAGAGCAGAACTTTTTGGGTGTTTTATTTAAAATATATTTGAAAAACGTTGTGTACATTTGTCCCCCATTTCATGATACATAACTGAGTTTATCTAATCACGCAATACTAAAAATCACATGTTGTTGCTATAACATGACAAAGAAATTAAACATGCCTTAAAACACACCTTTCAGACAAAAACAATTACATAATTTAACCTCTTAATTCGTGTTTATTTCATATTACAACAGTTGGAGCTATGTTTAATCTTTGAGGGTTTTTTATTCTGTACAGAAAGATAAAAACACATTTACTCACCTGTCTGCAGGACAGGTAAGCCTCCCAGAGATAAACCGTCCATGAGAATACCAGGACTGAATAAAATATCTGCGTCTCAACTGGCAGCAGAAAAAGAGTTTTTAACATCTTTTCTCTGGGTTTTTCTCCTCTGACTGACTTGACAGGTATCGGGGCTAATGGCTACTGCGCTTCCGCTTCACGCGCTTCAAACTTCCCGCAGCGGAGAACAAGACGACTCTGCGTTAATCCGACAGACACCGACTAAAAAACGAAAACTACACATCCGGCTCTCATTCCCAAAACTGCGACATTCACCGTTTTTCCCATTCATGTAAGATTCCCAAAGCGCCCGTGGGTGAAAGTGCTTCAACGTTTTCTGTCCCCAATCAAACGGCTTTGACGTTAGTTCCGCCGCGCAATGAATTCCGAGATGGTGATATTTCTTCTGACACCAGGAGGCGCAGTTGCTTCATTAAAACTAAGTCGTTTCTTTGAGCTAACGGCTTGTTTTGTTCTTCTTTTTGCGGTTGGAAAGAAAACTAACAGCTTATTTTTAAAACCGGGGTTAAAGTCGTTCGAAACGAGTCAATAAGTTGTAAACAAATGGCATTAACCAATTAAATAAACCCACAAAGCAGTAACAATGTTAGTTCATCCGCCATATTGCGAGTGGCAAGCTCACCTGATTTCAACCATTACCAGGGGTGAAAGAAAGGGGGTACGGCAGAGAGGAGTGGCTCTCTGCTGTAAAAAAAATGAATGGGTTCACCGTGCAGCCGTGAGTTCACCCACTAATCAGCCGTGACTGATCAGTTTTTCCAAGAACAATCTAAAACACGACTTAATCAGTTAATAAATGGCTTTTTTCTCATTTCATATCGTTTCTGAACTGTTCGTGCTTTGCTAGAGCAGGGGCGCAATATGTCGATCTCGGCATTAAGGGTGACAAACTGAACGCCGCCAGGACGCTGAGACCAGCACGTCCTCTGATTGGCTTATAACGTTCATAACCTTATTAAAGAACAACAACAACAAAAAAAAATCAACATAACGTGTTCAAATTAATGACCCAACAGCAATAATAATCTCAGTGATTATTGTTTCAACAAGGTGTTGCGCAATTCTGTGCGTTTCGGTTCCATTATCAAAATAACGAGCAGAGCAGGAGTTTAAAATTAACTAATCAACCACCGCTGTGTTCAGGGAGCGCTTATTAATAATCGCAAAATAAATATCAAGCCTGAAAACCTAATATCGTAACGGACTGAATGTTGTTTTTAAGGTACTCTTGGGTCGGCTTGTGGAGCGCAGGAGGTTGCCATAGCAACGGGTGTGCTTAAATGACAGACGGAGAGTAAAAAGGTGCGAGTGGTTTAGAGTTGATCACCTGTTCAGGTTGTTTTACCTTTTTTTACTTTTGCATTGGCTCATCACAGCCGCTGTAATTTCTGAACGTTCAATAAACGACAAACTTGTACTAATTACTTCGTTCTTTGAGTTTACGTCATTTACAACAAACATCAAACACGGTAAATATGTTTCATTAAGTATTTAACAAACAAATGGCTTCTACCGCGATAATTATGTTAAATTAAATTGTCTGATAAAAAAAAAATAGTTTGGTGCTTTGAGCTCAGAGTCTGAGAGGCTTTTCCTTCATCAAACAAATTTGTTTTGCCTCTTATTTAGTGGAAATGTTGATGTGATTTTCTCCAAAATAATCCTTTTCGACCTTTATAGCTCCATTTTTGAAAATGAGAAGCTAACATTCACAAATGACATTGAAATAAAATCCAGTCCAACATCTGGTTTGAGGTGATTCCTCTGGAACCTGTTGGAGGAAAAATATCCCAACTTCAGAAGATGAGCTTTAACCTAACAGAGCTCTGTGGTTCCTCCTGTCAGTGTGAGAGTCAGGGTGAGGAGGCGCCATGTTAGGAAGAGAAGTGGAAACTGCAGGATCTTCAGAACAAACAGGTCATGATGCTATTGGCCTATAGATTGTCCCTCTGTCTGGACACAGGATCAATATAACCAGTTTAAAAGCTATAAGTAATGGTTATATGTCAGACATGGGAAACTGGGATGACTCCGTGCCATGATGTTCAGGATT
This sequence comes from Poecilia reticulata, assembly GCF_904066995.2. Taxonomy (NCBI): domain Eukaryota; kingdom Metazoa; phylum Chordata; class Actinopteri; order Cyprinodontiformes; family Poeciliidae; genus Poecilia; species Poecilia reticulata. The sequence goes on from NC_088851.1 coordinate 24,756,582, forward strand.
TAGGTCTCATGGCATCTCAAGGTGTCAACATTGCAGCCAGTGGGCTGCAGGAAATACAGCTTTATTTTGTAGCAATTCAAGAGCTACCAGCTTTTATCGCTTCGCAAAAAAATTCATCAGCACAAAAACTCCAAAGCACACACATATATATATATATATATATATATATATTTTTTTTTTTTTTGTCATAGTACCCCCAAGAATTTAAAACTACTTTCACCCCTGACCATTACATACCATATAACTTGGTATGTCAGTTTAATAGACCAACACTAATTATAAAGACAAAAATATTTGTGAATCAACATGTAAAAAGAAGATAAACTACGTACAACCTGCTGCTCATCTTCTACTGGGTCATTGTTCGTCCATCACTGCGATTTGGCTCATCAGGCCTGAAATCTGGGTGTAAAGATAAACCCTGACCTGAACCTTCAGAGCCAGTGGCGGAGCCAGAGGGGGGGCCAGGGGGGCCAGTGCCCCCCCTGTCATCTGATTGGCCCCCCCAGATGATTGACATGTAACAGCACCAGGTTATTCCTGTACATTATTTGGAATCATTCTAAGTCAACCTAATATCTAAAGAAGAAAAACAATAATAAATATATCAAAAGAAAATGTATAAAACTTTATATAAGTCCATGTGATGACATAAATAAATAGATTTAGATCAGGCGCGATACCAGCCTCCTTTGTACTCATAAAAACAAGCTGAAATTCTTGTCCTGGGTGTTTCAGTTGTGCTGCGCTGTGGTGCAACTCAAAGGCTAAAGCACTTCATACCTGGTGGTTGTAAAACACCAATAAGTTATTTATTGATCCTCCGCAAAAAAAAGAAAAAAACCGAAGAGGGGCCGACGATGTTCATAGTTTGGAGCAGAGGTGGCGCTAGAGTTTTTTCGTTGTCCGTCAAAGAAAAAAATAATTTTATTTCCAATTTGTAGTCATCAAACGAAACATTTATTATTTCTCTGTTAGAACGTTTTTGAAATCAGGTAACAATTCACGAAATGACGTGATTAGAAGACGACAGAACTCTGATCGTTTCCTGATCCCTCAGCGGGAGAAAAACTCCGCAGAAGCGGATCAGCTGAGCTAGAAGCTCCAAAGTCTCTGGTCCGTTAAAGCGTCCAGATCAGAGATGATTCTCTGACTGATGTTGTTCTTAGTCTGATTAATAATGAGCTCCACGATGTTCTCTGTGCGTAAAGTTGAAACTGTCTGCGCACCAAGTGGTCAGCTGACCACAGTCTGGACAGAAACCAGCGGACTGCTCTCTGTTCTTATCAAGACGAGGCTGAGGAGGGAATCTGACATATTAACTAGTTTTTACTGGTTTTGTTTTTAAAACACCATTAACTAAGCAGTGTAACTATATATTGTATATTTGGCGTTTGTCATCTCATGTGTGATTAGTTGGAGCGTAACGGTGGAGCATTTACGCGCATTTATTGCCCAGCGATCTGCACTTTAAATTCTTTCCTCTCTCAACAGTCAGCTGTTATTCCTCTACTTAAACTACAATAAGTAGATCACATTCTCTTTAGGTTTTCTCTGTGTGCTGCAAACTCATTAAATGTAAACTCATTAGAAGCCCGAACCACCATCAGGCAAATAATTCTGGTCCGACCCGAAATATTTTTACCTGTCAAATTACCTGTCAAACCAGAGCTTCCTAACCAAGGTGTCCATAACTCTTCAACACGCTGTCAGCTCTCGGTCAGAAAGACGCATTTAGTTCAGTGTCCATGAGATGATATTCAGAAAGGATCTTTTATTTGATTGATTTTAGTTTCCTCTGCGATGAACTCTGCATAAAGTCTATCATGTCTCCATGTGCAACAGTCAAAGGTGTTAATTATAACATGTCAAATGACAGAGGGGCTTAAAAATAACCAAATATTCAGTTTGGTTATTTTTTTAAATGATTAGATTAGATTAGATTAATAGATAGATAGATAGATAGATAGATAGATAGATAGATAGATAGATAGATAGATAGATAGATAGATAGATAGATAGATGTACACACACATTTTAAATGTTGCCCCCCCAGAGGTAGTCCTGGCCCCCCCTTGGCCCCCCCAACTTTAAAAGTCTAGCTCCGCCACTGTTCAGAGCCACATAAAGATAATTACAAAGTCAGGATTTTATCACCTAAAGAACATTTCCAGGATAAAAGCACTAATGTTTTGCTTCTTACTGTAATAGCCACATTTATGAGAGGCTAATTGTATTTTCATTCAGCTGCAACTTGTGGAGGGTTTAAGGACACCTGGAGGAGCTACATGGTTACATTCAAGGTTATGTAGTCCTGATTAAGAGCTACAATGCTGAGTTGTAACGTTCTTCTACTGGCTCCCTGTAGATCAGAATAGACTTCAAAATACTGTAGTTTTGAAGTATTAATGTATTTTAATACATTAAATAACATTATTTTAATGTATTCTTAATACATTAAATAACCAAACATTGAGAAGCAGAGTTCAGTTTTTATGCTATACTAATCTGGAACAAACAAAGAAAATTGCAAAAGAGCTGAAACACTAAGTCAAGGCTAATGACACATAAAAATAGGTTAATTGTTCTAACTTTTCATTACTTCTGTTTTGTTTGTTAAAGCACTTTGAACTGCTCTGCTGATTAAATGTGCTCTAAAAATAAACCCGAGTGGATTCCAACTCACACACTTAAATCTCTTGAAACAAAACAACTTTTAGCATGTTTCAAAGAAATGCCACTCACAATATGGCGGCAACGATTGACATACAAATTGAACCATCATACCACCTCATGGAGATACTGTAAAATGTAACCCCGTAGGGGGCGTCATTTAGTCATTTCCCAACTGAAAGAGCACCACACCCAAAATGTTTGGCATCTGGAAGAAAAATCAAATATTGTCTATAATTTTAGATAATCTCAATAAGTGCGTGAACAGTGATGTAGCAAATAATTCTGCATAATTTCTTCTTCTTTGGATTTTCTGTGACTTTAATACATGATTTACTTTTACTAGCCTTCCGACTATGTAAATACTATTATGCAACTGAAAACATGACACTATATTTTACAGATATCAATGTACAAAGTTTTTTTTTTCTTCTTTCCAAATCAGAAACAGACCGAAATGCATTTATTATTGGCACTTAATGAATCCAACAACCTTCAAACTAAAAATATCATTGATTACAAAATGCCCTAAACTTATTTCCACATGTAATTTTTTTTAAAATTTTTTATTAGAAATTATTACATACATGTTGTCCAAGAACTGCTGTCAATACTGGTTTTATATAAATGGAGGTGAAAAATAACCAAACATACTTCTCTGGACTGAAGTAGTAGGGAAACATTTCAGTCACATTTTCACCAGAGTGAAAAGGCTTAGCATTTTGCTACTGATCATCTCTAACAATCTGAAAAGCTATACATGTATCCGGGAGGACTGGAGTAAATATACATTAGCGACTGAATTCACACACTGGATGTTATCTGACTGATAAATCTAAAATACTGTCAGATTGTCCTGATGTGCACATCTGAGGCTTGTTTTTTTTATTACTATTCTAATTTCTACAAAAGGTCAGTTAACTTAGAAAAAAATGTTTTGCATGAAATAAAAATACTGAAATTTTTTGTGTGGGGAAAAAAGTTCTTTTTCATTGCCACTAACAAAAAAACAAACAAACAAAAAAAAAAGGTGCTCAGTGAAACTAACTTCCAAGAAGCAATTTGCTGTTAGTCTTTGATGGGAAGAGGTCAGGCGTAGTGGTGCTGGATACAGGCCTTCCCAGGACCACCACCGGTCTGAGGTACTGTAGCTGCTTGATGGCCAGGTCCCCACACCCGGCCAGGGCTTTGTCCAGGATGGACTTCAAGTTTTGTACTGAGGTGAAGTCTCCAGTCATGGTGTGGGGCTTCACCAGTGGGGAGTGGGCGCGCCGGCTGCGGGTGTGAGAGATCCCTAACTGGTTGTCCTCTTTCAAGGAGCAGCCCCGTTTCAAAGTCTCTTTGCGTTTCGCCGGTTCGTCTTCCTCTGCCGGAGTCGAGTCTTGAATGAACTTCAAGAAGGATTCCTCGAAGCCCATTGGCTTGTAGGTGCCGATGTCAAAAGAGGTTGGAGAGGGGCTTTTAGACTTGGTTTCTTGGATGTCGAGAGGCTGTTCAGAGAGTTCGTTTTTCCGTTTCAGCGGCTGGCGGATGGGGGCAGTGGGCGGTGGTGATGGAGACGCCGGCGGTGTTTGTGGTGGTGTAGCGTTTGTTACTTTATCATCAGAAGCAACATGAAGCGAGCATGGAGGCGAGAGAGCCACAGTGACGGGACGAAGCAGTGGTTTGAATTTGTCTAGTATCGATCTTTCATCCTGTTTTGTAGCGCTGTCTGGTCTTGTAACTTCAAGCACCTCCTCAAGAGGCTCTTCCTTGATCTCTTCCTCTTTAGGCGCCTCATTTGCAACCTCAGGTGGAACCTCCTCGTTTTTTTTCTCTAATATTTCCAGAGACTCAGGACTTTCCTCTCCCTGCGTTTTGGCTTCGACTGCAGGAGGACTCTGAGGCTGCTCCTCTGCATTTTCCGCTTCAGCTTTGTCCTCCGTTGTCTGAACCACCCCAGGTGACGATTCTCCCATAATGGGGGGCCTGGCGGACTTCCTTTGGATCAAAACCTCCAGCTGCTCTGCGTTGAAAACAAGCTTGTCTTCATGTTTGCAGAGATCTTCTTGTTCCATACGGTGCACCCCCTTGTAGTGGCGTTGCAAGCTGTGCAGGTAGGTGACAACAGAGTCGCAGTCTTGGACCATGCATGGGTACGCCACGCGCAGACAGCGGTCCTGACACATTTGTAGTGCTTCCTCGTGAGATCTCAGCACAAAGTCACTAAAGGCGTTTCTCCTTGGCTTCTCGTTTTTACTCAACGCCTTTTTCCCATCAGCATCGCTGACGTCCTTTTTGTCCGACTCGGTTGTCCCTTCGGACTCTGAATTCTCAGTGGTGGGTTCAGAAGTTTCATCCTTACAAGAACTCTTTTGCGCAACGATCACCTTTTTTTGGCAGCCAGAAACCGACTCTTTGTGCGTGCTCTGCAGCCGTACCACCAGTGAGTCATAGTACTCAAAGTGGCTGTAAAGAGTGTGTTTCTTAAGGTCCTCATTGTGGCTGAAGACCTTTGAGCAACCATCGAATTTGCATTGTATGAGGTCTGGAGGCCGGGAGTGAACATCTCTTGTGTGCCTCACCAGACTGCTTTTAAGGTGGTACGAGGCAGAGCATTTGGCAAAGTGACACTTGAACTGGGGCTGAGGTTCATCTGAGTTTGTGAGAGGTCTTTTCTTTGCAGGTTCCCTTCTAGCTTCAGGACTGCTGTGCGCATCACCGTCTTTCTCCAAAAGGAGTTGGGAACGATTGTAGTGATGCACCAACTGCAGGTGGCGGACGAGGCTTCCCTGAGTGGAAAAAGAGGCATAGCAGTTTTTGGCCACACAGTGGAACGGATTACTGAGTTTATCCAGCATGTAACACAGGTTGCTTTTGGCCACGACACGCCTTGTTCGGATCTGCTGTGTTTTATCCTCCTCACTTTCCTCTTTCTGCTCATCTTTATTCTCCGATTCATCCTCTCCTTCTTCCATTGAGGAGTGATTGCTGCCATTTTCTCCGTTCTCACTGGTCCCGGTCTCTTCCTTTGCCTTCAGCTGCAGCATCTCCTCGGCCTCCTTTATAACTTTCTCACTGTGTTGTGGTGTTGGAGAGCCTTTGTTTCCTTCAAACGGCTCAAAGCTCAGTTTCTCAAAGTAGTCCTCAGTCATCTTATGCACTTGAAGATAGTGGGCCTTCAGGACTCTCTTCTCTCTGTGACTCTTGGCGCAAAGTTGGCATTTGTAAGGCTTGAATGAGGAAGTCATCAGCTTGGCCTCATCGGGCGAGTGGTTGTGAATGGAGACATAGTGTCGCAGCAAGCTGTAGTTTCTTGCAGTCCGAAAGCCACACCGTTTGATTTCGCAAAGATATGGCTTGGCTGAAGCTAACGAGTCATCCTCCTCCGCCGTTACCAATGATTGCTCTGCTTCGGATTTTACCCTCTGCTCCAGCAAATGGCGTTTCTTCTTGAGCAACACGACAGGAGGCTTCGCTATGATCGCCTGGTGAAGAGACGACTCAGACAATATAAAGTCTGAGTTTTGCGAACTGTGAGACGACGAGGGGTCAAGGGTTAGATTGCTCAGCCCGATAAGGATTTCGTTCAGAGCGTCAGTTTTTGCGTTAAGGCTTAAGGAAGTCGTTTCATTTGGTGTGGTATCACAGGACATATTCTTCTCTTTGCCTGACTCAACGGGCAACAATGGAGAGTGCTCTTGTTCTCCACGCTCATCGATCTCTTGCTCCATTTCCATCTTGATCTCCTTGAGCATCTGCGGATTCTCCACCTTGTCATTTTTTTGATCTCTGTTTTCCAGCTTGAGATGTTCCGGGTGAGCACACTTTAGATGCCTCTGCACGTCTCTGGCTCTGGTAAAGGTCATTCCACACTTCTCAAAGCCGCACGTGAATTTGCTTCCATCGAAGCACACAGCCACCAGTGTTATCATCGCCTTGGGCTCACTGAACTCGGGTTCTTGCAAAGAGGAGCCAGAACTGATCGACTGAGAGTTCAGGATATCGCCGTTTATAGCATCCTTCACATCGGCAGGCTTCACAGGGCGGACCATCACCTCACGGACAGCCTTGAAGAATTTCCGCTTAGCCCTTCTCTGCGCCTCAAAGTCTGTTTCGGTGAACGTTTTGTTGTGTGTGGATAGATGCTTTAGGAAGTCCCTTTTGGATAAGAAGTATTTTTTACATTCACCACCACTGCAGGTAAAGGCAGCGTCTCTGAAGTGCTGCGCTTCGTGGTGGTAGATCTGCCCCAGGTCGGAGTATGTGACATAGCAGCCCTTGAGCTCGCATTGGTAGTTCAGCTGAAAGCCGTGAGTGTGCTTGTGCATCACGAGTTCATTGGACGTCCCGAAACGAGCGCCACAGCCGTGGACCACGCACATGTAAGGTCGGTCGCCGTAGTGAACCTTCCTGTGTTTGCGGTGATGGTAAGCCGAGACAAAGTGGCGTCTACAGAAGACGCATTTTTCCCTTTTGTCTCGCATCTGATGGAAATATTTCACATTTTCATCTCCCTTGTGCTCCGATTTTAGGTGGACGTATAGATACTTAGAGTGTTTAAAGATACGAGTGCATTTGGTTGCCGGGCAGGGATACACCTCGCGGTTCTGCAGCTTGAAGTGTTTGTCGATGTAGTCGAAGGTGATGTGCTCGTCACTCTCCTCCTGCTTCTCCTTGTTCTTGGCCTGTTCGACGATATGATGCAACACGTCCGGGTCATGCGTGGATTCATAGTACAGCATCAACGAGGGGTCAACGGTGATCTCGCCCGGTTCAACGTCATCGTCTTCATCCAGTTGCTTCTGTGCATCTTCGGTCTTTATGCTGTTCCGAGTTGGAGGCTCGTGAACCGGGATGTGTCTCCTCAGGTGGGGAATCAGATCCTTTCTGCTCCGGAAGTCCTCCAAGCACACAGGGCAGGGGTGATTGCTCTTGTCTGAGTGTCTTTTGGAGTGATGAATAATCTGTATGTCTGTGATGGATCTCTTACAAATCTGACACCGCAGCTTTGACCTTTTTATCTCACACCCTCCCTTAATGCCCATGTGGTTATTCATCTGATTTTTATCCGCATCAAGACCCCCATTTATCCTGCTGTGGGGTTCCTGCTCTGCTTTAATTTGAGGTCCTTGTGGCTCCTGCTGCTTGGCCTTCTCTTCCTCGTCCTCTTCCTCCTCCTCTGACTCTGGCCTAATCCCTAGCAGTGATACGCAGTGGTTTTTAAGAGTTTTCCAGTCCCAGAACTCGGGATCAAAAGGCCAGTCGGCTTTCAGCGCCAGCAGCAACTCGCAGCGGAGCGAGTTGGGGATAACCTCACCCTCGTCGTACTTTTGGTCTGGCCGCATGTAGAGCTCCTTCAGGCAATTGAAGGCTTCCTGGCTGGTGCCAAGGAGGAACTCCGTCAGCTGGCAGGCACGCAAAACTTCCAGGTCGTTTGGAAGGAGGGAGGACACCATCTTGCATATGGATGTTCTCGTTTCTGAGTCGTCTTGCTTCGGAAGTTGAAGGGCTTTGACACAAAGCCCCACTGAGGAAAGTACTCCAATTTCCTCTGCCTGAAAAAAAGAGAAAATCGTTAATATTAACACATTTGTAGATAATTTGTTTGTTTTTTTTTAAATGCAGAGTAGGGCTGGAAGTAAGTGGCGAACGAACCTCTGCCTGGATCACACGGACCAGGTACAGCAGATGTTGGACCGTTTTGGCAATGGCACCAAGCTGAAGGCATCGTTCTCGCAGAGAGGTCAGCGAGGGGTCAAGTCTTCTCTGAAGCTTACTCCACAACGATATCAAATCCCTTTCAATCAAGAAACATAAGAACATTTTCAAATAGCACATCCACAAAGTCTGTGATAAAAACTGGCCATAAAATCTCTAATTGGTGCAAATTCATGAAAAGGTTTTTAATTTGTTAGAGTTAAGATGCAGACTGAACCTGGTTAGATTAAAAGTTGTATTTTCCAAAGATAATGTGATATTCACGATTCTAAGCCAGTTAATTTATCCAAACCGAGAGGAAAAAATGGCTCTTTTGGGTTGTAAGCATTGCAGATCCCTGAACCAGACTAGTGGGCTCACCAGGAGCAGTAGAGACTCTGCTGCTGCAGCTGCTGCGTTAGGAAAGTTGTGCAGAGAATGAAGGCCGTGTTCTCCTCTCCCTCCGACTCCAAATTGGATGTGATGTCCAGCACGTCCTTACAGTCCAGCCTGGAAATCTGAAGAAGGAAACAGCTCATCATTCAGACGTGAGGAACCAAAGACAAAAAGTAACTATTGTTGCAAGAGGGCCAGAAAACGGTAAGACAAAGGCTACATGTGCAGTTACTTTATTTTTCAGACTATCGGAACAGAAGTTCATGTAAAGTACTTTTATTTTTCTGCTGGTTTGGAGCTCAGTAAGCTGTAGAAATCAATGAATTCTCCTCCATTTCCTCAGAAAGACAACAGACTTCTTTATGCAGAGCAAGATGTCTTATCTACAAGGCTTAAAGTAAAAAGAAATCCTGAGCCCAAAACTTATAGTTATGATAGAAATTTACTATAGCGCTGCTATTGCCACAGTTTAATAAAAGGTGTCTTTGAATAGTGCAACAATTGCTTCTAACAATACAATTAACAAGCTAAACACTCAAACTTAAGTAAGACTTCAGTACATTTCAACTCAAAACAAAATGTAAAATGTCTGTGCCCTAAAGGTTAGCCTTAAAGGCAAAAATCCCTCAACATTAAATAAGAGTCCTTTCAGTCAATGTTTTTGCAAGTAATTTAGAACATGCAACATTACCAACTAAATCAGTGTTTCTCAACCTTTTTTGGCCCAGTGTCCCCCTAGCCTTTATCCAGGCCCCTCACCGCCCCCAACAAAGAATTTGTAGGCTACTTTGCACTGACCATTATTTTATTATTAATAGTACCATCACTATTGTAGATGTTTTGATTTTTATGCTTGTTTCTGCATTTATCATCAAGATAATTTTCCAGAGAACAAAAAAGTCATGTGAATAGAAATTATTTTCACAGGTGTCTAAGAAAAATGCAATGAACATTCAAGTTAAAATTGGTAGGCCTAACAGCAGCCAATCAGAGTGGATAAAATATTCTTATTCTTTGAATTTTTCTAGTTGTTAAATATTCCACAAAATGACCAGATAAATGATGTTCAACATGCCAGTTTAAACTTTGATCTATTTGCAAAACGACTGAGCTCTGCAACATTAAAACATGGATATAACTGTAACTACATTTATCATAGCTCTTCTTCTCTTCAGTGTTTCTATCGTTTCTGTGCTGCCTTCAGGAAAATGGGACATCAAAGTATCTGCCTTCAGGACGTCATCACAACATGGCTCCTCTATTAACCCTCCAACAACATTTATAGCAGCGATTCACTGAGAAGCAGCTCCTATAATGAGCTCAGCAGGTGTTTGCTAATTGCTGCTGGCTAGTCTGAAGGAGCTGCTCTGAAGCTTAAAACTTCCGCTCTGAGGAGGAGCTGTGCCTCGAAGGCGGAGCTAGAGCCACCCTGCCATTTTCCGCATGACCGGTTGCGATGGAGATTAAACGATTTCTCAAACAGGCATCAAAGAATCAAATCAACAATCCAGGTTTGTTGTTGATTAGGGAATAACATCATAACATGATGTTAAGCTCTGAAAGGTTAATTTTACATCTGTTTTTGGCATTTTGGAAAAAAAAATTATAAAATGGTTACATCTTTAAATATTGGAAGAAAAAAAAAAAATCAAGAAAAAAAGCAAGAAAGGATTTCAAAAGCATTCGTAAAATCTAAAAATAAAAAAGTTGAAATGTGGCAATTTAAAGAAACATACAGCTGAAACCAGAAGTTTACAGACACTGGATAAAATGACATTTTTCTGCCTCCGTCTGAAGTGAAATCAGACCAAACTTCTCCTTTTTTTTAGATGAGATGAAATGATTTGCTAAATAAAACAACAATGTCAGAGATTTATTTAATAATGTCTTCAAAATAAGAACTGTACCATCTTTAAACAATGATGATGATGATGTCATAGCTTTGGAAACTTCTGATAGGTTATCAGTGAATTGAAAGCAAAGAATAAAAGTTGAGTAAAACTAAATAAAGAGGAGCCTTGCCTCCATGATGGCCTCCTCGTTGGGCAGCAGCAGGCACAGCTGGGAGACGTAAATCTGCCGGAACATTCCCTGGTTGGAGATAAGGCTGCATTCGGCGCAGGCTTTGGCCAACACGCCGGCCTTGGCGACCTCCCCCATCTTCTCCAGGTGCTTCACCCGCATCTCCATGAAGCCCTCGCCCTCCAGGCTAATGTACGCATTAACTACACACACAAAGCAGGAGTTAATATTCATGCCTGAAAGATAAAGTAAGTGGAAATGGGCGATTTTTTTTCTTGCTTTCTTTTCTAAAAATACAAATAAAAAATTGCAAATGGCAGAAAATATTAAATATCAAAAAGTGGATTTTATTTCCATAATCCCTTCCCTGAGATGTACGACAGAATATTAGAGCCAATTTGTTTAATTATTTCAAATTTAAAATATTTTATTGACTACACAGGGAACTTAAATATCAATGTAACTCACATTAGTTCAAATTCATCAGAATTACTGCATAGGGTGATGACTGTTGGCAGTTATGAGAATATAGTCAAAATATTAGCAGAAAAAAGCCATTTTACTAGAAAAAAAGTCTTAAAATTTTTAGAAAAACTTTGTTTTAACAAGAAAAAAAGCTTAGTTATGATCGGAAGTGACTAGCTCAGTGTGTAGTTCTCCTTTTCGAAATAGAGTTTGCACGATTGTTTCAACGTCTTGATCAAGTATTATCTGTAAAACTTATACCAAAGATGCTCAACATTTGTTATTTTAATTTTTCGTTGGGATTTCTAATAAAATTACTACTTTATTATCCTGAAATTACCGTTTTATAACCTTGGTCCTAATATTCTGACTTGAATTCAAAGTCTGAACAAATAGAAATGCGTTTGTCAAACAAGATGAACTATGAAAACCAATGGAGAACATTGGTGAAAAAAATACAGATTTTCCAAAAATAAACTCTTTAAAAACCAAAAATTAAATGAATTAATGGCCCAGCTCTAGCGGTAAGTGAAGGCAGAAAGGGGGCGGAGCCTCACCGTCCTCTGGGCTGGTGGTCTGGCCGGTGAGCAGAGCGTTCAGGATCGGGTTGCTCCATGCTCCACCTTCTCCCGTTATCTGCAGAAGTGCTTGGAGGTCTGTGCTTCCATACTGGATCAGCGTGTCATGGGCAATCTGCGGCAAAAACAGAAACAAATTCAAGTCACTTCAACCCGAAACCCAATACGAGTATTTTTATACATCTGCTGGTCTGACTGTGTTCTTTCAGCAAACTGTCTTTTCTTGCATCATTTTAAATGCAAAATCATGCAGAGTGAACTGAGCATCACACTAAGGCAGTGGTTCTTAACCTGGGTTCGATCGAACCCCAGGGGTTCGGTGAGTCGGTCTCAGGGGTTCGGCGGAGCCTCTGTAGCGGGGGTAAAGACACACTTGTGTAAAGTCGTGATGACGCCCCGCTTTGCCATCACTTGCTGCAGAGGATCACGTTACATTGCTTAGCCAATCAGAGGATCACGTTACATCGCTTAGCCAATCAGAGGATCACGTTACATTGCTTAGCCAATCAGAGGATCACGTTACATCGCTTAGCCAATCAGAGGATCACGTTAAATTGCTTAGCCAATCAGAGGATCACGTTACATTGTTTAGCCAATCAGAGGATCACGTTACATTGCTTAGCCAATCAGAGGATCACGTTACATTGCTTAGCCAATCAGAGCTGCGGAGGAGCCCAGATTGAAGGAGCTCCACTCTCAGCATGGATTTGAACTTGTCTTTAATTACTTCAGCAAAGCTCACAGTTTTTACCACATTCTATAGTCTAAATCTGCTCCTTAGTCGCATCTTTTCGGGGTTGGTTCTGCCTCCAGTGGTGTGGGGGTGGTAACACAGCTAATATAATTACATTACTAAATCAGAATACCGCAAAGTATTTTGTGTGTTAGGGAGTGTGGGGGGTTGAATAAGAAGGGTTCGGTGAATGCGCATATGCAACTGGGGGGTTCGGTACCTCAAAAAAGGTTAAGAACCACTACACTAAGGAAATGAGGAAGGGCGGGTCAGTGGAGAGTTGAACCCGTTTTCATTCAGTCATCAACAGAAAGAGAAAAAGGCAGGAAGAAACAATGAAGCCGATAAATTAAAATGAGGCCGATAATTTTCATTTATCGTGCGATTAATTGATTTATTGCTTATTGATTAGTAAATTATCGTTTCAGCCCTAAACCCAATATGACTGTTTGTAGCCTGAGCATGGAGTTCACACAGGGACAACATGCAAACTCCATGCAAAAAACCTCCAGCCAGAATTTCAGATTCCAAACAAAATCAAAACAAATCTTGGCAGCCTGGACACTTTGATTGGTCGCTGGTTTCCAGGAACCAATCTCCAGCAGTGTAGGAAGCATAAAGCGCCAACACCAGTTCAACACTGGAACTGGTGGGGTGGAAACCTCCACAAAATGATTTCCATCTGTAATCCATCAGCAAGCAGAGCTGTGAAGGTTCCTACCTGCACAGAGTGGTGGAACTGAAGCCAGGCTTCATATGGGATCTCATTGTCAGGCACCGACAGCAACAGTTCAAAGCAGCTCCTGCACGAAATGAAAACAAGATGGCCGTCAATCATCTCTACACTTACAGCGCTTGTTTTTACAGTAAGAACAGAAACACCATGTACTGTACGTAGAAATTATTTCAAAGGTAGTCTCTAATGATGATAAAAAAATATTTTATTGGTTATTTTTAAGTGAAAATAATCAACTCCACATATAGGGAGAGATTGAAGCCTTTCACCTGCCATTAAATTGGATACAAACCCAGTTGAATTCATTAATGTTTAAAAAAATAACATTCACTGCAAAAATACAAAAATGTTTTAGTCTAGTTTCTAGTGCAAATGTCTTGGTACACTTGAAATAGGACAAAACTATAAGAGTTTATTTCAGGTCAATAATTCCTTAAAAAGTTCTAGTTTCAGTTTCACTGTCAGATCATTTCACTTAAAATAAAGACATTTTTCACACAAGTAAAATAATCTGCCAATGGAACAAGCATGTTTCTGTCAATATTAAGAAACTATTTACTTAAAACAAGTTCCTATATTGTGCTTAAAAGTTACTTATAATTTATTTGTTTCTTATTTTAAGTGCACCAAGATAATGCACCAGAAACTAATCAAAAATACTCTTAAGAGTTTGTGTTTTTGCAGTGTTTCGATTTAAAAAAAAATTTCTCTTTTCTTTACTTCTGACACTTAATGGAGACGCAGATCTGATCTAGAGCATCTGGTCACAGTTCCTGTATTTTCCTCCTTGTGACAAAGAAAAGAAACAAAGATGAAAAATGTATTCAACCAGATGCTAATGATCTATTTTTACCTCATTTTCAGGCACCATTTTCCTCGTCACAGCTGTTAGATTTATTTAAAGAACAGTTTTTTGTTTTTTTTCTGCACCGTGTTAAATTAAATGTGAACTGGGGAATATTTAGGAGAGGATTTTGCAGAATTATATGAAAATATGATTTGCAAATACATTTCAATCAAATTTTCTCATGTAACCGGAGCCTGAAGGAGAAAAACCGAAAACCTGCTTTAGCAAAGACCAGAGCTGCAGCGTTTTCTAAATTACTATCGTCATCTTGCTATCAATCCATCGCAACCACAAGGGCCTGCTGGCACAAAATGTCTTCACAGATACATGACTTAAAGTGCAAAATATGAAAATTCTGAATGTCAAGGACATATTTCTATTTCTGATAGCATCTAAAACACTTGCTTTATATTTCAACTGAATGCTTAAAAGAGGTTGCAGATAAATTCACAAAATAATTCTAACAAATATTCAAAGATTGATGAGCAAAGAAAAAAGTCGTGCAAATTTTTCATCAGGACGGTTTTAAAGAATCGTTTGGACGGCAAAAATAAAATCTCACCAAATATTTTTTGTCTAGTTTTTATGGAAATATCTTAGTACACGTGAATTAAGACAAAGCTAACATGCAACTATTTTCAGCAACTAACTTTTTAGCAAGATGTCGGAGCTTGTTTTAAGCTAATTCTGTAATTTTGATTTTAAAAAAGGTCCATTTACACTTAACACGCAAGTGGAACTTGCAGATTTTAAAAATCAAGATTAAACAATTATTGACTTACTGAAAAGCTACTATAACTTACTACGAAACTGAGTTATTTGCATTAGAAAACTAGATAAATTACTGTTCTGTTTTTGCAGTGCGATCTCTGCTAAGGAAGAAGCGCGACTGATTCTGGTCTAAAATGTTTGAGGATTATTTTCGTTACGTACAGAGCGAGCCTCTTCAAAACGAGCCCCACTCTGTCGGACTCTGCGGTCAGGTGGGATCTGGCCGCGGCGAAGCAGTTAATGGACAGGCAGTAGACCTCCAGCAGAGGCAGACCGTGCTCGATGGAGTTCCTGCTCCCAGCGTAGTGCATCAGCGCCTGCAGACAGACAGACAGCAGAACAACAGTCAGGAAACGTTCCGGTTAAATCTGCCCGCTACGGCGGCGGCGGCGCGCTACGCCGTTCTAGATGGACAGGAAAAGAAAGGAGGAGGAAATTTCTGACAAAAATTTATTTTCCAACTCAGAAATTGACACTTTTTTCTTGAAAAATGTTTAAATAAATCTAAATATTTCTGGGATTTTTCAAGCAAATTTTCAACTTTTAAGACTCAGAAATGTTCTTGATTATTCTAGGAAATTTCTGTGACTAATTCTAAGGTAACTAATTTTTAAATTCAGAAATGTCCTCGTTTTTTTCAGACGACTTCTGAGATTCATCTCAAAATGTGAGTTTTTCTAGAATTTTTTTTTGTCTTTTCAAACTCTAAAATTTCCCCATTTTTTTCTAGAAAACTTTAGATAAATCTCAAAATTTGAGGATTTTTTTTCAAGAAATTGTTTAACTTTTCAAAGTCAGAACTTTTTATGGGTTTTTTTTCTATAAAATGTCTTCAATAAATCTCAAACTTTCTGAGTTATCAAAGCAAATTTAGGTCGACTTAAAGCTCAGAAACTTTCATGCTTTGTTTCTCATAAAGATCTCAGATTAATCTCTAAATTACAGTTTTTTTAAATAAATGTACTCCTCTTTTCCCCCCCATCTGAAATGGACCAACACACCTCCTGTCTAGCATACTGGGGCTTTTCCTCCATGGGGAAAAACCAGTCTGCACCTGTTGGATCCCAGTTGACAGACTGAAGGTTGCTTTTTGATTGGGTCTGAGGGGAATTGACACACCTGAATCTGCACCTCAAAACCAGGAATAACAGCAAAAAGCTGCTTGTAAACATTAAAAAACAGTAAATGACACCAAACTGAAAAATAATCTAATATTTTTCCTGCTCAGCAGCTTTTTGTCGTTTGTTCAGAAACAATAAACCAGATGGGAGGATCCAACATTTTCACCTGGTTTCACCTGCCTGCAGACACAACGAACATCTCAGGAGTCTCAATTATCAGACAGGAGAAACTTTTCGCTGAATTAATTCCCCTCAGTCTAAATATACAACAGCCAGGAATAAAGTCCCAGCCCCAGAGACCTGCATCAGCAGACTAATTAACTCGGAACTACTTCCCACTTAAACTCAGTGACACACCTAATTGTTCGTCTCTCTACCAACTAAAGGGAAAGTTTTAACAGTTTAAGCAAAATGTCAAAAAGAAAACGATTAAATTGTGTATTGCTATAGGAATTAAAAACAAACTGAGACAAGTTTTAATCAATCAAGAGTAAAACGATTAATCGTGATTAATCAAATACTTGTCAACTAATTTAGTAATTGATTGTTAATTGGAGTAAACAGTCAAAAAGTCAATTTGCTAAAGAAAGAAAAACCTAAGAGCAGAAATAAAGACAAAATTGTAAAAAAAAAAAGTATATTCTGCATTTAAGATAAAAAATAAACCTTCTTTGTTTGTAAATATGTTCATTTTGCTTCACTTGGTTAAAATTCTGTAAAAACAATCCATTAATCATATTTTGCTACAAAATTATTAGTCAATTAATCCAAATAATCAACAGATCAGCTCTACACTGTATGATGTGAAGTCAAACAGAAAGAGATTTTTTTATTTTTATATCTTTAGCTGCAGATGCATCTCTTGCTACAAATGATCAAACTTATTGTATAAAAGCCAATATAATGCAAATTGCCAATTTTCTTATTTAGAAAAGAAAGTATTTGAGTCTTTTAATGCATTTCTAGTAATATATAAAAAGGGTAAAGTGCTTAAATGAACAATTTGCAGAATGTAACAAATTTTTAACCGATTAATCGGTTAGTTGAAGCCTTAACCAACACAACAGAACAAATACAATGATTAAAATACATTTTCTCATGTTCAGTTCACTCTGATACACATCAGAGGTTAAAACGTTCTTTACCCGTTTTATTCCCAGAACACAGAAAAACTCACCTGGGACTTTTAGCTGCATCCAAGAAAAAACTGCAGCTTCATATTCAACAGAAACGTTTTATTTTGTCCATATTTTGTCTTTATAAGCCAATTAATTATTATAAAATAGTAAAAACAATCAAGCTGCACGGATGGAAGACTGTTGAGAATGGATTAAATATTCTTCACCTTTGTAAACAAAATATTACTGAAACAAAATAATAATAATAATTTACATTAATTATCATATTTTGCCTCCTCAAAGGATATTTGATGAATTTGAAAGTATTGATCGATCGTCTAATTAGATTTTTTTTTTGGTCATTTTTATATTAAATAAATGCATAAGTTGGTTAAAGACAGAAAAAGGTTAATCTGAGCCAAACTTTTACAAATTATTAATTCAAATTATCTCTCAACAAAGATAGTCACTGTTACAAATTTATAAGATGAACTTAAAAAATAAATTATTTATTTACTAAATGTACCTTTAATTTGTATTCTTTTAAACAACTAAATCAGAACTATGCTTTGGTATAAAACACTCATTAATTCCCTTTAATAAGTATTTTTTTTAGGGAAAAAAATATTAAATATATATTAATTTATCTTAAACATAAAAATCCTGGAAGAATGTCAAGAACGTATGCAATAATGTCATTTTTTGTAGAAATGCAGCAATATTCAACATTAATATTGCTGCAATAGCTGATATTTAACCCGATATGTTAAAAATGATTTGCCAATACAGATGTTAATGCCAATATTTTGAACTTCCCTAATTTTTGGCATTCGAGTTGATTTCAGAAGACGACCCTCCCGGCCTAAGAGTTAAGAATATTCTTTATGAATAACCAGGTTTTAGTAGAGCCTCAACTCTCTCAACATGACTTTTGCTTTTCATTTTATATTTTTAAATGTTTGGATAAGGGGTGCAATGATAACTTTGACCCCGATTTCCTTAATTTTGGTAAGTTAGTCTTATATTATATCCACTATCTTTTTAAAAAAAGCCACTGTCCTCTTTTGCTCTCCTGTGAGATGTGTGTGCAGTTAACAATGGTCATCCCACTGCTGCCAACTTAGCAACTTTGTTGCTACATTTAGCAACTTCTAAAGGATTTTCCAAGATCCTTGATCGGCCTGAAAACTGCAATTGGTGCACCGCTTTTCAAAAACCTTTTTGAAATAAAACAAAAGGTCGTGGTTACATTTAAACATTGTGCATCCCAGTGTTTGCGTGGTGATTTATGGTCATTATCAATCAGAAACAACATGGCAGAGAGTCCGGTCACCACCCAAACCGGGTGGTCACCAGTCTGGAAATCATAAACAGATTAAGTTATCAGTAAGGTGCAGAACCTTTGACATTTTGGGGTAAACACACCGCGATGCTGCCCCGCCCCACATGCATGCAGCAAGGCATCATGTGCAAACTGGAGCGATGTCATGAGCTAATCCTGCATTTTCATATTTATTTCCCAAACAAAAAGAAGCCAACTGAGGTAACGGTACAGCTAAAACTAATTTAACATAATAAGCGGAACCAGCAAACAAAACATAAAACATATTGCAAATAATGTGAATTTCCCCTCCAGCAGGAATGTGATTTATTCAACTGAACGCACCGAGGAATATTAGTAAACACGCAGCTGGTTTCTAAATAACGGCTGGGAGGAGAGCAGCAGCAGCAGCTCTTCATGTTTTCTATGAAAAAAGACCAACACACTCCTAGCGGAGCTAACGTGAAGCTAATGATAGCTACGATATACACATTACCTGACAGAAGTTGTCGCAGTACTCCGTGGAAGATGCCACGGAGATTTCTTGCTGTCTGAGAACGTCTTCGAAGGCTCTGAGCGTGGCCAGCAGGGTTTCCATCGCGATGACAGTATCCTCGGCCGCATCCAGGGCCCAGTCGTTCCAATCGTGCTCCGCTTCGACATTATTCTCCGCCATCTTCGCTCTCCGCCACGGCGCGTATGCAGTGCAACCTGGTGCTGCTTTCAGGGGCCGTCCGAAATTTTAAACACGTCAGAGGAATTTTACCTGTGGGAAAACCAACCAAAAACACTAGAAATTTAAATGTGAGAGCAGAACTTTCTGTACAAACACCGTTTCATTTATAATAAAAAAGTACTGTAATTAAATTACACAGATTGAACGGAGATTCCCTCATTTCAGAAAGTGAAACTCATACCTTCCTAAAATAATGGCTGTCATTTTTTGTCAAAATTTTTATAAAAACCTAAATTATCTTTTGCCATGAAAGATGTATTTTTTTTTCTTTCTTTTTTTTCAAAATCACCTTACTTAAGCCGTTACTTTAGGAAGGTGACAATATACAATCCAAGTATGAGATTCCATTAGTGCCAAAAATATGTTTTCACATTTGCGTTACAAATGCACTTACACGCCTTTACATATACATACATGCACACCTTACATAAGCTGTGTTTTCTGTTGACTATATATTTGTGCAATTTGACATTTTGAAAATAACTTTGCTTAAAGGAAGCATGCCAATTTAAAAAATCTCTTGTCTCAATTTTTAAACACATCAGAGAAACTTCACCTATAGGAAAACCATCCAAAGACAGAAAACTTGTCCTTAAGCATAACATTCTGTACAAACGCCATTTCATGTATAACAAAAGATGTACTGTAATAAAATTAAATCATTGTAGACATAGTGGACAGAGATTCCCTCATTTCAGAAAGTGAAACTCATATTGTCACCTTCCTAAAATAATGCCAAAATCAGTTTAGGTTAAAAAAATGTTTTAATCTAAATCAACTTGTGGCATAAAATAGTTGTGATTTGTTTTTGCCAAAATCACTTTACTTGTGCAGTCATTTTATGAAGGTGACAATGTATTATATAGATTCCAAACCTGGGATTCCATTAGTGCCAAAAATATTCTTACATGTCTGCTTATATGCACTTAGACACCTAGCATTACGTAGGCATACTTAACTTACGTAAGCTGCATTTCCATTGACCATATGTTTGTGCAATTTGACATTTTAAAAATAACGTTTAATGGAGACATGCCAATTTATAAAAAGAAAACTCTCATTTGTTAATAACAATTTAGAAACTAGAATGAGGTGGGGTTTTTTTGGCTTATTTCTCAAAACTGCAATGAAAACATGTTTTATGCATCACATCAGTCACATGATTAACAACAAAATGTTTCCACTGGCATAAACCATGAAGAAGAAGACAACAGGAAGTAGTTGGAGGGCCAATTACTCATTGTGTGAACAAACTTATTCATGTGACTTTAATTGTGCCCCAGAAGTGAAGCTAAATAGCTTATCATTGGAGTCTGATTCAGTGCTAACTGTTAACAGTGATTAAAAAATTAAAACCTGTGTATTTTGCAAGTTACTGAATGAACATTTTACTTTTATCTAATTTAACCCATCATGTTATTTTGCTGTATGAAAAATATCATGTGGTTGTGGAACTATCCCCAAGTCCTTTGTCTACTATTCCTTTAAGTCCTCGTACTAGACTAGGAAGGGAAATATACTGGCACATCAAACCCACCAAGAATTTTTTTCAACAGACTGACAGAAATATATTTTTTGCTCTGATGGAACTCCATATATTTACACAGATAGTGAACTATTTCAAGACTTATTTTCTTACTTGATTATTTCGGCTTACAGATGATGAAAGTCTTAATTTCTGTGTCTCAAATTTGCATGAAATAAAAGCTTGATATATGACAATACATCTACGTATATTTAATGAACAGACATAGGCAGAGGACCTAAAAATTACATGGTATCCCAACTTTAACATATTTTTACTCGAAAAAAGGTAAGAAATGACCATCCAAGAAGTTACTTAAGTAATAGTAAAAAGTTTCAAACCTTTTTTCAATTTGAAATATTTTGTAATTTCATTTTTTTTTTTTTGCTTTCAAACTTTATGGCCCCAATTTAGCTCATTGTTTCTCTCTTCACTTGGCGCCCCCTGGAGGAGAACAAATTAACTGCCGCGATAACCCGGAAATACATTCTATCTCCCCTTGGTTGCACGTGCAGAAGGTAAGCAAAGTCTGAAAGTCGGTCTGTTTCGGGGGTTTTAGATAAAATTGGGTTCTATTTGTACTTATTGATCATCTTCTGGTTTGTTTGTGATGTTTGGAGCGAAGCGGATAGTTCTGAACGGTTAAATCTGACATTAAGCTCATTCGTAGTCCTTTAAACGCATTTTTGTTTGAATGTGACGTCAGAGTCCCTGCTATCCAGCTGTTGTAATGATGTCGTGTTTTCCAGTCCTGCTCGGTCCAGCATGGGGAAGTCCAAACAGACCGGAAACCATAAGGGCGACAAGAAGAAGAACATCGCTAAGAAGTGGAAGACGAAGCGCCGGACCAAAGATTTAGACCAGATCCACTCGGACATGAAGCCGGAAACCGCGGCCAAGCTGCTGCGTCAGGACGTGGACTATGACGTAACGGGATGCGCACAACACTACTGCTTACATTGCGCGTGAGTATTTCCTCTATACAGGTAGAAATTGAGTTTGTTAGTAAATGTTGGTTAACAGGTTTGACTTTCCTTTCTTCTTTCCTTTGTTCCTTCATGTTTACTTTCCTTCCTTCCTTTCTAGGTTTTCCAGGTTTGATCTTGAAACTTTGCTGACTCTAGAAATATTTGTAGAAACTTATGTTCCGTTTATTGACACATTTATTCATTAAAAGTCAAAATAAAGTCACCGATAACTATTGACCGCCTGACTCTTCTGCTATGTGTTTGTTGACTTCTTCTCCTACAGGCGATACTTTGTCGACATGCGATCCATGAAGGAGCATTTCAAAACCAAAGTGCATAAGAAGCGGTAGGTGGCAGCATCATTCTGGGGAGAGAGACGTTTGTACCTGCAGGTGTGTGGCGGCTCACCTGTGTGTGTCTGCAGGTTGAAGCAACTGAGGGAGGAGCCGTACACGCAGGCGGAGGCGGAGCGCGCCGCAGGGATGGGATCCTACATCGCCCCGAAAACCGTAGAAGTGAAAACGCAACCTGTGGAGGAAAACATGGACTGAACACTGCTAAACGCACAGACTCTCATTAACAGAAACCTTCTGTTATTTATTATCATCACAAAGCTGTGATTTTTATGGCGGCTTGTAACTTTCTGCCTTCTATATCCACGTAAACATGGAATAATAAACTAAAAAACTACATGTTAAAATTCTAGTTTTCTCTGAAATCAATGAATACTTAAAGGTAATTAATTATTAGTATGCTTTCGAGTTGATGTAATTTTGCAGTATTCAAATAAAAAACTGATTTGGTAAGACTGATAAAATGATATTTAAAGGGGATCTTTTCTGCAAAAAATTCACATTTTGCACATTTCTTCCATTTTTCTTTGCTGCTTCTAGAAACATCAAAAGTGCTTAAAAAAAAACACCAGGCTGATTTCTGGCAATAATTTCATGTTTTCTTGTGTCTAGAACTGCAATGTAACAAATTAGCAGGCATAGCCCGTTGCCTAGCAACCTCTAGCATAGCCTAGCTCTGTTACCCAGCAACCTCAACTGAGTTCCAGCATTTGGTCAGGTGGTTTTACCGCTGTATGCGCTGTACAATGGCTGCTGGAAAAGACAAGTGTTAACAGCAGACATTGGATAAACATATGTTTATTTATCTAATGTCCTTGGTGGCTATGCTAACTTAATTGGTAAAATTACAGGATTTTAAACAAATTACAGGATTTTAAACAAATTAATTCCTTATTTCACAAATGTATTTTAAAATTTCAGTTCAAATGCAGCACCTAATAAATTCATAATCTTAATATTTTTCACATTACCCCTATAAACGTCGATGTATTTGATTTTGATTTTATGTAAGCAAAATGTAGTTGTTTACTCTGGTTTTATTATTTTCAGGAGAGTTTATATCTCCAGTTCTGATGGAAAAGCAAATGTCCACCTCGGTTGATTTGGGTTGAAAAATAACAGCGGCTTTCTTTCTGGCACAAAAACGTGTAATTGACTCTTAAGGAGACATTCTTTGGATGGTCAAGGGGACCCTGCCCCTTTAAATGGGAGTCCCGAGCCAGCACGTCAAGGTGCACATATTTACGAGTCATACGGCGAAAACTTCCGGTTTATTTTCAAAATAAATACGCGGTCAGCTTGCCTCAACGTTTTTATTGTAACTCAGTTCAATAAGCAATACAAAGAATAAGAAATTAAACAGTAATGACAAATTTACAACATAAGAAAATTAATTCCCAGCTGCCTTTTTAAAAAAAATTAACTAGAATTAAATGCAAATAAAGTTGATATAAATTTAGGTTAATTTAGAGAAAAAAATATGGATCAGACATACATGGATTTCAATATGCAAAGTAAAAAAAACAAACTTTGCAAGCAATAAGAATGTGCAAATAATGGCAAGAAGCTTATTTACAATGAGAAAAATACAGCAAGAAGGCATATTGAGTCATAGTTGATTGATAGTATAGAGTGCTAGGGGTGGCAAAATTATATAAATAAACACACCATTAACAAATTAAATGTATAAAATTGTCAAAAACTTAATTAAATCTACCAATACATAATTAAACATATTAAATTAAATAAGTTAATAAATAAATACACCAGGAAATCATCAATTAAATGTAAAAATAAATATTTAAATAATGAATTTAAAGAAAAGTATTTAAAGAAAACTTTTTTGAAATAAGTTTAATTATTTCACTGTGTATTTTTTTTATTTTATGGCTCATGTAAAAGCGATCCTATAAAATAATTTAAACAGTCAAAAACTATAAGAAGCCACCTATGACGGCACATTGGGGCTTTCTCTTTTTTCAGTGTACCCACAATTGTCTTTCGATCATCGGGGCTTTTATTTTGTATCCCCGTTTGCATAGCGTCAGGCTTTTATCCTGTTGATCAGCGATAGTAACTTTATTCGTGTAACCGCATCCATATGGTTCCAGTCTGGATGTGGAAACAGAAATCTGTGCAGACAGGAGGAGAAATAACAGCTGGAAACGAGTCGCCTCTCCCGGCGAACTTCTCTTCTTCTTCTTCGGTTGTTATATTTTGTATTATTTGAAGCCCTGCCTGCAGCAGGTTTAGCAGCTAATTAGGCTACAATGAGCTCCTGAAGCGGGGATCGAGCATGGCCGCAGACGTGGATAAAAGCGCCCCGGAGAGAGCGCGCAGCACCGGGCGCAGTGGGCAGAGGAGTCCGGGATGTGGAGCCTGGTTCCGCGGAGGGATGTGGACCCTGCTGGCGGTCTGCGCGGTTCCTCTGGCTGGTTTTGGGATAAAATACTACCAGAACTCCCAGCTACTCAGGCGTCATGTAAGATCCACTTCTGGGATTTACATCTCAGTTGCGTTTAATGACCTGGGATTAATCATAAAAATGTGATTTTTGTTATTTTTCCTGTTTTTCTGACATGTCGCCCCTAAAAGTCCCCTCAGCAGTTTTCTGGCCCCGCTGTGGTTTTATTGGGTGGGTAGGTCTGTCCGTCTGTCTGTCTGCCAGCTGCTAAAACATCACTAAGCCCGACGTCCACAGCAGTTTGGCTCCAAGTTGTTGTTGCGCCCCCTCCTCCTCAGCCTCCCTCCATTGTAGAGCTGCTGGCAGACACGCATCTCCTTCAGAAAGGCTGGTCAGACTGGAGATGATGTTTCCTCAGGCAGCTGCAAATTTCTGACTTTAAACTGAGAATTATAACTTTATTCCCCAAAGTTTCTGATCTTAATATTGGAATTCTGTGAAGAAAATCATTCAGTGGAAAAATTAAAGAGCAGAATTAACCTTGGAATTCTGACTTTTTTTCCTGAATTCTTACTTTCTTCTCCAAATTCTAAAGTTTTTTTCTAAATTTACTTTTTTCCCCATACTGAGACTTTTTTTCTCAGTATCCAGACTTTTTTCTTCAGAAAAAATAAAAATTTTAATTTGACTTTTATTGAAATTCTACGGAGCCCCTAAGGGGACATGGAGAAGAAAAAAAAGGAAAGAAATCCCGACTTATTATCTCGAGATCCCGAGAAACTAAGTCGAGATCTCGAGATCCCAACTTATTATCTCGAGATCCCGATTTATTATCTCGAGATCCCGAGTTATTATCTCGAAAGTCGGGATCTCGAGATAATAAGTCGGGATTTCTTCCCTTTTTTTTTTTTCTCCATGTCCCCTTAGGGGCTCCGTAGAATTCTGACTCTTTAGAATTTATCAGAAATCTGATTTTAATTTCAGAGATTTTCAGGGGGGAAATCCGGATTAAGATTAACATTATAGTTCTGACTATAATCTATGAAATGTGACATTTTCTCCAAATTCAGACTTTGATCTTGGATTTCTGACTTATTTTCTCTGAAATCTGACTTTTTTTCTCTGAATTATGATGATAATCTCAGGTTTCTATCGTCCTCAGCCATGAGAGAAAATCCCTGAAATTTGACGCGTTCCTCCGGAAAGTTTGCCGTCCTCCTGTCTCTTTCATTAGCCGATTGCTCCCAGATGCCCATCTGCATAAAAATCAGAATTCCCTCATTTTTTCAGTGGCTCTATTCTTCCTCCATAGAATACTGCTGAGTTTTTGAAAATAAATGTTTTTGTGCCTACACTCATGTGACTATTTGTGCCCTGGAGTATTTCAGTTCAGCTGATGTCATGGCTTGGTGTCCCAGTTTTTGGCTCAGGATTAGTGATCTTTAAATCGTTTTTATGTGAATAAATATCCGTGTTGCTCATCAGGAAGAGGCGGTTCAGACTCTGGGAGTCGAAGGCCTGTTCCTCTTCTCCTCCCTGGACACGGACCATGACCTCTACCTGAGTCCTGAGGAGTTCAGACCCATCGCAGAGAAGCTTACAGGTCAATCTTTTCACCTGTGTCCATTTTCATTTCTTAACCAGTCTTCAGTCTTTCTGTTTATCTACAATATTCAACCCGTTCCCTGTGATTCGTGACCTTAAAAGTGACCTATTATGCTTTCATGTAAAACCAACTGACCAAAACCTTGCTGGAGTTCTTCTTGGGGTTGCTAGGTAACAGGGCTGGACTTGGCTGGCGTTGCTAGGCAACTTCGCAGTGGAATGTGACTTAACAAACAGGAGGTTTTTGAAACGGCTTGTTTTCTGAACACCAAAAAGCATTAAATTATTGCCAAAAAAATTGATGGTTGGATTTTTATCAACTGTAAAAACCCAAATGAAAGTATGAAAACGTAAATTTTGCGTATTATGTCCCCTTTGGATATTATTTCTATCAGTCAAATCAAAACAGTTTTTTATTGGTACACTGCCAAATTACATCAATGTGAAAAGATGTTAATTTAATTAATTTCAAGAAATACTTATTGAATCCAGTTAGCTAGAATGATAATGATGCCAAAAAACATTAATTTATTGCCAAAAACGGCTGCTTGTTTTTTTTAAATACTTTGGCTGTTTTCAGAAGCAGAAGAGACCCAAATGAAAATGCACATTTTGCATAATAGATCAACTCTAAATATTGTTTTTGTCAGTCAAATCAAATCAGATTAATATACATTTCACATAAAATCTCAATAAAACACCTTCAGGTTTGTGGTTGTATTGAGTTTAGGGGATGTAAGTACTTTGCCAAGAAGCTGTAACTGTGTTTTCCTTGCAGGGATCACTGCGCCGGTGGATTTGGAAGAGGATGAGATCGACGACCCAAACGGAGAGACTCTGGTTCTGGAGGCCAGCATGAAGCCTCTGCTGCTGGACTCCATGACGAAAAGCCGCGACGGCTTTCTCGGGGTAAAACCCCCCACCAAAATTCAGTAAAACATCCAGAAGGTGCTGAAATGTACGAACCGGTATCGTTTCTGTGCAGGTTTCTCACAGCTCACTGAGTGGCCTCCGCTCCTGGACGCATCCCGCCATTCCCTCCTCCTCGTTCCCCGCCAGGCACTTCCGGGTGTTTCTGCCCCCAAAGGGCAAAACAGAGCCGGGAGACGCATGGTGGGTGATTCCCAGCGAACTCAACATCTTCACTGGCTACCTGCCCAACAATCGGTACCACCCTCCCACGCCAAAGGGCAAAGAGGTGATCCAGCGCTCCAGAACAGTCTGTTTGGGTTACTTTGGGTTTTGTTCTGATCCGGCGTTCTGGTTCTGCTGCAGGTTCTGATCCACTCCCTGCTGAGCATGTTCCACCAGCGGCCTTTCATCAAGTCGAGATTTGCACCGCAGGGAACCGTCGCCTGCATCCGAGCCAGCAGCGACTTTTACTACGACATCGTCTTCAGGTGAGGAAGCGAGCAGCTTCTGGCTTTCTGTTAGCAGCATAACGCCGTCAGGTTGTCAACGTCATGTGCTGAATCTTAATGTATGTCTGAGATATAAAAGAAAAAGGGATGCAGTGCTGGGCTGCACAGTGGCGCAGTTGGTAGAGCTGTT
Source organism: Poecilia reticulata (assembly GCF_904066995.2). Classification (NCBI taxonomy): domain Eukaryota; kingdom Metazoa; phylum Chordata; class Actinopteri; order Cyprinodontiformes; family Poeciliidae; genus Poecilia; species Poecilia reticulata. The sequence continues at coordinate 24,784,184 of NC_088851.1, forward strand.
GCCTTGCAGCAAGAAGGTTCTGGGTTTGATTCCCGGCCTGGGGTCTTTCTGCATGGAGTCTCCATGTTCTCCCTGTGCATGGTGGGTTTTCTCCAGGTACTCCGGTTTCCTCCCACGGTCCAAAAACATGACTGTCAGGTTAATTGGCCTCTCCAAATTGCCCCTAGGTGTGAGTGTGTGTGTGCATGGTTGTGTGTCCTGTGTGTCTCTGTGTTGCCCTGCGACAGACTGGCGACCTGTCCAGGTGACCCCGCCTCTCGCCCGAAACGTTGGCTGGAGATGGGCACCAGCAACCCTCCCGACCCCACTGAGGGAAAAAGGGTGCAAGAAAATGGATGGATGGATGGATGGATGGATGGATGGATGGATGCAGTGCTTTGCTAGTAAATGTCCACACTGCGACAGCTCGATAACAAGGTCAGGAAAGAGTTTTAATTACAAAAAGTAGTGAGTGAAAGGTAAGTATATCAGCTATGATGACCTTTTGGTTCAGTTAACCAAAAAAAGGCGACGTACACACCGACTCTGACAGCAGGACTAAGTGTTAATCTCTTAGTTTAGAGAAATAATTTTTTGCATTGTGCAGAATTCTGGAACCTGAAACCTTAACACATAATTGTGTGGAATAAAAGGGAATAAATTAGACTTTTTGAAGTTTATAGTGAAACTCTGAACCTCACAAATCCATATTGATACGTCGCTCTTGCATTGAAACATTGAAATGTGTGTAATACAAGCTCAGACTCTCGTTGTGTTCATACCTGCAGGATTCACGCAGAGTTTCAGCTCAATGATGTTCCAAACTTTCCCTTCTGGTTCACCCCGGGTCAGTTCACCGGAAACATCGTCATCTCTAAAGACGCCTCCCACGTCCGTCACTTCCGCCTTTATGTACCCGGTAACAGGTAAAAGCTGCTGCTGGTTGCTCGGCCACGCCAGCGGTGTTTACATTAAATAAGAAATGTAACTAAAGTCACATGTGAATTGGCTTTGTCACGCGATAAGTCATTAAAAATCATGGCGGCGACCGATGTAAACAGTTACATTAAATTATATTAACAATTACCGTCATCTGTCAGAGGCATTAGCCTCGTCAACAGCTGGCGAGGAGACGTCGGCGTCAGTTACTGTAGCTGCGTTTCCGTTGACCAAATAATTTGATATTTCGAAAATAAATTCACTTAAATAAAACACGTAAATTTCGAAATAAATTGTATTATTTTTTGACGCAAGGAGGAGATGGATTTTGGCCGCATTGAAATAAATGTATTTCGCGAAACACGTTTTTCGCGTCATAAGAGTCACGTGATTAACAACCGGATGTCGGGATAAACATGTCGGTGCTGGCGCGAACCACGATGAAGAAGACGGCCGGAAGTGGTAGGAGGAAGATGGCGCGGCAAAAACAGACTTACTCAGGTGTGATTTTAATTGCGTTTCTAAGTTAATGGAAACACCGCAGTTATGGGTTTTTCCACATTTGCGCTCATTTGTAAAGGAAATGCAGCTAGTGTGAGGTGTCCTGCTGTGCCGCAGGTCTCTGAACGTGGACATGGAGTGGCTGTATGGCGCCAGCGAGAGCAGCAACATGGAGGTGGACATCGGTTACCTGCCACAGGTATGAATAAACGTTTACTCCCGCATGCAGGAGTCATTAAATCACTTCTTGCTCTGTAACAATAGAAAATACTGTCTAATCTCTTAGAGTTATTTCCTGTTTTTTTCTGCTGAGCTGAGTAGATAAAAGTTTTCATTGTCTAAGTTAACCTGGCTACTTTTTAAAATTTAATTCAGACCACAAACAAGAAACTGTTTTTATCTCCATTTTTTCTTTAGTTTAATTTTTATTGAAACTATTTATAGCAAGTATTTCAAGTTTCCTCCAGTCACCAAAGATCAACCTGCTGTCCCCTCAACACATCAACAAAATCAAACTTAATTGATAGAAATTAACTTTTTGTATTCTTATGAAGCTAATTTTTTTAGCATATTTGACACACATTTGTTTGATTAATATTGAGTCTGTTATGAAATTATGTTATGAATAAATTTTTTCTCAGAATTTTGACCTTAAACCAAAAATTCTAATTCTGTCAATGTGTCAAAATCCAAATAAATGACCAAATATTTTTGGGTATAATGTTTTTAGACCTCACATTGTTTCTTCTAAGGGTTTGTAAACCTGCACTTTCCACACTTCACATTTTGAGAACAAGTTGGATTTCTGAGAAAAACACCAGAATTCTGAGATTAATTTGGAATTTTGAGGAAAAAAGTTGAGTTTTTGAGAAGGCAGAAGAAAAATGTCAGAAATTAAATTCGGAATTCTGAGTTTAACGTCACAATTTTGAGAAAAAGTTGGATTCTGAGATTAAAGTCAGAATTTTTCGATGGCCCTAATTTTGCTCTGTACTAAAGTAACCAGCTTATTGTAATTTTTTGATTCTTGCTCTTTCCCCCCTGCAGATCTGAGTATAGATATGAAAAACGGTTGAAGTCAGGGTATTTTAACAGCCCTGTTTAGATCCACTGTAGTTCAGCGTCAGTAGAAAACTGTTTTGTTTGCAGTTGGAACTGCGGTCTATAGGACCGTCCACTCCCTCTGTCATTGTGGACGAGGATGGAAACGTCATCGACAGCCGAGACGGACGCAGCGAACCGATCCAGTTTGTCTTTGAGGAAATTCGCTGGACCTCGGCGATCAGTCAGGAGGAAGCTTCCCACCGCCTGGAGGTCACTTTCTACCCGTTTAAGAAGGTAAACGTCCATTAGAGAGGCTGAACGGTCAGTAGGTGGCAGCAGTGGGTTGTTGTTGACTGCTATGTGTTTGCAGGTCCCCTACTTGCCTTTTGCAGAGGCTTTTGAGCGAGCCGAGTCGGAGAAGAAGCTGGTCCATTCGATTCTGCTCTGGGGAGCTTTAGATGATCAGTCCTGCTGAGGTGATGTCACTAATGAGGAGCTAATTTTACAGGATTAGCAGCTACAGCCATCCAGCTTTAATGATAACTGCCAATGAGAGAGGAATTTTCACCCACACTTTCCAGCAAGGACAGCTAATGCTAAAACACAGAGTTAGCGCACATGTTGGCGCCCAACCTGAAGGCTCTAATCACAAACATTTGTTCTGCTGACGTTCAGGTGCTAACTTTAACCATGTTAACGTTGGCTCACACAACCCAGTGGCTATAATCATAAATATTAGTTCTGCTAATGCTAAAGAGCTACACCAACATGGTATCTAGTGGAAGCTAATGCTAAAGTGCTAACTTTGACCATGTTAAAGTTGGTGCACAACCTTAAAGTTCTAATCATGAACTTTAAAATGCTAGTTCTCTTAGCAGAACTAGCATTTTTTCTGCTAGTTCTGCTAAGAGTGAAGTGTTACGTCACCACGTTATTTAGCTGAAGCTAGTTCTTAAGCAGTATTTTTAACCATGCTAAACTTAGCATCTTTTACTCGTGGTTTCAGTTTTATAGCTGTTGAGCTAGCTATTCTTAATTTTTACCTAACTGACCACCGAAGGGCTTTGGTCAGAAAACCTGCAAAGCTAAAGCGGTTAGCTAAAAATTAGCTCCGCTATTAGCACATTAGCAGAATTATACCCACCACTGGTCAGACAGGTTGATGTTATTTCTTGATTCTACAGGTTTTTCTACCTTTTTCACCTTCACCTTTTAAATCTCTGCAGGTTCGGGGCGAACTCTCCGGGAGACGGTCCTGGAAAGTTCGCCCGTCCTCGCTCTGCTCAACCAGAGCTTCATCAGCAGCTGGTCTCTGGTCAAAGAGCTGGAGAACATGCAGGTGAGCCCCCAGTGGAGAACCAGTGAAACCACTTGGCTGCTCTGCAGCCACACAACTGCTCTGTTTGTTTCCGTTTCAGGCTGACGAGCAGAACCCTGCGCTGAGCGAAAAGGCCCAGTTACACCTGGAGAAGTACAGCTTCCCAGTGGAGATGTTGGTGGCTTTGCCCAATGGAACCATTGTAAATATCGAGTCAACTGATTTGGTTTCTCTGCATTTATTTTATTAGAAAGTAGATTTTATTGTAAATGTAATGTTTCATTACAAATTACTTGCAATGGCTTTTACTTGCATTTTTCTGATAGTTGTGCACTAATGGGCTACTTCCCTTTGGGGATCAATACAGTATATTATATTCTTTATTCGACTCGTGTAAGAATGTTAAGTTAGTAAGTGCATGTTGGGAGAATCTGCAGCAGGTTGCATGCGTTCAGTGCTATAAATAACCTTGAGAATGATAATTGTTCATTGTTCTGTAACCAAACTGCCCTGAACTATTTTTGCTTTGGACTCTTGGTATTAGTTTGTTGTTCAGGGACATGCAGCCTCCTTTCCTGATGAGATAAGAACGGAAATGTCTTTCTTGTGAATCCCTCAGGTCCACCACATCAACGCCAACTACTTCCTCGACCAAACAGCAATGAAACCAGAGGACGAAGGGGCAACTTTCAGCTTTTCTGGGGGGTTTGAGGACCCCTCCACATCCACGTACATCAACTTCCTGCAGGAGGGCCTGGAGAAAGCAAAGGACTACATAACCCAGTAATAACGGTGTATTTCACAGCAACTGGCACCGTCGAGCATTTTGTGAAGATTTCTCCTCTGTCAGCAGCAGAAAAAGGTTTTTTTCTAATTTTTTCTGCTTAGTTTTTATTAAATACTTTTTGTGGTAAAATTAGGGCTGCAAATTCAGAAATATATCATTTATTCTGACATGGGGCTCGACAGTAATCAATAACACATTTCTGAATGGCCTGTTTTAAAACGTTTTTCATATATAAGGCGCATAGAATAGACGCTTTAGTTTGGGTTGCTAATTTGTTCCGTACTCTATTATTACACATCTACATTTGTAAAGAAATGGTCCCCAGTACTTTATCTAGTAGTCTGCCCCAGTCATTTCACTCATGGTGTTGTGATATTGTGCCCAACTGCATTCTGGGTAACGCAGACCAACCGACATGCTGCTGCCGCAGTCTCTGTCTCTCTTCCCCCTTGGCTTTAAATGCATTATCAAACTTTATTAACAAACAAGCGTTCTGACAACTATCCCAGCATGCACCGCGCACTTCTTTTTCTTCTACAGGCGAAAATGAAGTCGGCAGCTGCTTACCGTAGCTGCTAGACCTGTTGTGGCTCAACATTGGTCCATATGTAAGGAGCACCGGGTTATAAGGAGCACTGTCGGCTTTTGAGGAAATTTACGTTTTTTAGGTGCCTTATAGTGCAGAAAATACGGTAATTACTTAATTAGTTCACAATTATTTCAGAAATTAATTGCATTTAATTCGATTAATCAATCCGATCAATTAATCAGTGTAATCTAGTTGGCAATTAATCATATTCTAAATTAGTTGATTATTTCATAGATTGATTAATCACGATTAATCGTTTCAGCCCTAGTTAAAATAACCTTTGTGGGTCTTTCTCGTGTTGAAGCGTCTTCGCGTCCAGAGCTGCTCCGGCCGCGTTTCGTGCATTTTGTGACGTCGTCGCCTGAAAGCTGTCCGAGCCGGGCGGCGCCTGATGTTGTTGCCGATGCGGCTGGAGGAGCAAAACAGTCAAACTCTGGCACATAAAATATAGATTGTTTTTTCATTCGTTGTATTAAAAATGTAAAGAAATGTGCAGATATTAATGTGATCAGACCAAAGAGCATTGTTTCACGTTTATTCCACTTGCTTCATATTTACAGGAGACAAAACTGATGTTTTAACCGTAAAGATGTTTTGGGTATAGAGCCTGTTTTACTGTATTAGACAAGAAACTTTCTGTTTTCATCTCATGCCTCAGCTATGTGATTAATTTACATTCGAGTATAAAACAAGTTGGTTACTACAAACCTTCCAGTTTCCTGTACAAAGCCTTTTGGAGAAACAACAGTTATTCCCTGAACTATTAGTGCCATTTTTTCATAATAAATACACGTTTTTCTGTACAAATGAGTCCATTTTTCTCCTTAACAATCTAAAAAACAGTTCTGGTCATAAGCGTTAAAGGAGGAGAAGTCAAATATCCATCCAGATTTACAGATGGCTGCAGAAGTGTGGTTTCTCTGGAGCCGGATAAGAAATGTCTGACCAAATATAAGGAGGCAGAGTTTTGATGACTGCACAGTGGCGCAGTTTTAGAGCTGTTGCCTTGCAGCAAGAAGGCTCTGGGTTCGATTCCCGCCCCGGTCTTTCTGCATGGAGTCTCCATGTTCTCCCTGTGCATGGTGGGTTTTCTCCAGGTACTCCGGTTTCCTCCCACAGTCCAAAAACATGACTGTCAGGTTAATTGGCCTCTCCAAATTGTCCCTAGGTGTGAGTGTGCGCATGGTTGTGTGTCCTGTGTGTCTCTGTGTTGCCCTGCGACAGACTGGCGACCTGTCCAGGGTGACCCCGCCTCTCGCCCGAAACGTTGGCTGGAGAGGCACCAGCACCTCCCGACCCCACTGAGGGGACAAGGGTGCAAGAAAATGGATGGATGGATGGATGGAGTTTTGATTAGAGAAAATTACCAATAAATTCAAAGCTGTGAATCGAGTTTTGCCTTTAAAACCCAATTGTTTCATATGATTGCGACAGCTTTAGGGCCACGCTAAGAAAATAAAAATATGAGGGTCAAGTCTTGTAATTTGTTTCCAACGGCCTTTAATAATGAGCGTAAAATAATAAAATAATACAAGAATAAAGTTGCAATATAAAACAGTCATGATTGGTCTTGAATTATTTTGAGTTCATTTTTGTAATACTTCATTCTCATGCAAAGACTTTATTCATAGTTTGAATAGATGAATTGTTAAACGATTGAAATAATAAACTAATTTAGTAGTTATTTACTCATAGTATTGATAATAAAGCCATAGTACTGCAACTTTATTCTCCTAAATTAATCTTTTAGTTTTTATTTTGTTAGTATGGCCGTAATATTTCATTGTATTTAATCACTCCAACTTAAACAAATCATAGTTTGTAGGTGTCGTTAAACCCCAGATCAAAATGGCGTCTGCGCAGGTGATGACGAGTCAAAGCAAACGTTTTACCAGATCCAGGAAACAACCTTTCGAATTCACATTGTGCAGATTTCCACGGATTAATCCACTGAATGAGGTGAGCCAGGTAGAGCGGTCAGAGTCTTGAGCAGCAGTGATGACGCTCGTCCCGTTTCTACGCCGTTTTACCGTGGAACAGAAAAAACGCATCGTCTCCGTTCCAGCTGGACGAAAAACCGCAGACATGGTGATGAAGAGCGGATGAACTCCTCAGATCTCGTACGTATTTTAACATTAGTCATGCAGGATTGTATTCACACGTATTAATGTCCAATTATAAAACAATTTGAGGATGCTAATTTACAGTAAGAGCACTCAGTTTGGCTGAGGACAGTCTGGTAATATACGTCTATATAGACGTGATCTACATAGACGAGTTTCTTCTTCTGGGCAATTAGCCGTGTCCTCAGCTGAACGTCCACACCTCCAGCTCCATGATGCGGAAATCGTCGGTTTCAGAGAGGCAGCAGTTGTTGAAGGTGTAGCAGGGACTGCTGCGGCCCAGATACAGGTTCTCATCGACCCACAGCCCGAAGTGACCACTGGGGGGAGATAGAGAGCAGCAGCAGTGGAACGATTAATCACGATTAATCACTACTGAAATTATGCTAACCAAGTAATCACAATTAGTACAACAATTATTTGATTAATCAGAATTTACTGAGTTTTCAAATAATTGTCAACTAATTTAGTAAAGATTAATTATGACTAATTAAAAATAGTAAATCCGTTAATCATGATTAATCAATTATTAAAATAATTATCAATTTATTTAGTATTGATTAATCATGATAAAGCGATTTACATTTTATTATTAAAATAAAAGTAATTTAGTAATCAGTTAATCATTAATCAATTACTGAACTAAACTAATTTAATAAGTCATTACGATCACAATTAATCATGATTAATCGATTATCAAAATAATCGTCAACTAACTTAGTAATTGATTAATCAAAATTAAAAATGATGAATCAAGACTAATCAATTCTTGAAATAAATGTCAAATAATTTAGTAATCAATTAATCATGATTAATCACTAATTGATTTGATATAACTGTCTAATACAGTTATTGATTAATTGCTAACATCTATATACAGACTCAAGATCAACAGAACAGCAAACTGAGCATCCAAAGATACTTATTTTCTATATATTTCTTTTATTAGAAGGTATATTTTATTGTAAATTAAAATTTTCAACACAAGTTGCCACATATTCTAAAATGTTAATTTTCTTATTAAAAAAGTAACTGAATTATTTACATCTTTTTATGTATTTCTGATATTGTATTTAAAAAATGGCTGAGGTGGTAAATGAAAAACCTGCAGAATGTCCCGACTTTTCTGCCAAGCAGCCTAAATGTCCCACATGTGGGACTAATAAAGGATTATCTCGTCCTAAAACAGACGAAACGCAAAGCTGAAAACATTTTTACCTTCCGCCGCCAACAGCGAAGCAGTCCAAGTCTCCTTTAATGAAGAAGGAGTTTTCTCCTGTCCACCTGAAGCTCTGAAACATTTTAAATATCCAAAATAAATAAACAGCAAAACAAACAACATGAATTATTAAATCTCTGTAAATGAGACCAAACCAAGACTCTGCTAACTTTTATCATCCAGTTTTTTGGAAGAACAACAAAAAAAAATCATGCAAACGGGAATTAATTAAACGATTAATTAATGTAATGCCTAATTGGACAGCAGATGCATTGTTTTCAGAGCTGGAACAGCCTGGCTCATTTTCAGCTGCTTTGATGGACTGGAGAAAATAAAATGAGAAGAAGACAATTAGAAAAAAAGTAAAAAAGAATGGAGTTAAATGAGGGGCTGCACAGTGGTGCAGTTGGTAGAGCTGTTGCCTTGCAGCAAGAAGGTTCTGGGTTCGATTCCCGGCCCCGGTCTTTCTGCATGGAGTTTGCATGTTCTCCCTGTGCATGGTGGGTTTTCTCCAGGTACTCCGGTTTCCTCCCACAGTCCAAAAACATGACTGTCAGGTTAATTGGCCTCTCCAAATTGTCCCTAGGTGTGAGTGTGTGTGTGCATGGTTGTGTGTCTCTGTGTTGCCCTGCAACAGACTGGCAACCTGTCCAGGGTGACCCCACCCCTCGCCCGGAATGTTAGCTGGAGAGGAACCAGCAACCCTCCTGACCCCACTGGGGGACAAGGGTGTAAAGAAAATGGATGGATTTAAATGAACATTTGATACATTTCCCCAGATGAAAACAGTGACAACACATGAAACATTTAAAAACTAACTTTAAAAAACTATAAAAACGGTTTAATGATATAAGATTTTTTTTTAAAAAGGCAGTTATTTTAGTTTTGCAGGGCATCTTAATACAGTGGGTTTTTTAACTGGGGCCACCAGGGGGCGCTGTGGGGAGTAGAAATAGAAAAATGGAAAAAAAGAATAAAATACATTTAAATAAAGTAACTTATTTAAATCCAACTGAAATGGCTGACAAGAAAAAAATGGATGTGATTAATATGAAATATATATATTTTTATAATTATATTATTGTAAGAGCCATAAAGCAGGAAAGATAGAATGTGGAAAAGTAAATTTTATAGTTGCAGTTTATATTTTATATAATTCTTAATTCATCTTATGTAGTTTTAGTTCTAAGAAAATTATTGATATGAAAAATGCTTGACGCTCCCTTGTAGTGACGTAATGGAGAACGTGCAGTGCCATATTAGACAGAGCTGTACGAGAACATATAGTTTTCTTAACGTCCGTGCAAATGACTTGTAACCTCTTTATTTTTAAGTAAAGATCTAAACTCGTCATGTCGTGCGAGTGAAGTTATTGTGTCTGCAGCTCTGAGTGGTTTCTTTTAAAACACCGAAGAAAGAGTGCCACTACAATTATAAAAAAAATACATTTTTATAATACAAAAAAATTATGTTATAAAATACAATAGTTGTAATATATTAAGTGATAATAAAGTTTAATGCTCTTTGGTAACTAAGTTATAATGAATTATCTCACAATTGGTGCCATTTTGGAAAAGTTTTCCCTTAATAATGAGATGAAAAGCTGGAGTTTGTTCCAGTTAGCTTCTCTTTTATTAGCTTACCTTAAAACGAGGATGCAGCATGAACAGGAAGGTTTCTCCAGTGCCGTAAAACGTCTCACTGGGTCTCAGAGGATCAGACAGGAAGGCCCCAAAAAGCTGATGGATTAGTTCACAATCGATCAAAAACAGCCGACGGCGCCACATTTATAGTTTCTGTCACAGTTTTTACCTCATCCAGAGCATCTTTTATGACAATCAGCACAGGAGAGTCGGTGCTGCTGAGCTTCCTGTAGAGGGACTTGAGGCTGGCGCCGTGCCGGGACGTGCTGTAAGCGAGCTGCCAGGCGCGGCCCACCGTCCTGGCAGGAAGCTCCTTACACAGCTGCCAAAAACACACTTACCACTTAAAACCAACAACTTCAGGGATTTTATGCAACAGATCAACAGCCTGTGGAACATTAAAACTTATAAATGTTTTTTTTTTCAGGTTGAATAAGAAAAACAAATTGTAAATGTTTTATTTGACCTCATTTAGTTGAACTTAATCCTCAACGTTTGTTTACACAAGCCAGAAAAAGTTTAATTATTACAAACCTTGACTGTATGTCCCACATAAACTTTACAAAGTTAACATTTACAGTGTGAAATATTTATCTGGTTGAGTTCCTAAAACGAGTTGATCTGCAGATAATTAATCAATAAGTGAAGAATGATTAATTGATTATTGAAATAATCAGCAACTAATTTAGTAATCGATTAATCATAGAATAATTAAATCATTTGTTTATTTGCATTTTATTAATGTTTTTCTAATATTGATAAAAAAAATCTGAACATTTTTAGTCTGATTAATTGTCAGAATAACCAATAGACTAATCGATTAGTAAATAATTGTTAGTCGGAGCCTAACATAATCATTACTTCTCTGAAATTTCTACATTTTAAAGAGAAATAAGAGAAACGCAGCATCAGCTAAACCTTTAAATCGAGTCTGTGCTTCAACAGTCAGATCAAATAACAGAGCATTGCTCACCGACGCCTGAAACGATTAATCGGCCTAATCACGATTAATTGATTATTGAAATAATTGTCAGTTACTTCATTTGTTGATTAATTGTGAGCTGAAGTAGGACAGACTCCAAAAAGGCCATTTGCTGAAAGAACAACACAGTCAGAGCACAAAATCAGCCAAAGCTGTACAAAAATGTATACATTTAAGTTAAAAAGACGTCGTACTAAAGATGTTCCTTACTGGTAGAGGAATTAAATCATTTGTTTATTTGCATTTCATGAATGTATTTCCAATATTATACAGCAGTGGTCCCCAAACTACGGCCCACGGGTCGGATTCGGCCCGCCTCCACATTTGGTCCGGCCCCCTGAACAATACCAGAGAGCAGGGGTGGAGCTATGGGGGGGGCTGGAGGTGCCAGGGAGGGAGGAATGGTTTCAAGTCGCTTAAATGTCTGATTATAGATGGAAAAAGTGCGCCCTCACCTGTTGAGAAAGGTGTATTTAATGTTAAAGTCAACAGTTTCAGTTTTGTTTCATTTTTTCATATATTGTATTTTCCGGTTTATATGTGGATTTTTCTTCAACCACCAGGGGGCTCTGTAGCAGGAAGTGTGTCCTGTAAACTGTGGGTGTTTTGTCTTGCATGGCGCATTGCTGCCATCTGTTGGACTTTTAGGGAACTGCTTGACTTTTATGTTATTTAATCAGTACGGTTGTTTGCTAGCGGTAGAGCAGATGAACACACGTGTTTGTTATGAACGCCGCATTCCAGGTCGAATTCTTTGAAACATTGCCTGTAAGTAGCAGCTTATACTTCAAAACGAGCCTTTATGTTAACATATGAGGAATTTATATGTTAAAATTACTTTCCCTCACTGGAATATATACTAGTCAGTCCCAGTGACCGTTTCACTAACGGTTTTTGCCCATGTGCTTTCTGGGTAAGAATCAATCGAGGAACCCTCCCCCCCTCCCCCACCTCAACAATTCCCAGCAGCGCAGGTGATAAACGTGTAACACTTTTTCTGTTACAAACTAACTCCGGCCCCCCACCAGAGAAGGGAAAGTTATGTGGCCCTCACAGGAAAAAGTTTGGTTACCCCTGTTATACAGAATTACCAATAGATTAATCGATTAGTCGTTAGTCGCTCATGTAATCATAATTTCACTGAAAGGGTTTAAAGTGAATTAAAAGCAACAAAGCAGTAATTAGACCTTTGAGCTCCACTAAGTCGAGGCTTTTCAAAGTGCATGTGTGCTTTGTGTCAACAGTGGGATCACATGGCGGAGCGTCGCTCACCTCTCTGACATGTGAAACCTGCAGAACGCGGCTGTTCTCCACGACGTTGCCGACCCCTTCGGGTTCCCTGTCGATCATCAGCTTGTCTTTATTCTCCTCCATCAACACCATCTCCAAAGAAGAAACGCAGACGCTATATTAGCTCCTCTGGTTTTAATCCACAGGTAGGAAAGGGTCCCGCTCACCTCCCAGTCGTCTCCGGAGCCGCGCAGCATCTGAAACATCTCTTCGTCCTCCTCTGCGCTGTCCTCTATGAGGACGAACTCTTCTTCATCGTGGTCTGCCTCCTCCTCCCCGTCCAGGAGACGCAGGTCTGGCCGGCGAAGCTGCAGGAAGGAGCGCAGCTCGTCGGAGCTGCAGGGGGAGCAGGATGAGTCAGGATAACTGGGATGACAAACAACAGCGACAGCTGCAGCAGAAAGGAGACGCTGCTGCGAGGAAGACAGCATTTAATATCAGCTCTGCTTTTCCTGAGCTTCTCTCTTATTTAACGAGGAAAAAGTAGCAAATCTGCATGTTAAAGAGTTAGAAAGTCACCTGTTAACAAGTGGTGACTTTAAATGAGTTGGAGTCATTAATTTACTTTAGTAAAAACAGCAGAGATACAATGCAAACAAAAAACAAAAGCAGAACAAATAAATCTGACAAAATCTATTTGTGTCAAAAGTTTCTTTCAACATTAACCATCAGTTGTTTTTATAGACCAGTTGCAGCGTGACGTCACATGGATCCCACCCCCATTTCCTGCTGGAGGGCAAAAACTGCCAGCTAATGATGACTTGCATTGGTTTTAGCTGTTAAGTTATCAACATATGCGCTAAATTTTAAATGTACGCCTGATATATAAAATAAAAGGGACACAGAGCTTTGCTACGACAACTAGATAATAAGGTCAGGAAAAAGTTTTAATTAGGAGAAAAGAATAGTGAGGGAAGTAGTTCAGCTATGCTAGCTTGACTTTGACAACCTTACAAAATAAACATTCAACCCACACCAATCAGAAGGTGAGAGTTTAGCACTTATGCTAACCGAAAGTGAGAAATATTGAGTAACTTTTAGAAAAGTCAGTATTTCTTTACATATTTTGTAGTATTGTGTGTGGGTTTTGCTGTAGGTATTGTTTTTCCTTTCTGTACCTTTCTTGTGTCAGAGCGAGCCAGGTGTCCCTCCTGGGTAAAGTTTTAGTTGAGCTCTTCTTCTTCCCCGCAGGCGACTGAACCCGCAGTCGCACGAACATCAAACCCCCCAGACTTCCCGCCGACGGCCTTCGAGGAGCTGGAAGGCAAACAGACGTCCAGAGCAAGACGGTTTCCCCGCCAGCAGTTAGACCCAGATGGAAAATAGTTATTTTTAACAAGGGCAAAATTCTGATAAATTAAAATAGTAAACTTTTTTAAAGAAAGAGTGACACAAATCCTGGTCTAGTTGGTTAGAATACAGTAAACATTTCTAACTTTGGGATGTGTGATGATTTACACATCAGTATTATATAAAGACCAAACCTATCCTAATAAAGAAAATATAACATAGGGGGTTGCAACAATGGCTCTGATTTGAAAAGCAGAGTCCTCCTGTATGGAGCTAAATTGGAGCAACAAATTTGAAGAAAAAAAAAAAAGAAAAAAAGTTGAAACTGAAAATGAAAAATGTTTTGAAACAGAAAATAACAAATTTGAAAGTGGATAAAAAGTCCAACTCTACTTTTCAGATTCAAAAGTGTTTTTTTTTATTATTTAAATGATTTTTTTCAGTTTCAATATAATTTTCTGTTAAGTTTTTCTTTTATGAATTATGTTTTTTTTTTCTTTTCCTTATGGCCCCAATTTAGCTCCATACTCCTGCACAACTTACAAGAATGCAGGAAATAGTTTCCGATTGGAAAGTCAACAACAAAGCACTTGTCTTTTCGTAAAACCAGCTGACCAAATGTTCTTGAACTCCAAGGTAACGGGCGGAACTCTGCTTGGGTTGCCAGGCAACGGGTGGAACTCTGCTGGCGTTGCCAGGCAACAGACTGGGATTCCCTGGGGTTACCAGGGAACCCCAGTTCCCTGTCCCTTTTATCTTATATATATAACTGGACCGCTCATTTCCTGCTGATTTGTGATGTTACATTTGAGAAGTTTTTGATAATTTCAAAAAAAGCTGAGTTTATTGTTGAGTTTCGTAGTGTTAGTTTTAAAACGCCATGTCATCCAGCCTCACCTTCAGCCTGACTCTTCTCTGAGGATTTCTCCGTGTCCTCTGGTCCGCCGCAGCAGAAAGTGGCGGCGCTGCTCAGGACGGCCAGGCCGCCCACAGGTTCCTCGTTCAGCACCCTGAGCGAGCTGCCGTCCAGCCCCCCGTCCACATCGTCCGTGTCTCTGCCGTCCGCCTCGTCCTGCTGGGGAACCTGGTTGGTGAGGCTCAGGGTGGGACTGGGCAGCAGCGACGGAGCCGCAGAAACCAGCGCCGGTGGGGAATCCTCCGGCTTTTTGCCTCCATGACTCTTAGTGGATTTGAGCTTCTGGAATATGTTCTTTGGTTTTCCTCTCCTTCTGCAATGAAAACAACAAAATCAGCTATTTTAGCTTTTTCTTTGAACTAAGGAGGCGCGTTATCAATTAATAACTGAATGTAAAGATGGCTGAGCTCATCGATCAACCAGTTTTCTCTTGTAACAAGAAGATCAACCATCTTTTCACAACATAATTTTTTTATAAAATGCTGAATAAAAAAGTAGTTAAATTTAAATATTATTTTATCAGGTGAATTATATGATGGTGTATTTGGGACATTGCAGATAGAAAAAAAAGATTAATCTCAGATATTTTCTAGAATAACCAAAAATTTATGAGTTTGAATAGTTGAAAATTGGCTAGAAAATGTTCTAGAAAAAGAGGAAATCTCTGAGTTTTAAAAGTACAATTTTGACTTTTGAAACTCTTTTCTAACCCTAATTCTTTATTTCAAAATATTTCCTAGATTAACTTAAAAATTTCTGAGTTTTTTCTTGCAAATTTAGATACTTGGAACTAAGTAACTTGTTTTGTTGGAAATTTACTCCATTTTCCCATCTACAATAGCCCTAATACGCCGTTGTAGTATAAATACTGACCAAATAAACAGAAAGTTGTTATTTTCTCACAACCTCTTAGGTTTTTGAATAGAACAATAAAAGAGGAAAATAAACTATGAAACACTTAATTCCTCATGAACAGAGAAGTAGCCTGCAGTTGCTCTTGACCGAAGGTTAAAACTTCGCTAAATGAGGTGCATTAACTCACGACAGCTCTCAAAATAACCTGGCTTATTGGCATTATGGGTTTTTATCCCCATAATGTTACTTAAAGACCTTGTCGGGTCTTCATATTTCAAAACAGAACCGCATAAAGTGCATTTTACATACGAAACCGGACTCTGGACCGTTTCTCTCCTGCTGTATAGCCGCCATCTTTGTGTCTTCGTATTTAAAAAGGGTGACCAGCTACGCCCTCTGCTGGATTGCGACAGAACTACAACTCTTAAAGTACATTATACGCCGTGTTCTAAATTATTATGCAAGTGGTTATTTTCTCAGATTTTCCTTAATGGTCAGTATAATTTTCATACTATACTGAACTATTACAGTATAAATCAAATTTTACTGAACAAATGATGAGAACAGTATTTTTTCAAAAATAAAAAACTCAAAATGCACTGTTCCAAGTTATTATGTACGGCATAATTTCTAAACATTTCATGGATTATAAAGAACTGCAAACTGTCACTCTTCAAATGTGCAGCATTAAGTGGTCACAGGTACTAAAATCAAAAGCTCTTTAACATAGGACCCTTCTTTATATCACCTGCACATCCATTCAACTTGTGAGTTTGTGGATAGTTTCTGCTTGAATGTCCTTGCAGGATGTTAGAAAACCTTCCCAGAGCTGCTGTTTGATATGAACCCAGGTATGAAATTAATTACAGTGATTTAAAGATCCCTGAGACACAATACCATCTATAAATTTAATAGCACAACAAAAAATTTTATTTTTATGACACTTAAGTCCAATTTGCATAATAATGTGGAACACGGTGTAGTTAGTCGACTGGAACTAATTTTAATCTAATAAACCATTAAACTGGAACCTGTTTGTCTCATTTGTGAAACAGCACCGACCTTTGCTGGGAGGCGCTGAAGTGAATGTGTGAAACGTCAGAGAAGAAGGAGACGGACGCCAAACTGTCAACAGCGCAAGACAGAAGGTAATCCTCGAAGCCGTGCTCCATCACCAGCGGATGGGTTTTGGACGGGTCGAAGAAGATTTTAGTGGGCGTCACCACCAGGATACCAGAAACCACACCCTGGCAGAGACAGACGGAGACGGGATTTCAGACGTCCACGGAGCTGAAATCAGAGTTCATATGTTGTCGTTCCTCACCTTTCCGTCGGTGATGTAACGGCAGAACAGTTTGAGATACAACATGGCGGCCGGGCGCTCGCCCTGGCAGCACTCCGGAGGGAGAGCCAGAAGGCAGAGGCGCCCATCTGGCAGCGGCACCGCCTCCACATCCTGCCAGCAGCACAGTCACATGAACAGGCTTATTTTACAGCGTGGACTAAACCAAAACAAGATGATCTTCTTGATCTTAAGATAGAAGAATCCGTCTGTTTGTTTTTTATTGATTTATAGCTTCTGTACAGGGCAGACACAAGCCTTTTGGGGGCCTAGGCTGGTTTTCGTTTGGGGCCCCAATGCCAACATTGCTAAGCTACTCTTTGTGGTAACATATCACATCATTAGCGTCATTTGTTATTAGCTTACATCACACCAGTATTATTATGGCTGTTGATTTTAACCTTACAGGAGTAAAAAATGGGTTTTGAAATGAGAGTGGTGTTTAAGTGAGCCATATTATTTTAATTATCTGAAAGTAACACCAGCTGATAAAAACTAAATTTACAGTAAACAAGTTTAAAAGCTTGATGTCTTATATTTCCCTCAACAGTGGCAGCAGTCAACAGCAGGAAGAGATTAACCTATTATTGGTGTAACAACTGTGAAAAAAAAATATAGAAATCATTTTTCCATGAGTAATTGCATTTAATTTGTATTATTCAATGTTATTTTAAATATATATGCCTTGGGCCGGCTCTGCTTATGTAAGTTAAGCAGAGGAGTAAAGGACTTTATGATTCTACTAACTACAATAAAACAATATTGATCTCTGAAAGGTTTCTACTCTGAACTTACCCATATCTACAGTCAGAACAGTAATTAAAGCAGCACGATCTGTGACAAACAAGGCAGGAACCCGTATTTAACCATAACACACAATATGGAGGACGATAAGGGGGGGTAAATAAAATCTCCAAAGAGAAGCGCAGCACGTTGTTCATTGGAAATAAAAAACTACATCCAGCTCAGGTGCCAACGCTGTAAAGCAACCAGTTAAAGTGACAGCAGTAATACCTCCAAACCCAAACCTGCTTCTGGCAGGTATCCCAGCCTGTAAACAGGATTTATTAAGGATGGTGTTAGAGCCTCTAAGTGTCCCTTCAGAGCAGGCTGCATGCTTTCCAAAATGTTTATTTCACGTGTCTAAAATGTAAAACCAAAAGGTTGGGCCTCTTTAAGTAGTTATTTATAAATACTGATAAGTCTATAGGACCAGAAAAGCTTTTCTCTGATTTCTTTTGCTTTGATTTGGGATTAATTATGTTAGTTTTCAAATAACAAGGCAGACATGATGCACCGTCAAAAGTGGGGCTGCAACTAACAGTTATTTCAGTAGTTAATTATTCTGACGATTAATCAATTAATCGGATAAAATTGTGCATATTCTGCACATTTTCCATCGAAGTCCCTTTTGTGCAATATTAGAAATACATTAAAAGATGACATTAAACAACTCAATTACCTTTTGAAATAAGAAAATACTTATTTTTAATCTAAAATTATCCTTTCCATCCTTAGTTGCAGATACAAAGGATGCACCTACAACTGAAAAACGTGGAAAGCTCAATCGTTTCTGCTTGATGTAACATCGTTACAGATCAAGCCTGATCTGGAGATTGATTTTTGGATTAACCGATTAATAACTGGAGAGCAAAAGGTGCTTAATAGGAGAATTATTTAACAGAATGTGAAACCAGATGAAGCTAAAACTTCTGTGTAGAACAAATTTACAGACAAAAAAGGTTTTTTTTTATCTTTAGTATATTTTTCTAGTCTAGGTTTTAGTACTGCTGTGTCGTTTTATCAACAGATGTTTATGATTAATTGATTACTAAATTAGTCGATGGCTATTTAAATAATCGATTAATCACAATTAATCTAATTAATCATTCCAGCTCTATAAACACAGTATTTTAATAAATCAGTTTGTTTTCTGTAAATCATTTGTGAAATATAAACACCTGCAGGTTTGTTTAGTGTATCCCGATTAATCCAACTAATCGATTCAGCCCTAATCAGAAGTGATTAATAAATCTCTGACGTAAGCAAACAGTGGTTGCTAATAAACAATCACTGGGTGCTAACTACTTCTTTCTAAAAGGCTACAACTTGTAAACACTTCTCAGCAAAATGCAGAACATGCAGCAAATTTTCCACTTACAAGAAGTTTGTCATATTCAGCCTCTGGTGAGGGGGACGGAGTCTGAGCCGGGAGCGAATCCAAACAGTCCTGATCTGCCTCCGGTTTCTCCTTCGACCTGCAGTCCAGTTCAAGCTGAGAGGATTTCCCACTGACAGAGGCGTCCTTTCTCTTCGAGACCAGCTGCTTCAGAAAGGAAGCCATGATAAGATTAGCTCTGACTTTGACATGGACACAGGGCGCACCGCGAAGGCAGGAGGGATCACTTCCTCTTTCGGCATTTCCCCTCCTCTCTGTGTTTGTAGTCACATCTGAGCAACAGGAGGGAGATGAGGGCTGTAAATGTAAAGTGGCTGTTTCATCTGCGATGCTCCATAATATCACATTAAAGGTCACATATTGAACAGGTTGGGATAGAGCTATACAAAACTTATCCTAAGCTGAAATTAAATTAAATGTTAATTGCATTTTTTTTTTACAAAATTATTCTTGGATAATGAAATTTTAGTCTGCACATTTCTGCCTAATGTTTAGAGCGTCTTGTCATTGTAATTCTAAATAAGCTTTGGCTGGCCACGCCCCCCCAGCTTACTCTCCCACGTGAAAATGGCTCTGATTTGAAAAGCAGAGGTGGAGCCTCCTGTATGGAGCTAAACTGGAGCGATAAATTTGTAAAAAAAAATAAAAATAAAAATTGAAAGTGAAAATGAAAAATGTTTTGAAACAGAAAATAACAAATTTGAACTGGAAAAAAAGTCCAACTCTACTTTTCAGATTCAAAAGTATTTGTTTTTTTTTCTTTAGATGATTTTTTTCAGTTTCAATATAATTTTCTGTCAAGTTTTTCTTTTATGAATTAATTTTTTTTTCTATTCCTTATGGCCCCAATTTAGCTCCATACTCCTGCACAACTTACAAGAATGCAGCAAATAGTTTCTGATTGGAAAGTCAACAACAAAGCACTTGTCTTTTTGTAAAACCAGCTGACCAAATGTCCTTGAACTCCAAGGTAACAGGCAGAACTCTGCTTGGGTTGCCAGGCAACGGGCGGAACTCTGCTGGGGTTGCCAGGCAACAGGCTGGGCTTCCCTGAGGCTACCAGGTCACAGCTCAGTCCCTTCTGATTTGTGATGTTACATTTGAGAAGTTTTTGAAATGGTTCGTTTTCAAATCACCAAAAAAACAATTTATTGCCAAAAAACAGCTGGGTGTTTTTTTTTTTAATCGCTTGGTTTGTTTTTAGAAGCAGTAGAATCCCGATTGGAAGCACAAAAATGTGCAAAATGTGAATTTTGCATTATAGATACCCTTTAAAATAATATTAGCTTTTATTTCTAGGTTGAATGTTTTGAGTGAGGCATGGAAACTATAAGGGAGTAACTTCCTGCTGAGTATTTTGGTCATAAGAGCAGCGGAAGTGCTAGTTTGCATTACAAATCAACACAAGCCACATTTCTGCTGACATTAGATGCTAACAGCTGGCTCATACCTCTTTTATTACGTTGGTATCAGAGCTGAGTTGCGTTGAAGTTCTGCTCTCGTCCCCTGAGGATCCATCGCTGCTGCTGAACGTAGACGAAACGCTGAACACCGTGTCCCCGGGGAGACCCTGCAACCAGCAGCAACAAAATGGTTTCCAGTCAGTTTTTATCACCTAACGTTCAAACACTTCACATGTGCCTCTTTGCTAATGCAATAAATAACAGTTTGTTTTCAGTTGAAAGACAATAAAAGTCATGCTTATGTCATTAATCATCACAATTCATTATATGGCGTGTTGTGCAAATCATTGATGCTGGGAGGCAAATAAAAAGAAAATGTAAAACATCTGCAGGTGGTTTAAATACGGCGGTCAGTTAGCGTCGCTCAGTGACTAACTGCTGCTGCGAATCAGTTTTCTATTCCCTGACAAGTTAAAACGGAAAGTTACCGCCCTGCAGCACTTAGACCTCTCATGACATCTCCGTTCAACATACACTTCAGTGGTAAATAATTAATAATCAGAGCATTCATGAGCAACGCAAAGTGCCTGCAAATTATTCTCCAAAAGCATTCAGCTATAAACGATACAACGCACTGCAAAAACACAAAATTTACAGAGTATTTTGGTCTAGTTTCTAGTGCAAATATTTTAGTACACTTGAAATAAGACAAAACTAACTTACAAGTAACTTTTCAGCAAGAAACATGAGGTTGTTTTAAGGTAACAGTTCTTTAATATTGATGAAAAAGTTTTAGTAATAAGTGAAATAATCTGCCAATGAAAATTTTTAACTTATGATAGCAGATTTTTAAACTCAGTGTGATTTTAGCGTTTTTGTAGTTTTTAAATGAATCAATTTCATAGCCTATTTTAGCATATGTCAAAGTAATTTGTATTTCTATAAGATGGGAAAAATATCTTGTTCTACTGGCAGATTCCACTTATAACTAGAACTTTTTAGTTATGTAATTAAAGCAAGCTCTTATCTTGCTTTATGGAGGCAAGATATAGCTCAGATTTCCAGATGTTTCAGATTTTACTGCTATTTCAGTACAGGTTCAAAGAACAAAATATAATGTTTTACGGCTCTAATAACTATTAATTCTATTTCTAAATGTGTGAGAACATGAGGTTTATCACACCAGACATAATGTATCCAAGCTTCCTGTTTTTAACTCATAAATACAATATAAGTAAATTCTAAAAGTTAAACCGATAGGTACCTTTGAGTAAAAGCCTGAAAGTGCGTTCCTTCGACTGTATTTACTGCAGAAGTTCTTGAACAGACTCGTTTTCCCCATGGTGTCGCAGAACTGCTGGACCTGAATCGTAACTCTGAACCTTGAACACGTCCTATGCAACACTCACATGCCCATAAAACTCAAGACGCATTTCAAAACCAAGTCCTGTTCCTAGCAACCACACAGAGATGTTACATAAATGTCCCAGTTATCAGTTGGCTCATCTGTTTCAGTAGCGGAGCTGCTGTAGCAACCACTGGGATGTGAAAGAGAACAGACTCACAGTGCTGCCATCTGCTGGTGAACCACCAGTCACTGCGGCGCTGCTGAGATCCCACGCCGTTCCTGTGAGGGGGAAAGTGAAGCTTGTTTCAATTTTTAAAGGTACTCTGGGTAAAAACTGTCCTTAGGACACAAAGCTGTATGGAAGAGGATAATGTCCACTAAAAAAAGAAGTTATAACTTTATTCTGGATGAAGAAAAAAAGTCAGATTACTGAGATAAAAATCAGAATTTGAGAGAAAAAAAATCAGTACTGACAGTTAAAATTTTGATAAAGTCAAAATTCTGAAAAAAAAAATCTAAATTCTCAGAAAGATTTCAAACTTCTGAAAAAAAATCTAAATTCCAGGAACGAGGTCAAAATTCTGAAAATAAAATAAAAATAAATTTTGAGTTTATTGTTGTGTACAGTGACAAACAAATTAAAATCTGATTTAAAATCAGAATTATGAGTGAAAAGTCCAGTTTTCTTCCTGTTTTCAGTGGCCCTGTTCCTCTCCGTGAAGCTGAAACCAGGATCTAAATAATGTTCAAATTTAAATTAATCTTAATTCAGTTTGTTTAACGTCGTCTCAAAGCACTTTCAGAAAAATAATAATAATAATCTCAGTTCAGTCCAACACACATATTCCAACTAGCCTCAGTTATCAACCCAAACAGTTGATGCCCAGTTAATTGTTCAAAGTAGGTTAAAGGAATTTGAAGTAAATTTGAAATCATGCGGCCCAGCAGCACCTTGCAGGTAGTACTGCCTCAGCTTTGGGTTCCTGATGTGGGGGACATGGTCGAGGGGTCGGCCCACGGCGACGGGGTCGTTGCTATGTGCGGCGGCGGCCACAGCGTTCTGCATGATGTGGGATTGAGGTCGATTCTCCCAGGGAGGCTTAGCGAACCGTGGAGGCTGAGAAACACCAGCAGGCAGCTTGGATCCTAACCTGAGACACGCAGACACACAAACTGATCTACTACCAATATAAACTGATCTATTATCAATAAAAACTGATCTATTACCTATTACCAATAAAAACTGATATATTATCAATGTAAACTGATTTATTATCAATAAAAACTGATCTGCTACCAATATAAACTGATCTACTACCAATATAAACTGATTTATTATCAATAAAAACTGATTTATTACCAATGTAAACTGATCTATTACCAATAAAACTGATTTATTATCAATAAAAACCGATTTATTACCAACATTAACTGATCTAATACCAATATAAACTGATCTATTACCAATAAAAAACTGATTTATTACCAATGTAAACTGATCTATTACCAATAAAACTGATTTATTATCAATAAAAACCGATTTATTACCAACATAAACTGATCTACTACCAATATAAACTGATCTATTACCAATAAAAAACTGATTTATTACCAATGTAAACTGATCTATTACCAATAAAACTGATTTATTATCAATAAAAACCGATTTATTACCAACATAAACTGATCTACTACCAATATAAACTGATCTATTACCAATAAAAAACTGATTTATTACCAATGTAAACTGATCTACTACCAATATAAACTGATTTATTATCAATAAAAACTGATTTATTACCAATATAAACTGATTTATTATCAATAAAAACCGATTTATTACCAACATAAACTGATCTACTGCCAATATAAACTGATTTATTATCAATAAAAACGAATCTACTACCAATAAAAACCGATCTATCACCAATAAAAACTAACTGATCTATTACCTATAAAAACTGATCTATTACCAATATAAACTGATCTATTACCAACGTAACACCTGTGCCACACTATTAGTTTGCATTCATAAAGCTCCATTGTGGAAATTTACTCTATGAATACTTTCCTCTGATCCACATTGGACAACTTTTAGGGTTTGGTCCAAGTTTTAAACTTAATTTTCTGAGCTGATTAGGATGAAAATTGAGTTTTCTGTTTCATGAAGGAAATTATTAAGGGAATTTAAAGAAAACTGGACAATTTATTTTGCACACTTAAACATGAAAAGGTGGAGAACGCAAAAAAAAGAGAAGAAAGTTTGATAAATGTCAAGATTACAGATTTTCCTGGTCGACAAATTGTTCCAGAAGAAACCAAATCCTGTTCTTATAACTGAAAATAAACTTGAAGCTAAAAGAATTTTAAATCTAGATGTTTTTTTTAATGCAGCAACACTGGAAAATCATTTCTAAGATTGGGATGCTATTTTCTTTTGTTGATAAAAAGCATCAAAAAAGAACAAAGATTGGACAATATTTGCTGCATTTCATGCATCTTTTCGTTTTTCGACTCTTCTTTTTCACAGATTTTATTTTGAGGTGCAGCTTCAAGGATTTCGGACTTGGAGAGCCAAAGCGTGAGCAGCGCAGCATCCGCAGTCGGCTCTGAGTTATTTATAGTGGAGTGGGAGTCGTCGAACACTTCCTGCCAAGATGGGGCTCCTCTCACCCACATGGTGCTGCCCTGGAGGCCCGGAGCAGTCGCCCCCCACCGTCCTCAAATATAACAAAACTGGTGTCAAATGTTTGTGCTGCTGTTATTTTAAAGACATTGATAAAAAGATTTCCATACTTTACCAAATATCTTCAAAGCAAACGCAGCACAAACAGAAATTTTTGCCACTCCAACATTTGACACCGATTTTGTTAGATTTGGATGATGTGGCTGGGGCTGGTTGACCTTTTGACCTTTAAACTTTCATTAATAACTCCAAAGAAAAAGCAGCTCAAACAAAAATGTTTGCTGCACAAACATAATTGAGTTGATTGGCATCAGTTTTGTTAGATTTGGATAATGTGGGCAAGGCTGGTTGACCTTTCATGACCTCTGGAAACTTTTATTAATATCTTTTAAATTATAGCGGCACAAATAAAAAACATTTGCAGCACAAACGTTTGACGCCAGTTTTGCTGGATTTGAAGAAGGTATGAGCCAGTCAGGACGTTTAGATACCTGCTCTTCACGTTGCAGAAGTAGCCGCTCCTGGTTTTATCCGCCTGAGGTTTGAGGTTGACGGCTCCTAACGTCTCCGGCCGTCTCACTGATTGAGCCATTTCTGGTTTTCTGGTCTGGTGCAGGAGCTCAGCTGGCGTCCTTCCTCCTTTTGTTCCCCATGCTCACTGTTTAGCCCCTTTTACTGCACCTGGCAGGAGACGGGAAAATCATACAATGTGAGCTGATTTTTACCTGCGTTCACCAGGCAGGAGGACGTGAACCAGACTCTCGTCAGAATAACGGAGGCAGCCGTTCAGTTCGGCAAAACTGCCAATCATCCCATGTCATTAGTTCGTAAGCCTGACAATCAATATGAGCCTGTAACCCCAGGCCGCCAGGCGAAGTGCTGTGAAAACCAACCTGCTCCCTTCTTTGAACCATGATTCAACTATTTCATGGGTCTGGTTGCTGCAAGAATCAAGAAATGAGTTCAATAGAACCTGTGTGACAACATGAAGGAGGTAAAGAAGCAACACATCAAGTCCTGATCTAAATAACAACATTGCTCTTTCATTAACCCTTCATCACTTCATCAATGTTTTTGTCAGCATTTCACTGAGCAGCAGCTCCTATAATGAGCTCAGTTGCTCCACCAGGTGTTTGCTAATTACTGCTGGCTAGTCTGAAGGAGCTGAGTGGGGGAGGAGTTTCATCCTTGGAGGCGGGGCTAGGTCCACCCAGGCGTTTTGCACAGTTGAATGGTTGCCATGGAGATTAAGGGATTCCTCAAACATGCATGAAAAAAAATCAAAGCAGCGCTCCAGGTTTGTTTTTGATGAGGGAGAAACATTATAAGACGATGTAAAGCTCAAAAAGATAATTTTACATAATACTTCCTCTTTAAATCTTTCCTTTTTCATACAGTTGAGTTCAGTTATTCTGATGTGTTTCTGTAATTACGCTGCCGTAGGCTGAGGCTACTGGAGGTCAAACTGAACACTTACTCTCACTTTCTTCTTCTTCTGCTCTACAATTTGTGTTATTTGCTGTTATTTCAAGTGCCAGCGTTTTGTTTTCTTTGTTCTTTAGAAGCAACATCTGGTCTGGCGTTCAGTTTGGCTGTGGTTCTTCTGCTATTAACTTTTTACTCTTCATGAACATAGAAAATAATCCAACATGGCCGCTTGTTCTGGTTCTGCTGGAGGTTTCTTTGTGTTAAAGGGAGTTTTTTCTCTCCACTGTCGCCACATGCATGCTCAGTATGTTTGAATGCTGCAAGTCAATAACTTGGAAAACAAAACTTTGCAAACTACTTTGAATAATAAATATCTAGGATCAATTGGAATGAATGTAAGATTGAATTTAAATTATTTGTTTTTGTAAGATGCCCTTTAAATGACCTTTGTTGTGAATTTAATTGAATCGAATTGATGACAAACAATTCCCCTTTAAGTCTGGAAATGGTAGAAAGCTTTTTCTGAGGGTTTGGATCTCCAACCAATCCACAAACCAAGAAAACATGGAACAGTTGGGAATCTTTCCAGGATTAGCTGGCAAACCAAAGTTACTCAAATAAATCACAGTCAATGTTACGGCCCTGGGCCTTAAGGGCTGGGCTGCAGGTGTTGCTTTTGTCTGTCCTTGTGCTCCTCCCCTTTGCAGGTGCTGCTGATCAGGTTGATTGGGAGTGCAGAGTACTTAAACCTGGCTGTCTCCATCTTCTGGGTGGCCTTCAGCGTCCACTCTGCCTTGACGCTTGTAGTGTTTTGTTGCCAGGCCTCAGCTCCCTTCCTTTTTGCACTTTTGAGTTTGTCTTTGTTTTTGCACTTCAACACTTCCATATGCACTCATACAACACATCCAAGCGTTTGCATTACACCACTGATACTAATATCCACAATCCATTGTTGTTTTTGTTAATAAATATTCATTTTTCTACACTTTAACACCTGCATGGTTTCCCGTTTTGTTATGACCTTGAGCCAGTCGTAACAGTCAACAATCAACAAATCACCCAGAGTCTGGATCATTTGTAACGATCTCTATAAGAAAATCAAGAGAGAAAATGTCTGACCATTAAGCTGAGAGTTTTTCAGCAGGAAAATGATCCAAAGCACCAGAAAATCCACGTCTGAATGGCTTAAACACTAAAAAGAAGGTTTTGTAAGAGCCTGGAGGCTTATTATTAATCTGACTGGAATCATGTGACAGGACCTTAAATGCTACAAAGTGGCTGAATTAAAACATTTCTGAAAAATTACTCAACCATTTTAGTTTGCTAGCTAAATTTATGAATCATGTTTTGCAATCCTTTATTTAATCTGCAACATTCACAAAACTTTTGTATAAGTGAAGGGAATAACAAGATGGAAGTAAACATTGATAATTGGCCCAGTTTTACTTATCGGACCGATAAAAAATGACTAACATCGGCTAATATGGGTGCTAAAACAAAGATACCATGCATGTTTGTGGGGCTACAGAAAACGATTATTTTATTCTGACGATTAATCAGATAAAGAAATTGCCACAGTCAACATTTTTTTGCTAGCCACTTTAGCTTATTTTATATAATATTAGAAATATAATATTAGAAATAAATGGCTTTATTATTAATGCAAATAATAAAGCCATTCAGTTCCTTTTGTAAATTAGAAAATAAACATTTTCTTGCCTAAAATGAAATAGCATAGCATTCTTTTAGTTGATGCCTGATAATTTATAGCAAAGGCAGCCCTCTCTTCTTGACTTAGCATCACTACAGTTGAGCTGATAAATTGATAATTGGATAGTAAAACATGCCTGGAAGAAGACTATTTTTTACATAATCTGAACCGAGTGAAGCTAAAACTACCACGTTAGGAGTTCTGGGTAGAACATAGGGTTTCTCCTCTTAAATGCAAAATGTTTCTATTTGTGTTGTTCTTTCAGAAAAACTCCCTTTTTTGAGTCTCTATACTCCAGTTAACGATTAATTGACTAGTAACTAGCTGAGGATTATTTTCATCACAATTAATTTGATTAATTGTTACATGACCGAGTCACTTCATTGGGGAACATGCAAGAAAAGTCATTCTGCAGAGACAGTGGCGCAAAAAACATATATACGCTAAATGACGCTTAGGGGCGCCGCTAGTGCGGGCGCCAGATGATGGAAAAATATTTGTAGTTTGCATTTTACAGCTGCTTGTGCTTTGAACATATAATGTATCTCCATACACTTCAGAAGGTACTTAGCTGCACAACTGCAAAGGTACAGTCATACCTCCAATTTTAGCATTTCTGAAGCACAATAACTAGCTTAACTGCTAACTTGGCCTTCAAATTCCTCAGATATCATGAAAGTCGAGAATGTGTGAGATTTGCTGCAAAAACCAGTCCGGTGAAGGGAGGCCCTACCTCATAACTTAAACATCAGCACACTCTCAGGGGTCAAGTGGAGCTAATGGACGGGTCATTGTTGTTTTGGCAGCAAAACAGCACCAACATTATTCGACCATAAGCCTAATCGTCGAATATGTTTCAAATAATATAGTTCAGTTAAATAAGAGCCAATAATAACAATATAATAAACATTAGATTGCAGCCCTCATTTGGTATTCCGGGCTCACGTCCCTCTGTGTGGTGGTTTATTAGCAACAGAGAGTAACCAAAACACGCTTAGTAATTTCCCTCCATTATTCAGTCATACTGTTGAGAACATGCAAGAACTTGTTTCCTGTAAAAGCTGGTGTTAATATGATCGCTGTGGAGGAAGTCAGCAATTCAGACGACATCACACAGAATGATCTAGACAGCAGCTACTGCAGAAGCAAGCGACACCCAGCAGCGAGCAGAATGAAAACAAACGGGAAACAGAGAGGGGAACGTGAGCTGCATCTCTACTGACCTGAGTCCAGCCCGAGGACGGAGATGAGCGGCTGTCACATGAGCGCACCTTCATGTTGCAGGGTTATGATATCACTGCAGATAACAGAAACAAGTTGAGGCTCCTCCCTGTCAGGAGCGCCGACTCCGCCATTTGTCAAGATAGTTCCCCTCCCCTTCTAGACACGCGGAATAAAGTAGATGGGAGTGATACATCTTGTAGATTTAAACATCTTTGAAAAAAATGTAAGAAAGAAACAATATTATGGTTATTTTTACACTAAATGTTTCAACACTCGTCATTTGATTCTCGTCATTTCTAACCATGTGGAATATTGTACGACTGAAATAAAAAGGCAACATAAATCATAATTTAGCAGTGACTGAAATTATTTCACAAAATATTGTTGAAAAGAAGTTCATTTTTGTCCCGTTTGTTCTTCTTACTAGATTTGTTTTATGGAATACCGCAAGGCTCAGTGTTTCAGCCCATTCTTTTTCCTATTTGTACAGCAAAAAAACAAATATTTGCTTACACTATATGACAAGACAAATTAATTTTATTTGTCTTCAGATACAATTTTAGATTCCATCCATCTATCCATTTTCTTACACTAAGGGTCCCTTAGTGGACCCTTAGTGGACAAGGGTCCACTAAGGACCACTGAGGGTTCTTAGTGGTCCCTTAGTGGTCCAGCTAACCAGCTAACGTTAGCACCAGCTAACCAACGTTAGCTGGTTCCTCTCCAGCTAACGTTCCGGGCGAGAGGCGGGATTCACCCTGGACAGGTCGCCAGTCTGTCGCAGACAATTTTAGATTTCTTTTTCTTATTACCTTAATAAAACCCATATGTTTACATACCTTTTATTCTTTAATGTAGGATTTTGTTTTTTGAACTTTAAGATTCAAGATCTCATTTACTAGAGATCTTGTTTGTTTGTTTGTTTGTTTGTTTGTTTTGCTTAAAAAACAGAAATTACAATCAGTTATGATACAAGTAATTAAAATATTTGGCTCCATAAAATTAGTTAATACAATATGGCCTTAAAAATAAATTCAAGTTTTGTTTGTTGTTGTAATTTTGTGTTATATAACTAAGAAGTTGAACTAAGCTGAATAAATTTACACCTAAAAATGTTTTTATGTTTGGTAACATATAAAGAACACATAACACAAAAAGCAGCTGAAAAAATACATTAGAAAATTAAAGAATCATAACATATGAACTCAACGAAACCTGTTAGTTACGAATCTTTGGGGTATTTTGGATTCGAATGAGTTAACATGGTTCACCCTGCAGTATTCATTTCTCTCGCTAGATGGCGAGCTTGTATTTGCTTTGTTCGGTTTGCTCCATAAAGGAAGCCGGTCCTTCTGCAGCCAATCAGATTACAGGACAGGGAGACGCAGGTTTCCGGCCTAACAAACGTCAACAGAGGAGAAGCGGTTACTCTCAGAGGCAGTTGTTCGTTAGCCTCTCACGGTTCAGCTTTTATATCCCGTAAGTAGTTCTGTTGATTTAGAGTGAACTTTAGACAGAAGTGTTTAGCTTACCGAGTGCACTTTGTAAAGAAACCCTTTTGGGTCAACCGGGTGCGGCGAATGCTAACTGTGGGTTCCTAATGCTAGCCTAGCCACCCGGCTGTTCGTACTTTCTACCAACGGTTGAAATAATTATCGCAACGAACACTTTTTTCTAGTGAATATCCTTTTCTGGCACCACCGAAAGCGACTCACGTTAGAATATATCATCACTAATGAAAATATTAACCGTGTATAAATATATATTTTTAAATTAATTTTCTAAAAAATACAATGAAATTACTTCTGTTGTATTTTTTTCCCTGCTAAGTGACTTGGTCTCTGGTAAAGTGGGGAGATAAAATAAGGTCATAATGTTCTGCAGCACATGGAACATAATAATAATTTAAATAATAATAATAGTTTTTATTCCCAACTATTGCTAGGACTGTTAGGAATAAAAAAAAATGTAAACTGCCTTACAAAATCTTCTGAATTTCTACTGAGATAACTTAACACATGATAACTAATGCGTTAAAATAGGTGGAAATAAGGATGAATATGTACATTTTTTATTTTTTTTATTTGTATAATGTTTTTGTATAAAATTTAAAAAATAATAAAGTATTTAACTTTTTTGTAACTTGGTTATTTTATTCAAATTATGTATGTTTATGAGCACTGAAAAAAATAGACAAAGTTCTTGCATAGGTCTTATTTTGTTTTTTTTTAATGCCTAGGTAATGTTTGAAATAAAACTTCACATTTAAACAGTTTTTTTGTTTTGTATAAATACTGTAATTACTTAAATTTGCCCCATTTGGAAAACGTTTCAATGGGTTAATGAAACATTAGAAAGATAATTTTAACTGAAAACACTAGTAACAGTTTTTTTCTTATTAATTTGTTTGAATTTGACCTCAGTGAGTTTTGTGTTTACTACCAGGAATTGGCATTCGCAGCAACATGGCATCTGTTTACTGAGCTGCTGCTTCTTCAGACGATACTTGCACAAAGATTTGGTTTGCAACGAATGAGGCTGACACACCGTCACCATGGAAACAGAGACAGTAAGATTATGCTGCTGTGGGAAAGTTGTGCAGAAAGCAGGTATACACGATGAGGAGAGGTCAGGAGTGTTTTTATTTATTTTTAATTCTGCAGGAAATGATTCCCATCTGGCAGAATAAGCCCCACGGAGCCGCCCGCAGCGTCGTCAGGAGGATAGGCTCCACTCTTCCTCTAAAGCCTCCACAGAGGGCGTGTTTTCAGGTACGCTTCACATCTGGAGTTGCACTGGTTTTTTGTTTTTTTGCTTTTTTTGTTGTTGTTTTTTTTAGTCCACCTTGATATTTCTCCAATATTTTTTGATAACTGGATGTTCCCAGAATATGTGCGTATTGTCTTCGATTTCCCCACGTTTTCTCCAACAACATGCAGTCGACGGTTCCTTTGCAAATTAGAAATAATAAGAGGGGGTGTAAAAAATGCCTAACTTTCAATTTCCAATCAAATTCTTCCCATATTGGATCCTCTATCAGGATTGACTTTATATGCCAAATATTCTGCGTAATATCAGGTCAGAGCCTCTTTTATTAATTAAAAACTTGTTTTAGTTAATATTTTTTTACTGTAATAGAACTAAAATATTGTCCTATATTATTGGGATGTTTGTTGATTCTGTGTTCTGCTGTTCTTAACCAATAAATCCACTTCTGGATGAGTTAAAATGGCGCGTCTTGCTCCACCAGGAGCTGCCCGGTCTGCCCTCGCTCCGTCCGCTCGACGGCCCGTCGGTTCCGACCCTGGCTGACATCGCCTGGATCGTCGCAGACGAGGAGGAGACGTACGCCAGAGTCAGGTCCGAAATCCAAATCTGGTTCTGAGAAACCAGCATAAAAGTACAAAATCCTTGAAAATTAAAAGTTTTCAAGGTTTAGAAAGTGATCGATTTCTGTATAAAGTCCTTGAAAGTGCTTAATATTCAAACTACACAGTTTTGCAATAAAGTAGAATCTAATGTTTGATTAAAAGCCCAAATTAATCATTTTACCGTTGAAGCCAGATATTTTTACACACTTAATAAAAAGACATACGCATTTTGATTCCTCCATTTCTGAACTTAAATCAGACTTAACGTTTCTTATTTTAGGTCAGTTACCAAAATTATTGATATTTGCTAAATGAGAGAAAACTTAAGAACTTTTTTTATTTAATTTTGAATATTTAATAATCCTAATGGATAAAAGAGTTATTGATTTGTTCAATTGAAATACAAGTTGGATTATTTTTTATTGTTGTTAAGTTTGTGTTTTTGTTCTCAGACCAGTCAGGTGTGCAGAGTGAAACATTTTAAAATGTAAAACTTTAGTTTACCTCATTCCTGCTGTAGAAAACCATCATGCAGCAGTAATAAGTTATATATAACAGTGAAGTTAAGCTGTCGGTTTTTTTAGATTATTTTGTATTGTTCTACTCTCCGAAGTGCGGTGATGGAAAAGTTTGAAGACTTATCTTGAAAATGGTTGAAAAGTGTTTGAATTTTACTGTGTAGAAAGTAGGGCTGTTGTAAACGATTATTTTAGCAATCGAGTAATCTATAGATTTTTCTTACGATTAATCGAGTAATCGGATAAAAACAATTATGAAATAAAATATTGGTAAATCTTCCATAACACCAGTGTTACTATCGGATATCAACATCAGTCTATTTTTTCCACATTTGAGCTTCCCTACCAGTAACTTTTTTGTAGACCGGGGGAGCAACACGGGATATTTACAGCTCCTCCGTTCAGAAACTCATCTACCAGCCATGTTCCGCCTCCCGTTTGTTCAGACCGGGATGATATCAGTTTATTGTGCGGTTCGTCCGTAAAGCTGCTCTTACCCTGTAAGCATCAACCCTCAGCCGCCCGCCGTGTTCAGTCTCTCCGCTCACCTGTAGAAATCCTCCTCAGCTTCTTCCCGCCGTTCAACCAGCAGCTCCGGAGCAGAAAGGCTGCCGAACTCCCGGCATCGCGCCGGTCATTTTAAGGATGTTTATTGGTCCCACAAAAACGATGGAAACCAGGAATTATCACCAATCAGTAAAATCCCCGCGGGCCGAACTTGAAGATTGGACGTTATGCCGCTAACACGTAGCTTCCGTCAACAACTCAGAGGCGGAAGTCAGAGCTCCGCGCAACGCAAATAATGTTCCGGCTGAAACACGGTGCGCTAAATGATAAAACATAAATTAACGAAGCTTCGAGGCAGGTCAATTTTCCTCGAAGAATTTTAATAATCGAGGTACTCGAATCACTCGAGGAATCGTTTCAGCCCTAGTAGAAAGTTTATAAACCCTGATATTGTGACAGTAAAGTTATATTTAATCACACTCTACCTGAAACTTTTTGCCAACCAAATGTTAATTTTTTGAAGGAGTGTACATGGGATGTAAAACACATTAAGACAAACGTGCCTTCAGCTGCTTTTTAAAAGTAACCACCGTTCTCTGCAGAAGCGACTCGCGGCCCCTCAAACACGAGTGGCGGCCCACGCCGCTCCTCGTTCTGCACAGGAACTCGTCCGTGCCGAACTTCCGGCGGGAGGGGAAGCGGATGGAGGGTCTGAGGAAGCCGGGCGTGACGGCGCTGAACCGAACCACGGCGCTGCAGGAGGAGCTGAGCCGCCTCAGAGCGCAGATTGCCAAGATCGTCGCCAGCGACTCGGGTCAGTAACTCCAGAACAGAGTTATTATAGTTAAATAAAACCAGCAAAATAACAAAAACTGAAACTGAGATAACATTTTTGTGAAATTTAATGAATAAAAACTGTAATTAATGTGGGAAAAACTAACTGGAACCATACTGTGTGTTTAGAAAACCAACTAAAAGCTGGGAGAAAACACCAGTTAGTTCTTTATTCAGCAATAACTGAATATTTATTTGTTGTAAATGTTATTTTCTGTTGAGTATTTATTAACCAATCAATATAAACATAATCGCAATACAACACTTTGTCCTTTTTGAATTCTGCAAGTGTTAAAAAAATAAACTACTAGAAACTCGTCTAAAACTAAACAATGTTTAACTAATAACTAATAAAAAAAAGTTAAAATTTAAATAACTAATAAAAACTGAGCAATGTTTAAATAATTGATAACTAAACAATAACAAAACTAAATATTTAATTAATAATAGCTAATAATAATGTTTAACTAATAAAAACTAGCAAACAGTCTTAAAAACTAATTAAAGCTAACTGTATAATAGGAAAAGGTCACAACAAAATAAAACTAATAAACTATTACATCCAGGTGCTGGTCACTGTGGATCAAACTAAAGTCACATTTTTTGTATCAGTGGACGAACCTGCTGGTGATTCTTCTCGTTCGCTGTTCTTGCTGCCTGCAGCTGAGCCTCATGTGACTCTGTGCTGCCGCCCTGATTCCCTCTAAGCCGTTTGGTGGTGCAGTGACTCGGCGCCGGTTTGTAGGTCAGCGATGGAAGATTATCCCCACCGTTCTGTGGCAGCTGCACATCACATGACGGATCATTTAAAACGTTTTCTGGTTGATTTCTATAAAAGGTTCCTGGAAGAATTTGACTTAGTTTTCAGTTCCAGAAAAAAAAGTTTTAGGAAAAATGTTTGTCCTTCCGTATCGTGTTCTCAGTTTTGTCCTAAAATGTTCCATATCTCCATTCATTGTCGGCTTGTTT
Organism: Poecilia reticulata; assembly: GCF_904066995.2. Lineage (NCBI taxonomy): Eukaryota > Metazoa > Chordata > Actinopteri > Cyprinodontiformes > Poeciliidae > Poecilia > Poecilia reticulata. The sequence continues at coordinate 24,819,179 of NC_088851.1, forward strand.
ACTTGCTTTCTTCCAGCTTCGGTCTCTTTCTTTAAAGCCTGAGCTCTTTAAAATTCCTCTAATTGCACTGAATAACTGCTGGGATCTGATATTGAGGAGCATATTTGTCATGATGTAGTTGGATTTACTCTGCGCTGCAGGCAGAGCTTCTGTCTGATGTTATGGCTGGGCTTTTATCATTTATCAGCAAAACCTTCATATCAGGATAAGATTTTGATTTTGTTTACTCAATAAATTTCAGTTAATTACTTTAAATAAATAAAAAATAAGCAAATAATATCAAATTTTATTTTTATTTATGGTATCTGGTACAAAAAACTAGATTAGAATGGGATCGAATCAAAAAAAAGTTTGAAGTTGGATCTGAAATCTTCAGTTTGTTCCATGAGAGCATCAATAAATTAAAAAAATGTCTTTAAAAATTTGATTAAGTGCAGTTTTAAGTACGCTGCAAAAACACAAAATCTTACCAAGTATTTTTGTCTAATTCCTAGTACAAATATTAGTTTACTTAAAGTAAGACGAAATAAATTAAAAAGCAACTTTTCAGCCACATCTTTGATTGCTTAATTATACAACCTGCTATTAACTTAATTAAAAATTGTGATTGAGTTCCACCATGAGTAAAAATATGTCATTTTTACCTTAAAAATTTAATGTTTGTCCATAAATTACCTTTAGCTTAATTTTCCCAGGTTTAAATGTGACCTTTTATGCTTCCTAGAACAGCTTAGGATCAATTTATGGTCGATTCAAAACATGTTTTACATTTTTAGCACAAAATTATGATTGGATAATGAGATTCTACTCTGCCCAGTTCTAGATGTTTCCAGGTGTTTTTTTAGGGCCTCTGTCACTTTAAATCCAAATAATCTGACCAAACATGCTGAAGCTCTGCTTTGGTTGCTAGGTAACGGGCGGAATTCCGCTGGTGTTGCTAGGTAACGGTGCAGCGCCTGCTGATTGGTTACATTCCAGAGGTTTTTCAACCCATTCTACAAAACATTTAAACTTATTGTCCGAAATTGATACTTGTGTTGTTTTTAGTAGAGACATAAAAAAACCTGAAAAATGTGGATTTTTCCCCTTTTTGATCCTTTTAAAGTTCCTCTAATCCGTGATAAGTGACCGACCGGAGCGATCTGATCTTCTCCCTCCAGACTCCAACCCGCTGACCCCTGAACTTCTCTCCCCCGACGACACCAGCATGGCGTTCTCCATGGCGCCGTTCGAGGCCGCCTCCTTCCAGCCGGCGGCCGCCACTCCCGCTTCCTTCGTCATCAGCGACGTCACCGAGGAGGACGAAGAGGAGGACGACGACGAAGAGCCGGTGGAGGAAGACGAGAAGGACGTGGTCTCCGTCGTGTCGGAGCTGCTGCCCGACCCGCTGCCGCCGGTTTCCATGACGGCGTCGGCGACCTTCGACCTGGACCGGCCCAGCATGGAGTTCAGGGAGGCGGAGGAAGACACGGTGTCGCTGTCCAAGTCGACGAGCTTCGCCGACGTCATGGACATCCTGAAGGACATGAACAAGATGAAGATGAGCAAAGACAGGTGAGGAGCGCGCAGAGCTCACCTGCAGCTTCCTGCAGAATAGAACCAGATCCGATACAGGCGAAATAACACCAGAATAAAACTGTAATATTACAAAATAATGAGCAGGAAGTTGTCGCTTTATCAGATCTCCAACATGAACATTTACTGAATTCATTATGAAACCTTTTCTTCTCATTAAAACACATTTTTTCTCATAATTTTAAGACGTTCTCCTGGTAAAAGTGTCTTTTTTCTGATATTTCGACTGTTTTCTCATAATTAAACCCAAATTCTGTTTGCAGGGCTCTAATGCTCCGTCGTACAGCAAACGGAAGGAGAGACTAAAATATTAGTTTCAGAAAATATTTTCTGTCATTTCTAATTTCTTTCTTTAAAAAAAAAAGAGAAAAAAAATTTATTAAAATCAAACCTGGATGGAAAAACATTGATTAAAATTTAATCTGGTACAAGAAAAATCAATCTGATTTTTATGATAAACTGATCTAAAATCGGATTAGGTATCAAAGATAAAATTGATTGAAACCATAATTGGGATGAAAAGAATTTAATCAAATCTGATACAAAAAATTTTTTATTCTATCAATTTTTTTTGTACAAGATCAGATTTAAATCTGGAATGAAAGGAAATTGATTGCAGTTGTATCTAGTATGAAAATTTTTTTTATCAGATCTGGTACAAAAAATAAAAATCGATCCAAATCGTATCTTGTACGGGGAAAAAATGTGATCAAAATTGGAAGGTGTATGAAAAAAAACTTACAATAAGATCTGGTACAGAGGTGGATTGAAATGAGTCTGGCATGAATAAGATCTGTTTCATGTTTCTGCGCCGCTGACGATGCTCTGACGATGCGTTTACGATGCGTTGACAATGCTCTGATGATGCGTTTACGATGCTCTGACGATGCGTTGATGATGCGCTGACGATGCGTTGACGATGCTCTGATGATGCGTTGACGATGCGCTGTCTCACAGGTACAGCCGCGGTTGCACGTCGCTCAGGGAGGAAGACTCCGCCACGCTGATTTCTGAAGCCCTGAGGAAAAAGTTTGTCCTGAAGGAAGAGGATTCTGCTGCTGCTGTGAAACGGAAGTAGCCGCTTCCTGCTGCGCCACGTAAGTCAGCAGAGAGCTGAATTTTTTAGGCTTTTCAATTTTTATTGTTAACTTTAGGCTTTAGTTTGTTCCACGGATCAGCAGCCGTTCTGATCCCAGAACAACAGACGGAGAAGAGATTAGAATCGAGGTTCTTTTCTGGCTTTGTCTAAACTTGTTTTACAAACTTTTATTATTGTTTATTGGATCTAAATGAGGCAACTTGGCTGCTGATTTCCACCAGAAAAGATGCAATTTTTTTATTTTTCTTTGCCTTTTGCATCGTTGGGAAAAACATCTCTTGTGTCAAAGTGAAGAAAATAATTCTTTGTTTCCAGAAACATTTTCATCTCTTTAAATTAGAATACGATTGAAACGTAGATTTATTTCGGCTCTAAAAAGTGGAACATGTATAGATTGATGAAGTTTGGTGACTATAGCTTGAAATATTACATCATCTGTTGTTGTTTTTACGCAGTAATTAATCAAAGTAACTGTAATACTTCATCCTCTCACGGATATGTATAAGTTGGATTTTTTTTTTTCCTTCCACTCAACTTTCCTCTGGCATGTTAATACAGCACCTGTTTTCTTTAGCATTTAGCTTTAGTAGCTTGTTTAATGGATTTCTGATAAGAGACTAAAAGATTAAAATCTTTTATTGCTCTGATGTAATAAACAAACAGGAATAAATCTTAAAATATACAACTTTGAAGGATGAATCAAATATTTTTTTATTTATTTGGCAGGAGCAGTAGACGTTAGCAGACACGTTAGCGTGTCTAAATGCACTAGAATTAGCCAAAGGGCTGTTTTTTTCATCTGCTCTGCTAAAAACAAACAATAGTTAAACAAAATAACATTAAAATGACCAAACTACACACATTTTCTGAACAGTAAATACAAAATAAAGGAAAGTACAACACAATTATTAATATAAAATATAAGAAATAATTCAAACTAAACCGTTTCACTTTTTAAAACTGATAAATGTGCGATTGTATTCTAATTTATGGAGCTGAATTTGTTGTTTTGACTGTTAGAAAACCAAACAAAACCTGACCTGAGTGTTTTTATTAGTGGTGAAGTTAGTAGTTTATGCTTTAACTCAACGGTAAACAAGCTTATCTACCTAATAAAATGTGTGTTTACATCATTCTGAGCCCTTTTTGAACAAAATTAGTTCAGTTTATTCCCATGTTGGTTGAGATTCTCCTGAATCTGTCCGAGATTTACTCATTTCTCTGTCTTTATTGGTCATTTGGATGTTTTAAAGAAGGGAACTCTGTTTTTTTTCTTCTTCTTCTTGGCACTACAGCGCTCATTTTTTGTTTTTAATCCTAAATGAGGTGAAATGTGTCGTAAACGTCCCGCAGCATGCTTGGCTAAAGGAAACCCTGCTGGGTTTGTTTGGAGCTTTTCTGCCATAGAATGAGTGTGTAACTCTTGTACCTCATCAAAATGTGTTTATTCTGTTTTTGTTGTTTTTAATTGTTTTGTTTTTTCATGCAAGTAACTGTAAATAAAGGTTGTGTGACTGTTTTTAAAATTATTGCGTCTTTCTCTGATTACTGTGTAGTAACGGAGTGTAACCACATGGGGGCACTGCAACCAAAAGAAAAAATGTTGAATATTCAAAATTAAAGTGTTTTTATTTTTTAATATTGGGTTTGAAAATAGACAAAAAATGATGTAAAGACATAAAAACACCCTGATTAAATATTTACTGTTTTGATCAGTATCTGATCAAAAGTTTTTTTTATTGTTATTTTTCAATTTTCCTTGAGTAAAAAATATCTTGAAGTTGTGCTATTCTTACTTGAGAAAAAAAAAAAAATTGGGTTACTCAACTCTAATCCAAAACTCAAATAATTGCATTTTTAAAACATATCCTGGAGTAAAAAAGATTCCTGAAATTAATTTAAAACATTTTTACTTAATAAATAAAGAATATATTAAATTGAATTTGTTTACTGTCTTGTTTTTAAGTTTCATACAGACAGTTTTTAATAAACTGACCTGAGCTGAATTGAACTAACATCAGAGTACCCAAAATTTTACTCAAGTAAAAGTAGCACAACTTCAAGAAATTAAATCAAATAAGAATAAAAAGTATTTTGTAAAAAGTTTATTCAAGTACTGAGTAACTGATCAGATTAGTGATCATTTAATATTTAAAATTACGTCATCAGACGGACCAACATGTAAAGTTAAGCAGATAGTTTGGTATTTTAAGAGCATATATGTTTTTGGTTAAAACGTTTGTTTTTCATTCAGTGGGTAGAAAATCCAGAAATTTTACTCGAGTAAGAGAAGAAATACTTCATAATAAAATTACTCAAAGTAAAAGTAAAAAGTGCAGCATAGTAAAAATACCCAACAATAACATTAAAGAACATTAACTTTAGAACCAAGATATTGTTAGTAAAAAGCTTAAAGATGTCTCTTCCCGCTGGTTTTCCTGTGTAATTTGATTTCTCTTTGTCTAAATTTCCAGGATCAGCGCTGGCCCACATTATTTTCCATTTCCTGTTCTTTCCCCGGATGATCCAGCTCCTCTGTGGTTCTCAGCCTACTTTCTGAGTCCTTGTCCTACTTTGTCCCTCGTCACCTCCGCCGTGGAGGTGAAGAAGAATAGATCCATCTGCCAATTTTAGATGCAGCCATATTTCTTTGGAGGGCTCCGTTAATGGGACTTTGTGTCAAAATGAGGCTCTGGTGAACGGATAAGTTCACATTGATGGCGAACTAAAGAAAACAGATTAATACATTATTAAAGCGAACTGTAACTAAATCTGCAGAGTTCCTTGTGACTTTACTCAAAATAAAGTTTAGGAAGGAAATCGTTGATGCAAAGCAGTATGGTTGCTACGTAAGTCGCTAAGTTGAAAAATAAAAGACGAAAAGAATGAAATGTGTCATACCGAGATGTTCACATGCAGCTCGGCTGAATGAAGGGCTGTTTATGTAAAACTTAAGGAGTTTTTTGAGAGTTTATATTTCTAAACATAATCGCAAAACGTGAATTTTTCATCCGACATCGGACTCCGGTCGACCATTTCCCTTTTCCGTTCTGGAACGGCTCCGCCATCTTTAATCCCTCATCGCTGACTCCACTTAAAGATGACGAGCGGCGCCCTCTGCTGGGTGACGGCCAAACTACACCACTATTGGCTACTAACCACACATAAGGAGCAGTTAGAAAGAAGGGGTAATGTACAACGGTGTATATTAGGAAAAACTGCATTAAAATTCCTAAATTAAACAAGGAAATTTCTGTTTGAAAAGTCAAAAGTTTGTGAGACAAAAAAGAGAAATTTTAAGATTGATCTCAGAAATTATCTAGAAAAAAAATCGAAAATGTTTGAGTTTGAAAACGTAAAAATTTGGAAATCATTTTCAGAAAGTAGAAAAAAATATATTTTTGAGTTTTAAAATTTGCAAGAAAAAAATTAATTTTTTTAAAGCTTGAACAGTCAAAATTTTCAATTTATAAAACTCAGAAAATTTCCAAAAGTGAAAAAAAAGAACATTTTGGGATTTTCTTTCTGTACATTTTTTACATACATTTTTTGTCTATAAAATTATAAAACATTAATTTCTATAGAAAAGAATCAAAGTTGTTTTTTTTTGTTTTTTTATAGAAACTTTCTGAGATTAATCAGTTTTTTTGGGATGGATATTTACTCTTTTTATATATCTACAATGGCCAGCCGCCCATTGAAGACCCTTTACTCCTCCAAAGTTACCATGGTTACGTTAGTGTATTTTCTGCTAGCGCTAGCATCATTGTGTTAGCTGCTCAAATGGCTTCTTTGTTCAGCCTGAGGGCCATCTTCTTCAGCGTATCGTAGCAACAACAAGTTGAAAACACAGTGGATGAAAAAGGTCCGGGGGGAAAAACAAGAGCCTCTCGGCCGCCCACTCTTCCCCGAGTGTTACCCACGCGGCCCGCGGACCACCCCCGCGTCATCAAGACACAAAACTCCTCTGACTCACAATGGCGACAGCTCCACAAGGACTCGGATCAATCCAAATCACTCCGCTGCTTCTATTTTTGGTCATCTGCGTCTCATTAAGTGGGGTTGCCATTTAAAGATGAGTGCTGAGTAAATCGTGTCCATGAGTAAATTTTCTCTGATGCTAATTAGCAGGGCTAATTGGAGTGCGGCTGTCAGCTTCTAATGGGTGACAACTTGTATTTAGAGCTGATTGTGAAATTCAAAAGATGCGGCATCTGTGTTTTAATTGCTAAAGATCTCTGGTTTAAAATAGTAAATTTTTATAGTGCCTCCTATAGTAGGAAGAAAAATTAAAATGTACCCTTGTACTTTAAAAAACAACCTAAGAAGCAATTCACATTTATTTTTTTAGTTGTGACGTATCCAACAAATTTGTGAGTGATCCTGAATCTCACATTTTTCATGACAAAAAAAACTCAGATATTATTTGCTACTACAATAGCTGAAAATTTTAATTTATCACAAGAAAAGTCGCTAAATTTGTCACTGGACGATTAAAAAAAGTCATTAAATGTAGCAACAAAGTTCACAACCTCATTGGCCACGCCCCTCACGGTCTCGTGGCTCCGCCCACTCTTGGCACAAAATAAAATTCAACATCTTTTAGGGGGCGTGGCTATCCTTTCACAGGGTAATTTGTTACACTTTCAGTGGAAAAATAGCTGTATAATTAAAAAAATTAATTAAAATCTGAATTTTACATCTGTATTGATTTGATTCTATATCAGGTTTGTTTGACTCAACTTGGCACTTCTAAAGGTCCAACTTAATCTCAGTCATGCTGCATTTTGAGTGCCTGTAAAATCAAGTTTTAAGTCTTGCTGCCTATTGTATTTAGTTTGACTAGGCCAGTCCAACATGTTTTGATCTGAACCATCCCATAGAGAGGTCTGCAAACTTTGTAACCAAAACATTTTCACCTCAGTCCATCTAAATAAAAAGACTGTATATTTTTTGACAAATATCTACTGATATAAAGTAAAACACATAATTTTATTTCTATTTTTTTAGGTTTCAAACCAAAAAGAGGCAACATTTATGATGATTTGTGTATAAAATTCACCTAAAGGCGATCTATTTATACCTAATGTCTGGAAGTCAAACTTCTTGTCTGGGCACACAATGTTAGCCTATAAAGTTGATTCTGATTTGGATAAAACACATAATTTCCAACATAATGACAAAACCAACCTAAAATATTACTGGTCGTTCTGGAGTCATTCTTTGGTGAAATTATTCTATCAAAATAATCTGAAAAATTTCCAAAAACCTGCATTTGTCATCAGGACACCAGTTGGTTGTTTATTACTTGGTTTCTATGTTTATTCCCTTTATACATTCTAACAGAAACAGCTTAAAGTTGGTTTCTGCTCTATTAAAACCCAAATTAAAGTAATATTATGTGTCTTTGAAGCTAAACTCTTCAGATTCTTTGAACGACATGTTGCAGTTCCTCAAACTGTTGTTTGGGCGCTGGATGCCATGTGATCAGGACATCTAATAAATGCCCATTTAAGAAAACCCAATAAATTAGATTTTCGTAATTTCTGAAGATGCGGGTAAACAGGAGTGTCCTGAAAAGGTCGAATGAAAATTAACTAAATTCAATAAAAAGCTTCAGGAGTTTTTCTGTAATAAACTTCAACTATTTTAACAAATTTACCCAAATATGATATTAGAACAAGCAGTGGCGCCGTGCTGAATGTTTCTGTCTATTCGATACAAAAAACTGCAGTCCTGGCCAAACGTTTCAGCAGAGACACAAATATTTTGGTTAGCTTCAGTTTTAGTTCTGAAAACCCATTGAATGGAGAGTGGGGAGAAGCCATTGTACTATGGAGCTAAATTGGGGCCATAAAGTGTGCTCAAAAGAAAACAAAGTGACATTTAAAAAAATATTTAAAAAAAACACAAAAAAAAAACTGAAAATAAAGATTTAAAATTGACTAAAATTGTTTTGGAACAATAAAATCTTGATATTAAAACGTTTTTCAATTTCAAACTTTGTGATCAGTTGGTACAATAGAGCTTGTTCAAAAGAAAATAAAAGAAACTGAAAAGATTTGAAATAGAAAAAGAACGGAAAATAAATATTTGAGCAGATTAACATCTAAAATAAAAAAAATCTTTTGAAACTGAAAAAAACGTAAAATTACTATTAGGTTTCAAGGTTTTATTATTGGATTGTAGGATTTTTAAAAATAAGTTTAAATTGTTTTCTTTTTAACTAACTTTATGGCAATAATTTAGCTCTATAGTACCACCTACACTGTTGTGTAGCACAAGATCTGAACTATTGACTAAAACTCACGGTCGGAACTTGAACGCATTAATTTTTATGAGTTACATAGATTTTAACGTGTTAAAATTTTACGGCAGAGTTGCTTTTTAAAGATATATCTATGAAAGTCACAACCTGGAACCTTTATACTCACGTTTCTGGTACGCCCGTAAATCTGACGCACAAGCCGCATCTGCCATCCATCGCAGTTTCAAAACACGATCTGATGGGACGCTGGAAACCGCCATTGTTGTGTTGAAGGAGTGCTAACAGGAGTTAGCCTATCAGCGAAGCTCTTAAAGCCTAAAATAGCATCTCAATGCTAACCATAGCAGCTGCGACAGGGTAAAATGGAGTAAATTTCTGTAGAAAACTCTCAAAAATATTAAGATTAATCTCAGAAAGTTTCTAGAAAAAAGTTGTAACTTGGGAGTTTCAAAGTAGAAAAGTAAAAACCGTTTTGAAATTTTCTGAGTTTCAAAAGTCAAATATTTTAAATTTTTCAAGCTCAGAAATTTCCAAGTAATTGATAGAAAATTTTTGAGAGTCTCAATATATATATTTTTTTTTTGCAGAAAAAGAATGCCATAACTAAAAAAACAAATTATGAATATGTTATTAAAATAAAACAATATGGAGGATCCACATTGTTTGAACAGTTTGTTTTAAAGACATCTCTTTTTAAGGATCATCTATAAACATCCAGCCAGAATAAATAAACAGTAATAAATGTGTGACTCAAAGGCAGAACACATTTAAAGATACTCTATGACTTCCTTTACTCTCAGAAGAAGCTACAGTAATAAACTCCAGACGGGCAGCTGAAGGAATCCGTCTCTAATACATCAGATTGTGCAGGTTATTTGTTCCCGAAACATTAATAAAATATTTCACTCCAGGGGAATTCTGTGAATGGACATATTGCATGTTTCATAAAGGTTGCAGTCATTTTCTTCTCTTTTTATTGAGCAATCCACATCATTTTATATTTATGGGGGTAATATTGTAACGTGACTTGTTTATTTTTAACACTTCTTGTTTTGGCCTAACTCAAGCATGCATAGGGAGAACACAAAGCAGTGGATGCTCTACAGAAAACAGTTTGTAATTTAGCACAACTCCAATACTTCCAAATTTTACTCTGTTAAGCTCATTATGACAGGAAGGTTTTATTCTGGGAACAGTCAACGTAGATATTTTTCTCCTTGAATTTCACTCAATGAGTGGTGGGCACTGCTAGCTAAAGAGCGCTAACCCTTAATCATAAACATTACCTCCACTATGCTAAAGTGCTATGCTAATTTGATATTTAAGAAAAGCTAAAGCGCCTAACTTGCCCCAATTAGGGAAACCTAAGCAGGGTAGATGTTTTCAAAGTTATCAAACGTGCTAGCTACTAGCTACTGCTAGTAGCGCTACTAGCAGTAGCGCTACTGACTAGCAGAAGTGTGCACAGCACTGTTTAAAACTGACTGATTCTTTAAGATTAACTGCATTAATCTTAAAGACAATGTTCATCTTAAAACTAAGCAGCTGGACACCATCAAAGAGTTAATAAAAAACTCAACATCTAAAAACAAATATTAAAAATTAGCAGCAACATGTTAGCATCAAACTAGGGAAGCTAACAGAATGCTCAACATCCCAGTCGGATGAAATTAATGCCTGTAAAATACATTGAAGTTTATTTTTTTGTGACAAAACATGAGTGAATGTATGAATGTTTAAATCCCTAGAGGCTGTTGCTCTTTCCCTCAAAAACCCAATAAAACACATTAAAGTTTGTAACTGTGATAGGAGAAAATATGAAAACGTTTACACACTTCCAGCAACATAATCTAAAATCATAATTTCTTCCTCAGGCTGTTTTATAAAATATGCTTCTGAATATTTTTTTTAAAAACAACCAAAACCATGCTGTGACCTTTCTGAGATACATTTTATTTTAGTTTTTATTACTAAATGTAGCATTATGCTCATTAACAGAGCCTTTTTTGTTATTAGTGTGTCATCAATGAATAATTAATAAGGGAACAGATGGGCTTTAGGTTGAGAGAGCTTCTTGATATACAGAAAATGGTTTATAATTTTGGCTTAACACAGAAAAACATAAGTAAGTTTTTTTAGAAGTCAAAGTTGATAATTTCTTAGCTTTTGTTGTCCTTTAATCCTGACTGGAACTCCGATAATCTTCAAAAATGAGCATCTGGACGCCAGCAAAGAGATAATAAATGAAACCCAGCACCTAACAGCAAATATTAAAAATTAGCAGCAACACGTTAGCATCAAACGAGAGAAGCTGACAGAATGTTCAACATCCCAGTCAGATGAAATTAACACCTCAGAGCTGTGAGAGGTGCAGAGGATTCATGAATCAGCGCAGAGAGACGAGGCAGAGTTCAACAACCTGACGTTAAAATCTCTGCCTTTCACAGGACAAGAAGGTATGAATATTTATGACCTCATGCTTCCACTGTGCAGTCTAGCTTAAACCAGTGGTGTCCAAAGTGCGGTGTGGGGGCTATCGGAGGTTCTTGGAAAGATCATCTGTGGCCGCAATTCAAGAAAAGACTAGATTTATTTAACCAGATACGCTTAGAACAAATTAAAATGAAAAATAATCCTAAAAACAAAACAAACAAAAACGTGTGGTTTTAATTTTGTTAGTGTTGTTAGTTTAGGTTTTCTGAGTGGCACAACCACCCAGGAGAAGAAGCTGTGAGAGTTTGGGTGCCTGTCATGATTTATGTAATATTACAGAATAAGGTACAATTTGGAACTAAGTTAAAGGACAATTTAGCAATTAAAAAAACCAATAATACATTTATTTAAAGGGTACGACAGAATACTAGAGCCACACTAAGGAAACAAAATACAAGAATAAAGTTGTACTGGAAAAAAGTTATAAAATTAAGACAATAAAGTCATAATAACATGAGAAAAAAGTCAAAATACGACTGTTAAAATATTGCAACTTTAGCTTTACTCTAACTTTATTGTCAGATTACTTTATTCATGTACTATATATGACTTTATTATCATATTAAGACTTTATTTTCTTGTTATTTCGACTTAATTCTCTATGTTACTATAACTTTGTTCTAGTAATTTTATAACTTTATTCTCTTTATTTTTTATTTTTTATTAGCATGCCTGTTGTAAAGGGAGATTAAAATGCTAATTTTTCCATTTTTGTGGCTAATGGTGTGGATTGTGAAGTCAAATTCCATGGGCACTGCACCGTTACCTAGCAACCCCAGCAGAGTTCTACCTGTTACCTAGCAACCACAGCTGCGCTCCAGCACATTTGGTCAGTCATTTTGACAGCTCTATGCACTGTAAAATGGCTGCTGGAAAAGACAAGTGTTTTGTTTGTTATTATCCAGAAGCTTTTATCTTATTTTTGGTTCTGGATCATTCATTCATAACAACATGGCTGCTGATAACATGTTTCCCCTTAAAACTCCCCACTTACAGACCAGGGAACAACATTCGCCGCTCATGTCCCCTGGCATCGACTCGCCAGGATACCCCTCGGTGTTTTTAGCTCACCTCTGACAGGGCGATGGTTTATTTTGGGAAAACATCAGGGATTTCTGATTATTATCAAAACGTTTCACCAGGAAAATGCTTCACAGGGTGATAATCGCTTTAACCATCTGTGCGTGTCATTTAACAAGGCTTATTCCTCAGGAGTGAACCGTTTCTCTGACACTTCAGCTCAGATGAGGCTAGACACACACACACATTTTCCATTGACTTCCATTAATTTCTACTGCCTACACCTTAACCATATCCTAACCCTGATCCGACCCAAATGTCCAAAATGGGGCCGATTGTCTGACTGTGGGAGTGAAACTTATCACACAGCAGAGTTTATCGATCATTATTTATATCCTCTATCTATTATACACTAAAGCTATATTAAAGACACACAGGATTCTGCTGAAAAAATTAAATAAATTTCTCTACTCAGGACTGTATTTTATTCACAATCGACATCGACAGCTTGTACACTAATATTGATACATGAAGGAGTTAATTGTATTTAAAAATGTTTTTGAAATATCCCCATTCGAGGAGGCCAGACGAAGAACTCCTACAATTATTGGAGATAAATCTAAAAAGAAGTGACTTTATGTTTGACAGCCAATTCTTCCTCCAGATTAAGGGCCCAGCCATGGTAATAAATTTGCACCTGCGTATGCAAATATATTCATGGCGGATTGGGAGACCGGGGCCCACATGCAGAAAAAAGCCCCTATATTATCATAGGTTTTTGGATGACGTGTGGGGGTCTGGACAAGGCCTGGGATTTGTCTCAGACTGTCTCAGGGGTCTCCTTACACAACCTTCACCTTGGGTCTTGTCTGGTGTGTAGATCTGAGCCTGTCTGGTGTTTAGGTTCTGTTCCTGTGCAGCCAGGATGGGAACCTCTGGCTGACCTTGAGTCCAGCTTTCTCCAGCCATTGGTAGGATTTCCTGATATCAGCAGCTTCAGTTAATAGTCAGTGGTTCATCCCGTGTAGGGATATATATATATATATATATATATATATATATATATATATATATATATATATATATATATATATATATATATATATATATATATATATATATTTCTTCCTCATTACTTTGCTGTATCCTGCAGAGACGTTCCAGGGGAGGCTCATAATAAGATAGCTAATTAGCCTTGGTTCTTGGGGAATCCATGTAAGTCATACTGGGACAGACGTGTGTGTGTGTGTGTGTGTGTGTGTGTGTGTGTGTGTGTGTGTGTGTGTGTGTGTGTGTGTGTGTGTGTGTGGTTATTGCTAACTCTTTCAGCTTTGAGCTCTGGATAAAGAAACTTTCAGGGTGTTTTCACACCTGATAGTCCTGTACATTTGATTCGATTTGGGACCAAAGCAGCTGCATTTGTTACATTTTCAGCTGCTGCGGTTCGCCTTCACACTGCACCGAGTCAAACCAGCCAAACTATCGGAAAAACCTGCTCCCTTCCTCACCTGGGGGGCCGGCGGATTAAAAACCACTGAAGGAAACGAAGAAGCCATTGAGCGCAACTTCCTTCTTCGAAAAAATCCAAACTGCTACCGCTAAGCTAGCATGTTTATTTTGGTTGTATTTACCCAGAATTCCCTGCGCTGAAACCGCAGGGAAACCTCCCCACGCCCCCACTCAGCTCCTTCAGACTAGCCAGCAGCAGTTAGCAAACACCTGGTAGAACTGCAGCATCTACGGAGATCATTACAGGAGCTACTTCTCAGTGAAATGCTGGTAAAGTTGTTGTTGAGGAGGAACCATATTGTAACGACTTCCTGAAGCTTTTAAAGAGACAGGCTCCGTTTCAAGGCATTAAATCAGGAGGTAAAAGACATGAACATACTGCAACAACTGAAGGTAACATAGTTACTGGATTGAGATATAAAATGGCACTACTACAGATTATTGGACTACTTAATTAGTTGGTGGTTATCATGATTAACCCAATTAATCGTTCTGGGTACTCTGCTTTCTAGTACAAAACATGACTGTCAAGTTATTTATTTGTTTTAAATTTTGTGCACATTCTTCACCTCCAACACTGAAAACAAGCTGCAGACATAAAAAACAGAAGTTTTCACTATAAAGATAAATCATCCTAAAGATTCTCACTCCATGAAGGAAAACATCGTCTGTGGGGAAGTTAATGTGACCAGAACTAAAGTCCTGGTGAAAACCTGTGTGAAAGTTAAAGTGTGACATATTAAGTAACGAGCTTGCTCCAGAAACAAGAGCCACGCGTGGAGTGGGCTGCCCATAGTGGGCGTGTTGCCTCCGTGTTCTGGAAGTCTAAATTTTGACAACACGCAGGACGACGTCGCGTTTCTCCTCCTTCCCCGTCCGGATCTTCCCTTAAAGCCGCCGGATCGGGCGCTGCGAGGCGCAAAGCGCGCAGCGTGTTCTTGGAAACGTCTTGGAAGGTTTACGCACGACGCCACGCCACGCAGCTGGAGCCGGAGCGGGACGCAGTTCAGTTCGGGAATCTCCTCTTTCCGTGTGTGTCTCCTTCTTTCCTCTCGGATCTTTCTTTCTTCCTTCCTCCTGCCGTGTCACTCGGTTCTGGGTGACTTCACTGTGACTGTTTCGGGTTGGGGGAGTGGAAACGAGCTTTCCACTCTGAAGGGCAGCAGCGTTTTTTCAAACAGAGCAGACAGAAAGAGAGGATGATCCCACCGGCGAACGCAGTTCAGGACGACAGCGGAGGCAAAGAGGACGAGCAGGACCGGGATGAAGCTCCAAAGTCCCCGACGATGAGCGCCAGCCAGCAGGAAACCAAGGTCTGCCCTGGAAATCCTATTATTTCCTAATCAACACTCGAGTTTTAACAGGATGCGAGTCTTAGAAACAGGAAACTTCCGTCAAATCAGTTCAGCTGCGATCAACTAACCAGCAGCAATAGTTTGAAAGTAGTTTTAAGACCAACCAGAGAGGGATTATGTTAGAATATTCAGTTTCACCCTGACATAATGATGCACATCGCGGTGAATAATGATCAGAAATGTTATTATTTATTAGAGAACCAGATGGAAATGCACCATCCTTCTGTTTGGCGGTTTCAGTAAAAATGGTTTAAAATCATCTTTTTTTAAAAAAAATTAAATCTGAATTCAAGAGAGCAAACAACAGATTCTGTTATTGTTTATTGATCCCATATGAAGCCAAAATGGAGCGTGTAAAACTGCACTTTCAGAAATAAAATCTTTCTTTAGCAGTTCTCTGTTTGGATCGCTCATATCACGTAAATGTGAATTACTCCTTATTCCAAACGTATTAATGTCCCACCGCAGTTTCCATCAGCTTAAAGTCTAGACTTTAATTTGACTGTTGCTGCATTTGGTTGTTTTTTTCCAGCGGTTCTGTTATAGATTCCTGTCTGTGTTTGTTGTCCTGCTGATGCCCCAGTTTGGGTCAAGCTTCACCCGTCAGAGGAATTTATTTCCAAAATGTAGGGATGAAAAGATTCATTGGATTATTCGTGATAATACTGAAATAATCATGAACTAACTTAGTAATGATCAGTCATTGACTAGATTATGCAAAAAGACAATTTGCTGAAAGAACAACATACTCAGACCAGTAATTAATCTAAAACTGTACAAAAATAGAGATTATATTTATATTTCATCCACATTGAGGAATCATATTGTCTTAAAGTCTGAAAAGTTGTAAGTTCGGTTTTTTAAATTTCAAATCTTGGATATTTACAAGAAACTAGACAAAATACTTGGTAAAATCTTGTGTTTTTGCACTGTAAAAGTGAACCAGATAAGTTACAAAACTAATTTTAACTCTTATAACTTTGCATCTTATTATCTTACTTTAGATAATTATTGATTTTTGCATCATATTTTATTAAATCAAGTTATAAGGAGTTTCCTGATTAAATTAGATTCAAAAGTGGTTAATTTCGGCTCTAATAATTGCGTCTAACCAAAAGTAGTTTTGCACTTTCTGCTTGTTCCTGATGGAAGCCGAGCAGCAGAGATTTATCGCTGCCTCTGGCGTTGTCTATGTGGGTCACATGTTGGCCGGCCTCCTACAATTAGCAGCACATTATTGGACTGTAGTCGTCCGCTCTTCTCTTCTCTTCTCTTCTCCTCTCCTGTCCCAAAAACTCCCACACAGGACCCGGCAGGCCTGCTCTCGCTCCAAACGTGAGCGAGAAGCTGGTCTAGTTTAGCTCCACCTGTGCTGACAGCCAGTTTAAATCTGAGCTGAAAGGAGCAGCAGCGCCGCGCCGGACGTTTTGTTGATAGAAAAAGTAGAAAAGTTCTCTGGTAGTAAAGCTGTGTCTGTGTTTTCATTCCTCCTTTTAAGAATACTGTGAGACCTGAGCATCAGAAGCGCAAGGTGAGCCTCCACTCCTGTGTAAACTCAGCTGATTTTAGGCCTTTATTATATAAAAGCATACCTGCATGCACATATATATAGATAAAACCTGTTTCACGTTATTAACTTTTAGTGCTTTTAAAGTAAAACCACTGTAAGGAATCCAGTTAAATCCATCATCACCCATACTTATAAACTGCACTTCTTCTTCTGCATGTGATTAAGATTTGGATCTTTAGCAGTGACTAGTAGCTGCGGTTTGTTTAACCCTTCCTGCTTTATGATGCGCCCCATAAACCTGATGCATGAGCTGCATGCACGCATTTCCCTCACTGCTCTGGATTCAATGCTGCAGCAAAAAGAAGACGGATGATAAAATTACACAAATAATGATTAATCTGCCGACTGCATCACCAGAAAGGTTGGGAAGTTTTCAAAATGAAAGAAAACGAGCACTTAAATTTAATCAAAAATCAAAATATGCACAACAAAAGCCTCGCAAATGGATTTTTCAGGGTTTTTTGTTTGTTTTTTTTAGCTCTGATTGCATTAATTTGAAATGTGTTTATTTAGAAGAAACAAATGAACTGAGTCAGACCAAGAACACTATTAAACTTTTTTCTCATTAAAACAACTTCTTGTAATTTTATAATGTATTTATGTAAAATTATGTATTTTTTATGCTTCTGGTAATAAAACAAAAATAATAAAACTCCAGCGTAAAATTCCCAGAATGATTGATGGAAATAAAATAGGCTTTTCAAAAATATTTTCAGTCATTTGTCATTTATGTGTTTTTTTAGTAAAGAAAGCAAGAAAAAAAAAACTGGCTGTGGTATTGAAAAAATCCTAGATTTTATTTTTAAGCCGTGTCGCCCAGCTCTAGGGCGCTCGCAAAAAAAGCCTCCACATTTTTCACATTTTGTCCCAATAAAGCCACAAACTGGCAGGAAGAAAGTTGTAGAAAGGATCTCTTAGTTGGACCTTAAACTTTTGTCTTAAAACTAAAACTAATCACCTTGAACCCACCCTCCCCAGAGCGAAACATGGTGGTGGCAGCGTCATGCTTATATGATTACATTTTTTTTTAACTGTACATATTTTAATGCATTTATAAAAAATATATATATATATTATTGGTATTAAACAAAATATTTGGATGGAAATCACTGAAACTGAATCGCATCACAATCGTTTCATATCAGTCGATGTTCATGAATCTGGATTCGGTTTTGTTTTAAATATCGAAAATACTGAAAAGAAGAAAACCGAACCTTTACTGTCTTAGCAGCAATTTTCACTCTACCAAGTTTTTATTTTTTATTTTTTAAGCAGTTATGAAGCACCGTAGCAAAACATGAAACCGCTGCTGTGCAAGTTACTCAACATGTTGCTAGGTAACCAAAGAATGAGTGAGTTGCTAGGTAACCAAGGAATGAGTGAGTTGCTAGGTAACCAAAGAATGAGTGAGTTAGTTGATTCCACCAACTTGGCTGTTTGGTTCTAGAAGGGAGTTCAGTGAATATATATTGATTTATTATGTATTAATATTGATCACATGTCTGTCACATGGTATATGTTGTTACTGATTTATCGTCCAGCCCTGCATCTCTCACAGGTGGCGGCATAAAATGTTAAAAAAAAACGCAACATTTGCCTCTGCATCAGCTCAACAGCCACAAACAAACCCCAGTGCATGGCTTTTCCACTTGCCTGTATTCCTTTGTCACTTCTGGAACATGGAAGGTTCTCAAAACCAAAACAAATCCAGATTTATCCATGGAAACATCAGTTCACTGCAAACAAAACCAAAAATCTTGCCAAATATTTTTGACCCAGTTTCTAGTGGAAATACCTTGTGCACTTGGATTAAGAGAAACTAAGTTGTCAGCAATATATTGGAGTTTGTGTTAAGTCAATAATTCTTTAATATTGATGAAAAAGTACAAGTCTCACTGGCAGATTATTTAACTTTTAACAATTTAAAAATGTCTTGTTATGAGTGGAAATGATGCAAAATTAAAACAAACTCTTATAACTTTTTGAAACTTACTTTTAATTTGGTTTTTGTCTTAATTCAAGTGTAGCAAGATAGTTTCACTAGAAATTAGACCAAAAATACTTGGTAAAAGTTTGTCATTTTGCATCATCTCTTAGTTTCGCAACAGTTCATGCTAATGCAATGTTAGCTTGTTCATGCTAATGCAATGTTAGCTTGTTGCTTTTGTCTTTGCATACTAATATTTCTGTGGACTCCCACTGCTTGATTATTTACAGTTTCTTATCAGCACATATCCAAAATGATGAGCTGCTTTTCATGCTCAAATGTGACATTTGCTTGTCTTTACTGGCACCAAATTCTAAATGTATTTATATTTATTTTATAAATACTGCAGCGATGCTAGCAGGACTGAACCCGCTTCAAGGTTTTGAAGCATTTCAGAAAACTTCCCAGCTTTTCTGTAAATGAGGTTTATTTGTAGAAGTAATTTAATGTAACATGGAGGTATTTCTGTTGTAGATTTATGTTTGTTTGTGAAAGTGTGTGTGTGGGTGGTAATGGTAGAGAAAGGCTCTAAATTGATTGTTTCCAGAGTGACCCAGGGAATTGATTCACTATGGCCCTGCTGCAGTGACTCAGAACGATTTGCACAGCCGTGTTCAGGGAAAATGACAAGTAAAACCAGCCTGTGCACAATGTGTCAACTCAGCTAGCAGCTCTGAACTTTCAGCCTTTGTGTTTCGGATAAACTGCACAGTGCGGCGCAAAGGTGTTCACACCCCTTGAACTTCACACCCATCTTGTTGCAGTGAAACCACAGCGCTGTTTGCATTTGTTTCCCAACAGTAATTCACGGCTATTTGAGAGTTTTGGGGACATCTCCGCCAGATTTCCACATCTAGAGAATAAAAAATGGCCTTTTTTTTTTTCTTTTTGAAGCAGCCGAAGCTCAACTGGAGCATCTGGGAACTTTAGCTTTCAAGTCTTGCCACAGATTCTCAGTTGGACATTAACAAAATAAATAAATCTGCTTTTAAGCCATCCCACAACAAACTGTGTTTTAGTTAAAAAATGATTAAAGTTGACAGGAAATTTCAAAATATGCCTTGCTAATTATTTGTCATTGGAAGACATTATTAACAATACGTAAACACCAACTATAAAGTCTAAAAAATACAATTAAAATAAGTGCAGTTGTTTTAAATTCAGACCTTAAAATGTTGTGTTAAATAGACATTTTTTTAGATCATGTTGTACTTTTATTCCCTCATCAGAAACAAACCTGGAGTGTAGATTTGATTCTTTTATGCATGTTTGAGAAATCCTTTCATCTCCATGGCAACCATGTGCAGAATACCTGGGTGGACGTAGCTCCACCTACATGGCAAAGCTCCTCCTCAGTGCTGCAGTTTCCAATCTGAAGAGCTTCAGTAGAGCAGCTCCTATAGACTAGCTAGCAGCAATTAGCAAACACCTGGCTGAAGGTCATTATTCTTACTTCTCAATGAAATGCTGATAAAATCTTGGTTAAAGGGTTAATAAATGATCCATGTAATAATGACTGTCTGAAAGTAGTGTTTGTGTTTTACAGTGTAAATAAGCAAATGTATTTTCAAAATGTCAAATTGTGCAAACATCAGTCAATCAGTGAAGTTTATTTGTGAAGCACATTTCAGCAGCGAGGCAGTTCAAAGTGCCTTACTTCATAAAAACACACAAATATAAAGTCGCCAAGTCAACAGGTGAGAAAACCAGTAGCCATTATCCCATTAACCATTACCTGGTTAATGGGGATGCAGCTCATATTGGGGTCGTTTATTAAAACAAACCTGCTCTACATTTTCCTCTCCTCTCGTCTTCCAGCTGCAGAGACTCAAACGCTCGCTTTCCTTCAAGACGAAGAGCATCCGCAGCAAGAGCGCCGACAACTTCTTCCGGACCAGCAGCGAGAACAAGACGGAGCTGCTGTCGGATGTGAGCAGCAGCACGGGCCATCTCTGCAACATCGGGATGGCCCCGCCGCACACCACCAGCCTGCCCATCCCTCCGGTGCCGCCCGCCATCCCCTGCGCCCCGCCGCCGACGTCGCGCTCGCAGGCGCGCAACCCGCTGCAGGTGGACTCGGCCGGACACTGCTTCATGGAGCACATCTTCAAGAAGCCCACGTTCTGCGACGTCTGCAACCACATGATAGTAGGTATGGTTGGAGCGCCGCCCTCTGCTGACGTGATCCATGAGCTGAGAGCAGGGAATGAAGCGCTATTGTGCTTCCGTAAACAGGTTGGCGTGGGTTAACGGGCAGCACCAAAACGGGTTCATTAAAGTTTTTGGACAAAGTTATGATCAGGCCCCGTTTACACGACAACGATTTCGGGGGAAAACGGAAGAGTTTTGTTGCGTTTGTAGTGTGCATTTACACAAAACCACCGAATGTTTTCTCTAACAACGGCACAGATTGAAAACGGGTTCCAGCGTTCAAGTTGCGTTTGAAGGCGGCTCGGAAAAACAAGTAACGACTTGTTAACAACGGATTAAACTGTTTTCACTGCTGAAAAAGGTAACAGAGGACACGGATATGGGACGTGCGGGAACTCCTATTTTCTCAAATTGATATGGGAATAACAGACTGTTGGCCATTCCAAGGTAAAAACAATAAACAGCTTCCAGTCCGGGGCTCGCTACGGACACTGTGAAAGCTCAAACAACGTGTTTCAGCAAAGTTATCCCACTTTTTCCAACTGCATGCGCCCTAATCAGACGCACACAATGCGTGTTTTCTCCCAATCTATGGGAGAACGGTACCTGATAGGGAAACGCGAATCCACATGCCTTCAAGTTGAACTTTTTTTTAAAAACATGGGCACTCAGTTTCATAGAACCTAGCACCAACTAGGCGCAGCGAGAGCATTACACGTTTTCTATGTGTACCGTTCCTGTGTAAACACAGATCATAATTAAAACGTTTTCGTGTAAACGATCAAACAAAAACGGAACAAAAGTTTCGTTTTTGTTGGATCGTTGTCGTATAAATGTGAGCAGCAGCACGGGCCATGCCCCCTAAGTCTTCTGCCTTTAACTGACAGCCATGTTGTTATGGAGTTGCTATGACAACAATAAACAAGCCACAAGCTTAGAGCGACCTCTCGTCTTGTTCCTAGCTTTTAAACAATATAAATACTTTGCAACTATTACTCGATTACAATTTTTGAGTACTCTACCACCTCTGTGCAATACTAAGATAAATATCAGTGATATTTACTGTAGTACTTATTGCTGACCAAGCAAAATTAATCAATTAATCACATGATAATTAAAACTAACTCAGTTTCTATTTGTGTGATTTATCTTTTTTTTTCTACTAAAAACTGCATGACAAACTAGCCCTTTTTTTTTAAAGGATCATTTTATTTAAGGAGATTTTATTTGTTGTTTCTGTTGTTTTGTTTATTAATGATGGATGTTTAAAATGTCCTCCAGCTCTAGTGGTAAATGTTCATTATAATTTACATTTTATTGATCTTTGAGAATGTGCTCTTGCATTATTGAGCGATTGTTACCATCATATTGCTTGAAAATGGTCTCAAAACGACAATAATGTCTATCGCAACAACTTATGGTACAATTTATTATCAAGCAAAATTTGTTACTGTGACAGACCTACGCGCGTGGAAATGGCTGCACAATTTTACAACCATACCTCTTTGAAAAACAGAAGTGGAGCCTTCTGCAAAACCAACAAGAATGCAGCAAGTGGTCTCCAGATGTTAAGTCAACAACAAAACACTGGTTTTTCCAGCAGCCATTATGCAGCGATAAAACCAACTGACCAAACGTTCTGGAACTCTGCTTGGGTTGCTAGGTTACGGGCGGAATGCAATTTGGGTTGCTAGGTAACCTGCGGATTTGTGACTCTACACTCCTGAGGTTTTTGAAACGGCTCATTTTCCAGACACCAGAAAACATTAAACTATTGCCTAAAAACAGCAGAGTGTTATTTTCTCTCAGCTTTACATTTCTAGCAGAAGAGATTTGATAAATAGGTGATAAAACTGCAGCTCAACCTGACACAGATTATTCAGCCCAACCTGAGCAAAGTCCGTCTGTGTCCACTGAGTCCAGTCCCTCCATCTGTCCTTCCCTCAGCAGACAGTCCAAGTTCTCTGGCAGCAGAAATCCTGTAGTCCATGAATATTGATAGGCCTTATGTCAGGAACACATGACTGCATAATGCGAGCACTGAAAAGGTAAAAAGACGTGTAAATGTGGCCCTTTAGCCAACATGTAAACCACTCTGAAAAGCGCCTTCAATGAGCCTTTAAACAGAAAGTTTTCAATGTTTTATATTTCATTTGTGGAATTAATGATCATATTTGTTTGTGCTCCAGATTTATTTATTTTTTAAATTTAACCAGGTAGATCCCGTTGAGATCTAGATCTCATTTTCTAGAGGGACCTGGGCAGAAATCTGCAATACACAGCAACCTGGTTACAAAATAAAACTAATTAATACATATGAACAAATGTAAAACAGCAGAAAACAATGTTAAAACAGTGGCACTGTTTAATAACGTTGCGCTGCCTATTGCCTACAAATGCTGTGGTAACAATGTTAAAGGGCACATATGATCATTTTTACAGCTGATAAACTGACCTGAGGTTTGAATTGTTCCGTCTCTTAAACAAAACATTCACAGGGTAGACGATTATTTTAGAAATCGATTAATCGGCTACAAATTGGCACATTTTACTAATTTTTCACTTAACCACTTTAGCCTTTTTATGTGATATTTAAAATACATTTAAAGACGTAAATAAAATATAATTATTTTTCGTAAATAAGAAACTAAACACTTTAGGGCTTAAAATGCAGAAATAAATGCATTTCCTACAGTGAACTTGAACCAGGTGGAAAAAAAACGGCCACTTGAGGAGTTTTTGGTAAAACATGTTTATAGAGAAAGATGTTTTTATCTTATATATGTTTGTTTTGTACAGTTTTAGCTTAATTACTGCTCTCAATAGGTTCTGCTCTGAGTCTATATGATCCAATTTACTAATAAATTCTAAATTAGTTGATGTGTTTTTCAGTACAATTGTATTTAAAACAACACTTAGTTTAAACAAATAAAACAGACAATTAGTAATTGATTAATGATGATTAATTGAGATAATCTGATTAATCGTGATTAATTGATGTCAGTTTCTTAACGATCGTCTTCACTTGTGCACTTCCTGTTCAAAATGCTGTATGAAAAGCGTTAACACATTTTATTGCTCATATTTAAAGTTTTAAATGCTCAGCGTAGAGGAGTTTATCCTCAAAGAAAGGAACATTTCTGGTGTTTATTCTCTCAGGTCAGCATCAAAGTTTCCTAACGAGAGAATATTTGACTTCCTGTTCCCGAGTTTCCCCAGAGACAGACTAACAGCTTCATTCCTAAAAGGTTTCCTTTATTAAAGACCCGCTGACCTGGGGTGTGAAACACGAGATGCTCGTTAGAGGACATAATTAATTTTAAGGGAAAAAATGCTGCAGGTTTTGTGCTGCTGCTGGTGTTGCTGTGGTGATCTGTGAAGCTCCATCTCACACTAAACATGTGCAAAACCCATGGAGATTTTTACTTTCTTTAGTTTTCTTAAACTGAAAAACCAAAAAGCAGGTGAAGCTAAAGTTAAACTGCTTGAGTTCCTCCTAAGACATTCATGCAAATGCAAAATGTATTTATATTTTTGTACAGTTTGGCTTACTTACCTGTGAGAGTACTGTATTCTCCACTTAACGATTGCTTGATGACGATTCTGTCAATAATTGATTAATCACAATTAATCCAATTAATCGCTTCAGCTTTAAACATTTTAGCAATCTACTGGACCTTTACAAAGTTTTAACATGGATTTCACAAAAAAGTAAGCAAAGAAACTGAAGTTATTTTGCTGTTTTTGTCTATTTTAAAAGAAAATTGTTTACTATGTATGACACAGAAGTTCAAGTCCTGTAATCCTGGCAAACAGTTCTGCAGAACCAGCGACTAGCTGTGTTTCCAGTGACCATATAATCGTGCAATTTGACATTTTAAAAGTTAATTTTCTTAATGGAAATGCACCAAATATTTTGTTGTTTTTATTTAAAACATTTGGCGCTAGGATGAGATGGTCACAAACCAGATGTTACTACTGGTGGAGATGACGAAGAAGACGACAGGAAGTAGTTTTAGGATGACGGAGCTGCATGTTTTTTAATGACTTATC
This sequence comes from Poecilia reticulata, assembly GCF_904066995.2. NCBI lineage: Eukaryota > Metazoa > Chordata > Actinopteri > Cyprinodontiformes > Poeciliidae > Poecilia > Poecilia reticulata. Next base: position 24,844,259 of record NC_088851.1, read on the forward strand.
GTAAAAACAAACATATTCAGGTGTGATTTTAACTGTTTTTTCGACATTAGAAGAATATTAAAGTTTTGCACACATTTGCAATGGAAAAGCAGCGAATGTTACATTGTTAAATATTAGAATAGATCATCTTCAATCCTCTCCGCTCTCCCAGTGCTCGCCACTGCAGATCAATTATCGTTTTGCATAACTACATTTTCGCACACAGACGTGAACACTGAGGGCATCTAGAAAAATCTTTTCTAGGTTCTATGGCTTTAAGTGGATTTCTTGTTTTTCCTAAGCCGTTTTCCCTCCATTTTGTTTGCATCAGGAACAACAGCCAAGCACGTGGTGTTCCTGGCAGGAAACACAGCGAAGCACGGCCTGCGCTGTAAAGCCTGCAAGATGAGCCTGCACCACAAATGTGAGAACGGAGTCGGCCAGCAGCGTTGCATGGGGAAACTGGTGAGACGCAGACCGCATGGCGCATGCACGCACTTTTACCAGTTTGGGAGTCTGAGCCCCGGGAAGTCAGTCAACACAGTGTCACAGCGACAGCAACCAAAACAGACACATTGAAATATGAAAAGTGGCTGTTTCCCACCAGAATGTGCTTATTCAGAAATCACACTTTATGTGTCAGTGTGCCAGCGCATCTGTGACCACCGTCGTCATCCTCCTCATCATCGTTATATCACCCGTGTTAGATAAGAGCAGCGCAGCTCCCCGTCTAAAAACACTGATCTTCATCGTGTCCAGCACGCGTCAGCGCAAACCGTAAATAAAGACAAACGCGACGGCCCTCGGGCTTCTTATCAAGGATCATGAGGCAGTTTAATGTGCGTGACTTTAACAGGAAGTCAGATGGTTTGGATTCCTGAAATAATGAAGTTTGTCCACAGGTTGGAGATTAAAATGTAGATGGAAAACATTCAGCTAAGTAAAAAGTATTCACACCCTGTAAAGCTGCAACTTTTACAAAAAAGTGTTTTTTCCATATCCGGTATAATATGACACAGATTGTCTGTGAAAAGATCGACCTCCTCCACCTTTTTCCAGTGCTATTATCACAGATCCAAGTCCAAAACAGCCAAACAGAGCCAGGAGGAGGGTCTTAGCGCTGTCAATCATGCTCATGTACGGCTGGTTTATGTGCTAATGGCAAAGAAACAACTTACCATTACAGGAAAACTGTTTACCCGTCATCATTGGAGGCTATGCTAACTAGCCTTAGCAAGGAAGAGAAAGAGGATGATTGACAGCACTAAGACCTGCCTCCTGGCTCTGATTGGTTGTTTATAGTTGGCACTGGGAGAAGGCAGAGTAACAATTTTTTTCCCAGATTATCGGTCTCATACCATGCTTTTATTTTCACAGATTACCTGTTTTATACTGTTTATAATAATTTGAACAAATATGCAAAAAAAAAAAAAGACATTTAAAATTTTGTTTATAAAAGTTGGATACTTTTCTAAAAGTTCTGGATCCTTTATTGACTCCAAAGAAACATTAATAACATTCCATAGATAATAATAAAGAACCACAAACTTCAGTGTCGTTATTTCTTTCTAACCCAATCAAAGTCCTTTTGTGGCAGCAGGTGGTTTGTTTCTGAAACGACTTGACTGTGTGAAAAATGTATGTTGCTTATTTATAGCAAAAGTATAAAATAACAACTGAAATGAAAAATCTCCAGAATGTTGAGTTTCGTTCAACTGGCACTGCGCCGTTACCTAGCAACCCCAGCTAAGACCCAACCCGTTACCGAGCAACACCAGGATGGTTCCAGCAGGTTTGGTCAGTTGGGGGCGTGGCCAGCGCTGTGTTAAATGATTAGCTCTCAGCTTGGTGCCGAAGCAACTGATTGAGGAGCAACTTATCTGGATTTAAAGTGACAGAGGCCCTAAAACGGCGCATTCTGAAAGGAGATCAGTGGGCAGAATGAAAATCTCATTATTTAAAAAATGTAATGAACAGGTTTTGTTGTTCCCCACTGATCTATCCTCACCTGTCCAAGGAAACATAACAGGTCACCTTTAAGGCTGCTGTTGCACCTGAGATTCATCTCTGTGGAATCATAAATTTCTATTCCTATTGATTCGTGAATTTTAATGTAACTTTTCATATTTTTACCTATAAAAGAATTCACATTCTCTTCTTACTTCATAACTAAGCTGTCTTTCATGTCTCATAAAATCCCAGTAAACATATTAAAGTTTGTGGCTCAAACTTGACAAAATATGAAAAACGTCAAGCAGCGTAAATACTTACAAGGCCCAACTTGGTAACACTTTAGTTGAAGGGGGTGAATAAGACTGTCATAACACTGTTATAAACATGTCATAACACCTAACATGAACATGAATAAGCCTTCATGAATATTTATGACTGTTGTCATAAAACGTCATTCGGTAAATTATGACACTTTTAGTACAAAGTTGACATTATTCAAAATGTCTTTATGACAACTTGACATTAACCAATAAATAATTACTGATATAAATTTGTTATAAAAGTATTACTGATTGCACTTTAAAAATTAGGTAACTTTATGTTATTAAAGGTAAAGTTTAAACTGTAATGATTTCTTGGTTAATGTCAAGTTGTCATAACAAACTTTGTATTAAAAGTGTCATAATTTACCGAATGATGCTTTATGACAACAGTCATAAATATTCATGAAGGCTTATTCATGTTCATGACAGGTGTTATAACATGTTTATAACAGTGTTATGTCATGTTTATAACAGTGTCATGACAGTCTTATTCACCCTCTTCAACTAAAGTGTTACCCAAAACTTAATTTCTGCTTTTGTTAACTGCTTTATTAGCAGCTTACTTAAACTGTCTTCAGTGAAGCTTCGTTTATGTCCTTCATGATGCAAACGATTGACAATTTTAGCTCCGTTATTTCTGTAAATGTGCAGATTCTTCTCAGTAAACCGGCGTTTTAATGCCCTCTGATTCTAAACGCCGGGGCAGCAGCGAGTGCGTAACCTTAAAACACTTTGCTTAGGAATCTTACTCCCAGGAAAGTCTTTGTCACTGTTTTTGTAGACCATGAAGTGATTCAACTTGTAGGCCATTTACTTAAGAGTTAAAAACAAAGATCTGGAAAAAATGTGTCACAACTTTTATCTCTTTGGATCGTTTATAACGTGAATGAAAATAAGATCTTCTGGCTAAGGGATGCATCTGTCAGGGTGGTCCTGGTGTTTTCATAAAGACGGAGAAGCATTTTTCATTGTCATCCTGCACGCTGCACCTCAGCCTCTGCAGGCCTTTAAAGTCATACCATTTATGATTACCTCCCCCTCTTTAAACCTCCTCTGTTGTCTCCATTATGCAACAATAACTGGAACCAGTTAGGAACATTTGGAGTACGCTGAGTTGGTGTCAAGCAAGATAAAAGGGAATAAATGTCATATGGAAACGATGTAGCCTTAAAATCAACAACACAGCCTTTGCTTTCTCCCTTTTCCCCCCCTGCTATGTTTTTCCCTGGGATGAGGCTCGCAGATATGACCAGCTCTCAGGAGTGGAAAATCAGGTTGAAAGGTCAAGCATATAAAGGGAAGTTTCCCCAGAGGAGTGCAGCTCTAAATTCAGCAAACTCTAAACTTGGATGCGTTTGCTGCCATGCTTGTTTCTCTTGGCTAACTGAACGCAGCCAGTAGAAAAGCAAGTGACTTCATGCTCTAAAGCTGCATTAAAGCTGAAACTTAGTTTTGCCAATAAGCTCTCCAAACCTCCCCCCAAAAAACAAAAACTGACAGCTTTGGAGAGCAGGGTGTAGTTTTCAAAACTCAACAACTGCAGGATGATATATTGTCCCAGAAACGATTGCGATAAATGATAATATTGTCATTTCGAGAGTCTTTCCAACTTAAAGAGTTGAAAAGACGAAGAAGAAAATGAATTTCCAAAAGAACATTTAACACTGGAAATGGAAAACATTTCAAATGTCCCACATAAATAAACAACGAACCAAAACTAAAATATCTAAAATGGATTTTTAAATCTCTGTAAGCAAAATTGCATTTGAAAATATATGAATCATTCAGCTTAGACAGGGAACACGCTCATAAGGGCTAGGTAGGACTTTTGCAGCAATTTTCAACTGTATTAAAATGGAATTCAATTTAATGTTTCTTGTCCAAATGGAAATTGTCAGTTCTGTCCAAATTTAAATCATGTAATTAATTGATTTATTGCTTATTGCAGCAGGTATCAGGTATCGTAATGAAGACCCAAAGAAAAGCCTCCAGCTTCAACCTGAATTCATGAAATGAAAAAATGTATCTAAAGATGACAAAGATAAAGCAACATTAGCATGGAGACCTAGCAGACTGGCACCCTATCCTGAAATTTAAAGGCTCACTGTAGTGCAGGAATGTGGCTCTTGATAAAAACTCTACTTAAAATAATTTAAATTTTCACATAATTCAGAAAGACTTTGTTAGTTTAGTTTATTTTCTTCTGATATATATATATATATTATACGTGATATAAAATTAAGTTTGGAAAAGTATATAATTTTGATGTGAAAATTGTTATTTCCTAAGAAATAACACAATTTGCCAGGACACAACCCATACATGAAAGTACATCTCTGAACTGTGACTCAAATGCTTGTTTTTTGGTGGCTGAAAAGTCAATTTTAAAATTATTTACTTTGAAAAACCATAAAAAGTCTGCCTGAGAAATATTTGTTTCATACTCTGAAGGCTTTTTTCCCTCTGACTGTTAGATGCTGTATTTGCTGTTAGCATGAGCTAACACGTGTCAGTTGATCTGTGAGTCACTGCTTCAGACTCGGATCCTGACAGCCGTTCACATGTTGGACAATATCTGCAGCGACATGATTTGAAAAGGAATCAAATTAATTCACAGCGCTGCTCACGATGAAAATCAGTGATTCATTTTTCAGGTTTTTTTTTTGAGGAATGTCTTGTCACAAACATAAAGAGAGGCCGCAACACTTCCTGCTCATCTTCCTTCAGGTTTCCTCCAAAGAATGGAAAGTGACTTCCTGTTGGAAAGTATTTTTTAAACCTGAATCATTTCTCTAAAAAGAACCTTTTAGACATACTGATATGTTGGCTGCTTAAGGGTAACTTACTATGCTTCTCTGAACTGGTCAGGATTCGTCTATCAGCAAAACAAACCATGTTCTTCACCTTTTTTTTTGCATTTACACTGACATTCTTTTAGCTCGACTGGGGTTGCTAGGTAACAAGCGGAACTCTGCTGGGGTTGCTAGGTAACAGGCGGAACTTTTCTGGGGTTGCTAGGTAACAGGCGGAACTCTGCTGGGGTTGCTAGGTAACATGCAGAACTTTTCTGGGGTTTGCTAGGTAACAGGCGGAACTCTGCTGGGGTTGCTAGGTAACAGGCGGCACTTTTCTGGGGTTGCTAGGTAACAGCCGGAACTCTGCTGGGGTTGCTAGGTAACAGGCGGCACTTTTCTGGGGTTGCTAGGTAACAGCCGGAACTCTGCTGGGGTTGCTAGGTAACAGCCAGAACTTTTCTGGGGTTGCTAGGTAACAGGTGGAACTCTGCTGGGGTTGCTAGGTAACAGCCGGAACTTTTCTGGAGAAAAATTCCAATTAACGATGTTTAAAAATAATTTGACTGTATTATTAGAAATAAAGTAAATTAAAAAATTTGATTACATTGAGTTACTTTTTGAAGTTTAGTGATGCACATTTTTAAAAAAGTAAACTGCCTCCTGAAGAAGCCTATATAAAATGGGAATGTTTTTCAACAGCAATGTTTGTGTTTATTTTGCAAAATACGGTCACACCCATACTTGTATCTAAATTAAAAAAAAAAGCTATAAATCAATTTTTAAATATTTTTTTATTGTTATCACAATGTTACCATAAAATATTGCGATACATTTCTATGTCCATGTCTTGCATTGCCCTCCTGTTTTGGAGCGGCTCTGTTTTGTATGACAAGAGTTTTCAGAATTACTGATCTGCTTATAGCAATAAAAGGTGATTTATACATGTTTGCTAATATATGATATAACTTGCAAAATGCTTGCATAAAACCAACAAATTAAAAAAAATGGTTTTTTTCTAGAGAAACCACCAGTGCTTGATTTTTTAAAAAAAAGAATATATAATTTTAAACTATTTCTATAAACATTGAGAAAACATTGAGCAAGTATTGAAAAAAACGTGGATACACCTTTGTCAACATTTCAGCCTTAGGAATGACGGAACAGATTTTATTTTTTAAACTATAACCACTGATATTTGTGTTTTATCGCGGTAACACTGGGAGTTTGTGGAATTGCGGCCTCAGGGCGGCGCTGTGCTCAGCAGGACATCGTTTTGTTAGCAGTGCCACACCCTCCGGCATCTGTTCCCCACTTCGCCCTTGAACTGCCTTTTATTTGTGGCTGTCACAACATTTCTATTAATTTTATAGGCTGATAAACGGCGACTAAAAGATTTGATGAGTTCAGTCTGCCTGTTTTTCTTTGCTCAAGTGAGAAAATGGGTCGCATTTGCTGCACAGATGCACGGCTTTGGATAAAAACACCCCTCTCCACAACTTTGACAAAAATCCAAATGTTTCATGACTTCAGTAAATGTTTATTTTTATTTTTAATGGTTGTGATTTGTCATACAGACATATTTTGACTCACTGTTTTCCTCTTCTGCAGCCAAAAGGTTTTCGCCGATACTACAGCTCTCCATTGCTGAACCAGGAACAGTATGGCTGCATTAAAGAAGTCATGCCCATCGGTGAGATTCAAACATCTAATACACAGAGCTGGGAAGCAACTACTTACATTTACTCAGTTTCATTTACCTGAGTAACGTTTTGAAAAAAATCTAAATAAAATAAAATACAGTGGCTAATTTTTACTTACTAGTTGTTGTCCCTGTTTTAGCAAAACAATTTCCCACATGAGATTAATAATCTATCTAGCTCTCTTCCTACGTGGATAACTATCTACTTCTAGTTATCTGTGTAGTTAGATGATTTTTTATCAACTACTAGCTAGATAGCTATCACTGCTAGTTCACAAGCTAGAAAGAAAACTATCTACAGCTAGCTACCAAGCTAGCTACATAGCTGTCTAGCTAATGGGGTAGCTAGCTAACTACTGCTAGCTAGCTATTCTTACTTCAGCATAATTTCTGGATACTTTATCCACTGTGAGTAACTTTACTGAATTAAGTTTTTATTAAAGTTTAGTTGAAAGTTTTTACTTTTGCCTGATTTTGTCATTTTATAATTATTATTTATATGAATTATTTACATTTTGATCTTTAAAGTACCAACATTTCTACATAACTTAATAATTTGGTCTGTTTATGTAATTTTTAAATAGTAAATAATGTTTTGATCAGTTACTCAGTATGTGAGTAAACCTTTTACCAAATGCTTTTTTACTCATAAAAATGCTACTTTTTAATCTTACTTGAGTGAAAATATGTTGAAGTAGTGCTAATGTTACTGGAGTACAAGTTTTGATTACTCTACCCACCTCTGCTTCTATGTGTTTATACTTGGCTGTATATCTAATTATACAGATTATAGAGCTTATCTGCTGTTTAATGTTTACGTCTTTATGGAAAAACCACTTGGCCAAGATGAAAGCTTCATATTTGTTTGCTCATCATCTTATCTTGTATCTTGTGTTTTGCTCCAAAGCCTGTGGGAATAAGGTGGACCCAGTGTATGAAGCCCTGAGGTTTGGGACGTCGCTGGCACAAAAGGCCAAGAGGGCAAGCGGCTCAGATTCTCCACACAGAAACTCGGTAAGAACCCAATACGTGGTTTTATGTGGTATCTGGAGCTTTAAGGTGTTGTCACTTTGATTTGGGACCAGAATTGCAACATTTGTCACATTTTTCAGCTGCTGCGGTTTGCTGAAACAAATCAAAGCCTTTAAAGGGGACAAATTATAAAAAATAAAATTTTTTGCTTTGGTTTGGAAGTACAAAGACACTTATAGAAACAGTCCAACTGGTTAAAACAAACCAACACCCAGCCGGTTTTTGGCAATGAGTTAATGTTTTTTGGTGTCTAGAAAATGAGCCGTTCCAAAAACCACCAGAATGTAACGTCACAAATCAGCAGACCCCGTTACCTAGCAACCCCAGGGAAGCCCAGTCCGTTACCTAGCAACCCAAGCTGAGTTCCAGAACATTTGGTCAGCTGGTTTTACCGCTGTATGCATTGTACAATGGCTGCTGGAAAAGACAGTGTTTTGTTGTTGACTTACCATCCAGAAACCAGTTGCTGTGTTCTTGTTTGTTGTGCAGGAGGCTCAATTTGTGCTTTTCATAGATGTACGGATGTGTATTTGCTCATCTATTTGCAGCCATCTTCATCTTCAAACGTTAAGTTTCGGGGGCATGGCCAGCAGCAGATTATTTGAATTTAAACTTACAAGACGCCTTAAAACGGCTCAAAATTAGAAGAACTGATCAGACTCAAATCTCATTATCTAAAAATGACTTTGTGTAAAAAATGTAATGAACGTCCTGTTCAAGGAAGCATAATACGTCACATTTAAGCAACCTGTCCCCCTCCTCGCCTGAGGGGGCGCTGCATCATGAAACACTGAACAAAACAATACAAAATCCTCTGAAGAAGGCGCTGAGCGCAACTTCCTATTTCACAAAACGTAAACAAAAATGGAGTGTCAGATTTTAGCGGTTGGAGAATTTCTCTTTTGAGTTTGGCTAAAGACCACAAACAATTTCTCCTGCAAGCGCTAGGCTAGTGCGTTTGCTATGGTAGTATTTACCCAGAATGCCCTCTGTTGTTGTCCACTTTCTGCGTTTGGAGCGATCTCCAGTCTGCTTATGCATTCAAACCGCACCAGAGTTCACTTCAACCAAACCCAGACTCAGACTTCGCTTTTTTTTTTTAAGTTCCATTACGCATTCACACCTCCCCAAACGAACCAAACTTCCTAGACAAACAAACTGGAGTTAGTTTGAAGTGGACTAAACAGAGCTGGTGTGAATGCACCATTACTTTTGTTTGGGCTTCATGTAAATTCTGCAGACGCGATGGTTTAGATAGATCCGTACGCTGCAGAGCTGCAAACACTACCAATAAAGGCAGTGCGGCCCCGGCGGGCTTGCTGGAAGATGTCACTGCGAACGGCGGTGTCACCTCTCCGAAGATGAATCAGACTGATTTGCAGCTGCATGCAGAATCTGCTCTCCTGCCATATATATCGTAATGTAAGGTGAACCGAATCTGGACGCGTGCCTCTGGATGATGACGTCTGAAAGCTGCTGGGTTTCAGCCGTCATCCGCTGTCCTGTGCAGCTGTTAGAGGTGCGTGTGTGTGTGTGTGTGTGTGTGTGTGTGTGTGTGTGTGTGTGTGTGTGTGTGTGTGTGTGTGTGGAGACTTTAGAGACAATGTGATCTCAGCAGGAGCCTGATAATAGCTTCCAAATGCAGACTAGGAAGCAGCACGTTTACTCCCATCTGCAGTTCAGCACAGAAAATAGATTCATTTTAGGAAACTTAGTGCTCTGAAACTTTACTTCTTTACTTATTGTGCTTCGTAAAAGTATTCACACCCCTTTGCTTGTTTTATGTTTTGTTTCATCACAATTAAAAACCCTTCAATTAGTTTAATTGAGATTACATTCAATAAAACACCAAGCAGATATAATTGAGATATTGAAGAAAAGTTTTTTTTTTTGTTCTTGTTTTGCACAATTAAATATCTGAAAAGTGTGGTGTGTAATTATACTAATTCGCTTAAGTGTAATCTAGTCCATCCCAACTCCCTTCAGAAGTTGCCTAATGTCAGGATTTTGGGGACTGGTTTTGTGGTTCTTGCCGTCTTTAATTACTTTTTTTTGTGGCGGCTTTTGATTGAAGTTGTGAATATTTTTAAGTTCTCTCATGGTGACTTTTCAGCCATCCTCCCTGCATGTTTTGTTAATGAAAAGTGTTTGTTAAACAATGTGTATTTGGTGCTTAACAGCTTTCTGGCACTTTTTGTTGTACTTTAGGCAGCGGCTAACTAAAACGCTAGCTGCGCTAACGCTAAATCACTACATCAAAAGAGTATTTAAAAGAAGCTAATGCTAACGCGCTAAATTCAACCATGTTGATGCTATTTGTTAACATGTTACTTTGTCGCCATCCACAGTGTCATATTTGTTAGTGCATGAAAATAAACATTATAACTGCTTGAATTTCTAAGAGTCAAGAACCAAAACCTAAACACAGATGTAGAACTTTATTTTACAAAACAGCCAAGTAAATTAGCGATTTAAAATTTATCTGGAAAAATTTATTTAGATGAAGTTTGGGTGCACTAATTGTTTTCAAAGTTTGCAAAAATGCTAAAACGTTAAGCTAAATATGAGCTCTGAATTAGCAAAGTATCAGATTAGCGTACTAGCATAAATGTGGCCACCGCTTACTTTGGTGAACTAACTTTGCACGTATTTTATTCATATTTAATGGTAAATGTAGCGAAAATAAGGCTATTCTGATGTTAAGATTGTTTCAATAGAAAATAAAAGAAAAATAGGAGTAAATTTCTACCAAAAATCTCAGAAATTTGAGATTAACCTAAAATATTCTAGAGATTTCTGAGCTTGAAAAGATTAAAATTTGCTAGTAAAAACTCTGAAATATTTTTAGAAAAACTTTTGAATTTTAGGAACTTTTCTAGAAAATTTCTGAAATTACTCTAAAAGAATTCTGATTTTATTTTCTCATAAATTTTCACATTTTGGAGCTCAGAAATTTGTAAATTCTTTCTAGAAAATTTCTGAGATTGATCTCAAAATTTGAGATTTTTGGCAAAAATTAACTTTTTTTCTCTGTTGTACCTACATGTGCTGTCGTAAAATCCAAATCCGTAAATAATTTATTATCTTCAAAAATGTCAATCATCAAAATAGAAATTATCAACCGCATTTTAATACATTTTTTGATTAATTTACTGCTTTTTGCAACAAGCTTATTTAATTATTCTCTATAAAACAAATCCATGATTTGGCCACAATTTAAACTCAGTGGTATGCCAGAGTGACCTAGTCAAAGTCCAGAACTGAATCCAGAATCTGTGGCACCACGAAAAATGTCATCATGTCAATACCAATTTTCCTCTAAATATCTGAGCTTTGCTTGTCAGAAATGTTACAAATAAATCCCAAGCAATGATTGCTGATCGCCAGCTGATCAGTTTGCGTATTGATTAATTGCTTTCAGGCCAGCGATCTGGATAACGTCCCAGAGGAGGTCGTGGCTCACAGCAGTAGGCAAGAGTTGTCGAGAAAACACAGCGATGACGGTGCGTACCTGTTCCAGGAACTCGTTTTCCTGCAGTTTTCCACATGCTGAGAGTTCAGATTTCTGCAGTGAGTCACTTTTCTGTTTGTTTTCTTAGTTTTCACAGTTATGCAGAACGGAGCCGAGTGTTTGTACCTGCCAGAGAGAAAAGCCGATGACTTACCGGTGAGAAACTGTTTCCTGAAATAATCTTTTTCAGCTCTTTATCATCTACTTTATGGTTTTATGAGAATTTACACTTAGCCAGCAATCTTTCCTCCCACCAACTGTGATTGTCTGCTTAAATGTCCTGGGATTTTGGGGGGAAAATTCAGTTTTCATCCGTCTAAACCAAAGCAAACCCAAACTGATGTTCCCCTGTGGGAGTGCAGACGAGCCTTGACCTTGAAACCTTCGATCTGCTGCCATTGACTGTGCTGCTGCTGTTGTGCTGGGATTCAGTGCTGATGGTGCAGAATGCATGCTGCAGAAAGGGAAAAGGTTAAACTCTGTGAATCACCTCCTGCAGCTCAACAATGAATATTTCATGGAGCAGTTTCATTAGCCCTCGTCCTCTCTATCGCCTCCTTCAGGGGGAAACTCTGTTACGGTTTTACCTTCAGGTGTTAAAGCTGCCGTATGTAACTTTTATGAAAAATATGTTTCTTGAAATGTGTTGAGACAGATAATTTGTGAAAAAATCAAGCTGGTCTGCCTTCTCCCAGTGCTAACTAGAAACGACCAATTAGAGCCAGGAGGCGGGTCTTAGTGCTGTCAATCAGTGTCAGTGTGATTGCTATGCTACCTAGCCTGAATGCTAGGTAGCATAGCATTCAGGCTATGCTACCTAGCATTCAGGTAGCATAGCCTGAATGCTAGGTTAGTTAGCATGATGGCAGATGAACGGTTTTCCTGTAACGATTGTTTCTCCACCATTAGCACATTTAGCAGCAAATACTTGAGATTGATTGACAGCACTCAGACCCGCCTCCTGGCTCTGATTGGTTGTTTTTGGTCGAGAGCGTTGCTTTTCTTCAGACGGCAATAACAGTTCAAGAGACATTGAAGAAAATTTATATTTTCACAGATTATATGTGTTTTAACAAACTTTCACAAAATGGTGTTAATTTGAACAAATATGTAAAAGAACAAACATATTTTAATAAAAGTTACTTTCTGCAGCTTTAACAGGTTTAGAATTAAACTGCATTTTGGGAATGTCAGCCATAACTGATACATGCTGACAGGACATATTTTTAAATATACCTTTATTTTCATTAACATAAATAAAGTATATTTTCTCAAAATATAATCTTGTTGAATTATTTTGAAAATACGGACACTGGACTCAAGCGATTTGCTCCGCGTCTGTCAAAATGTCTGACACTTTCTAGAAAAAAACTAAACAATTTCTGAGCTCAGAGTTGAAAATATGTGGGGAAAACAACTGAATTTTTCTAGAAAAACGACTAAATTTGATTTTAAAAAGTCAAAAATCTGAGAAAAAACTCAGAATTTGAGGTTCTCACAAATTTTCTAGAAAAAAACAACATTTCCAAGTTTAATAAATAGAAAGTTTGTACAAAAACCCCCCAAATTTTGAATTTAATCTCAGAAATATCTAAAAAAAAAAAAAGTGGAAATTTCTGAGTTTGAAACTCAAAAAATTTCCAAAAGTCAAAAATGTTTGCTTTTTAAACTCAGAAATTTTTCTCTAGAAACTTTCTGAGATTAATCTAAAATTTTCAGGGGTTTTTTTATCAGAAATTTTGAAAAATTACAGATTTATTTTTCTTTTTTTAAAAAATCCTCACGCGCGATTGGAGAATTTTTTTGTTCAGATTGCCATGAAAAAGTCTGAATTCAGTTGCATACGGGCAAAAAAAACCAAATATTGCATTCAGGTAGAATTTGCTTGCCTGTATTTATAAATTTCGCCATTTCTGCCGGGCTGAATAGAAACACGAATCACATTTTTATTTGTAAAAATTAACTTTATAAACCACGTATGAACTGAACTATAAAACCTGCCTGGTCTTTCACATGAAATCCCAATTAAATGCACCGAAAGTTGTGGTTTGAAAGCGATAAAACGTGAAAAGGTTTTGGTTGTGTTGTGCAAGGCGTCGCTCCAGCAGCCAGCGTCCGTTACCTGCAGGTGGCTGGAAGTTCAGCGCCGGCCCGGCCCGGCTGGAGCGGGCCAGCTGGCAGCGGGCGGTTTGTCAGCCGACAGGCCCATTAGCTCAGGCTGGCGGACCGACAGATGGAGGCTCTGCAGGGTAACGAGCCCAAAAAACGTCTGGAAAAGCCATCCTTCACCAGAGCAGAGCCGTCCACGCAGGAATGGCTTTCTCCTCGTCAATAGTGGATTTTGCTGAGATCAGCGTTTCTTAGCAAACAGTACAGTTCATACTTCCACTGATAAAGGTGAATAAAATACATAATCATTGGTAGTTAAAGGTGGTAGCATTCAAATCCAGATCCAAAAATATAATTTTATAAAAGCGTAGCACTGACCAGTCACTGGATTTTGACCTTCCACCTACAAAAACTCTTTGTTGTCATGGCAACGCCAGCCGCGTTTTATTATCAGGTTTTTCTGCGGGGTTTTTTAGCAAACAGTACAGTTTATGTTTCCCCTAAAAAGGTAAACAAAATGCATAATTACTAGTAATTATGGTGATAATAGACAAATCCATAATCTAAAATCAGATTTCATGTAAGTATCAGGCTAAACAGCCATTGACCTTTCACTCTTCGCTGTCATGGCAACTTGAGAAGGATTTTATTTTTAAGCCAAAATAAAGTATCTTTTGGAAGATACTTTATTATGATATAGTAATAATAATAATGTGCATATAGTTTAATCTTTTCATTAAAACATTAAAAATGTCCTCACAGAGTAACTAAACCTCAAATCGACCTTTTTTTGCAGATAAATTGTCTAAATTGGACATTTTAAATGCAGTATGTAACTTTTACTCAACAAAACAAAGTATTTTTACATATTTATTAAAACTGTCACCATGTCGGTTTATTATGAGATGATTGACAGCGCCAAGACCCGCCTCCTGGCTCTGATTGGTTGTTTCTAGTTAGCGCTGGGAGAAGGCGGAGTAGCTAAATTTTTTTTCCTAGATTATCTTTTCATATATTGTCACAACATGGTGACAGTTTCAACAAATATATATATAAAAATATTCTTTATAAAAGTTACATACTGCTCCTTAAGTTTCTTTGCATATTTTGATTTTTTTTTCCCTTCTGATTATTTTATTATTTGGCAAAGTAATCCTAATTGCCCTAAAACAGCAAACATTTAGTCTGATTTCATGTCAAGCAATAAAAAAGCTACATTTTCTTTTTTTGTGCTGAATATAAACTTATTGTTTCAACTGTATATTTAAAAATATTCTCACTTTAGATGGATTTCTGTATTTGATACGCTCCAGAAATGTTAATCTGATTTTAATTGTACCACAGATGTGGCGTTGTGTTCTTGGCGGCTCTTCGTCGGCTGTAATGGATGCCTGGTATCACGGTTTGGACCCCCAGGCCGTCGAGGCCGTTTACCTCCTGGCTTGCTTTAACTAGACCCATCCGTCAGCCGCATTAGCAGCCACTGCTGGTGACGCCTTTGGAGCCGTTTCACTTTATTATAGCCGTTTCTTGCTGTCCAACAGTAGAAAAAGGCAATTAAATTCCCTAAAAGTCGTGTCATTTTTTAACTTTTTTGTTTTGCTGCTGTTGCTATGCAGATTGAGTTTCCATATTGATGGGTTGCAGAAACTCGGCAACCCTCTGGAAACCAGATTCTTCCTCTTCTTCTCACCTTTATTGATGATTTAAAGAGAAACTGATCAGAAACAAATTACTTTCCCACATCTGCAAGAGTAACATAAATATTCTACACGTCTAGTTTGAAACCAGATATTTACATCAGGGTTGTAATAGTTTTGGGGTTTTTGTTGTGACTTTCTGTCTAATTCAGTTGGTTTTAGTTTGTGTTTTTTAGTGTGTTTGCTAGTTTTTCTTATATTATAAGTTAAATATTTTTTAACTTATAATATAGTTTAGTTTAGTCTTTATTAGTTAAGGTAGTAATTTATTTTTTTCATATTTTGGTTAACTTTTAGGTGTAGAATTCAAAAAGTATTGCATTGTGGTTGTGTTTATACAGATTGTGTAATAAATACTCACCAGACGAGACCATTTATTTAAAAAATGTTTTCAACCAAATAACTGGTGTTTTCTTCCAACGTTTGCTGTCGCCATTTTACGGGCTAGCATTAGCGTATGGAGAGCCGAATTTGCCGACAGTTGACATAAACTGCGTGTTTGGGTAGAAAAAAAAACAATCCACATCCAGCCAGAAGGATAATAAATCCATAAACACAAAATTGAAGAAATATATAATTTCAGTATGTTTTAGTTTTATAAATGCACAATGAAGTTTGAGTTAGTTAAAATTTTTCCCTATTAATGACCTTTTTTTTATGTATTTCAGTTAATGAAAATGTTTTCTCGCTTTCAGTTTTGGTTATTTCATTAGTTTTAGTTACTTATAACAGTCATAATTTACACACATTGAATAGAAAAAGTTGTTTGATCTCACTTTGTGACATTAAATCGGTCTAAATATTTCCTAATTTGGGGTCAGTTACTCTTACCAAAATAATTTCTATTTCATAAATGTGAAGAATAAAAGTTATTTATGATGGCCACTCCAATATGGAAAGCCGTTTCATTCAAAATTAAATAAATATATTTTTTATCCAATCATAATAAAAAAAAGGCTATATTTGAAAAATATATTTTTTATATAAAACTAATTTAAGCACAGTTTATTGAAAAAAAAAAAAGTCAAGCCACCAAAATATATGCTTTTTAGGCACTACCAGAGCTCCATACATTGTCTTTCTGATGAAGGTCACTGATGTTGTGTTTTTAATATGGTGTGTGTAAATATTTGGCTGTGTTTCTGTTCTGTTTAGATGGATCAGATCCAGCTGCAGAACGATCCGCTCAAGCTCAACACGTTGGTGGCCTTGTACGATTTCAGCGCCCAGGAGAGCCACGACCTGGAGATGAGGTTTGCCTGCGCACACACACACACATACACACACACACACACACACACACACACACACACACACACACACACACACACACACACACACGGCAAACAGCACAGCATCCAGCAGAACAGCACCTTTCCAGGCCTGCGGGTGAAACGCTGCTGACTGATTGACTCTGACGTCTCCTCATTGATTTTCTTTGTTGTTGAAAATGTGAAATAAACAAAAAGGCTGAGGCTCGCTGTGCACAGCGGTCTCACCTCTCCAGATCCAACGATTCAACTTTGCAAAGAAACCAGATTTAACTTTTCATCGTTTCCCCTTCTCACATTTTGCAGTTTCAGTTTGGAGAATTAGACTCAATCAGGGGAAGACATTTTTACACCAATTAGAACTCAAAATCTGATAAATGTTTTTCATGAGTGGCTCTCAGCAACAGGTCAAATCCTCAGAAATCAGGTTTTTTCCCTCTTCTTTATGTGCATTAATGCTAATAACTCCCTCCATATTTATTAATAAATTAATAGATCGGTATCGGTATGTACCAATACATACCGATAATGCTCTATTCAGCACCTTTCTGTGCTGAATAGAGCATTATTTATTTTTTTAGTAATTGATTATACTATTCATTATTCTGATGATTAAGCGGATAAAGAAATTGGCACATTTTCAGATTTTCATTTAACCACTTAAACATTTTTAAAATAATATTAGACAAGCATTAAAAATGCAAAAGGACAACAAATAATTAAATAATTTTCTTAATAAGAAAATGAACATTTTATTGCCTAAAATACAATAACATATCGTTCCTTTAGTGTTCGCTTGATCATTTGTTGCAAAGGATTCATCTGCAGCTAAAAACATACTATTTGAAAAACTCGTCCCTTTCTTCTTAATTTGTCAATAAACTGTAGGAATAAATTTTTTTGTTCATTTTTTAAAATAATTTGAACCAAGTTGAGCTAAAACTGTGATTTCTGTACATTTTTAGCTTAAATACTTCTCTGTTTTTTGAGTAAATGACCTTTTCTGAGTCTGTATCCTCCAGTTAACGATTAATCGATTACAAAATTAGTTGATGATTATTTCAATAATCGATTAATCACGATTAATCGTTTCAGCCCTATATTACTTCTGCATTTCCTTCTGTTCTTGCACTCCATTATTTTTTTTACCACTGATTTGTAACATAACTTACAGCAGTAAAACTTTTATATTTATAAATGAGACAAATGATCCAAAGACTCAGATGTGCAGAGTGACCTCATTAACGACACCTGATGGAGAAATGGGATTAAGTATTTATACCCAATCAGTCTTTTTATATCTAACCTGAATGAGATTAATGATGCCAGGATATTCCATTAATAGCTCCCATCAGGGTATTTCACTAAGATGGACTGCACCGTGTGTGAAGCCTAATACAAATATGATTTATAGCCATTAAACTGACAAAGTGTCGCATATTTCAGGCCAGAACAGAAGTAGATGCTGCTGCACTTTAGGATGTGGAGGAAAGACGAATGAAAGATAAATCAGAGGAAAAGGAGCTTTATAAATGATTCTCATGTAATGTGAGTGCTATTTAGATTTTCAACTAGAACAAAATCAGACATAATTATGAAGAAAATACATTTTAATAGGTTTTTAATTTATTTGTGTTTAGTTTCCCCGCCATCAAATCTGACTGAGCTTGAGTTGTTTTACAAATAAAAACAGTCAAAAGCTGCAGCATCTAGATGTGACAAGTTGGTAGAAACATTCCCTGCAACTGTAGTAATTGAGGTCTGAACCGATTAATCGCGATTAATCAATCATTGAAATAATCTTTAACTAATTTAGTAACCGATTAATCGTTGACTGAAACATACAGACTGAAAAACCAACACAGTCAGGGCAGTAATTAAGCCAAAACTTTACAACAGTGTAAACATTTTAATATTTTAGATGAAAGATCTTTTTTATCAGTAATTATTTCCTAGCCAGAACTCTTCAAGTGGGAAGTTTAGCTTCACCTGGTTTGGATTTTCTAAATAAAATCTCAAATTGAGCACCTTTTGTTATCCAGTCATAAATTAGTTAATTGAAAAAAATTATGAACAGAATAATCAGCCATACATTGTATTTATGTTAAGTGAAGTGAAAAAGGATTACTAAAGTATTTTTAGCATTTGCTTTTAGCTGCACATGCTTACTTTGCTACAGATGATCCAGCATACACTGAAGGAATGTTATGTGGCTGTATTTTAAGCAATAAAATGAATGAAATTGATTTATTAATATGCATTTCTTGCTTATTTTAATACCAAAATTATTTGGTAAGATTTTGTGAATTTGTGGTGTTTATTTTTGCTGGTTGTGCAGCAGGCTCCACTTCTGCTTTTCAAAGATGTATTGCAGCCATTTTTATGTGTGAGTGTAAACATTGAGCTGGGGGCGTGGCCAGCAGGAGATGATTTGGATTTAAAGTGACAGACGCCCTAAAACGGCGTGTAAAACCTGAGTATTAGTTGATTATTTGTATTTTTCAGATTTTTTGTTTTTGTTTTACATTGCTGGAGTGCTTCTAAACGGACTTCCTACGGAGTCCAGATGTTATCCTCTTTCCAAGCTTTGGCTCTTTGCTCATGATCTGCAGGATACTTTAAAATAGGCTTTCGGGAAAGATGAGTCCTTGAGCCGAAGTATCATTTCGTTTCCGGTTCTCACAGAAATCTCCTGAGGAAACTCGGATAAGATGCATTTCTCTTTTCCTCGTTTTTTTCCAAGTTTTTCCTCCCGTTTAGCTCAGAAATAAATCAGTGCTTTAAATGAAAAACTAAAGAGTATCCCCAATCAAAAGGGTTCATTTTCATTCTGATTTAAAGTAAGAAAATTAGTTTGTTGATTAGTTTCAGCTGCAAACACGGACTCTAATTACATTATTGTCTTTTTTTCAACATGTGATGATGACGCACTTTTAAATCAGAGCAAAATCCTGAAAGAAGTTCCTCCATTTCATCTTCAGGTTTTAATATTTTATACTTAATTCCCCTTTTTTTCAGCTTTCCACATCTTCAAACAATTATTTTATTTTTTCACACACCAGCTTAATTTTCTATATGTCACAATAAAAAAATGTGTAACAAAGGAAGTTATATACTGGAATCAGAATTAATCTGTTTGTGATATTTAATATTTTTGTTCCAGTGGAGCAAAAACGTTCTTCCTCAGAGGATTACAGGAAGTCGTGGTTAAACTTTTGACACCTTTTACTGTAAAATCTCGGATTTTTCTTTTACTAGAGATCAAAATCATGCTGACACTGTTTATTGGGGATAAATGCTGAAACAGGACCCTCTAGTGGTTTAATAGGTTTATGTGCATTTATGAGTTTTCTTATTTACAAATATCTCTTTCTTTTCTACGGAAGAGTATTATGGCCCAAAAACAAATAAACAAATACAATTCTGACTTTAATTTCTGTGTCAAAATCCAAATGAATAACCAAACATTCTTAGTTATGTGTCAGTTGTTTTGCTGGTATGTGAAAAATAATAACATAACCGTTTAATCCTTGATATAAGATTTGTAAACTTGCACCTTAACATGTTCCCAGATTTACTTGGTAGATTTAAGTTTTAAGACTAGATTTGTGCAAAAGTAATGTAAACAATTCTGATTCTGAGAAGAAAAGTCAGAATTTGCTGAAAAATTATCAGAATTCTGATGAAAAATTATCAGAATTCTGATGAAAAAATATCAGAATTTTGAGAACAAAAAATATAAATTATGGGGGAAAAAAAGTCAGAATTCTGCAAAAAAGTTAGAATTCTGAAAAAAATCAAAATTCTTAGAAAATAAAAAAAATTCTGAGAAAAAAAACCAGGATGCTGAGATTAAAGTGAGATTATTTTCTTTTCCGGTGGCCCTAATCTTCCTCCGTATTTCTCCTTACAGAGCAGGGGACAGAATATTGCTGGCAGATGATTCCAACGACGACTGGTGGAAGGTAGGAAGGAAATCAATGCTTCATTTTACAAACTGTTGTGCTGAGATTTTTAATTTTTTTGTTCATAACAAAGATAAATACAGATAAACCTTATAATAAATCAGGGGAAATTGAGCTGAAGATTCTCCAGGACTCATTAAACACATCGGAGGTGAATTAGGGGACAAAATGGCCGAGCCGGCCTGTTTCCAGCAGAGCGTACGGAAACTCATTACGCATTTTAACATCGTCTGCAGGCGCAGATTAAAAAGCACATCTGTCCCAGTTCAACAGGCCAAGAGCTCTGCACACCTTCCTGATGCGTTTGTGTTCGGCTCGGCCGTCTTAGAGTCGCTAGCTTTAGCCTGATGAATGTCTGCTCTGTGTTTTTTAGGGGGTGATTGAGGACAGGATCGGCTATTTCCCAGCAGCCTTTGCTCATGAGCTGCAGGAGGGAGATCAGGTGTTCAGGTGCAACAGGACGTTCATCGGCTGCAAAGAGCAAGGGCAGCTCACTCTGAAGGAGGGGCAGGTACTGCAGCCAATTTACCCCACAACCATCCAGCGGGGTATTCACAAACCAAATCTACTGGAGTTACTTCTTTTGTTGCTGTTTTAGCAGCAAAATCACAAATCGTACAAAAATGTTTGGTCTAATTTCTGACGTAAATATCTTAAAATAAGGCAAAACTAACTGAGTAACGTTTTAGCTTCATACGGGATCTTGATTTTAGTCAGTAGTTCCTTAATACTGATGAAAAAGTTGTAGATATGAGAAATAAACTACCAGTGGAACAAAACATTATAAACTGTGATATGAGAAAAACATTATTTTGTGGGATTTAATTCATTTTAAGCGTTTTTTAAATTATAAAAATGTATTAAAGAAAAACGTAAACTAATAAATTGACATCATAAAATTAGTCTTGTTGCAATAAATCAATTAATCGTATAATAAATTCAGTTCAATAATTTCCATTTGCATGACTTTTTGTTTTTCTTTTTTCTTTCTACCAAAAACTGGATGATAAAAATCTTTAGTTTGATGTTTTGGTCTCATTTAAATAGTTTATTCTCCCATTTTGATCTATTTCTAACACTGTGTAAAAAGGTTAACTGAATATTTTTATCCGATTAACTGTCAGAATAATAGATTAATCAATAACTAACATACTGAGCTGAAACAGTTGATCAGGTTAGTCGTGATGAATTGATTATTTAAATAATTTAGTAATTGATTAAACTTGTATGAATGAAAGTATAAACGTTACAGTTTTGGCTGTAATTAAGCCAAATCTGGAAAAAAATGTTTAATTACATTTTGGAAGTGTTTTTAGGTGCAAATGCATCCTTTTCTAATCCAATTAATCAATTAATTGTCAGAATATTTGATTAATAATCGTTACCTGCACGTGTTACAGTTCAGGGGGTGTAACATAACGATGTGTCCAGAGAAAACAAGTGAGATGTAAAATGCTTCAAGAGGCCAGGGGCCGTAACAACACATTTATTTTTCTTTATTAGGTTTATTTGACAGGGACAGAAACATTTGGAAATAAAACCTCAAGTCCCTAATTAGCCTCTAATTTCATACATTAACATGTCAAATGCAAAGTCACAGCTCAACCTGAGCTTCAAATTATCCGACAGCTCTTCGGTTAAATTATTCTGGCACACACTTGTTCAGATAAAAGTTAATCTGGAGTCCACAGACATTTCCTCTCAGGAATCTAATCAAATTAGCATGTGAGCTGTTAGCAGATCTCAGACCAGCCTCTGTTTGCTTCCCAGGACCCGTTGTGTTGAAGACTCTGAGTGCGCCTAAAGTAAACGCGCCCCAGTGGGGATAAAACCAGCTCGGCAAGATGAATCTGTGACCTGCTGACTCTCTTTTCCATTCACTCAGACCCAGGGGAGAGATGCTCAGAGCAGACATGCACATACATGTGTTCTGTCCCGTTAACAGGGTCGAGGTTTAAACGACGCCAGTCCAAAAAGGTAAACACGTGACGTGTTTCGAGGAACAGAAATCAT
Organism: Poecilia reticulata; assembly: GCF_904066995.2. Lineage (NCBI taxonomy): Eukaryota > Metazoa > Chordata > Actinopteri > Cyprinodontiformes > Poeciliidae > Poecilia > Poecilia reticulata. Next base: position 24,866,609 of record NC_088851.1, read on the forward strand.
TCACGACCAACGTCAAATCCATTCGTAGTTCATTTAAAGTGACAGCTGGAAAGGAGTGAATGATGTGATTGAAATAAAATAAGATATGGAAGTTGATAAATGCAGAAAAAAAAGTAAAATAGTTTTTTTTTTTATGAGCTTGTTGTGAGAAACTCAGATTTTTGTTAATTTTTGCTGCCAGACTATTTTTATGACAGGCTATTTTTGCCAGGAATTTTAAACCAAAACAGCCAACCAAAAATGAACTGATGAGCAACAACGTGTTTTGTCATCATGCTACACATTTCCTTTCCTTCTTTAATGATATCTAATTAAGATAGATTAATCGTGATGCGTCAGATACTAAAATAATCATTTAGTAATTGATTAATCACTAACTGGAGTATATAGACTCAAATAAAGAGCACAGAGCAGGAACTAAACCAAAACTACACAGAAATATACATTTTACCTTTAAGATAAAAAAGGTATTTGTCTGTTAACATGAACCCCTATAGTGGCATTTATAGCTTCATCTGGTTCAAATGTTCTTAAAAATATCCAATTAAGTGTGCTGTATAATTATTAATGGGTTAATCCAAAAAGTAATCAACAAATTGCCCCTACAATGTATTGATAAGTCAATCAGAAATTTAATTAATTCTTTAATTTGTTTGTAATGTATAAAAAATGCTTATGTGGTTGAGTGAATTTTTTACAATCTGATTAATCGTCAGACTAGCGATTAATCGTTTACTAAAATGATTTGTTGCAGACTCATTTTAAATCTGGGATGTAAAAGCTAAACTTGGCATAATGTAGTAAGAGAATAGAGCAGCTGCTCAACTGCTGAGATGTTTCTCATCCATTAATTGGTGATGATTTCTCCTCTGCTGCAGATCTGTGTGAGCAGTGAGGGCGAGCGCGGCGGCTTCATCAGAGTGGCGTTTGGAAAGAAGAGAGGCTACGTTCCCTGTGATGTCCTGGAAATCATCTGAGACAAAGACTCTGCAAAAGCATGACAGGGATAAAGAGTCAGACTGGATCAGCCACCAGGAGGTGGAGGAACCGGAGGAGCAGGAAGAGAGGCGTTCACATCGTCACAAAATGGAGTTTAATGGAGCGCTGATGGGTTTGGCACCAGAAAAAACTCCATCTCAGACGGTCCTGCTCGAGAAGACGCTGCGACGACAAACTGCAAGGAGACAGGAGATCACTGTGTCACTGTTTTTTACTTTAATTTATAGAGCCTGTGGCTTTTGTTTTGTTTTTCTGTAGTTTATTTAAATATAAGCGGTTGCTCATGTAAAAGAAAACAGCTTAAAGTGTAAAAACATAGACGATTGCTTATTGAAATTATTTTTTACAGCTTTTATTACATAAACAGAATTCTCCTTTTATATAGTTTAGCTCCCAATGCTTTTATACTACAGGATTTTCCACATAATGTACAGAAGTAAATAGTAAGTGTAGTTTTCTATGACAGAGTTACTGACCCCACACAGCAGTACGAAAACAAACATGTCTCTTCACAATAAGAGCATTTATGCCTTGATTTGTCCTGAAAGTTTATGAATGCGTTTCTATTATTTATGTTTCTACTCATTTGAGCTCTCTTCTTAACATCAAACAAAACCTTATTTTTATTCTATAATGGCTCTGAAACGGTAAAATTGAAAGAAAAAGATGAGAAGTATTTTATGATGTGACCCTCACTGTGTCCAAATTAATCAGAAACAGTTGCATTGTTACATTTTTCAGTGTAATAGATTCAGTGAGATCCCGGACGAGCCCCCAAAATTGTTACACCAAATTTCCATTTTAAGATGGAAACCTTTAGCCTATTGACTGATTTATCTAAATATTTAAACACATTTAGACTGCTAGAAGAAATAAAGATTTAACGTAAAACAACCTAAATCCAAGAATACACAATGTTCAAGACCTGCGGACTATATTATAAAGGGAAAAACTGTAACCTACAGTAAATATCCAGTATCTTTATCCTCTCATCTGCCACTTTACTTGTTAGGCTGTAAACATTTTCTACGTGACTCATTTTTAATTTTAAGTTGCAGTTTTTTGTTATTTTTCCTCAAAGATTTAAGTTATCTAGACTACAAAGTTGTAAAAAGTTCTAACAGCCTTATTTTCCTCTTTTTGTGTCAATTTTTTTTATCATCAAGCAACTAAAAAAATAATCTAAGCTAGCCTGATCGAATACAAACAAAACATGCTTTAAACGAAGACTGAATTTGAGGGAAGAATCCTATCCAAACCAAAATAAATGCCACATCCAGGCCCTACTTACTGCCAGACAAGTAGAATGAAGATATCCTAAATGTAGCCTGAAAATATAATGGTAGCGATTATATGTGCTAAATGTCCTGACCATATAATTGCACAATTTGACATCTCAAACATAAATTTGCTTAATGGAAACACTGCAATTCCAAAAAAACAAAAACAAAACTCATTTTTCAATATGTTTTGGAGCCAGGGTAAGGGTTTTTTTTGTTTTGTTTTGTTTTTGGCCGTATTGAAATTGGTTTATTTTGCAAAGCTGCAATGGACGCACCTTTTCTGCGTCAAACAAGACGCATGATCAAAAACTGAACGTTACTACTGCCTGAAACCATGAAGAGGAAGACCACAGGGAGTGGTTGGAGATGCATGATGCCTTACATGATGCATTTTGAAGTTTGAAAAGCTGAACATTTTCTAGTAAACAAAAATTTTGAGATTATTCTTAGAAATAATAAAAAAAGAAAATAAATTCCTGAGTTTCAGAAGTAAAAATAAATGTGACTTTTGGAAATGTAAAAAGTTGAAAATTCATTATTTTTGAAACATCAGAAATTTCCTTGTTTTCTGTAGTACATTTCTGAGATAAATCTCAAAATTTCTGAGCTTTTTCTGGCAAATTTTCTGCTTTTCAAACACAGAAATTTCCAGTGTTTCTATTTACAATGGCCTTAAATACGCCGCCATAGTAATACTGACATTCAGCCTTTTATCTCTGACAAATTGCTAGTTAGTTTTAAAACAGTGCCATGTTGATGCTCTTATTTTGAAATGCAACCGGATGTTCTGTTGAGAAAGGCAGGAAGAGAAGTCATTGAGATGCAGCTAATGGCGGACTAGCCTGCTGTTGTATCTAACTAAGACACCTTGTACAATCGGTTAGAACTGTTGGCTGGTGAAACTGAAAAAATAAATTAAAATCCGATGACAGAGAAATAATCTAGCGATATTAAAAACATCTACAAAGGTAAAATGGCCGACATTTCGTCCTGGGTCGGGTTTCCCCCTCGGGATTTCTGCAGTGTTTATGGGGCAAAACTTTTCCACAAGGTCGAGTTGGTTTGGATAGCTTTCACTAATTAAATCATAATTTGTTTGTATTCGCGTTATCTCTGTGTGTCAGTAAAATTTCTCTGTGAAAGGGAGCGAAAGCATCATAACTCGAACAGAAACTTTTCTAAAGACTGATGTTTGCTGGTTTTGACTTGTGAACCAGTGATTCTTGAGAATGGGGACAAAATGGGTTTTAATTTTCCCATTTTTTATTTATTTTTTTGTTATTTCTCAACCTTATGTATGCAAATATGACATGATGTTTTGGAAATGTAAAGATGCTAAAGTACAGTTGCAACATTAAAAAAAATAATTTTATCGACATGACCCAGAACTTTGTCATCACCATCTGACAAAAATAAATAAATAAATTTTTTTTAATGACCCTATTAGTGATATTTCTACTCATTTTACAGACAAATGCTTCTCAAGAAACAAAATATTATTTAAAACAAAAAACAACAAAAAGTCCATCTGACGGAGTTGACACAGAACTGAAGGTGGTGACAAACTAGTGAGTAAAATGAAAAACTTCATACATGTGAAGTAATGCAATTTATGTAAAATACATTAAAATGAATTAACTGCACATTTAAGTGAGATTTGTCAACAATTTCACTGAAAGAGTGACACAAACTGATGGAGTTGACATCTGACGGAGTTGACGAAATGCCAAACTACCTCAATTTATATGATGTTATTCTGAAGGAGGCCATATTGTAGCTCATCAGGTCCATGAAATCTTTACATTTTACCAAAATTAAGCTTTTATTTCACAAAATTTCATCAAAGTTTTGTAAATTGTCAGTTATGGTGTCGACACGTCATGGTTGTGACAAACAACTTGGGAATGAAAAGAAGAAAAAACTAAAGAATAACATAAGCTAACCGGAGCTAACTAGCCCTGTTAGCAAAGGAAGAGAAAGGAAGTGGTCATGGGGTCCTCAGAAGTTCTGGTGCCCCCAATAATGCCTGATTTTTTTACATTCTTTTCATTTCTGACGGTGTTGACAACAACTAGGGACAAATTTCAATGGAATTGGAAAATATATAAAAATGATTTTTAATTCAATTTATTGATACCTTTATAATTATTTATATGACTACTTATACTTAATGGTAATAATATATAATTTTAGTATTTCTTTAATTGTTTTAAACTATTATAATGTATTGAGTTTTGCTCCAGGATAAGGGCTTTTACAGGCATCATCCACCGACTACAATGTTTAAAATAAAAAAATATTCAGCAAATACCTGGAAAATATAGATTGTTGTGCTCACATGACCCAGGTTAGTTTAGTCAGATATTTGAAAAAATTATATTTTGTGTATATTTTATTCAAATTTTGTGCTTTATCCATAGGACCAGTTTTGTCCCTATTCTCAAGAATCACTGAAATGTAAGAAAACAACGAATTTCTAGCTAGATGCTTGAGTGGGACAGTGATAGGTATTTTCCTAGAACCTACATAAAAGAACCACAGACAACGTATATGAATTTATGACTAAACTTCTGCAAGCAAAAGGAGAAGACTCTGTCAACTGCTTCTCAGAGCTGTTCACAGAGCGTTCTGCTTCTCTTTGGATACAGCTTGTCTTTTATTCTCAAACTTCAAAGAGGGAGGATAGGCAAGATAGACAGCAGAGGAAAAACAGCAAAGGTCGTAAAACATTTTACCTAAACAAAGCAAAGGTCGTAAAACAATTTAACATCTGGCCCCTGATCTGAGCCCGGTTCAAATCTCGGTCAAACTGTTTCACATGAAGATAACAGGCAGCTGTGACTTCCAGGTCAGTTCACACATACAGTTTAAACAAGAGAACACTTTAACCTGAAACAAAATGATAATACCAAAAAATCTCTAACATTCCCCCCTTTTTATCATTTTACCATGTGTGTAAACCCTATTCAAAAGCCAAGCATAGAAAAGAAAAGAAATAAAATAGAACCAATAAATGCAAGAATGTTTTTTTTTTTTTTTTGGTTCCCTAGTCTAAACATAAAAGTTACACAATGACTAAATTAATATAATGAATAAATGAAATGAACAAAAACAAAAGAAAGAAACAGCAAAATAAACCAAATGCAGGTGTCTCATCACTAGCACCACTTGTTTTCACATTTTCGGTGTAGGCGTCATAAAACATTTGATTCCATCTGTTTATTAGTTACAGGACATCGTCATACATTTTTTTTTTTTCATCTTCATCTCTCTGAAGAGACATGTAATCTTCATCGGTGTCAGAGATTACCCTGACCATCTGATAGTTGATCATGGCTGTGTTAAATGTCTTTAGCATCATGCTACGAAGGCATGACATGATGCAAGTTGTAAACAGGCAAAAAAGAATCAACACAGTCAGAATTGGTGTAACAATCTTCAACAGCAAAGTCCACCACGGCCCAGACGTGAACCAAGACAGAAAGTCAAAAGGATGTGATCCTTTCGTAGCACCGTCTACACAATGTTTAAGTTCCTCCAGGCCATGTAGAGCATCAGAAATAGTACCACCAGCTCCTGTTTCATCCGGAACAAATGTACAGCACGCTGGGCCAATGATTTTACAAACACCTCCCTGAGAGGCTGTGAGCAGGTCAAGCACAACACGATTTTGCAAAACCATGTTTCTCAGTTCAGTCAGCCCTCTCATGGAGCCGTCTGCCAGCCGGTGTGCGCTGTTGATGAGTTGCAGTAATCCATATCTGTTGATGTCAACGTGGTCCTGAACTTCTCCTAATCCAACTCCTGGGAACATGCTCTGCATGAACTTTTCACCTCCGGTCCAGATCTTGAATTTCCCATGGAACTCCAGTGTCCGTAGTGAGGCCTCTGGCATAACTGCATGCTTGGAGCGGGCAGCTAAGCTCCATTTCCTCACAAGAAGTACCAGTCTGCCATCACCCGTGAACCATAGTCTCCTGGCACTATGGCACTGCACAGCGTTGTCTCCTGTTTCCTCTTTGTCTTATGCGTGATGTTGAAACTCCTCTCCTGAAGCAAGTTGTCACAGTCTAGGTTGTCCTTCCAGACTTTGCAGTGTGGAGTCATCCTTTGACCCCTACAGGCGATGCAGTTGATGTAATCCGGTGTCGTTTCGCAGTGGGTGTAAACTCTGTTACACAAGTTCCAAGGTAACATTCCAAGAGAAACGTGTCCGTTGTTGAACACGCAGCTCCTCAGAGACCCGGGTTTAGCTCCTGCTAAAGAAATGGTCTCTGGTATTTTCCATGCGGTTAGTGGAAATGGAAATACGTCAGCATTAAAGGAACAGTTCATAGATCCAAAAAGTTCCTTCACGGCATCTCCTATCTGAAGTAGAACAGAATAGTCATTTTTACACCATTTGCATCCCTTTGGCATGGGGACGCTTAGTCGTGGTTGTGTGCTCAGGCCATAGAGACACATCTGTTTGTCATCCGTGATGTGTCCTACACGCAGACCTGAGTTGTGTGTGGCGATTGGCAGCTGCGCACACACATAGCAGTTCACAGCATGTCCCTCGTACGCGGTTCTATTCATTAGTTTCCACCACAGGTTGATGCTGCAGTCACAGCGCAGTAGAAGATCCATCTGGCATATGGAGTCCCCATTGCTGCTCGGTGCACAGAGATGTCAGAACCCCCAACCTAAAGACGGGGAATCTTAAGCGTTTCTTCACCGGGTTTGAGACGAGCTACCCTAAAAAATAGCCCCCCTTTGAAGTCCGGCCTTCCTCCCTCCGCCTACTTAGGGGTTCAAACACTCTCTGCAGCTTGCAGGGACTGAGATGTATCCAGCTGGGTCTTTACGACTGTTGGTGACCTTTATGTAGACCCAGTTTCCTGGCTGGATGGGGGTGGTTTTATTTATTTCCTGTAGAGGAGAACAGTCAGACGGCAGTAAATTTGCATTTAACACCTCTTTCTGTTTCAGGATCCTGATCATATAATCTACCAATGTTTGTTCTTCATCAGCTTTCTGTAAGTCTGGAGCAAACAGAGGCAATATGTAAGCTCTCCCATAAATTTTGTCAAAAGCAGGCTTTGCTGGAACTACTTCAACTCTTTTAGAAAAAGCATCAATCATCACCAAACAATATTTATGTGGTCCACTTTGTGTGAGTTCAATAAAGTCCATATGCGTTGTTTGAAATGGATGAGGGTTTTGGGAAACTTCCTCTTCTTGGTCTAATGTTTCCTTGAGGATTGTTTCTGACACAAACTGGACATGCAGTACAAAAAATTTTTTTAAGTAAGAATTTAATCCATATGTGGTAATGTGGTAAAATGCTGTTGTAGCATAGAGACCATCCCCCCTGTTGACACATGACAATGTCCATGTGTCAAAATTGCTGCCGCTCTAAATAGAGATTTTGGAAGGACCGACTTCTATTTACTGAAAAAATGTTATCATCATTCAGTGTCGCCCCTTTAGTTATCCACATTTGTTTTTCTGCGTTTGGAGCATTATCTTGCATGTCTTTTAACACAGCTTTGTCTATTACTTGAGGATCTTCTATCTGTATTGAGAAATCGTCTCCCCCATGCTTCCCAGTTGCAGCTTCCTTTGCTACTTTATCAGCTAATCTATTGCCATTTGAAACCTCATCCTGTTCCGTGGTGTGCACTGCACACTTACAAACTGCTAGTTCAGCTGGTAAATGTATGGCCTGCAAAAGATTCTTAAGCAAGGATGCATGGGTGACTGGTTTCCCTGTAGATGTTATCAAATTCATCAAAGCATAACTCTTTCTAAATAAAAATGACCATCCTGAAATTAAACCAAAACCTCAAATCCTCTAATTTTCCATTTCTTTTTGAATTTATTGACTATCAATCAAATTTGGATTAAAATGTTCTAGACTGAAGTCTAGAAAATGTTGCTTTTAATCACAATCATCAGTTTTTAGTAGCCGTTTACAAGGTTGCTTAAAGTCTCAGACTTTCACTTAACCTCGCATTTCAGACAAGGTAACAATGTAAGTTTTTTATAAAAAATTAAATGGTCAATAATTTTATCCGTTACTCAATTTAGCAGAAAAATTTCTCTCGTCTCAAAATAATTGTCATTCATCCCAATATAAAACACACAAACACAATCCCAATCAATTTATAGATTCTTTATATAATTAAACTCTAAGTTAAGCGTTTCAGTTAAATGCAAAGAAATACTCCATAGTATTTCAACACTGCAATATCAATTAAGTTCAACACTTAGATATGTTTAATTTAGTTCCAAACTTGTATATTTATTTCAAAGAAAATAAAACATTTGCAAATCATTATTAGTTTTGAATCTAAGAATTTTAGTTGGTGTAATTTAGCCGTATCACACTCAGTTTTTTTTTCTTAACTTTTAACCATTACAGTTTTTTCCTTCACAGTTTCCCAATCTATGGCTCGTGGGCCCTAAAAGGATCACTGGTCCTTCTGTTAAGGACTGAGTTAATGGGTACAAATGAAAGATTTTTATTTAACATTGTACCTTAAAACCTTCAAAATGTTCTTTTCTAAATAGACAATTCCTTCCTGCTAGTAAGTAAGCAAACAAGTCCTCATTACAGTAGCAGTGTGTGTCACAGCAGTGTGTGTGTATAACTTATCTGCATTTCTCCTTTCTGTCTTGCTTCTCGCTTCCCCCTCCTGCTGCTGGCGTCGCTGCAGCTGGTCCTCCCTCTGTCTCTTCTCCAGCTCCCTGTCAGTCCAACTGGCTCTGGTGTTGGATTATTTATAAGTTGTCCAGACCGTCCCTTAGTCCACCAATGAAACAAGCGGCAAACAGTTCAGTTTGCTTTCTTTTTCCAAACGTCTAGCAGGACTCCATACAGTAGTTTTGCTGCATGGCAGTTCCCAGATGTCAAGGAATTAGGACCAGTGGACACTTTATTGCCTTCAGTGTCCAGTTGGTAGAAATCGTCCTGTCCTTTTTCGCTTCTTTATCAACTGGCTGGTGATAAAGGAGGGAGTCATCTGATTGGCAGGACAGATCTGAGCTGAGGTCAGAGGTCAGACGCAGCGCAGCGAGGCTCAGACAGAGGAAAAGGAAAGAAGCAAATAAGAGTCAATTATAACTTTCTTTACTTTTCATCGTATAGCTTTTAGCCACTTATTATCCAACTTTTTAAGAAGTCATAAACCATTTCCTTATTCAAACACATATAAACATGAAACATGTTAAAAGCTGTAGTCTCTTTCATCATGTTCACCATTAACTTGTAAAATGTAGAATGTAAGTTTAAGTTAACTTCATCTAAGACACGTCTCACCAGAGAACAATGGATTTCTCTAAATTTGTTGATCTCAGTGCTGCAGACTGTGAAGTCAGCGGGCAGCCCTCCTCTCAAGGCCTAAGAGTTACGAGGCTGGACAATGTCCAGGTCGGTACCTTACTCTGACCGCTGACCCCTCCAGATAGACAGCTAAGAATCATTTCACCAAGTTGGTGTTATAATATTATTCCGACACAATACATTAAACATTGTTCTCTGAGGACAATTTTATTATTTAGTTTTATTTTTCAGCTTCTCCTCCTTCAGGAAAGTCATGATTCCACTTTTAGCATACAAAGAAGTTGTTCCCATGTTGTTATTTCAGTGAGACCTCTCTTTACTGGTTTTCTATAAAGGTGTAGGAAGCTCAAAAAGAAAAACAAAACAAACATCAGTATTTCTTAAAACAAATTATTTCTCACTTGTGAGGTTTAAACCTAACATTAGTAGCATTAAAAATTATTTTGCATACATTGATTTCTTACAGGAATTCAATTTCTTTTATGGTTTTACTTAACGTCTTAAACTGCATGCACATGTCTCTAGCATTTCATCAATTTGGACTGGGGGTTTGTGTTTTTGGGGTGTGGTAGAGTCTGATCATGCTGAAGATTTCTCCTATTTGTGGTCTCCTCACTCCACCACCCCTCTTGTCGCCCCGTGCAACATTCTTTGAAGGGCAGTTTCTTGCCCAGTGACCAATATTGCCACAAATCCAGCAGCCTTTTGAATACCGTAGATTTTGTGGGGTGTTATTTTGGGGTCTTCGCCTATCGTGACCTCCTCTGCCTCTGCCTCTTCCACGGCCTTTTGTCCGGTCGTTGGAAAAGGCAGAGGTATATAAACCTCCAAATTTCTCCAGGTGAAAAACATCTGATCCTTTCACAGCTTTCCTGACCTCTTCTAAGGTACAGGGTCTAAAGATATATAAGTTTTGTGTCCCTTCCTTTAGGGAAGGATACAGTCGTGTTGCTGGAACAGCAGCGGCTGATACTGGGGCAGACGGAGCTGCTGAAGCAGCCAGGGGAGAGGTGGCTGCAGGAGCTTGCTCTCCCTGCACCGCTGCAGCATTCCGTGTGCTTGGAATTACTTTATTTTCTTCCTTCTCTATAATTAAGTTTTTAGATTCATTTAACCATAATTTAGCACACCTCAGCTCATTCTCCTTTTTTTTTTTTTTTTTTTTTTTATTCCCATTTTTCTTTCTACACTACTCTCCAAAATTCCCACAATTGTTTGCCATTGATCGATTTTTAGCTTTCCATCTATTTTATATTTCTTTCTCCATTTTTTCATGTGTACAGTGCTACCAGGAAACCTGGACAGCATGTACTTTTCATCCCCATCGGCGCCCTTACCGAGTGATGAATTACAAGAATGTTTATTTCCCATATTTAAAACACTTGCAATTTCAGCTTAAAAATATTATTTATTTGAAATTATTTAAATTTGGTCCAGGTTCGTTGACTCCTAGGGAGTCCTATGAACTGGAGATCTTTTCAGTGGGTCAGCAATTAAAATACCTTGTTGTGGTATTCCCCGCTTCGACTCTTTCGAGTGGGAGAATCTTGCCTATTGCATCCACAAGAGGTTTGCTGTTTAATTCCACTGTTTTATATGAGGTAAAATACAGAGCGGTATTTAAACCTCCAATCACTCTCACACACACAAAGCAGCAGTAGCAAACCAGCAATATAAGCACAGTAATGACTACGATTTAGCGCAACATTATCTGTTTTTGCCTTGTCAGATAACTCAGCACCAGTGATATTTTACCCATCAAAAAATCAAAACCACACAGCAATGACAAGCTTCCTATCCGCCTGAGGACTTGCCCTTATGGGGTCTCCTCGAACAGAGTTTTAGCAGAGCGACATCATACAAGGATTCTCAGACCTCAGAGTTTTAGCAGAGCGACATCATACAAGGATTCTCAAACCACAGAGTTTTAGCAGAGCGACATCATACAAGGGAACTCAAACCACTAAAATAGCCATTTTAAAATTCACCTACGTTTCTGTAGTTTTCGGGTTGTCCAGTCGGATCTCGTCATTCCGCCGTTGGCAGACAAAGTCGGACATGTGTCGCTGGCCCAGCGAAGAATTCTACTTCCTGGGTCTTTCTTTCCAGGTCCAATTGACTCTGGCCATGCATGGATTCAGCGCGCCTTCCTCTGCCTGACAGCGGTCGGTATGAGAGATCCCGGGTTTCGGCACCAAAATGATAGGTATTTTCCTAGAACCTACATAAAAGAACCACAGACAACGTATATGAATTTATGACTAAACTTCTGCAAGCAAAAGGAGAAGACTCTGTCAACTGCTTCTCAGAGCTGTTCACAGAGCGTTCTGCTTCTCTTTGGATACAGCTTGTCTTTTATTCTCAAACTTCAAAGAGGGAGGATAGGCAAGATAGACAGCAGAGGAAAAACAGCAAAGGTCGTAAAACATTTTACCTAAACAAAGCAAAGGTCGTAAAACAATTTAACATCTGGCCCCTGATCTGAGCCCGGTTCAAATCTCGGTCAAACTGTTTCACATGAAGATAACAGGCAGCTGTGACTTCCAGGTCAGTTCACACTTACAGTTTAAACAAGAGAACACTTTAACCTGAAACAAAATGATAATACCAAAAAATCTCTAACAGACAGGTTTTATTTTTAGGATGTATGACATTTGTACATGTTTAATTTCTCACCTGGAATAAAGAGCAGCCCGTGAACTTTGTAGAAATGCTTGTAGCATCATGTGGGAACAAGAACAGTAAATTATTGGTCTAAAACCAACAAATCAACAGGAAGTAAAGCAAAAAATAAAAAAACTAAGTGACTGATCAGAAAATAACATAATGTTAGGGTAAGTTATAACTTTATTATAAAGTTAACAGTAAAAACTCACAGAGCTGGCTCAGGAAATGAAAACCCTGACACAGAACCATGAATGTATCACCAGAGGACGAAACGGACCACAAGAACTCGTAAACTAATCCAGTCACAGATTCATCTTAAATGAGTCCAAATTAAACTCTTTTGACTTCACAACACAACAAAAGCCACAACCGAAATTGAGTTTAAAACACATCTTATGCTACCAAGTTTATCAAACGTTTTACAGTTTGTTGACTCTCCCTGAGTTTTTTAAAGGCCTACCACAGCATCCTAATCATTTTTGAGTCCAGGCCTTAGTTAGGCCACTCTGAAGTCATGAAATTCACACAAAATAAGTTTAACCTTGAGTACAATGGTTGTGCCAGAAAGAGCAGCAGCTTTAAAGAGACATAGACTCATTTTAAACGCATTAAATCAAGAAGTCTGATTCCTTTTAAGTCATATTTGATAGATGTAGCACTTTTATAACAACTGAAGATAACATAGTTACCTGATTGTGTTATAAAATGGCACCATTTGCCTGGGATTTACTTAATACTACCCTTTTAAAGCACTATTATTATTCAAAACTCACATTTTGCACATTTACGTACTTGCATTTTGGTCTTCACTGCTTCTAAAACCACCCCAAGTGCTCAGAAAATAACATCCAACCGTCTTTTGGCAGTAGGTTCATGTTTTTGGTGTGTGGAAAATGAGTCGTATCAAGAAACCCCTGATTGTTGAGTCACATTCAAATAGCACTGGAACGTTTGGTCAGCTGAATTTACCGCTGTACAATGGCTGCTGGAAAACACATGTTATAATCCAGAACCCATTGGCTACATTCTTGTTGATTGTGCAGGAGTCCCTACTTATGCTTTTCAAAGATGAACTGTTGCATAATTGTTCATCCGTTAGCAGCCATTTTCACGTACGAGTATAAATATTGAGCAGCTTATTTGGATTTAAAGTGATAAGAAGCTTTAAAACAGCTCATTCTGGAAGCAGCTCAAGATTAAATTCTTGTTGTCCAAGATGATTTTGTGCTCAAATGTGATGAACATAGAACTATCCTAACCTGTTCAGGGAAACATAGTAGGTTACCGTTAATAGTGGTGGAGTTTACTCACCTAACACATATTCATATAGTGAAACCCTGTTGTTGCTTCCTGTTTTCACACACCGACAGCGTGAGAGTTAGTATTGTGTGTATGGCAGCACAAAGGCCACTGACTATTTACAGAAAGTTAAGAAAAGAGCAGGAGATAAAGTACAATTCCCCTTCTCAACTATTTTAAGTTGGCAATATGTTCGAAATGCTGAAAATAGAAAAGCTATTTAAGGTAGTTGTTTATGAATTTACTGTCACTTAGCAACATCTAATGTAGGGAAAACATTCACAGTGCTTCACTTTTTACACATTTTATGTGAAAACATTGTTTTAAATTCAGTTAAATTAATCTCTCTCCTTATAGAAAACGTTCCATTCTCTGCCTAATACTTTGTTGGTCCAACTTTAGCAGCAATTCAGGCCTGAAGTCTGAATACGATCGTAGTTCCCCCATTTTAAGACATTTCTTCTCTCTGGATTTTAGGGCCATTGATGGAAAAAACCAGCAGCTTTCTGAAGAAAATTTGAGATTCACAGATCTACAGAAGACAAGGAATTTTCTGAGTTTCAAAAGTTTCGTCTGTTGAAACTCAGAAACTTTCCAAAAGTCCAAAAATTTCAAATTTTCAAAAGAAAGCCAAACATTTTTGTTTTTTGAATATCAGAACATTTACAATAGTTTAACATTTCTGACTTTTGAAACAGAAAATTTAAAGAAAATTCTATAAAATTTACTCATCCCTTTTTTTAATCTACAATCATTCTATTACAACTGGCAGCCATCTTGGTAGGTATCTGTAACTAACTGCCTCGTTCCTAACTAACTTTAAAATACACCACAACCACTGCTTTTATTTATTTATTTTTATTCTTTTTCTTTCCTAAAAAACAAAAAGGAATTTTCCTGCCTTTGTTTCTGGTTTAAATCTGCCCGAGTAAAATAATTATTTCTCATATTCAGACAGTGATGTTTGCAGTTTTGAGTGCAAAAGGCCACAAATTATTTTAATCATGGTTCATTTAAGTCATAAATAAAGATTTTAAACAACTTTGATAATAATATAGATTCTGCTGATTCAGTTTGATTTCCTTTCAATAGAAATATAATTCTTCCACATATTCAACATTGCATTAGAGGGAATTATAAATTCTCTAAAAGAAGTCTCCAGTCTTCTTGTACTTTATGATGAAGTGCTGCAGTAGGTGTCATTTCCTCTGCACCGCTATTCTGGTAATGCATAAGAAGTTTATCACTGACTATTAAAGAACAAATGACATCATGAAGACCAAGACACACAACAAGGAGAGACTTTAAATCAGACATTAATCCATCAAATCTTAATTCAGTCTGACAGATTCAAGAATACTGGAAAAAATTGACAAAATATTTAATGTTTAGCTCTGGTAGAGATAGAAATAGATGTTACATTTTCTAGTTTTTATTGGTAAAAGAAAATTGTAAAACTATAAACCATTTCACTGAACGGATCCATCCATCCATCCATCACATAGACCTATATTGTTGGAAATACGTTTAAACTAGAGGTGTGCCGATCGATCGGCCACCGATCATAATCGGCTGATGTCCGTGAAAAAGTGTATGATCGGTGATCGGCGATTATTGGCTCTTGTTGCCGATACCGATCACCTGCATCTCATTTCTCAGCCTGCCTGTACAGCTGGTCTCCTCTTTCCTTCACTCTGTGCAAACGCACAGCAACAAATCCTAAGCGATGTTGAACTATAACGCACTGAGTGAATGGGGAAGTTTACGTGTTGCGGCGGAAAATTGAAGCAGGTCAAAATGCATCAACACAACGAAGCTAATACGGCATAAAAACAATGCCATACTTGACGGAGTTTGGCTACATCGAGGCTCACTGCAGTAAAAAAGACATATGGAGGATCAGATAGCAGGTAAAGCAACGCACAGCTACAAACACTCACCCGGATTAGCATGACGGTCAGAAAGCTAAACAAATAACTCGCAAAATTATTTAAGTCTTGGAGCTGCGATGTAAGACGCTGGTTCTGCTCTCGCTGTTGAACCGCTGCTACGCTACAGGTAGTAATATTTCACAGACGGAGCGCCGCTTCTGCTCCACATGGTAGTGACTCTCACACCGAACCTCTGTTTAAAGCTGCAGCATCTAACTTAAAAAAAATACATTTTACATATGTATTAAACCTTTCGCTGTCCTAACATGAGACAGATAATCTCTAAAAAAATAATCGATCTCCTCCCTGCTCTGCATAATTACTCCGCTCAGTCAGAAACAGCCAATCAGAGCTAGCAGTAATCAGCTAGCCGCCATGCTAACAGGAAGTTTTCATTCAGTAACTCTGGATTGTTTATTGTAATGGATCCTGTTTTTGCCTTTGGATGTTAAGTTTTATACTTGAATGTTTTGGCAATGTTGAGATTTTATTTTGACTCTTTGCATTATTTAGCCTCTTCAGAGCCTCCATATGTTGTCAGTCTGTTAAAGATAGTATTACTGATAGCAGGACAATTTGCACAATGCCTGTTTTGTTTTTTTTTGGGGGAAAAGTTATTAGAAACAAGTTTTTGTCTAAATTAAGGTGAATTCATGGTTCCTTTTTCCACATAATGTATCCGTAGTGCTTATGATAAAAAAAATAATAATTATGTGATCGGTATCGGTGATCGGCCCTCATGGGTGATCGGAATCGGAATCGACAGGAAAAAGCCTGATCTCTATCAATCAATCAATCAATCAAATTTTATTTGTATAGCACATTTCAGCAGCAAAGCATTTCAAGGTGCTTTACATAATTAAAAAACAAAATAAAAACAGCATGTGACACTGAATAAACAGTAAAAAAGAAAGAGATTTTGGAAAAAGAAATAAAAAACATACTTTTGTTACTGAATTTAAGCATCTGTCGTCGCCGGACTCCACCGTCCGTTTAACACGGGTATCATTCAGGCCCCGTCGCCTAACAGGACAAGGTCTCCAACCTTGCAGCTCCAGGCTCCGTCCACCTGTCACCTGAATGTTTGCGCTAGGACTTTGCCGTCCTACACGGATTTTTGTGCACGATTTTTACCTGTTAGAGTCTAGAATTTATAGGGTTTTTCTGTGCGCGCAATGACCCTCAGTCACTCGCCACTTTTACATAAACAGATCAAAAGTAAAGATAAAAACATTAAAAACATCAAAGACATCAAAACCCGCACTCTAAACCCTAATTTAGCCTTAAGCAACTCTGAACAGGTGGTTTTAAGTTGAGATTTAAAGGCTCTCAGTGTTTCAGCTGTTTTACAGTTTTCTGGAAGTTTGTTCCAGATTTGTCGTGCTTGAAGCTGAATGCTGCTTCTCCTCGTTTGGTTCTGGTTCTGGGGATGCAGAGCAGAACCAGAACCAGAAGATCTGAGGGGTCCAGACGGTTGGTACAGCAATAACAGATCTTTAAGGTATTGTGGTGCTAAACCGTTCAGAGATTTATAAACTAACAGTATTTTAAAGTCTATTCTCTGAGCTGCAGGGAGCCAGAGGAGGGACTTTAAAACTGGTGTTATGTCTCTATCTTCCTGGTTTTAGTCAGAACAGCAGCAGCAGCTTCTGGATCAGCTGCAGCTGTTTGATTGATTTATTAGTCAGACCTGTGAAGACGCTGTTGCAGTAATCAATGCGGCTAAAGATGAACGAATGGATGAGTTTCTCTAGATTGCGCTGAGACATAAGTCCTCTAATCCTGGAGATGTTCTTCAGGTGATAGAAGGCCGACTTTGTGACTGTCTTAATGTGGCTCTGAAGGTTCAGGTCAGAGGTCATCACTACTCCCAGGTTACGGGCTGATTGCTGGTTTTCAGCTCTAGTTTAAACAAAAGTAAAAACACTTTAAAAAACTGTATTATAATTTACTCTAGGGTTGCTAGCTTAGCATTAGCATTAGCTTTAGCGCTACCAAGGTTACCCAGCCTGAGTCTCTTGTTGTTTCTGCATATCAAGTATCTATCAACCCATCTAATATTTATGTTTTCATTGACTGTGACAGACTGAATGTAGTGTTTTATGATTTTTTAATTATTATTATTTGCTCAAAACATTCACAGACCTACCCACTCATGTCTTTGTAGTCTGGATCTTGTGGTGTCATTTGGCATTGAGTGTGAACAAATAACCATCACATACTGTTTGTTTTTAATAATGATTTTTGAGTTGAATCTCATGGTGTCTTTTCCTCAGACACCATAATATGTCTGATATGACTCATTCACCCAACTGATTTTAACCAACATTCTCACCTAAATTGTGTCTGACTAGGGGCTTCACATTTTGCTTGAAGCTAGACTCCAATGAAGCTTCTTCAATTAATATTGAAATCCCATTGTTTTCTCTTTTTTTTTATCTTTATGCAAAAATATGACATCTTACCAAATATTTGTGCTCTAGCTTCTGGTACAAATATCTTAGTACACTTGAAATAAGACAAAATTAACTCACAACTATCCATCTTTTCAAAGAGATATAGAGGCTTGTTTAAAGTATACAACTCCTTAATATTGATAATAAAGTGCTAGTTCCGTTGGCACATTATTTCACTCATAACAAAACATTTTTCCCATGTTATAAGTTAAATAACCTACCAGTAGAACCAGCACTTCTTCATTAATATTCAGGAATTATTGTATTTACTTAAAACAAACTCCTATATTTTGCTGAAATGTTACTTGTAAGCTAGTTTTGTCTTATTTCAAGTGTAATAATATATTTGCAATAGAAACTAGACTAAAAATATTTGGTAAAATTTTGTGTTTTTGCAGTGTAAATATGTTAATTTGTTCTTTAAAAGACAATAGCATATTTACAATATATGTAAAAGAAGAACAGTGTAACAGAGATGTTTAAATACCAGCAGGACGTTATTTGAATTGAGTAAAACTGTTTGTGACCTGATAGGAAGGATCTGTGTTAATGCTCCTTTGTGTACCGAGGATACATTTTCCAACAGTAATGCTATCTTACAGAGTTTATTTTAAATGTTTGTCTATTGAATGACTTCTTGAGCTAAGAAATGAAGATAGTGACTATTAATAAGGGAATAAAAAATAGCTGTTAAACCAACACCGTCATTTCCTTTCACAGCAGTGACTGGAATGGAACAAAGAAGACCACCATCCTAACACCTCCACCCCTTTGAAGAAGAGGGAGGAGGTGTTATGATGGCGAATGTCTGCAGCTAATGGCTCTTTGCACTGACATCCACCTCCTTCAGACATAAATACTGGGGACAGACTTTGCTCCAGAGGACTCAGCTGACAGTCAGCAATGGAGAAGCGCTCATTCCTCCTTCTGTGCATCTTTCTGGCATGTTCAAGTACGCACTTTTTTTTTTTTTTTTTTTTCAAAATTTGCATTAAATTAAGTTTGCATTAATCGAACTGTTTAATATTTTCACAGTCTGGATGATCCAAGGAAGAAGCCTGAAGATCAGGATTGATGATGATGATGATGAGCTGGGAGAACCTGATGGAGACGTTCAAGGGGTAAGGATTTTTTTTAATTTGGTTAAAATTATTCTGGAAGTTATTTTTTTTTCCAATTTCCATTGTATCTATAATAAAGAATTTTTTAAAAAGACATGCAACTGAAACAGCCAATTTTTTTGTTAAACCAGAAAAAAGCTAATGCCATGAATAGCGTTAGCTTCTTGCTAAAAACATCACAGAATGCTACAAAAATATGTAAACAAATTTTATTCACTCTTAAATAATTATTACTTTTGTTTAACATAAACACTGCAAAATATTTTATGATCAGATGACATATTATGACTTTGTTAATCCCAGGGTTTCCCCCAGTGTATTATAAGCCTGGCGGCCCGCCATGCTTTGAGTGATCGTCGCTCCTTCACCCTCACACGTTCCTTCCCTCGAGGGGGGCAGGGGGGTCGCCGATCTATGTTTTCGCATCCACCTGAATAATGTGTAGTTGCGCCACTGAAAGTTTATGTCTGTGGTCCCGGTTGGCAGAAGCGTTTGTGGAAAACGAGCAGCGCTAACCTCATCGTGCAGGTTCAGCCCGGTGAGGAGCTTTCCCGCCCTCCGGTCTGTAACGCATCACGCTGATTTTATATTATTTTATTATTACTTTTAGTATTATTTTTCCGGTTACACGATGCATCAAACCATATGAAATGCGTTGTCTAGCGGAGATCTGAGAAACCCGTCCCATAAACTCGACCAACCAGAATAGTTTCTGTGACGCTTATTAAAAACTCAACAGCCACGAAATGAAAGAGCTGCTGAAGCCACATTAGCAGCATTGAATTAAATCTCCCGTTTGTTGCGCATCTCTGCGTGGTGCAGCGGATTGCCTCATCATACAGGGCCGGTCCAAGGCTGTATGAGGCCTGGAGCAGAATATGACTTAGGGGCCCCTTTTGTTCCTAAAATCATCAGCACCTCTAACAGCTTCTGTGTTAGATTTAGTGAAATATGGGAGAAGGGAGTAGTTTAATTGATCAGCCTATAAAGCAACAAGTTATAATCGCAGTTTACTAATTTGTATTTGTAAATTCAAAGATTAAACTCACAGCATCAGGTTGTTGCTATGTTGCAGGAAAAAAAACTCAGGAAATTTGAGAATAATCTCAGAAAATTTCTAGAAAATAACACAGGGAAATTTTTTTGTTTCAAAAGTCAAAAATTTTCTGGAATTTGTTTTTTTTAAAGAAATTTTTAAATTTATTTCAGAAATCTTCTAAAAAATAAAACAAGAAACTTTTAGGTTAATCTCAAAAACTTTCTTGGGAAAAAAAAAACATCAGAAATTTCAAGAAAAAAATCAAAAATTGTCCACTTTTAGAAATTTGATGAATTTCAAGTCAAAAACTTTATATTACTTAAAGTTTTTGTTATATCGTCATATGAACTAAAGTATGATGATATAAAGTAGCTTTTTTGGAATTTTAATAACCTAAGTGAAAATTATTTCCGGTTTATTTTCCGGTGAATTTTTGATTAAAACAAAGTTCTTCTTTATTCAGTGAAGTTACTCTCAGACGGCAAAGTACCCAGATATTTTACTCTAACTTTTCCAAAACGTTACTCAAGCAAATGTGAGTTAATGTGACTAGTTACGACCCAACCTTGTTTAGTTATTTACAGTGGTTTAAAGCGGATTTAAATGAAAACTTGGATTAATTCTGTGTGAGGTGAAATAAATTTAAGATATTTTCTAAACTCTTATTTTTCCAACTCTTGTTTAGATTCCAGGGATGTGCTGGGGATGCAAATGGGCTTTGAACAAGCTGAAAAAACAACTTGGATCAAACGCCACTGTGGAGGTAAAAGTTCAAAATGGCTGCATGCAGCAAAAAAAATCCCATCAGAGCCACGTGGAGAGAAAAAACTCAAGTTATTTGTATTTTTCCAGGCCATTAAAGCAAAACTGCGATCCGTCTGCGATGGGATTGGATTACTAAAATCAAAGTGCCACAAATTTGTGAACACAAACCTTGGAGTCCTGATTGAGGAGCTGACGACGACTGATGACGTCAGAACGATTTGCGTCAACGTTGGAGCGTGCAAGTGAGTCAACACAGATCAGCTTTACAGTTTTTCACTGCAACACTTTAATGTGTTCATTTTTGTTTGCGTTTTCTCTGCAGGCCAAAGGATCTGGAAATGATTTTCTATCCAAACAAACAAGAAATGCGACGCATCGAGATCAGTGAAGTCAACTGACAACCTGAGAAACATAATGAGCTGAACGCCTTCAAACAGCAAATAATTAACTTTTCTTAGCTTCCTTTAACTAAAGCATATCTTCATCTGAAAACTTTTTCTTCCTGAAACAAATAAAGTTGGCAGACAAATCGCTTTATTTGACATCATTGTGTCAGTTTTTTTCTTCTTATTTATTTATTTTTGCATGTTTATGTTTCATAACATCAAATCAATTTAAATATTAGTCAAATACTATGAAATTAAGATGCTTATTATTATTATTATGTGAGAAACAATTCAAACCTAAATGGCCTTGTGGGAAAAGTAATACGACAGCATCCAAAGAACTTCAGGCTTCATTTTATAATTCTTAGATAAGGTCAAAGGTCATGCCTCCACCATAAGAAAGAGTCTGCATTAGGGATGCGAATAATTAACCGAGTTATGATTAATTGTCCATAAATTGTTTATTAACTTAAAATTAGTTCCAATCAATTAATAAAGTCCAGTTGGACCTTTTTTTAGTGTTGTATGACCGCCATCCAGCAGGGGGCGCCGCTGGTCATCCTGAAGCGGAGCCGTTGGTACAGGAACAAAGATGGCGGACGCACACACTTGAATGGGAAATTCTTCAAGGTGCTACAATACATTTTCAAAATTCATCGTACTCCGACAACGTGGGATTCAGAATGCACTTTATGCGATTCTGTTTGGAATTAATCGAAATCCACCTTAAAGTTTCACCTTGATAGCGCTCATTCATCCAATCTGCTTCAACTTCTGTCAGTGGGGTATCTGGACAGGCGATGTCATGTATCCTGATCGTATTTGTGGAACTAAAATTCACAGATTTACAAAATCTGAAACGGAAAGCTTTGCTTGGATTAACGCTGGTGCACGACCGCATTTGCAGCTCAACCGTCGTAGGATCAATAAGAACAAAGTGTCTGCTGGTGTAAGTATTATTGCTTTGCTTTCTTTGTGTTTAGTGAATGAAAAAAATAAAGTCAATAATAAACACATCCACTATGAAAACCTTTTAGCCAAGTACAGGATAATGATACAATTTCTCCACCTTGAAGCCTGTCTGTTACAGATTTACGTTAGCTGAACAGATCAATATGCAATGTGTACCGTATCTGACATACATTAAAGATTTTATTTCACCTGAAAAGGCTTTTTACTAAACTGTAATTGTGTTAGCCACGCTAGCACCGAGTACAGTGTATAAGTCCTAGGCACATTCGAACCCTCAAAACTATGAATGCCCGACTCAGCCAGCCTTGCAAGAACAACAGCCATCAGTGATCTTGTCCAGCTATATTTATGCTGAGGGTCTGAGGATCTGCTGTGCTCCTCATCAACCGGTAGCATTTAGCTGTGACGCACAATGTTGGAGGCATCGCGTGGCTCTAACACCTTGATGTCGTCCAAAAAGATGACATGAACTTGTTGGTTCCCCTGTCCACTGTTGTGGCTGATATTTTTTGAAAATCCGGCAGAAATGCTAATCAACTCAGAAATACTCTGCAGAGAGTCAGTCAAAAATGAAATTACACATAGAAACTAAGCACCGCGAGGCTTTGTTTGTGAGACATGCAGCCACGTGAGACTTTCGAGGGGCGTTTCTGGGCGGAGCTTGGTAAGGTCCATAACATTTCAAACAGAAACAAACGGACAGTATAGAAAGAGATATAAAATATCTAAGGATACTGCAGCGCATGCAAATTATGTAAAAATTAAATCGGTGCTCAGATATAATGATTTTAAGTTAGCACATTAGCATTAGCTTTCACTAAATACTGTTGGCGTAGAAGGTCAGTGTTAGTAAAACAATTTTTAAGCTTTTGTAAGCGAAAATATTGTTCGTGACTAGAGGTTAGTTAGCTAGTTGTTTTTCGTTAGCAATGTCCGCTATTGCTGGTTCTGTTCTAGAGTTGATGGTGCGAGTAATATTTTAAAAATTAGAAAATTTCCGTCAACCTGAAGAATCATGAGACTCGTTATGTATAAGGGTTTCATTTGGCCAGAGACGCTTAGCTAAGACAGTTTTAAATATTTTCTCCAACATTATCCTTCAAAAAGGCTTTGGGTAATTTTCTATTTCATTAAAAAAATATTACATATACATACAATAATACAAAAATACAGACCCAAAAATGCAGACAATTGGAAATAAAGGATTTTTTTTTTTTTGCTTTTTAATTTAAGTTTCCATTATTTAGTGTATATGGAACAAACAAAACAATACTTCTTAACACACGTATTTACAGTCAACACCACAGCTGGCTCTAAAGATCGTCCATTATAAGTGAAACACGCCTCCTTATGATGACGCTGCTGCTGCTGCGGAAAGCAGGAACCGGGCGTTTCGGTTCACACAGCGGCCATCTTGGAGTCCCCAGCTGTGCCTCAACGCGTCTCTGTCCAGCTTGTTTAATCCCTGGGAGCAAAGACGGAGATCCTGCACCAGTTCGGACAAACCGTCCAGCTCTTCGCTGCTCCAAGGACCGGAAACCTGACAACCTGATGAACAGGACGATTAATTCATCACAGAAAATATACAATTAAACCCAAATATTATATAAAAATGTCATATTAACACCTAAAATGTTAACAAATGTGGAGGAACGGAGTCGTCTCTTTCAAACTTTCCCAAGCACCATATTTCAGAAATAAAAAAATACAAATTAAAATTGAAAAAAGTTTAAATTCACTATTTTATATATTTTTTATTACTGTTCTAGACTTATGAATGAAATTTAAGACTCAATGTATGAAGTTCGTCCAGCCAAGTGGCGATACATTTTCAGTTGATTGAAGCACAAAGCTAGCGAGCTAGCAAGTGTTAGCAGCTAGCTAACGCAGAACGCAGCAAAGACGTCCGAGTACCATTCAAACTTTAGCCTCAAAGAGAAAAAGTCCCACAAGAAAAACAAATACCTACATGGAATATGAACTTAAATAGTCCTGCTAAGACAAGAATTAAGACCTGTGATTAACGTATTTAAGAACAATTGTCTCAGACAACTTAAACACCAAAACTAATTTCACAAAAGAATAAATCCCCAAATTTCAATAACGTTTAACATATAAAATATAAGCTGACCTTTATTTTAGTTACACAGATCAATAAGTAATGGATCCATTTGGAATAACAAATATTCATACCTTCCTGCTCAGATTAAACTCTTAAAGAACGCTCCAAAAAAATCTAAAATATTTTCTCACCAGGTTTTCTGGTAATTAGCAAATGTAAATAATTTTGGTAATTCTAACCATCGTAAAACAAGAAAAGTTTAGTATGATTAAACTTTAGACGGCGAGAAAAGAAATGTGTAAGAAGTATGAAAATATCTGGCTTTCAATGTAAATTTAAGCTTTTAATTAAATGTTAGATTACAAAACTGTGCAGTTTGAACATCCACAACTTTTAAAGGAATTTGTACAGAAATTAAGCATTTTAAAAACACCAAAATGTTTACAAGTTTTTAATGAAAACCTACCAAAATTAACTGAAAATAAAAGCGCAAGTCATAGATTGTTTAGAAGTTTTGTGCAAATTTTCTGAGTCGGAGAAATCAAGCAGTTAATTTTATTTTAAGTGACGTAAAACGATCTCAAACAGAAGTCAACTGATGCTTCAGCTACTAAAGCTGCAATAAATCAGCTCAACGTCGCCACAAGAACCAAAGGTTTAATCTGCCATAAAAACACTTTACTGCTCATCAGCTGCTCTGTAAACTCTTTATATGCGTCTGGTTTGTGTAATTTGTGTGATTATGCAGCTGCAGAGCTTCGACCACACGCAGCTCCAGAAACTAAACCTGCACACAGTCCTGACGATTGATTGGATATTTACAAATGTGTGTAAAAAGAAGTACAGGCTGATGTCTACCTTGCAGGTTGAGAAAGGTCAGAGGTCGAGAAGCCTCTCGGACGGATGTGAGGATGCTGTGGAGGCCCGACCAGGAAACGGACGGGTTTCCTGACAGGTCCAGACTCGTCAGGGTTGGACATGAAGGCAGACACCTGACGGAAAACAGAAACAGAGCTGATGATGACGTCACATTTATACGCAAACTGAATTTAATAGACGAAAAGGAATCCGCAATAAAACTCAGAATTTCACAGATAAGAAAAGGATAAACAGGAGTCTGTCGTGTTTTGGCCTCTGCAGCTCCCGTACCCACCATTAGGAAGTTAGCTACCTGCGGCTAACCACCTCTGCTAACTCCTTAAAGTTTACATAAATCAGCAGAATCGAGAGTTGAAGGTGCTGCGAGAAAATTAAAGCACAAAAACACTCTTTACTACAATTGGGTTAAATGGAAAAGCATCAGAGCCTCTGAAGAACAAAAACAGTTAGGAATTGTAATCTCAAAAGATTAAAGGCAGAATTAAAAAAAACAAACAAACTTAGAATTGTAAGAAAAAAGTGAGTTCTAAAAAAATAAAGAATGAAAAGAAAGTAAAAGGTCAGAATTTTGAGAAAAAAGTCTGAATTATAAGAAAAAGTTTAAAAAACATAAATCCAGGAAGAAGCAGGGGGACTGCTTCTCACCCAGCAGGTCGTTGCTAGGCAACCACAGACCGAGCGAGTGAGTTGATTCCAATAACGCTGCTTAGCTAGCTGTGAGACATTTAGCAGCTCTAGCCTTTCCCCTGCCTTCATTTCCCAGAATGCTGTGCGGTTCTGGATCAGGGTTATCGATTGATATCGATCTCTATTGCGATACTGATTTATCGTCCAGCCCTACATGGGAGAGCTTCATTCACTCACAAACCTGGCCAAGATGGCGACGCTGCCGTCCGTCAGTCCGTTTCCTGCCAGACTCAGGTAGGTCAAAGGACACTCGCCCTGTAAAAACATACTGGTTTAACTGGTTTTATCGTACAGAAACGACCAGAACGTCCCAACCTGAGTGTGTTCGTACCTGGGACAGGAGTTTGGCCAGATGTTCCAGCGCCAGGTGATCAGCTGGACCCCTGCGGACGGCGGCCAGGTCCAGATGAGTGAGCGTCTGAAGGGGCAGAGTCTTCAGCACCAGCTCAAAGCCAGTGGAGCCCAGTGCATTGTGGGACAGGGACACTGATTTCAGGTGGCTCAGTCCTGAGGCATGAAGGGATTTATTGATTTTTTCCCTCACTTTCTTTCCAAATATAATAAAAAAGTTACATTATTGCATCTTTATAAATCAATCAATAAACGTTGTATTAGCCGTTCGCTAAAACTCCGTCGCAGAGTTGACCTGAATTCAAATTGAAGCTGTAAAACAAGATGGCCGACCTGGGCATGATGACGTCGCTCTGAACTACGGAAACCCAATGAGTGCAAAAATCCACATTTTCCAAAAATAATAACAAAAACCAAAATTTCAATAAAATCAATAAAAGTTGATTTAACAGTAATATTGGGTCTTTTAAAGTGAATGTTTATGTTCTAAATAAGACAATGCAGCTGATTTACAGCTTTATGTCGGCAGAATGGCCTGAAATGTCGACGTTTAGACTTTTAGCAGTGAAGGTTTACGTCAACCTACCCGTCAGCGCGGCGGCCAGCGGCAGGCGGTGCTGCTGAAGGAAGCGGGCCGTGAGCCGGCAGGCCTGCAGAGACAACCTGGACAGCAGAGGACAGCTGGACAGCAGGCAGGACAGAGACTCGGACACAGCGTCTCCGAGCGGGTTGAGGCTCAGATCGAGCTCCTCTAGGTACTACAGAGACAAAACAGACAAAATCATGACAGAAATAAGCCTCACAGAACTGAAACTAGAAGGTTTAATGGGTTCAGCAGGAGCAGATAGCCTGACTAATCAGCTAAAATCAGTTAATTATTTACCAAATGTTGTTATGTGAAGAACAGAAACGCTTGCGATAAGCATTTGAAAACCCTTGAATTTATTGTTTTATAGCCGTTATAATTAAAGTGTGATGCTATCCTGCAGTTTTAGGAATAACTGGAGCTTCTCTGTTTTAATTAAAAGCAATTAGACCATGTCGTACAAATAGTTTACATAAAAAAGCACCAGTTCCAATGGTGGATATTTTAAACTTATAACTACATTCACTTCCAATACAATACTAATATCTGAGGTTTTGTATCAGAAAAACAGCTGAATTTATTTAAAACGTTTCCTTTTTTAAAAAAAAAAATAGACATAAATGTACTGAATTACAGATTTAAATGACAAATCCATCAGTTTAGCACACTTAAATACAGCAATAGCTTCACTTCCTTATTCAAACATGTCAGAACAACTTCAATTTGCTCAGTCAGTGAAATTAGGAAAATAACAGCCAACATGAAATAAATAATACAGAAACTGACAGAAACAATAGCTTCACTTCCTTGGTCAAAAAATAACAAATGGGTCAGAAAGTGCAGTTAGGAATTCAAAATATAATGTAAAATAAATAATAAAGCACAACAGTGCTTTACAAACATGGAATTAGAACAGATGGATGTGGCACATCGTCACCCACATCTGGATTTCTTTCAATATTGGGACCGATACAGATATTAGTATCGGATCAGTGCATCTCTACTTAAAACAAGACATTTTTTACTTAATAAAAGTGAAAAAAATAATTTTATCAGTATTAAGGAATTATTGAGTTAAAAATAAGCTTCTATGTCTTGATGTCTTGTGAATCTTAATTCAACCGATCTAAGATGTTTGCAGTAGAAACTAAACTAGAAATACCGTATTTTCCGTACCATAAGGCGCACCTTCAATGAATGGCCTATTTTAAAACTTTTTTCATATATAAGGCGCATAGAATAGACGCTACAGGAGAGGCTGGAGTAACGTTATGCATCCACTAGATGGAGCTGCAGTAAAGTGAATATCAACAAAACAGTCCGACTCCGGTCGGCGAGGAGAGCCTTGATAGGCCAGGATGCGACCGGACGATGGTCACCCTTCTCCGTTCGCCCACAGCATGTTGGTGGAGATGTGGTGCTAAATGACCTGCAGACGACCTGATTCTAGACGGTCAGTAGGTAGATGGGTAGGTCAGTCAAACTTTATTAATAGATATACAAACCAGCGTTCTGACAACTATCCCAGCATGCACCGCGCGCTTCTTCTTCTTCTACAGGCGAAAATGAAGTGGGCGACTGCTTACCGTAGCTGCTAGGCCTGTTGTGGCTCAATATTGGTCCATATATAAAGAGCACCGGATTATAAGGCGCACTGTCGGCTTTTGAGGAAACTGAAGGTTTTTAGGTGCGCCTTATAGTGCGGAAAATACGGTACTCGATTTTGTGTTTTTGCAGTGTCAACTTTTGAAAGCCATCAATGCTTTTTGTTGCACAAACATGCTCTACACTGCAAAACACAAAATCTTACCAAGTATCTTTGCTCTAGTTTCTAGAGCTAATATCTTAGTGCACTTGAAACAAGATAAAACTACCTCACAAATAATGCTTCAACAAGACATAAGACTTTGTTTTAAGTCAATAATTTCTTAAAATTGCCGTACAGTAACGGAACCAGTACTTTTTCTGCCATTTTAAGGAATTATTGACTTAAAACAAGCCCCTATGTCTTACTGAAAAGTTATTTATAATTTAGTTTTATTCCAAGTGCAGTGAGATATTTGCAGCAGAAACCAGGCCAACAACGCTTGGTAAGATTTTGTGTTTTTGCAGTGTACTTTGTGTTGCTGCTTCGCTCTGAAAGTTGTGGTAATAATGTGACTAGAAATGAGGAAAGTTTACCGCGTACGCAGGACGACTCTGTCCCTCCAGCGCCTCCACAGCCTTCTCCAGCCCCTCCCCCGTTATGCCATTGGCCGAAACGTCCAGCAGCCGGAGGCGGGGCATGGTGGTCGTCGTGGCGACCAGTTCTGGAAGGAGGTCGTCATGGAGACGGTTCCCAGAGAGGCGGAGCTCGGTGAGGCTGGCCTGGAGCTTGAGGGCGCGCAGCAGAGGGTGGAGGGCGGCGGGGGCCAAACCGAGGCCGCACAGCGACACGGACTGGCCGCCGTCCTGGACCTCGCACAGCCGGGAGACGCGTCTGTCCTCGTCTGGAGGCGGAGACACGTTCGGTTACAGCAAATAAATAAGAAGCAGAAAACTCGGTGTTGCGTTACGGTCTGTGTTGCTCACCCACTGCCAGACTCTGACAAGCCTTCCTATAGCGATCAGGAAGAGGAGGGAGATCCCAGGAGCAAACTTCAGCCAAAACCTGCAATCAGTCGATCAATCAATCAATACATTTTATTTATATAGCACCTTTCAGCAGCAAGGCATTTCTGAACATTACATTTTGCTGTCGTTTCATTTATTATGTTTCAAAAGCAACTCTGAACAGCTGGTGTAGATTTAAAGGCACTCGGTGTTTCGGCTGTGCTGCAGTTTTCAGGAAGTGGTGCAGATTTGTGGTGTGTAGCAGCTGAATGCTACTTCTCCATGTTTGGTTCTGGGCATACAGATCAGAACCAGAACCAGATCAGAACTAGAACCAGAACCTGAGCCAGAGGACCTGAGGGGACTGGAAGGTTGATGCAACAGCAGCAGATCTTTAATGTATTGTGGTGCTAAACCGTTCAGTGATTTATAAACTAACAGAATTATTTTAAAGTCTATTCTCTGAGCTACAGGGAGCCAGTGTAGGGACTTTTATTTTCCTGATTTTAGTCAGAACTCCAGCAGCAGCCGGGTTCTGGATCAGCTGCAGCTGGAGGATTGATGTAAAGACGCTGCTGCAGTAATCAATGCTGCAACCACGCACTAAAGATAAATGCCTGGATGCGTTTCTCTAGATCTCAGTGAGACATTAGTCCTCTACTCCTGGAGATGTTCTTCAGGCGACAGAAGGCCGACTTTGTGACTGTCTTTATGTGGCTCTGAAGGTTCAGGTCAGAGTCCATCACCTTCGGGCCTGATAGTAATAACTGAAGCTGTGCATTGACTCCAGATCGTTCCTGTTTAGGTCCAAAGATAATAACTTCAGCTCAGATTATGGATGCAAGATATCGATTAATCAGTTTATCTAAAGTTGATTGGTTAATCTCCTTTATTTATCCCTCACCTCCTCGTTGGTGTGCAGCACAGCCAGCAGCAGGTCCTGTGGAGAGAGCAGCGCTCCTTCCTTCTGCAGCGAGAGGCGCGGCAGGAGGCCACATTTCTGGTAGTAGCGCTGAGCTGCCTGCTCACAAAGCCACGACACGGTGCAGGAGTCCGCCTCGCTGCAAATAAAACCCAGCATGATGGCGTTAACTGGGGGGAAAAAAATCACCCAAAACCCTCCAGGTTTGAAGCCAGGGCTTCTGCAGCACAAACCTCTGCAGAACTGGGATGAGGAAGACATCTTCTTGCACTTTGACCCTCATCCTGATTGGTGGAGGCAGTGATGCTGGTATGGGAGCAGCAGGAGTCAGAGGCTAAAATGTACAAAGGAACCAGGAAGAGACTCAAATTTACCTTCAAATACGACATCAGGAACGATTTAATTACAGTCCGTGCTTTAATTCACAGCAAATTTCATTTTAAAGACACTTTGAAAAGAAAAAGGAATCAAACTAAATACAGACTTTCCAAGTCAAAATGAATCAGTTCCAACCCAGAATATAAAGTCAGAAAAAGTTTCATTAGCCAGGAAAACTGACTTCAGAGAAACACCAAAGCCGCCATCTTGAATCATGTTTTAGTCCACAAAAAAACAACAACAAAGAAAAATCCACAAGAAATAATGCAGTTAAACTTCTTTATGCCATTTTTTGGGGGGAGAAAAGCAACAATTGACTGAACGCCTCACTAAGGAAGAAACATTTACACTTTGTGTCAGTGCTGTATAAATAAATAGCATTTAGTGGAAGTTGGTGTCTGGCGTCTCACCTGAAAGTGCAGCAGTGGAGGAGCTTCAGGCCTCACGTCTTCGTCGTCTGGAACGGAGGGGCTGCTTGACCTGCTGACCTCTCGTGTGCCCAGCCTCACCATCCCTGGCATCTGAGTCATCTTGACCTGGTGAGGCTTCAGCGAGCCGTTCTTCCTCTGAGAGAGCCCCCTGCTGGACGAGCTCGACACAGCGCCTAGAGGAAGAGAGCCCAATGGGGATCAAACAATTTATCGTGATTAATCACAATAAATCGATTACTGAAAAAATTTTTTCTTTGCACTTTAGGTATACTTTCCAATTTAAAAAGCAATTAAATTGTTTATTTGCATGTTATTAATGTAATTCTAATATCGTATAAACAAGACTTAAATGAAAAGTCTGCAGAATTGACCAGTTTTTAAGAAGATGTATCCATTAATCGTCAGAATAGTCGATTAATCGATTAATCGATAACTAAAATAATTGGTATCAGCTGCGTTTGAGCCGTAGGAAAGTGAAACTGGGAGAGAAACTGGGATTAAGAACTGAAATCTAAGCGGTTACCTCTGCAGGACGACTCTGCGCTCAGATGATTCTGACTTCTAGCCGATGACGAAGCCGCTTCCTCCCGTCTCGGTTCGTTAAAATCGATTCGAAGCCGCCTCTTCTTCTTCGGCTGCATCTCACCCAGATCGTCTTCCAACCAGTCGTCCGCCAGATACTCGTCCTCCGGAACCAGAGCGGACAAAACGGTCGGCGCGCTGGAGAACTGCGGCTGCGAAAGAGCCTGACGAAGAGTTTTGGCGCTGCCCAGGCTGCGGATGGCGCTGTGGTACTCGTCTCGTTGGAAGACGCACGGCGCGGGGGCCTCCCTGGTGCTTTCGGTCCTGAGCGGCTCCTGGGCTGAGGGATTCTCCTTCTGACTCGGAGCGGCTGGGACGGCGTGTCTGGGACGGACGGGGCGGAGAGGACTGACCGGGCTGTCGGAGTCGCTGCTGTCTGAGCTGCAGCTGGACGTCTGAACCACACAGACAGACTCCGGTTTACTTTTCTCTATTTCACAAAAAAAAAAAAAAAACAACTCTAATGTTGTCTTTGCAAACATTACCCCGTATAAAACAGAGCCCTCGGTGCCTCTGGCTCTGTGTTGCTTCGACGTGCCGCTGCTCGGCCGCTGCCTGGGGCTGGATCTGTCCTGGTTTGACGAAGAGCGCCCTCCGGTGGCCAGGAGGGGCTCTGAGTTCTCTGCATCAAACAGCTGGCTGTCCTGCAGGGCATCAAACGGCTTGGCTGCAGCCGGAGCAGCAGGAACTGTGATGGAAAGAAAATAAAAGTATTTAGCAGTGTGTTGTTTTAAAGGTGACCTTAGACTTTAGAATAGGTCCATGGTGAAGCAAAGCATGTTCATTACAAAATCATTCTTGGATTACGAGATTTTAATCTGGTAATTTCGGCCTGTTTTCAGTCGTTTTAGGGCCTCTTGTAGGCCTCTTTAGGGCCCCCAACTCAACATTTACCCTCGCACGTAAAAATGGCTGCAAACAGATAAGCAATTATACAATCAAACATCTTTGAAAAGCAGAAGTGGAACCTCCTGCACAACCAACAGAATGCAGGAAGTGGTTTCAGAATGGTAAGTCACCAAAACACTCGTCTTTCCCAGCAGCCATTACAGAGCGCCTAGAGTGGTAAAACCAGCTGACCAAAAGTGCTGGAGCTCAGATTGGGTTGCTAGGTAACGGGCAGAGTTCCGCTCGGGTTGCTAGGTAACGGCTCACCTCCTCCTGCGGCCGACTTCCTCAGCAGCTTCTCCGTGCAGAGACATTCCTGCCTGGTCTCCTCGTCCAGCTCCGTCCTGTACGTCCTCTGCCAGTGACGCAGCGTGTCCATCGGAGTCTCACCCTGAAGGGACGGAAACAACTAAACTCACGAGAAGAAAATATCCTGACTGGTTGCCACATTTTGTTTTGTTGGTGAGCATTAATAACCCCGTTGGTGGTGGCAGCATCATGCTCCAAAATGGCTGCCTCCAAAACTGGGACTCAATATTAAACTGAACTTAATTGTAATGTTGTCATATCTCACATCATCAAGCAAATGGAAATTATTGAGCCAATTTTAATTTATCATGCGATTAATTGATCTATTGTTCAGTGTGACAGGTTTACGCATCATGACTGTCCAAAAGTAAAAAAGTGCAAAAAAATGCAAAGAAACCATAAAAAGTTCACACAAAAAAAATAAAATCAGAACCAACATATTTTTTCCAACATGCTGCCAATTCCAGAATTGCACACCACACTTTTCAGATTTATTTTTGCAAAAAATGTGAAAAACTATTGATAACTTTCCTTTCATTTCACATTTATGCACCAATTTGTGCGGCTTAAAATCCTAATAAAACACATCAAAGTTATCTTTAAGTTCCAAAATGTGAAAAAGTTTGAGACGGAAATTTTTTCCAGGTTTATTTGCAACATGTGGAAACCTTTTGGAACAACTTGATGCTGCTGCACCCAAACATTCATCTCCCTGTGAGAGCGGCAATTCTTGAAAAGCTTAAGTAAAACTTGGCGGTTTGTATTAGAAATACATCAGAAGCAAATTAAAGTTGACCTTTTGAAACCTTGGTTAAGCTGATCATTTCTGATCTACATGATTTAACAACATCAAGTGCTAAAAACCACAGACTAGTAAATCGTCTCCACCGCAGCGCCGACGTTCCTGTCAGATCTGAGTCGATGGCGGCGGTTCAAAGATCTGCAGCTCGATTAATTACCAAAATACTCAAAAGCATTAAACATATAATCAAATTAAAAGTGACGGAAAAGTGCATTTAGTCGTATTTTCTATCTGTTATCCACAGTGGAAAATATTTCAACTGTTAGTCTGGATTAATGCAGAAGTTCAGCTACAGCAGCAAATAAAACAAAACATCATCTGACAAGCTGCTAAGAAGAGAAACCAGATAAGTGTGAAAACCACGAACATCGGGTCTGAAATAAAACCAACGTTGCAGAGTCAGCTGCTTCAAAAAAGAAAACAATAAAGCTCAAATTTATAGGAAATGTTTTCTACAAGCTGCAGAATTAGACGACGTGATCTGAGCCACGTCGTCTCAGGGTTATCGTCAGGGGTAAGAAAGGCAAAGAAAAGTTTCCCGAACCGGACAGTTAGCGGGTCACCCGTTAGCTGACATCTGCCACTCATACTTAGCGTCGCTCTAACACTGTGTGTTAAAACAATGTAATCTAGTTGAAACGTTTTCCAAATGAGTAAAAACTAAGCAAACAATGTTGCTTCACCTTCTCCTCTGCAAGTCTGACACCTGAAGCTGGATCAACATCCTCCTCTTTCCGTGGATCACAGGTCGGCTCCGCTTCCATGTATTTATTAGTATTTAGCATCGTTTGTGTTACAAAGGCTTCGCTGCTTTAGTGGTTTAAGTTTGCGCTGGTTTTGTGCGACGCGCACATGATGCGCATTGGAGAGATGCGCACTTACAGGTCAGGTGCAGGGATAGTTTTGTGCTACCTTATAATCTGTCGGACATTTTTTTCTCTGCACAATTTGTTAATAATAAAGAGGGATAATAAAAATATACAATAACTTTTCTTTTATTTAAAGGAAAATCTCACAGTGCGTCCAGCAGCTGCAATAATCCACACTGTCACTTGTGGGAAATTTAAAATCACACAGAAAAGCTAAGAAAGGGAATCAAACTTAAAACTAAACTAAGAGCTTCTGATCACATAATAGCAATTACCCATAGCTGCCATGGTAATAATTACTGATAACTATTGTGAATAGTCCCTAACATTAATATTATTAGACGGCATGTAATCATATGTATTATTGTTATAAAGGCTGAGCCAAGAAAAGTAGCCCTTCGTGTTGTAAAAGAAAGAAAGAAAGGAAGGAAGGAAGGAAGGAAGGAAGGAAGGAAGGAAGGAAGGAAGGAAGGAAGGAAGGAAGGAAGGAAGGAAGGAAGGAAGGAAGGAAGGAAGGAAGGAAGGAAGGAAGGAAGGAAGGAAGGAAGGAAGGAAGGAAGGAAGGAAGGAAGGAAGGAAGGAAGGAAGGAAGGAAGGAAGGAAGGAAGGAAGGAAGGAAGGAAGGAAGGAAGGAAGGAAGGAAGGAAGGAAGGAAGGCTCTTTAAGAGGAGTTTGTTTTAGACATTTTTCTAAAACAAAATCTTCAAACTTTTATTTACTTTCCCTAAACTGGAAAACGGCGAAATCAGTTTCCTGCAGGAGCCCTGCCCCCACATGTTGCTGTCAACACCCTGAACCTGCTTTTATCACGTCTGCAGCTGCGTTTTCATTTTTCCATGAACGATTCAGAGCATCCTCCTTCTTTTTCATGAAAGAAAAAGAAAACGCAAACCTTTGCGTTTCGGATCGTGACGGAGGCGCCTCGCTCCACCAGCAGCCGAGCCACTTTGAAATTTCCGCATGCGAGTGCGTCGTGCAGCGGGGTCACGCCCTCACAGAGCGGGCCGCCGGGGTCGTTGATGTTAGCGCCGCGGTCCAGAAGCACGGCTACGATGCCTGGGGAAAAACAACAACAAAAAAACAAAACAGGAACGACATGAACCCAGCGGATCATTTTCCACAAAATAAAAATAGATAATTGAACCAGAAAAACAGCAGGTTACCATGGTGACCGTGGTTGCAGGACTCGTGCAGCGGAGTCCAGCCGCAGTAATCCCTGGGATTCACCGGGTGACCCTGAAACACAAACAGCTCAAAGATACTCCGCGTTTTAACTTCAAATCTTTAAGAAAAGAAGATGGAAGAGTAGAAGGAAGGAAAATGAGAATGAATGAATGAATGAATGAATGAATGAATGAATGAATGAATGAATGAATGAATGAATGAATGAATGAAAGAAAGAACAAACGAACGAACAGATGAAAGCATTTGGTTTGCTCACCTGCTCCAGCAGGTACAGGACCTGCCTCAGGTCTCCATCGATGCTCGCTCTGTGCAGAGACGTCTCTCCTTTCTCGTTCCTCTTGTTCCACTGCAGCACAGAGGGTCAAAGGTGAAAGGTCACAGGTTAAAACTGAAAATGTCTGAACCGAGATATTAAAAATGGCCGCTTGTGCCACTCACCCTCCCTCTCTTCCTTCTTCCTGACACCATCTTGTCGTAACCGTCCAGATCGTCGTCTGCAGAAAAACCAAACAGGATCAATTAATCAACTGATTGATTGATTGATTGTTGTTCTCTCTCGGTTCTGATGAACGCCGCCGTACCCGAGTCTGACAGAACCACGTCGCTGTCATCCAGAGCTTCGCTGTTCTCCATCTCCTCCTCTTCCTCCTCCTCTCCCTCACTCCCCTCGGGGTCCCAGCTCTCCGCCGCGCAGAGCCGCTGCAGCCGCGCCTCCAACGCATCATCGCTCGCCACGCCGCGCCGCCGCCGGGACGCCAGCCAGAGCCGCAGCGCCCGCTTCTGCAGGAACGAGAGCCGGCTTCCATCAACAGCTCCCACAGAGGAGGCCTGTGATGCTGCCATCAGCAACAACACACTGGAAACTACAGTTTATCGATTTAATTAGCTTCTCCAAGGCTGAATAAATCGCTCTGCTCTGCTGGGGCCACTTCACCAGCTCACCTGCAGCCGGGCCTGGCCTGACGCCTCAGCACAGCTGGCGGCCGAGCTGTAGCTGCTCTCCACGTCCTCACAGCTGCAGCCGCTCTCCTCCTGGGCGGCGCCGATGTTCAGCCACGTGCTGCACTCCTGCGACACGGAAAACAATCAACACTGCAGCCTTAACTGCTCCCCTCCTTTTGTTACTCCATTTGTTACGACTGGCTCAGGGTCGTAACAGAAACAGTCGTCCTTGCTGCGGTTAAAGTGCATACAAATGAATATTTATTAACAAAAACGACAATGGATTGTGGATATCAGTATCACTGGTGTAATGCAAAGGCTTGGATGAGTTGTATGAGTGCATATGGAAGTGTTGAAGTGCCAAAACAAAGACAAACTCAAAAGTGCAAAAGGAATAGTCGGTCTTATCAACAGACTATTCTGGCGATTAGTCAAGTAATCGGAATGAACTTTTGTCATGAATTTTTCATTTATCCACTTAAACGTATTTTATGCAATATTTGAAATATAACAAAAATGCAAACAATTCATTTTGTTTTTAGATAATAAAACTGTACTTTCTATAATGCAATAACTATGATGATGTGTCAGAGTCGTAGTCTGGCTCAAAACAAAAATAAAGGGAGGAGTAAGTTTCTGCTAAATAAATGAGAAAATGTTTTTGAAAAAATAAGGAAATTTTTAAATTTGAACATTAAAAAATTTGAGACAAACTTTTTGTTCTAGATTTTTCCAGAAAAATCTTTGAAATTTCAGAATTCCAAAAGTTGAAAATTCAGAAGACAAAACAGAATTTTTGTTTTGTTTTTTTTTTAATTTCTGAGTTGCAAAAGTTGAAAATTTTCACATTTTGAAACTCGGACATGTCGTTTTTGTAGAAAATTTCTGAAAGAAAATTTTTTTTCTAGGTTTCTTCCCACAAAAAAATGTGACTGTTCAAACTCAGAAATTTCTTTTTTCTACACAATTGTATTAAATTTTTTTTTAGGAAATGTAGTCTCTCTTTTCCCCCATAATCAATATGCAAAAAGCTCAACACTTTCTGCTCGACTTTACAGCAATACAGCATAGGACTGATCTGTTTATTATTTGATAAAGCGATTAATAACTGGATAGCAAAATGATATTTGAACAGAAATTAAACCATTTGAAGCTAAATCTGCCACTGGAGGAGAAATATTTGTACAGAAAAATTAGTTTTTTTTCTATCTTATATGCAAAGTGTATAGATTTTGTACAGTTTTGACCTAATTACAGCTGATTGCCTTGTTACTTCAGCACTGTTCTAGCCTGTACACTCCACTTAGTTAACGATTATTTCAGTAATCGGTTCATGACGTCGTTCCTGATGATGTCCTGCGACTTAATGCTCCTGTTCATTTAATTTGTTTGATTTTCAGTGAGCTGAAGTCCAGAAGATGCAGCAGCGTGCTGCTCATCGGCACCTCGGCGGCGTTGCCGCGGCGCAGCGCCAGCTCCTTCCTGTAGTGCTCCACGGCCTGGCGGTGCTGCCTCAGGTCGGTGTGGGTCGCAGCCAGGGAGACGTGGATGACGGCCAGCTCCCGACCCGGCTTCCCCAAAGCCTCCGCAGCCGTCAGCTGAGCCGCAAAACAAAAACAAACGCAGAGAAAGTCGGCAGGGAGAGTTCACAGGCGAAGATGTTGATGCTTCTCGATATGGATTACAAATAAAATCTCCTATTTTTTTTTAAATAACAGATCGGTTTTTTTTAGCTAAATAAAACTGACAGTATTTTCAAAAAGTGTTTTTTTAATTCAAGCATTCTTTCTGTGAGTTTTCTGGAGTATTAGGCTGTAAGAATTGTTGTTTAATTACGAGAATAAAGACGCAGTTTTACCAGAAAATGTCTTAAAATTACAAGAAAAAAGTTGTTATAATGTATAACAAGTGGCGTTATGAAGAGCTGGTGACCAGCTCATCCAGTCAGTGTGGATCTTAATTAAAAAATAACTTTATAAAATTACAAGACAAAATTCGCCTTAATCAGAAAACATCTTCAGTTATGAGGATCTGACATGAGCAGCTCAGGTTTGTGTGGCTCTTTTTGTTTTAAAGTCCCTCTACTGATATGATGTGTTAAAAGATTAAGTATTAAGTTTTATTTGTAAAATTTACACCAAAGTATAACTTCACAAGATGCTCAACATTCCTCATTTTAATTTTTTGTTATTTTCAGTGTTTGTTATAAAATTGCTACTTTATTATCCCAATATTTTGACTTTATTCTGGTAATACAACTTTATTCTTGTATTAGTGCAACTATAATATGGTAACAATATGACTGTAGTATTAATACGACTTTATTCTGGTAATATTATGACTTCATGATCAAAATAAAACCTTTTTGAGCCTGGTCCTAATATTTAATCGTAGAGTTGACCTGAATTCAAAGTCCAAATAAACAGAAGCTGTGAAACAAGATGGCCGCCCTTCAGAACTGGTGGGAAAAAAAAAATCCAGATTTTCCAAAAAGTTAAATCTCCAAACACCAAAAGTGAAATAAGTAATTGGAACGGATTTATGGCCCAGTTTGACGTCTCACCTGAGCACGATAGGCGTCCAGAGCTTTGCTGTAGCAGCCCACTTTGCAGCACAGATCCCCCAGCTGCTCGGTCAGCTCCACAGCCTGGTGAGAGCTGGGTCTGCTGCCCTGATCCTCCGACAGCTTCTCCTCCAGCCTACACCCCTTATCAGCTGCAGAATATTGAAATAAAAGCAACTGCCTTACAAAAACAAAGCCAGAAACAAGGCAGGAGATGATTTCTCACCGTATTTGAAAGCTTTCTTCACGGCCATTTTGTCCGCCGGCTGCTGCGAGCCGAGAAGCAGGGCTTTCTTCAGAGATCGTCGGGCTGCCACGAAGTCGCCCAGAGAAAGCTGAACCTGTTGATTCCAGTTAAATTAAACTAAGAATGGAAACATTTCCAATAACTGACATAATTTAAAACGGTAATTAATGAGGAACTGCGCTGTGCATTTATAAAACAACGCAGAATATTGTAATTATGTGAACAACATCCTTGGTTTTTGTGTATATGAATCAGTTTCTGAGCCTTTCAAATTGATAAGAAACTGTGGATAAAGCAGGAGGTTAAACCGCCAGTTTGGTGATATTTCACATATTTAAAAACAAAAAACTAATCAATACTTATTGATAAACTGCTATGAAACACTTGTATTGTGATAAAGCTTTCAGCCATATTGTCCAGCCCTGTTTACATAATCACAATACAATAATCTTTGAATGAAAGTTTGAAAAAACTAAAACTACTACTACAACTAACAATAACTAATCAAAAACTAAACAATATTTAAATAATAATTAATAAAAACTAGTAAACTAACTGAATTAGACAAAAAAAGTAGCAGCGAAATAAAACTAAACTAAAATGAAATAAACTTGTTTCGGACCTTGCCGATGCAGTGGAAGCACTCGCTCTCGCTGAACTTGTCCTTCATTTTCCGGGCGCAGTCCTTGGCCTGCTCCAGGCAGCGCACGGCGCTGGACGGCTCGCCGTTGCGGAAGAAGATGTTGCCCAGGTTGAAGTTCGCCCGGTACAGATCCTCCAGCAGCTGGCTCTTCCTTCAGACAAACACCAGGTTAAGCAACGATGCACAACATCGGCAATCAGTGGAGCGTGAAATACTAAATTAATGACGAAACTTCCTGACTTATAAGACATTTCAATCGGGACAATTTGATCAATTCATCAAAATTATTGTTTTGGCAGATTTAACTTTGTTGCTCTTTTCTAAAATGAAATTACTAAAGTATTTCCAAAAAGTGGCTTTTATTCATATCTGAGTTGTACGACAGAGAATTAGACCAAAACTACAAGAATTTTAGTTAAGTTACAAGAAAATATGATCAGATTAAGTATTTCTATTAAGTATTATCTATAAAACCAAAGTATCACTTCAAAAGATGCTCAATAACCCAATAATATTTTATTACTACTTTATTCTCATGTTATCTCGACTCTATTGTCGTAGGACTGCACTTTCATAATATTACAACTTTATTCTCCCCATTAAAAAATCTTCGCCTGCTGCTGATTTTCTGTCACGGAGTTGATATGAATTCAAAGCAGAAGCAGTAAACAAAATGGCCGCCATGTGCTGACATCACTCCGCTGGTCCAGCTGATGTCAGATAAATGAACCATCTGCTTGTTCTTACTCTGCGATGAAAACGCTCCGTCGGATGAACTCGCTGCAGCGTTTTTGCTCCCCCAGATGATCACACACCAGACCCAAGTTCAGGAAGAGACGAGCCTTCATCTCTCTGATCTCTCGCTCAGGCACCGTCCCTAAAAATATTAAATAATTACATAATCTACAGAAAATCATTCAACATCACTCACTAATCAACTAAACAAAAACGACACGCACCGCCTAGGCGTTCATCCACGACAGCCAAGCTCTTCCTGAAAGCGTCCTCTGCTTGCTTTAAGCTGCTTTTTGATTGGTCGGATTCATACCGGAACAGGAAGGTTCGACCAATGGTGGCCAGCGCTCTCTGCTCCTCTGCATGATCCCCGACAGAGCGGGCCAGGTCCAGGTGACAACGCTGGTGCTGGAGAGCAAAACGTCTCACACTTCCTTATGCAGAAACATTACCCTTAACCTACAACTCCAGAATCAGAGTTAAAGGCGACGAATGTAGGGATGGAAGTTATCAATTAATGAGTAAATCGACTAGCAATGAATTGATAAGCGGCTATTTTCTTAAAAACTTAAGATTTTCTCTTGTATCAGAAGGACTGACCATCTTTCCATAACATATGGCGGCTAAACTACAACGCTAAAAGAAGGTCTAAGCGGACGTCATCAGTTAATCGATTGAAACTGATTTTAATCTAATTGATCATTAATGACACAAGGCTTTTTTGTACGGAAAACCAACCTTTAAAGCGGCTTCGATTTTTCCCGTCTCAGCGTAGCACTCTCCTATTTTGCGGTTTGCTACAGCCCGTCCAATCACGTCATTCAGCGCTTCAGAGAGCGCCAGCTCCTGCTGGTGCTCCCTAATGGCGCCCTCATAGTCACCTGAGGTGCAAAATAAACCCAATAAGACAAACTGAAACAAGGAACCATGAATCCAAGAAGGGCTGAAACAATTAATCGATCATTGGAATAATTTTCAACTAATCTGTTAATCGATTAATCGCTAAGTGGAGCATACAGACTCTAAAAATGGCCATTTTCTGAAAAATAACACATTCAGAGAAATGATTAAGCCAACATATATGTACCGTATATATTTCTGATATGAAAACCTTAATTTTCTGTAATTATGTTCTCCCCCAGACTCACGTAGCATGTTTAGCTTCACCTGGTTAAAAGTCTGTAAAATAAAATCTTTTTGCTGTACATTTATTAATAAAAAAAAAGCCATGTTATTGCAATTGAAGCAAAAAAATATCTGCAAAATGTGCCAATGTTTTAATCCAATTAATTATCAAAATAACTGACAGAATAATAAATGACTAGAACTGTTAGCTGCAGCCCTGAGTAAAATGTATCGTCGCAAAGATGCTCAGAAGTTACAGAAGAGTTTGAAGTAAGACGTAAAGTATGAAATAAGTAAAATTAAAACCAAAAATACTGTTAATATATGGGTGAAACTGAATAAATTACAGTATTTTGAAAAGTCACTTAATTTCAGTAATTCCAAATTAAGTTTATTGGTCATTTTTGTACAACAAATAAGGGATTTGGCTGCAACTCCCCTTTGCCTCTCAATGTTCAGACATTTGGAAATCAAATATTTAAATTTGGTAGAGATTAAAACTGAATTTTTTAACGTAGATGTGTACTCAGTGTTATTACAAAAGAATTAAATTCAGCTAGGTAAACTTTTACACAATATCGTCTGATTAAACCAGTTTCAAAAGTTTGTTTTTATTAATTTTGATGATTCTTCCTTACAGCTCATGAGCACAAATTCAGTTTTTCAGAAAATATGATTACATAAGAAGAAGAAAGGATTTTAAAGCAGAAATGTCCTCAATACAAAGTTCATTCATTTACTGCTTCAGAATCCAGACAAGGCTGCTAGTGCACCTTTTGACGTCACACTTTTTCCTTCCACTAAACTTTTCATCAAATTAATGCAGCAGTCTGAAATGGTCACAACATAGTGTTTATGTATTTAAAAACTATTTTTGTCACTATTTAGTAGAATGTTAAGTGTAAACATGTCTCACCAGTCCTGGACAGCAATTCTCCGAGCTGGTTGCAGATGTTAGCCTCTTCCTTCAAGTTTCTGTTAGCCTGAGCTTTGCTTTTTGCTTTCTGCAGCTCTGATGAAACACAAACAACAACAGCGCGGAGGTTAGCATCCTCCTTCAAAACTAGCAGGGAAAACACGTAAACAAAGAGATACTTGCGTTTAATTTCCCGAGAGGAGCTCATCTTTGTTTAGCTAGCGGCAGACCTGCAGCTGGGAGGAAACGACAACTTTAGCTTCGCGCTGGTTTCTTAAAGGATAAACCGAACAACCTTTAGCTCATTTTAACTGCCGCTTGTCTGCGCGTTCAACATTCATGG
This sequence comes from Poecilia reticulata, assembly GCF_904066995.2. Lineage (NCBI taxonomy): Eukaryota > Metazoa > Chordata > Actinopteri > Cyprinodontiformes > Poeciliidae > Poecilia > Poecilia reticulata. The sequence continues at coordinate 24,909,891 of NC_088851.1, forward strand.
TCGGTTTGGGTGTCGGATTAAAAAAAGCAACTATTTACTGTAATCATCTTAGTAAACATCCCCGACATTTGGCTCAAAATACGCAATAAGTTTCACAGTTCCCCGCCAGGAAGACGATAACCAATGACAGCGATGGTTAATTTACCCGGAGTTTTGTCTGCAAGGCACAGTCCCGCTATCTGAAACATCGAACAGGACAGCTCCACAAAACTCAATTTTCAACTACATCTTTTTAGCTTAGAGGTTTATTTACGTATTTCTCAGAAAATATAGCGTAAAAATTATAATGCGTCAACGTCATGAAAAATAATATTTCTTTCTGAGTAAAAGTCAGTCTAACAGTCAAAACTCAGGGTGAAATTAACGCGTTAAAGTCGAGACTCTTTCCTAACACACAAAATGACGGGCAGAAAGTTCATACCTGAATCCGGTACAGACTAAGAAGGAGCCTAAACATGGCCTAAACCAGAATCAAATTTAAATTTCAATTATAGCTTCAGTTTTTAGTCTGTTTTTCTTAAGTGCTTCAACACAACGTGACAATTTTAAATATATACATGTTTTTTATTTTTATTTTTATCTCAGCATTCAAGTTAGAACAGATTTGGAAAATATTAAACATGTTATGGCCACACTTGTATGTTTTTTATTTATATTTTAAATATCGCAAAGTGCGCAAAGATGTATAGTTTTTTTATTACTCATTATAGATTGCTTGCTTTCTTTCTCCGTTTCTTTTTTGTAAAAAGAAACGTAGCTTGAGCATTTAATTAAATGTGGTGAAACAATAAGCACATAAAATCGACATCAATGTTTTAGTTTCTTACTACTTTTGTATCTACTATTATTGAGTAAATGTGGAGTTGGCGCCCCCTTGTGTTCTGCCCAGTACGTGCACTGCAGCTGGTTGTGATTATGAAGTTGTTTTATGATTTTAAACTTTTAACAATTATTTTGTTAAAATAAAAGGTTGTGACACTTTCTAAATAGAAATCTGACCTGCATTTTATTATTTCTAGCTCACAGCTAAAATAGAACCTGAACTAAATGTTGCTATGTTGAACAGAGATTTAATAAAATACAGATTTAATTAAGAAAACATTAATTCTGCTAGGAAATTCTGTTTGTTTTGTTTTTTTATATTACTGAAACTTGTTTCATATCCCTTTTTGACATTGTAAGACTTCCGTAATATTGCTTATGTGAATATTTAACAAATTATTTCTTTATTGCATTGCGGCACTTTTGGCATTCCGTACATTTTTCTTTTATAGTTTTGAAGAATGGATGGAAATGTAAAATTTAGCTAAATTCTGAGAATAAAGTTTCCATTAAATATTTATTTCAAAAGTGTCAAAGAATGAAAATTGAAGTTAATTTACGACTACGGATTATCTATTTATGTACAGTTTTAAATGATCGACATCATATAAGCATTTAAGTATTTATTTGCTTCTTTATTGAGTTACACTTTGCATAGATATATAAATTTATACACAATGTTTTTTTTTTTTTAAATGTGGTTAAAAAATTATTTCCTTATCGCATTGCATTGTTGCTCTTTTGGCATTCCGTACTTTCTTTTAGCTTTCAAATATTTCTGAGTGGAAATGTAAAATTTTGCTCTGGAAATAAATATTTCGATAAAATAATTATTTTATTATTATTATTTCTAGCTCACAGCTAATATATATATATATATATATATATATATATATATATATATATATATATATTATATATATATGTATTTTTTCCAAAGACCTACTTTAAACCAGCACAACAAAGTCCTGATGTCTAAATAACGACTCTCGTGAGTCTTTGGGTAATCTGTGAACCTTGTATTTGCTCGGTCAGTGACACTTGTGTAAATAAGGACCTGCAAATCTGAAAAACAAATAATGCTTAAGATTATTTAGACCAATTTTTAGACTGACGTAGGTGGAGTTAACCCAAATTCATGATCTTATAATCCAGCTGTGCGGTCTGGAAAGGGGGACACATGGCCAGGCGGATGATGACGTCAGCGCTTTTTTTGACTGGCGTTTGCAGCTGAACGGCACGTTTTGGTGGACAAAACGTGCCGTTTAAATATATCTTGTTGCTTATAAACAAATTGAGTTTTTCTGTTGACTGGATTAAATAAATTAGCAGAGGGGGAGTAATTAGTTACAATTCCTTGAGGAGCCTTTTCGGAAAAAATTACTTTTAGGAGTATTTTTTAATACGCCGTAATTTTTACTTTTAGTTGAGTAATTTCACTATGAAGTTACTTTAGTAAATTGTTTAAATACTCTGCCCACTGTGAGTAACTTCACTGAATGAAGAAGCAGCTTGTTCTAACCAAAATGTCACCACAGAAGCACACAGCTGCAGTTTTACAGGTTCCTTTATCGCTGCAGGTCCTGCTCAACGTTTTGACAGCAGCTGCATTTCCATCGACCATAAAATCGCACAAATTGGAATCACAGATTCATGGAAACACATCAATTTAAAAAAAACAAACACATTTTTTAATAAAATTTGGGATGAGGTGGTTTGGTTTATTTCACAAAACTAAGGGAAACAGTTTTTTTGCAACACATGAATCACATGATCAACACAAGATGTTACTACTGGCAGAAACAAAGAAGAAGACATCAACAGGAAGTAGGAGGATGATGGCACAGCGTAAACAAACTTTACGTAAACAAACTTATTCACATATTTTATTTATAGCATTTTTTGATTAAAAAGTTTTGGATTTTTTGGCTGTACTGAAATTATTGTATTTTGCAAAACTGTAATAGGAACACTTTTTCGCATCATGCGAGTCACATGATCAACAACCAGATGTCACTACTGGCGGAAATGACAAAGATGATGACAGGAAGTGGTTGGAGGATGATGGCACTGCATATTTTTTAACGACTTATTACATGAACAAACTTATTCACATGTGATTTTGAAAGTTTTCATATTTAATGGAAATTGTGAAAATATGTTTTTTCAGCAGTTTTCCGTACAACTATAGTATAAAAATATTACGTACTCAGCTGAGTTTACGTTACAAATGTGCGCAAAACTTTGTCGATATTCCACTAATGCCGCAAAATCTATTGCTAATTAGAATTTAAAAAATACAATTAAAATCACACATAAATAACTTTGTTCAGGTAATAAATCATTAAACATGCTGCGCCATAAGCCTCCAACTACTTCCTGTCATCTTCCTTGCCGTTTTCACCAGTAGTAACATCCGATTGTTGATCATATAACTTGTGATGTTTTCATTGGTTTTGAGAAACACATGTACAGCAAAAACAAACAAACAAAAAATACCTCATGTTAGCGCTAAAACTTAAAAAAAAAATAAATTAATTATTTTTCAAATTTTGCGCATTTCCATTAAGCAAATTTATTTTCATAATTCCAATTTCCACAAATTTCCAATTGTGGTGTTTCCATTAAGTAAGAAACAAAATTAATATCAAATAAGTTTTTTACACAATAAGTCATTAAAAAATCATCAGCAAACTATTTCCTGTCGTCTTCTTTGTTGTTTCTACCAGTAGTATTATCTGGCTATTGATTACAACTTGTGTGATGCAAAAAACGTGTTTCCATTGCAATTTTGTGAAATAAATTTTGATACAGCCCAAAAAGAAAATAGCACCTCATCCTACTGCCAACACTTGTTTTTTTTTCAAATTGATGTGTTTCGATTTAGCAAAGGTATTTTTGTAATTTCAATTTACGCAGTGTTATGGTGGATGGAAACTCAGGTATTGAAAAATAACGCAGCAAGCAGCAATATTCAGAAGACAAACCTCTGCTGGCACTGAAATGTGTAAATGTAAAGCATCTTTTCTCCGGATCCTGCTGAAGCAAAGAGCTTCCTCTCTGCTTCTGTGTGCCTGACCTTCCAAAGGAGCGCGCCGCATCACTGCGAGAATTGGTGAATCTGGGCGGCGCAATAAGTGGAGGAGAGCGCATCAGAGTGCAGGGTATCTGAAAGCAGCAGAGAGGCAGGCACATCCGCCACTGGAGGGATCAAATCTGTACCATCTGACGCTCAAGGATTTACGGGTTTAGTCAAAATTGCTTTTCCCACTGTGGAGATTAAGCACAGTAGGATGTTTTCCTCTCAGCGCGGAGAATAGCCGGGTTGCTGCTGCCGTTTTCCTCCGTCTTATCGGCTCCTCCGGCGCTGGAGAAGGGAATGTCTGAGGAGGGCAGAGTGCTGGAAACCCCGGTGGGAAGCGGATTCTGACTGACAGGAGCGGTCCGGGGAATGTGAGCCATGCAGGCAGAAACGGTTCTGATGCTTTTCTGCGTCTGGATGGCAGGAACAGCAGCGAAGATGATTCAGCCGAGAGGTCACAAGCTGGAGCCCTACAAACAAACCAGGTAACGACCCACAGGTGACAACTAGGGCAGAAGCGGATAGAAATAAAGAGTAATATTCAGCCAAAAAACTCAGAAATCTTGGGATTTATCTCAGAAATCTTATAGAAAAACAAGGAAACTCTCTGACCTCAAAAAGTTGCAAATTTGCAAGAAAAAAACTACGAAGTTTTCATGTTAATCACAGAAATATTCTTGGAAAAAAACAGAACATAATAGAGTTCCAAAAATTGAGCTTTTGTAAAAAAGAATCTCAGAAATTTTCTAGAAAAAAAAAAGAAAATTCTCTGAATTCAAAAAGCTGGAAATTTGCGAGAAAAAAACTGACATTTTCAGATTCATCCTAGAAATTTTGTAGAAAAAAAACCAAGAACATTTCTGAGCTCAAAATGCCTAAAATTGTCACTTTTCAAACTTAGAAAATTTGCAATATTTTCAAATTTAAAAGCTCAGAAAAATTTCAAAATTTTTCTGGAAAATATGTTAAATTAATCTTGAAATTTGTTCAACTTTTCAGAGCTCGGACATTTTGTTTTTTTCTAGAATTTTTCTGAGATTAATCTAAAAATTTTAGACATCTTTTCTAGCAATTTTTATTTTTTTTACTTTTGTAGCTCAAATTTTCAAAATTTCCGAGATTACTCTCCAATTTTTTATTTATATATATATATATATATATATATATGTATATATATCCTATTTTGTGCAAATTTATGACTTTTCAGGCTCATATTGTTTTTTCTAGAAAATTTCTGAGATCAATCTCAAAATTGAGTGTTTTTTGGTGGACATTGACTCCTTTGTTCCATCTACAATGGCCCTAATGCGCCGTCGTAGGAAAAGCTATAGAAAGAAAACAAATATTTTAAGATGAAAATGCACAGAGACTGAAAGTTTTATTCCCCGTTCGTAGTTTATTTTGCATCACCTGGATGCTCCCTCCCCTCAGAAAACAGACTTATTCAGACAGCAGGTCGGCCAGATGAGAGAGGGAGACCTAAATCCCTACTTCTATTTATGTACGATGGGATGATGCTGCAGGGCAGATAATGACTGTTTCCCCGCCGGCTGCAGTTGTAGCCAATGTCATTTCCAGGTGATAATTTAGGCTAATTGCAGTCTGGTTAATGTGTGCATTGGATTAAACATTTTTACTGGGGTCTAAACTGGATCAGTCGATGAAACATCTACGTTTCCAGTTTAATGACTGGAAGTAATGTCTCAGGACTGACCTCTGGCATTCGGATCATTTATGCTTAAAAAGTATTTTAATTTTAAAAGCTAATGTCATCTGATCAACAAGGTAATTTATAAACTGTCGGATTTAATCTGATTAATCAACTTTTAGCTGCAGCCAGAATATATCAAGGTTTATGCCCATTGCAGGTAGCATTGTGATCATTTGGGGACAAAAATAAATAAATATTTAACATGTTTCTATAAAATTCACAATTTTCTTCCCTGAATTAACCCATTTCTCATTTTTTAAGCTTCATTAATGTTCAGAATTCTTGTTTTACAAAAGAAATCAAAAGAATAACGATAGCCATTTTTACACTTATTTTGCATTTTTATTATGGAATATTAAGAAATATTGTTTAAATCATGAAGTCTTGCTAAGTATTAGGTGCAGGATGTGAGAGTATTAGCTGTCTGAATAAAATTTGGAAATATTTTTTAAAGTAGGGCACAGCTAAAGCTCACCTAGTTTAGCTGCAACACGCTGCCTTTCTGTCTGCACTTCACATTAAAAATGGAAAATAAATGCTTTTAATGTTTAAATCCAGGCCTTTTTACCTACATTCCCAATTTTTAAAACAAGTCTGCCATTTGATCTAATGATCAAGCTTTTCTAATTGTCACCGCAGCTTTCAGAATAAAACAAACTAACTTTCTAAAGTAATTTAAATTCTTCTCCTCCATTCACTGTGACAGCTAATTAAAACAGCCAGCGTCTCGTATAGGCGGAGTGTTGATACTTAATTCTTGGTGTCTGAAGATTTAAAAATGTACACTGACGAGATAAAACGCTCACAAAAACAAACAAAAATCAACTCACTGGTGTCAGATCACGTATTCCAGTCCTATAAGTATTCACTTATTTATGTTTAATCTATTTCTTAAGAGAAGAGCCGAAGGCTAAAAACTGGAGCTAACTAGCCATGCAGTTCATTAGGCTGCACCCAGCGCATGCGCAATAAGATAGTGTTCGTTTCTTCTTCTTCTTTGTTATAATGGCGTTTGTATAACAAGTGAAGGAAACATTACCGCCACCAACTGGTAAAACAGCCCCTCATATCAATGAAGTAACGGGCTGAATGAAAGGCATATGTTTATGTTTTTAAAATGTCATGCGATTTATCCGGACTAGCTTTGCGATCGATTGGTAGATCGCGATCGACATATTGATCCCCTCTCAACAATAATTCAAAGTTTTTCTTGAATTCTGTCCCTTTTGACCTCGGAACCATACCAGATAGTGCTGTGTGCAAAATTTTTACCAGTTAAAAACTAAACAGGATTATATTAAAATTCAGATCAATCTGTATATACATGACTGAATTGTTTGGTTTTAATTGCTTATTTTGGCGGGAAAAGGTCCAGTTCAATTATTTTATCTTGAATGGGATCAAAACAAACAAGATTATTGTAGATTTTTAAGAGACACATAGAAAGTTAAAAAATGTTCATTATGAACAGTGGTGGGCACACTTCCACTAACAAACTAACAGACTACATGTAATATGAACTGAAGTTAGCACTTTAGCATTAGCAGAACTAATGTTTACGATTATGGCTTTAGGGTTAGCGCAGCTAACTTTTTAGCTAGCAGCACAGACAGGTACATTATAATAGAGTGTCTTCAGTTAGAGCAGTGGTTCTTAACCTTTTTTGAGGTATCGAACCCCCCAGTTTCATATGCGCATTCACCGAACCCCTCTTATTCCTCCTCCTCCTCCACCTTGCGGTATTCTGATTTAGTAATGTAATTATATTAGCTGTGTTACCACCCCCACGCCACTAGAGGCAGTAGCAACCCTGAAAAGATGCGACTAAGGAGCAGATTTAGACTATAGAATTTGGTAAAAAGAGTGAAACTCCTTCAATCAGAGCTCCTCCACAGCTCTGATTGGCTAAGCAATGTAACGTGATCCTCTGATTGGCTAAGCAATGTAACGTGATCCTCTGATTGGCTAAGCAATGTAACGTGATCCTCTGATTGGCTCAGCAATGTAACGTGATCCTCTGCAGCAAGTGATGGCAAAGCGGAGCGCCATCACGACTTTACACAAGTGTGTCTTTACCTCCGCGGCAGAGGCTCCGCCGAACCCCTGAGACCGACTCACCGAACCCCTGGGGTTCGATCGAACCCAGGTTAAGAACCACTGAGTTAGAGGCTCCTTAATATACGCTGCAGTACAGACAGCAACAGGAGATCCCTCCTGCCCACAGAACAAAATAATAGAAAGAAAATGCACCAATTTTGCCTAATACAGTGGCACAAAACTCTGGCATCCCTTCCTAAAGCTCTTCAGATATAATTGCATCATTTTGTAATAAGCAAAAAGTGCATTTCCTGGAATTGCTTCAGGCGTCGCTTTCAGTTTGGTTGCCACAGAAACTGTGCAAACATAAACACAACTTCTGCAAAGGCATCAGGTAAATAAGCACTTTGAACAAGCAACACTCAACTTTAAATGTGGGGAAAAAAGAAGAGAAAGTTCTCTGTGGATGGTAAATACACAGCAGCGCTCTCAGCTTGTCATTTAAAAATATATCAGCACTAAGTGCAGCTGCAGCCTGTTGCCTGAAGTGAGAAGCTGTCTTTGAATTAAAATCTGCAGAAGATGATAAGATTTCCCCAAAGTGTGCCAGAACAGCGCTGAATGCCTCAAAATGCTATCAGCATCCACTTAATATATTCAACAAACCCTGTCAAATCATAATCCTCCCCTGCCTTTAGATGCAGTATCACTTTTTATGCTTCCGCTGGTTTTTATAGATCAGAAAAACGAGTTCATTATTAAGGCTCTCCTCCATCTGAGGGAAACAAATAGGTTTTAATTAATAAACAGCTGCTGTGTGCAGAGATCCTGATAAAAGGGTCAAAGTTAATGGACTGGTGAGATTTCAGAAAGAAAGAAAAGCTGCTCTGGTGAGATGATCATTAAAATACGAGCAGAAGCTAGTTAAAATTATTATTAGTATGACAGAATATGCAGCTCCAAACTGGGGTGTAATCTTTAAATGTCAGTAGCTAAATTTCCTTCATGTGCGCAAAACTTTGTCGATATTACGCTAAACAACACAATTTCACGAATGCGGTGTTTCCATTAAACAACAAATGCAGTTAAAATCACCCATGAATACTTCTGTTCACATGATAAATCATTAAAAACATCATCCTTCAACTACTTCCTATTGTCTTCTTCGTCATTTCCACCAGTAGCAACATCCTGTTGCTGATCATGTAAAAAATAGTTTCCATTGCACTTTTGCAAAATACCATTTTGATACAGAAAAACCTGATCCTAACACAAAAACCTTTTAATTAATGTATTTTTTTATTGCAGTGTTTTCATTCAGCAAATTTATTTTAAGAATTCCAATTCACGCAAGAGCGCCACTGGCTGCATTTCCGTTGATCTTAAAATTATCCAAGCTATTACTAAATTTGCTTAACTTTGAAACCGCATAAAACGTTTTTGTGCTAGGATGGTTTAGCTTATTTCACAATGCTAATGGAAACACTTATTTCGCATTATGAGTCACATGATCAACAACAGGATGTTACTTCTGGCAGAGACATCGAAGCAGAAGAAGACAACAGGAAGTGGCTGGAGGATGATGGCATGCCATGATTTTTAACAACATATCGTGTTAAACTTATTCACGTGTGATTTTAATTGCATTTCTTACTCAATGGAAACATTGCAATTGTTGTTTTTTTGATGTTAGCAAAATATCAAAGTTTGTAAATTAAACGCAGCTTGTGTTTCTCGTAACCATAAAATTCCAAAAATAAATAAACTTAATGGAAATGTGTCAATTTTGAAACATAATAAAACTTTTTGGAGCTAATATGAGGTGTTGTTCATTGGCTTTATAGATTTAGTTTTATTTGGCAAAACATTTTTTGGCATCAAATGCATCATGTGATCAACAACAGGATGCTGCTACTGGCACAAACGACAAAGAAGACGACAGGAAGTGGTTGGAAGATCATGGCACTGCATGTTTTTTAATAACTTATCAAATTAACAAATTTTAATAGCATTTTTTATTTAATGTAAATACCACAATTGCAAAACTGTGTACATTTTGCGTATAATTGTAATGGAAACGCAGCTTGTTTGCCGTTTCTTCCTATTAAAAGTCACCTCACATCAAACTTCTCCCTGCTGGCACATGCAGGCTCTGTGAATTCAATTTGAATAAAAAACCTCAGACATTTATGTTGCATTCAACTCTTCCCCTCCTCTGTTTCTCATCACCTGTCTCCTGAATTGACTGTGAAATCCCCAAAGCGACGGAGTGCTGCTGGGTTTGGAAAGTCAGGAAAGACGAGACCCACAGAAGGAGAACAGCAGAGGAGAAAACGCCTCATAGTGGAGATTCTGAAGCGAAAGACCCAACGGCAAAATTTTTACCATTTAAAACTGAACAAATTTAGCCTGTTTGTTTTTTATTTAAAGGACATTAATCAAAACTCTTACAATTTTCTGCTTGTAAATAAATTTTAATTAGAGATCTAAATATTTAAACTGTATATTTGGTTAGCAAGATAAATATTCACTTAAATTTAACTTCAGTCTAAAGCTAAATAGACTGAAGTTAAACATTTAGCCTGCTAGCTTAATACCTAATAGCTTAATAAGCACTTTGAATTGCCTTGTTGCTGAAAATGTGCTATATAAATAAAATTACCTTACCTTAGCTTAATATTTATACTGAAAATAAGTATATATTTACCAGAACTGTTTAATTTACAAACTGAATACTTATTTAGCTAGCTAGATTTGTAGCTTCAAGCTAAATATTTAGTTAGCATGCGGCCACAGAATCATTATTGAGGAGGAGAATTAGGATGATGGTACTAAAAATAAAGAATTTTTACTTTTTTCTCTGAATTTTCAGAAAAGTCAGAATTCTGAGATTTAAATTAGAATTCCTATATCCGCATCTTTTTAAGAAAGATGCACATGGAGACCTTCGTAAAAAATTACTCTGAAATGATTAGAAAGATATCTCTGCTTTCGACAAAGCCATTTTTTAAAATTTATTTATGTTTTATAATTCTCTCAATATTTAACATTTAGTAGGATTAAATACAAAATGTGCCTTTTTTTTATTTACAGTTATCCTGCTGTTTTCAGTGGCTGTTATTTGTAGGCCTGCTGCTAGTAAACACGTCCATAATGACCTCTGCACAAATTTGGCCCAGTAACCGCGGTGCGGCCTCAGCAGTGATGTATTCCCGCAGCTGCGGTGGCGGACCACGCAGCGGACAGGCGGCCTGCATGTGCCGCAGGCCAGCAGAGAGGGGATTGCAGAGGCATTTCTGCCAAGAGGATTAAGAGCCAGCTGCTGGGTGGATGTGTAGCATCCACTGGCCCAACACCGACTGCGCTGCAGCTTTAACCCAGTGAAACCTTGTTCCTTCGCTCTTGTTTCGCTCTGCATTATTCCCTCTTTTGTTTGCTTCAGTCTCTGCGTCTCGGCTCCGCTCCGTCTTTGATATTTCCTGAATGCACGTCTTCAGTCGACAGGGATTTGGCTTCGCCTGTCACAGCACAGCGCTACTCTATTAATCCAGTTTGGGTTTTATTTTTTAATTTATTCTGTCCCTCTTTCTGCTCGTGGCCTAAAAATTTATACCTAAGGTACAAAGAGACTGGCGGCCATATTGGAAAGTAACACCTTGGTCACTTGGTGCAAAATTGACCAACTGGCTGCAACGCATTAAAACCAGAATTAGATAGTAACTAGTTACATTTACTTGAGTAATCTGTTTGGAAAAAATATACTTTTAGGAGACTTTTACTTTTGTATTTTTACATAAGTAATTTGTAAACCACAGCAGAGTCCAGCCTGTTGCCTAGCAACCCATGCTGAGTTCCAGCACATTTTAGTCAGCTGGTTTTACTGCTGCACAATGGCTGCTGGAAAAGACAAGTGTTTTTGTTGTTCGCTTACCACCCAGAAATTGCTTGCTGCATTCTTGTTGGTTGTGCAGCAGGTTACCCTTGTGCTTCTCAAAGATGTACGGCTGTGCATTTTCATGTGCCAGTGTAAACGTTGAGTTGGGGATTTATATTCTCTGGCTAGCCAAATAAAACTTATTCACAGCTGCAAATGTCGCAAGACAACTTGAAAAAGGACAACTTATAATTTTAGATAAATATCAACTATACCATAAACTAGCTATAATTTTTTTTTAAATCACACATTCATTTCTATGTTTAGAATTTAAAATAAAGATATAATAAAATTTAGCAAGAACAGAATAGATCTTCTTTTTCTGTGGGATAAAAAAACAACAAAGATCCCAACATAATGGCAATAAAATCACAACTAAAAATACAATATTAGTACTTTTAATGTAATTTTTGTGAAAATTAAATACAAATATTCCAGGAAGAAAATGAAAAACAGCTAAAAACCTGTTTATTATTATTATTATATCTAAATGTAAAAATATTAGCTGGTTTTTTTTCATTTTTATCCAAAGTCATTAAGATCCATTGTGATTACAATGATTTGTTTTCTGTAGCATATAAAATACAAAATGTAAAAAGATTTTTGTATTTACTCGAGTTGTCTTTGTCTGATATTAAAATGTGCTTCTGATTGGAAACATTTAAGTGTGACAAAACTGTAAAAACAAAAGAAATACGATAAAACGATAGAAAAACCCCAGTATAAATAAATCTGCCATAATGTTTTCTGTTTTGAATCACCAGATCGAGAAGAGACACCAGAATGGAGGGAGGAGGTGGTCAGAAGTCTGGAAGGTAAAAATTAAAGAAAAATGCCTTTTCTTTCTTTTATTTTTTAAATCATATAAAAGTTTATATTTCTTAAACATTTTGCTTTTATTTTCCAAATAGTCCAATTTACAAACGAAGTCCAGACCTGACGAAAAACCCGATGACAAAATCTGAGCAGCTGCTGAGAATAGACGATCACGATTTCACCATGAGGCCGGCGTTTGGAGGTTAGAAACTACTTTAGAAATTAAACACGCCGAAATGCTACACTAAGATCCAATCAGTGTTTTTCTGTTTTTGTTTTAACCTTTTAGTCCTGCAGGCTCTAATCTCGCTGAAATCTTAAGAACGCCATTATCATCAGCAGCAGCTCTGCTTCACGTTTTCATTTTGTTTCCACTTTGTTGAACGATTATGCAAAGATAAACTCAGACTGGAAGACAGAAATTATATAATGTATTTGTTAGCTTCTACACTTCAAAAACACAAAATCTTAGCAAGCAATTCTTGTCCAGTTTTTAGAGCAAATATCTTAGTAAACTTAAAATCAGACAAAACTGACTTTTAAGTAACTTTTCAACAAGATTCTGGAGCTTCATCCATTTTCTTACACCCTTGTCCCCTCAGTGGGGTCGGGAGGGTTGCTGGTGCCTCTCCAGCTAACGGTCCGGGTGAGAGGCGGGGTCACCTGGACAGGTCACCAGTCTGTCGCAGGGCAACACAGAGACACACAACCATGCACACACACACTGACACCTAGGGGCAATTTAGACAGACCAATTAACCTGACAGTCATGTTTTTGGACTGTGGGAGGAAACCGGAGTACCTGGAGAGAACCCACCATGCACAGGGAGAACATGGAGACTCCATGCAGAAAGACCGGGAATCGAACCCAGAACCTTCTTGCTGCAAGGCAACAGCTCTACCAACTGTGCCACTGTGCAGCCCAGGATTCAGAAGCTTGTTTTAAGTTAATTTCTCAATAATGATGAAAATGTTCTGCTTCTTTTTAGTCGATTACTGGTAGGTTATTTCATTTATAGCAAGGGAAAATGTTTTGCTATAAGTGAAATAATCTGCAATAGAACTAAAACTTTTTCATCAATATTACAGAGTTATTAATTTAAATCAAACTCCTGCATCTTGCTGGTAAGTTGCTTGTAAGTTAGCTTTGTCTTATTTCAAGTGTTCAATAGAAACTAGACCAAAAATACTGATATAGTTTTGATTCTCCTTTGATGCAAAAACAAAAGCTTATTTTAGCAGCAACAAATCAGCCGTGACCGCTTTTAATTTGCAACATGTGCTGCTATTTTTTTTTTTAAATCACAACAATCTACAAACACAAAGTGACGCTTTGCAGGATCGTGTTTGTGATGTCCAATGTGAAGCATGAAGAGGAAGAGAGAGTGGAGTTGCATCCAGTGTTGCATCAGCTTTTATCTGTTATGACCTGATTGTTGTTTTCTGCTTGTGGGAATTTGATGATGCAGAGTACAGCGGCTGAAATAGGTCAAAGATAAATCAAAGCCTGACTGTCACAGCTGTAGCACGAGCATTTGCTGTGTGCTAGTGTCTGTGCCGCTGTTTTTTTCTTTTAAATGCCGTTTCTATAAAAAAAAGTAAACAAATCCAGTGAATATGAGCTACTTTCTCAAAAATACAATCAGTTTTAGAGTTTTTCAATGAAAGTTTAGTCATCTGAAGCATGAACGTTACTAGAATCAACACAAATTTATTTGTTTTGAAGATTGTAGCCAAAAAAATTAAAATCTTACCATTCAGTAAGAATTAAAGCTGAGTGAAGATGTAAAAATGATCAAGATTTGGCTTAGAGAAAAGAGCAATTTTTGTTTACAGTGGTCTAATTCAAACTCTTATGTCCCATTATAATCTAAAATAAACAACATGGCAGTACATGTAATACTAAAAAACATATAATAGCATTGAATAACACAAACTAAATGCGTTTACATATAAAAAAATAATTTCTATATTGTTTTTATAGTTGTTATGCAAATAATAGATTAATCTCTTCTTGCTTCTTGCTGCCATTGTTGGGGAAATATAAGATATCAAACTTGTTAACTTCCTTACTGTAATTAAAATTTAAACCGCAAGTGAAATAGTTAAAGTAATATGGCACATTTAAATACCAATCTGCAAACCTGAATATTTATTTTTTAAGTTTGTTTCTCTTGTAAGGTTAAAATCATCAGCTAACACTGTTATGATGTAAGTTAATTACAAATTATGCTAATGACAGCAGGTATGTTACACACATAGAATGATGAAGAATCTGGTGTTGACATGTTAGTAGTCGGGGCCCCAAATGAAAATCTGCTTTGGGCCCCAAAAAGGTTTTTCGCCGGCCCTGGCGTTGCCATAGTGACAGTACATTAGGCACAGTAATGGTGTGTTTTATGAAAGAAAAATTAAGCAGCATTAGTTTAGAAGGTCAGAAAAAAACAATAATGTTTTAGAAAGCTGCTTTAATGACTAAAATAACATTTTATTTAGACTAAACCGTATAATCAGCTGGCTGACTGAGAGGAGAGTTTTTGTAGGTAAAAGGTCAAAATGATTGCGTGTTTAGTTACATTGTTTCTTATCTTCTGGAAAAGCAGAAAATAATATTTTGAAATTGTTGTTTTTTTCAGGTCCTCCAATACCTGTTGGTGTTGACGTTCAGGTGGAAAGTATTGACACCATCTCAGAGGTGGATATGGTAAGCATGGCAAAGCTTTTTGGGTTCATAAAAATCATTTTAAATTAAAAAGGAAGTCATGAATTACAGGTCACACTTCACTTATTGGACATCAAGAACTCCATGTAATGGTAAAAATAAAAATGACAGTTAAGGGATCGACTCATATCGCACCAACAAGTCAGAGCTGGAAGGGATCTGCGCCACTGATCCGCCATCTTGGTAGGCAAGCTCAGCGCAAAGCATGAATGAAATAAAGTTAATAGCTGTAATGTACTTATATTGTTTATAAGTTAGGTAGGAATTAGAAGAGAGCTAGTTCTAAGCTTGTGGCTTGTTTATTGTTGTCATAGCAACTCCTTAGCAACTGTCATAACAGTTAGTTAAGGATACCTACCAAGATGGCTGTCAACTACAAAGTTCCTATAAGTGTGACGTCACATGAGAACGATGTGTGTCTTCTGATGATATCACTAAAATAAACATGTTTCTGTGTCTATGATGCTGGAAGTCATAAGCTCTTTTGTTTGGAAAGTGTTGCACATTTGGTTAGCCGTTAGTGTTAGCATTGATGTTGCTATCAGCTACTGATCAGATGTAACTGGCAGCCATTTTCTAAAATTATATATTGAAATTTTTTGAAATAGTTGCACTATTTTAGTATTAGTATAGTTTAGTATTCATGTTTTGGGTAAAAAAAAACATGCAAACCGCTAAAACTGAATGTAAACGTTGCCCAAAAGCTTGTTTTACATTTTATCGCACAAGCTAACTTAATGTTATTAAGAGTTTTTAAAGCATATTTTCAACAGGTTGTTCCTGAAAATGAAATGTGTCTCTTCTTTTTTCAGTTAACATCCATAACCTTTTTGGAAGATTAAATCTAAGCCAGGGTGATAAAGGGTGTCAATTTAAATAAAAAGTTATGTTTTTGTTGCCCATCTGTTTCTAATCTCATCAGAATTTCACTTACGAGACAAATTTAGATGTTTGTCCTGCCAAGTGCATTAAGATGATGTTTGTCATGAACTGAGTTTTTAAATATTTCTGTTCCTGCAGGACTTCACCATGACTTTGTATCTGCGTCACTACTGGAAAGATGAGCGGCTGTCGTTTCCCAGCACCAACAACCAGAGCATGACCTTCGACAGTCGTCTGGTGAAGAAGATTTGGGTTCCTGACATGTTTTTTGTTCACTCCAAGCGCTCTTTCATCCACGACACCACCACTGATAACGTCATGTTGAGAGTTTACCCTGACGGAAACGTGCTCTACAGTCTCAGGTATAAGAACAAACTTATTTTTACTTTTCTATCTAATTCACAAAGCAAAGAGCAGCAATGATGCAGCTGTGTAACCACATCTGTGCAGCCGTTTTCTTTATCTTCCTTACTGGCACCTTAATAAAGATATGGAAGAAGCCAACTTGTCTTTTATGAGGGTAAAATAATCTGAGAACATTTAACTGGTGAGGTTAAAAATATGGCTTGATTTTTGATAAAATCATCAGGCACACTAGGAAAATAAAAATAATAAAATTATGAGATTAAAGTCATAGTATTACGAGAATAGTCATAATATTATAACTTTATTCTTGTAATATTACGACTATATTCTCAAAAATGATGGTTTTATTTTAATATGATGGTTTTATTCTTGTATTATTTCCACTTAATTCCTGCAATAACTCTGATTTTGTTCTTGACATATGACTTGATTCACATTTCTACTTTATTCTCGTAATATTATGACTTTGTCCTCGCAATTTTATTGTTTTACATTTTCTATTTGTATTCTATAATACTACATAATACCTAACAATTTCACATAACATATTTAGTCATGTTAGTTCTGGTTGTTTTACCCTCATTCTGATTTTTTTCTTGAATTTCTCCGGTTCTGGCAGAGACACTTTTTTGATCCACTATTCCCTCTGATTTTGGATGAAATGCAGCTGGAAGGATTTTTGCTGATTCTTTTTTTTTTTTTTTGTGCTACTTTTCAACATCCGTTATGATGCGTAACCATAGCAACAAGGTGGTTTTTGAACCGGGAGCAACTATTAACATCACAAAAGTCCAAGTAATGCTGCTAATATAAGTTAGAACAATGTTTTATTTCCCTTTAGAGATTAATAAAGTATTGTTGAATTGATTAAAATTAAATTTAATCACCATGCAACTGGTCTTGGGATACTTTTCAGAAATTAAAATACCAAAGGTGGCAACAATAAACACATTTATGGTAGAATTGGGTGAAGAATTAAAAATAGTACTTTCAAATAGACAGAAACAATATTTTTACTAATGATTCTTGTTTACTCAACCAATAATTAGGGTCAAAAGTCTCCACTGATGCAGAGAGATTGAGTATTGGCAAAATGTACATGTATAAACCATTAATAACAGATGGATCAATAATTGTGATGCAGGTAATTCTGTAAAAAACGTAACTTTTTTCTTTATATTGGATTTTTCCCATATCAATAAATGTACTCAAATTAAAATATTCCACTTTAATTGGGTTATGCTGCTCTAGAAAAACCCAGAAATGCATTTTAAAGCTTTTGAAGCACTGCTGGAAGTGTGAAAGGTGCTTTGAATAGGACGTTCCTCTGCCAGCACTGCAGGTGAAATGGAGGCTGAGAAACTTTTGTGGAGCTGCAAGCCTTGATTGAATATGAAGGATATCTCAGTTTCACAGTGGAGATAAATCAAGGAGGCTTTTGTAAGTCAGTGAGTCATGATGGTGAAACGACTCAACCCTTTAACACCTGCAGATAATTAATACTGATTACATTTTAAAGGGTAATAGGACATTTTTAACACAGCAATAGGAGACACTAATTAGTTTCCTTGTTATAAAACAGAGCAGCTCCAGGTTGAGTGATTCTCATCTGATATTCAGATTGTTGTCTTGGTTTAAGGTGGATCTGCTTCGTCTTTTCTGCAGGGTCACAGTCACTGCCATGTGCAACATGGACCTGAGCCGCTTCCCCCTGGACACACAGACCTGCTCACTGGAGATTGAGAGCTGTGAGTGAAATGATTTCCAGGGGCAAAGTTCAACACGTCAGACCCGGGTCTTTTGTTTTACAGCTGGGGTTGAAGATAAGACGTGAGATGAAATAAGCTGCTTTATTTTGGAGCCAATGATTACTGTGATCTATTTTCAACCGTTTTGTTTGGAAACACCAAAAACTAAAACAGCATTCATTCTCAAGATACTTTCTCCCTCAGAACTTAAAGTTAAACTGCAAAAACATAAAATCTTACCACATATTTTAAGTTTCTAGTGCATATGTCTTAGTACAAAACCCAAAGTCACTTTCACAAGTAGCTTTACACCGATATAGGAGTTTGTTTAAGTCAATAAGTCTTTGATATTGATCTTAAAAAGTACTAGTTACTCTAAGAGATTATTTCAGATACAGCTACACATTTTTCCCTTGTTATAAGTGAAATAATCTGCCAGTGGAACTAGTTTTTCATCAATATTAAGGAATTATTGACTTAAAACAAGCTAATAAATCTCACTGAAAAGTTACTTATAAGTTAGTTTTGTCTTATTTTAAATGTACTAAGAGATTTCCACTAAAAACTGGACAAGAAATACTTGCAAACAGCTAATAAAACAGTCTGTCTGATGAAATGTTCTGGAAATCAGATTGGGTTGCTAGGTGACGGGCGGAGTTCTGCTGGGGTTGCCAGGCAACGGGCTGGGCCTTGCTGGGGTCACTAGGTCATGGCACAGTGCCTGCTGATTTGTCAAGTTACATTCCATAGATTTTTGAAATGGTTCATATTCCAGATAGCAAAAAAACTATTTACCACCAAAAAGCAGTTTTTTTTAAAGCACACTGTCTGTTTTTAGAAGCAGTACGAACTGAAGTGGAAGTACAAAAACGTACAAACAGTGAATGTTGCAGTTTCTCTTTATAAAAAATTAATGCAAATAGAAATACAGCACCTGGAGCACAGGATAAAAACTCCAATCTGAGATAAAGTCAGATAAACTGACACTTTAACTCTGGTTACATATTTGCAGTAAAAATTTTCCCCCCATCAGAAACATTAAAGATTTCCGGCCGACTCCAGAGTATTCCTGCCGATTTCTTTTCCACAGATCATGACGCCTGACAGTAAATTTTAATATCATCACTCTTCAGGAGCTTTCTTCTTGCCCCCCGCTGAGACTGACATGTCCGCCGCTTTGCATACCAGATATTCCCTGAAACCCCAGATCTGCTGCGCCATTAAAGTTTTAGGAGTTTCTGCCGCTTTACTTTTAAGTCCGTCTCATGTTTTCAAACTTCACGGTGAATAAAGAGCAGCACGTAGCCATCACATGGCAGGTAGAGTCCGTGATGCCTGTTGATGGTGCTGGGTAGTTCACTTTTTCATCCAGATTCAGATTAGCTTTGTTTATGTACATTTGCATTGCAAAAAAAGGAAACAAATTAAAACACTATTTTACAAGCAAATAACAAAAAAGCACATTTGATTTATTCCACAGTTTCACACCAACAACTGAAACGCATCTAGATTTTACTTTGAGGTTTCTTCAAATATAAACAAACCTTGTTGCTATATTTACTATCTCTTACTATAAGTATTTTCTTAATTTCTGAAGACTGCTAGTATTTTTAAATATATGATGTAGGGATGGACAATATGGTTGCAAAATGTATCATGACTGAAGAAATAGGCGTTTCATATCAGTCGATATTGATAGTTATTGACTAGTTTTTTGTTTTAAATATTTAAGTTCCTGTTTTCCCTCTGCAGCTTTTTATTTTTAAGCAGTTCTGAGGCACAGCGGCAAAATTGTAAACTGTTGCTGCGCAAGTTGTTGCTAGGTAACAAGTTCCTCAAGAGGTTGTTGCTAGGTAACCAAAGAGTTAGGGCATTCATTCAAATTCAAAAGTACTTTATTGATCCAAAAGGGAAATTAATAAACGTTAAACGCCACTAACCGAGCTTAGCTAGCCCTGGATCCAAGTTCAGTTTATTATTCAAATGGGTTAAAATTGTTTGGCAACTAAAAATGTTTTAAATTTTCTACATGTTTCCCAAACAGATGCGTACACAGACGACGACCTGATGCTGTACTGGAAGAAAGGAAACGAATCTCTGAACACGGACGACAGAATATCTCTGTCCCAGTTCCTGATCCAAAAGTTTCACACCACCACAAAGCTGGCGTTTTACAGCAGCACAGGTAGATCCACACACCTGGATTAAAACTTCATTCCTCATGTCACTTCGAACAAAACGGATCAGGCACTTTATACAGGAACCCGCCGTCTGCAGAGCAGAAACAGAACAACACAGTATCAAGTAGTTTTAGTCTAATTTCTACTACAAATGTCTTAGTACACTTGAAATAGGATAAAATTAACATAAAAATACCTTTTCAGCAAGAAATATTAGCTTGTTTTAAGTCAATAATTCCTTAATATTAATGAAAAGGTATTTGTTCCATTCTCGATTATTTCAGGACATTTTTCCTACGTTATCAGTAAAAGGAAGCAAGAACTTTTTCATCAATATTAAGGAATTATTTACTTAAAACAGGGGTTCCCAAACTACGGCCCGCGGGCCGGATCCGGCCCGCCTCCACATTTGGTCCGGCCCCCTGAACAATGACAGAGAGCATTCAGATTTTTTTTTCATATATTGTATTTTCCGGTTTATATGTGGATTTTTCTTCAACCACCAGAGGGCTCTTTAGCAGGAAGTGTGTCCTGTAAACTGTGGGTGTTTTGTTTGCCATCTGTGGGGACTTTTAGGGAACTGCTTGACTTTTATGTTATTTAATCAGTACGGTTGTTTGCTAGCGGTAGAGCAGATGAACACGCCGCATTACAGGTCGAATTCTTCGAAGCAATGCCTGTAAGTAGCAGCTTGTACTAGCCTTTATGTTAACATAGGAGGAATTCATATGTTAAAGTTACTTTCCCTCAATGGAATATATACTAGTCAGTCCCAGTGACCGTTTCACTAACGGTTTTTGCCCATGTGCTTTCTGGGTAAAAATCAATCGAGAAACGCGCCCTCACCCCCGCCCCCTCAACAATTTCCGGCAGCCCAGGTGATAAACGTGTAACACTTTTCCCTTCTCCGGCCCCCCACCAGAGAAGGGAAAAGTTATGTGGCCCTCACAGGAAAAAGTTTGGGGACCCCTGACTTAAAACAAGCTTCTATAACTTGCTGAAAGATAGTTCCGTCTTACTTTAAGTGCAGCAAGATATCTGCACTAGAAAACAGTTGGTAAGATTTAGTGTTTTTGCAGTGAAGAATCCATAATCCTGGCAGCGAACTGAAGCAGACAGGCTGTTGTGAACCTGCTGTGCTCTGCAGGAAACCCACAGAAAGCTTTGCACTGTTCACACAGCCACATGTCACTTTCCAGCGACTCAGCGCATGAAAAGGATTTTGTGTAGCATCCTTCTCTGCCAAAGTTGCAGGGACAATTCCTGAAGCGTTGACACGGCTCATCAGCTGCCTGACAATGTGGGAATAACTGGCGCTGTCTCTCTTTTTGTGCTGCAGGCTGGTACAACCGCTTGTACATCCACTTCACCCTGCGGCGCCACATCTTCTTTTTCCTGCTGCAGACGTACTTCCCCGCCACCCTCATGGTCATGTTGTCCTGGGTTTCCTTCTGGATCGATCGCAGGGCCGTGCCTGCCAGGGTGCCACTAGGTAGATATATTTTACTAAAAAATAGCCTCTCTTAAAGCTTTCTCAATAATTTAGGTACATAATTTGAGGGTTTATTGCCAACGCTGCAAAGATTACATACACTAAATTAATTAAATGGATATCTCTTGATATTAGTACATTTTCTATTATGCATAATTGGCATTTTTATACTTTCATTTGGGTTTCTACCACTTCAAACTGGTTAAAAAAAAATATCCAGACGGTTTTTAGCATCAGGCTAATGTTTTTTGGTGTCTGGAAAATGAGCTGTTTCAAAAATGTCCCGATTGTTGAGTCTAGGCATGTCGCATTACGCAATAAATCACTTAATTCAATTTTCATGATTTATCATATTTTCTTTTTTTTCCCGTTTTCTACCAAAAATTGGAGAACAAAAGTCTGGTCTAGCCAAGTCACTCTGTACCGTTACCTAGCAAACCCAGTTGAGCCCAGCCCGTTACCTAGCAACCCAAGTGAAGTTCCAACACGTTTGGTCAGCTGGTTTTATCACCGAATGCACTGTACAATGGCTGCTGGAAAAGACAAGTGTTTTGTTGTTGACTTACCGTCCAGAAACTACTTGCTATCTTCTTGTTTGTGCAGGAGGCTCCACTTCTGCTTTTCAAAGATGTACAGATGTATAATTGCGCATCTGTTTGCAGCCATTTTCACGTTCGAGTGTAAAAGTTGAGCAGCATATTTGGTCACAAGAGGCCCTAAAACAGCTCATTATAGGCAGAACTGAGCAGAGTGGGGGTTCACCACCCCTTCTGACCTGATTAGTCTTCATTTGTCTGATCAGACTCAACATGAACTCTGTACCTACTGTTTCAATATGGCATGCTAATGAATCCGAAATAAGTTTATACTTTAAACAGAGAAAATGACTGCCTCGTCCCTGATTTAAACATTACAAATCCTAAAACATTGTAATGTTGCACCTTGTACAGGATTATAAAGTGAGAAAAATCTGATAAAAATCCTGTTTCTTGAGGTCTTGAATGCTGCAACATGAAATAAATAAACAGGAGAAAAGAAATGCAGCTAAAGAAAAAGGTTTTTCGTCTTCAGGAAGGTTAGATCCTTCAGGGGTTTTTGTATAAGAGACTGATGAGATCCTTCTGAGAGCCAGAGCTGAAGAAAACAACCACATAAAAACGTCTAACTCAAAGAATCTGAGCTATTCCTCCATCAAAAACCGTGTTAGACCTCAAGTAATTCGCCTTTTCCATCATTTTAAAATATAATCTAATTAAATATTAAACTAACTTTTAGGATAATATCAGCAACAGTCCTCCTATTCAAAATCTAAATGCTCTCGTTTGCTCAGGTTACAAACAGGATGTACTAAACAGATGGTTGGGAAAAAAACAGGGTGCCAAAACTTTGTCCAGCTGAACAGAAACAGAAAAGATTGTCTTTGGACCTAAAGAGGAACGATCTAGTCAAAGCACAAAGCTTCAGCTATTAAAGCTGGAAACTAGAGATCAGGATGAAATCTGGGTGTAGTGATGGACTCTGACCTGAGCCTTCAGAGTCACATAAAGGCAGTTACAAAATCAGCCTTCCATCGCCTGAAAAACATTTCCAGGACTAAAGGACGTATATTGAAACAAGATCTAGAGAAACTCGTCCATGCGTTTATCTTTCATCGCACTGATTGCTGCAACAGTGTCTTCACAGGTCTGCCTAAAAGATAAAAACCCACCTGTTGGTAAATGAACCATAATAAATTAAACATTGACCGACATATTTGATGTCCTGATAAAGTTTGTAACCGTCTTCTCTCCAGGTATCACCACAGTGCTGACCATGTCCACCATCATCACCGGGGTCAACGCCTCCATGCCTCGCGTGTCCTACATTAAGGCCGTGGACATTTACCTCTGGGTCAGCTTCGTCTTCGTCTTCCTCTCGGTGATCGAGTATGCGGCTGTGAACTACCTCTCAACTGTGCAGGAGAGGAAAGAGAGGAAGCTGAGGGAGAGAGTAAGTTATTTCTGTTTGCTCGTTTGTTGGATTTTTCTCCATGTTTCCTGCCTGCTGTGAAATATAAATAAGATGATTTTGATCTGATGGCAACATTTTTCAAACTAGAGAGTTTTTAAATATTTAATGTTGGTTTTGTAAGTGAACATAAAAAAAAACACAAAAAAGCAAAGTTGGAAATTGGAGCTGGGTTTGACATTTCACCCAAAGTCACAGCATTAAGGTACCATAGTTGGAGATTTCAGAGATAAAAGTTCAAAAGATAAACTAAAATGTTGTTCCACATTGTAGTTAGCTTTCGTTTTCTAGTTAGCCTGGAGTTTTTTACTCAGTTAATTTTACTACAAAGATCTGGGATATTTTCCAAATGTATAAAGGAATGTGATTAAAAAATAAGGTTTTCATATACTTGAAATATTTGCCTGCGCATAATTTATGAGATTTGTCGACATCAATCTGTGCAGCTGCAGTTAAAAAGCACATTTTGGTCAAACACAGAACATATTTAAGTTTTGTTACTGTGATGAAAGAAAACCCGTTTAAACACAGAAAACTCAGACATTTAAATCGAGTTCATTGACGCATCAGTCGAGACTGACCTGATTTGTGGGGAAAATATTTCCAAACTGGCAGAAACGAGCATTAATGATTCATGTTCGTTGCCAATAAACAGATAAATATTTTCTGAATCGTCTCTCTTTAAGCTCCTCAGAGGGCTACGGTAAATTATTTCTGGGAATGCAGAGCTGCTATTCTTCATGTGCCAAATGTTGTGGCATATGGAGCCAAACTGCCCACATACCTCGAGGAACATTTGCAGCAAAAACATCTTCAATAAATCTTCCACAGCGAACTCATTTCAATGCCCTTAGTGTGATACAGAAATTAGCACACTTTATTTATTACCTTTGACAATAAGGAACACATTATGCAAAAGTCACTTTTTGTTCTTCCATTTGGGTTTCTACTGCTTCTAAAAACATCTGAAGTGATAAAAAAAAAAAACTCAGCTTTTTGGTATCTGTAAAATTAAACTACGGAATGTAATGCCACAAATCAGCAGGCACTGCCCCTCACCGAGTGACCCCAGTGAGGCCCAGCCTGTCACCTAGCAACCCCAGCAGAGTTCTATCTGTTACCTAGCAACCCCAGAAAAAGTTCCAACCGTTACCTAGCAACCCGAGCAGAGTTCCAGCAGGTTTAGTCAGCTGGTTGAGCATTAGGGTTATGCTAATTTTTTATAAAGAAATTAAATTAAGAGTAGTCATATGACAATAAAGTTGAAATACTACAAGAATAAAGTTGTAATATTACGAGAATAAAGTCTTAATAACTATGATTATTTTCATTAAAATATGACTTTATTCTCGTAATTTTATAATTTTTATTTTCTTAGCGTGGTCCTAATACCGTCATACTCATAACTTCAGAACAGACCAGACTAAAACCTCATTATTTAAGAATAATTTTGAACAAAACATTTATGAAATGACTAAAGAGTTGATCACCTTTAAATAAATGTGATTTATGCACCTTTTACCTTTTATGTTTAGCTGCCGTGCACATGTGGCATCGGCAACCCCGACGAGATGATGATCGACCCACAGATCACTGGCTACGGCTCCATGGATGTCAACACCACGGGGAATTATGGGATACCTGAGAACGGCGGGCGCCAGGAGCGAATCCTGGCCCAGGTGGCGCTGAACGACCCTCAGATCACGGGTCAGGTGAAGGCCTCCCGAAGCTACGTCAACATCTGGATAGACACCCACGCCATAGACAAATACTCCCGGGTCGTCTTCCCCGGCGCGTACGTCCTCTTCAACATCATTTACTGGTCCATATACTCGTAAACTGGGATGCTTTAAATAGAACGCGATTGGATAGCCGACGGGCTAGTTAGCCGGCTAGATAGCCGACGAGCTAGTTAGCCGGCCAAATAGCCAGCAGGCTAGTTAGCCAGCCGGATGGCTAGCTAGTTGGCAGGCCATTTAGCCGGCTGGCTAGCGCAGAAGCTAAACCGATGCTCCGTCAGGGGATAAACTGGGGATCAACAACAGATGGAAAACTTTTGCCTTCTTGCCCCAGCCACTTAAAACTGTTGAGAACGCCGTTTCATCGCTCCGTCAAAATCCGTGTGCTTTTGCGTGTCTGGTGTCGATGACAACGTTGGACTTTGTGAAAAAAGTGAAAAACCGCCATTTTAAAAAAAAAATTCCGCTCTGCAGAAAAACTGGGCATGACAATCAACAAAGACGTGGAGAACCTCAGGAGCAAAGTGACGCTCTGTTTTCAGGTCTGCTGGGGGAGAATCGACTCATTTAACATTAACGTGGGAAAAAACTTTAAATGAACTCATGTTTCCAAGGCTTAAGGGAATTTATCTGCTAATACCTCTAATTCTGACTTCATAAAAACTTCAGTTTTTACTTAAATTCACAGTCATGTGAAGTTTGTCATGATGCTACATGTTAAAATATTTCTACTGGCGATATGGAGATTTTGATATCTAATAGAATATTTATATTTTACGACATCGCATTAGGGCCATTGTAGATAAGGAGGCCAGGCGTACATTTTCATCGAAAAACTCAGAAATTTTGAGATTAATCTCAGAAATTTTCTACAAACAAGGAAATTTCTGAGCTTTGAAGGAACTTGTTAGAAATATTTGACTTTTAGAAACTTTGCTAGTTTGAAAAGTCAAAAACTGTTGACTTCTGAAATGTAGAAATTTCTACGTTTTTGTAGAAAATGTTGGAAATCTCAAAATGTAAACATTTTTTGTTTTTCTGAAAAAATTCTGAAATTAGTCTTAAAATTTCTGAGTTTTTCCAAACAAATTTTGTTCCAATAAGTCAAAGTTTTCGTATTCAGTTCTCTTGGTAGATTTCCAGATTTTCTGCATCATGACTCATTTTATGTTACATAAACTTTTGATCAGTGCAACTGTTTTATTGCCAATTTGTTTAGGAAAAGGGTTTTAAAATATCTGAATATATAGGAAGTAAATCCCAAACACCTGTTTTAGTATTTTTTTAAAACGTCTGTATTTCATGT
The DNA here is from genome assembly GCF_904066995.2 of Poecilia reticulata. Taxonomy (NCBI): domain Eukaryota; kingdom Metazoa; phylum Chordata; class Actinopteri; order Cyprinodontiformes; family Poeciliidae; genus Poecilia; species Poecilia reticulata. Next base: position 24,936,735 of record NC_088851.1, read on the forward strand.
TCATTTATTTTTTTTATACTGAAGCTGATCTCCTATGTTGTTGCTGTCGTGAGGCTTTGAGGTTCACTGTGACCTGTTAGTTGATAGTTTTATCTTTTATCATAAAGTTTTGGTGAAATGGAATAGAGATATCTACGGAAGAAGATTAGGGCCACTGGAAAAAAGTAATTCTGATTTTTTTTTCTCAGAATTCTGATTTCAGAATATTAAAAGTCAGATTTCTGAAGGAAAAAAAAAATATAAGAAAAAAAGTGAAAAAGTGAATTCTGAGGAAACAGAATTCTTAGAAAAAAATCTGAATTTTGAGAAAAATTCTGAAATCTTAGAAGTCAGAAAAAAATTCAGAATCCTTTTTTTTTTACTCACCTTAATCATCTTCTGTAGATATTTAATTTGTAAAATGACCAAACGTACTTTGATTGAGGTAAATTAAAGATTGAAGAGAACCGTTTTATTTTCTTAAAAATGTGAAAATAGTTTGTGCTGAATTTATCACAGCTAATGTAAATTCCCTCTTGCATGCAATATAAGAATGACGAAGAGCTTTGACATGCATGGCTGTGATTATTATTTTTAACCTTAATAAAAGAAAGAAATTAGAAAAAAATTAAGAGTGAAAACTGAAGCAAAACATTTACAAAACTGGAATAACTTTAATTTTGAGCTCATACTTATTTATTCAAACTTTTGTTTTTCTGGGTTTGAATGATTTTGCATCAAACATTAAGATATATATTTTTTTAATTACACATCTAGAGAAAGTTAAAGCAGGTTTTGGACCTAATTTGAGTGATTTAGCACTTGAATGATCAGAATGATGCTGCCACCACCATGTTTGACATCTAAATCAAAGTTCTTTGTATTTTCTGGAACAACTCTATCAATTTGGGCTCATCAGAAGTGACAGTTTGGGTTTGAATTGTTAGGATTTTGGTGCAGCTGGATGCTCCAACAGTAATAATCCAAATTATACATGCAAGTAGTTTTCTAATATACAAAGCAGGCCAACATTTAAGTTTCTGCAATTCAGTTCTATTGAAAATAGATTAAAATTTGAGTTTGTGCCATGAAATCCACCAATTCTGAACAAAAAAGTGATGAAATATCAAACCAGGAGTTTGTTTTTGGAGCTATAAAATGCTTGTCATTTCTTCGAAGTTGAAATTTTGGCTCTGTGGATTTAAAAAATGTCCAACTGAAACTAGAACTTGTGCCCCCAATTTATGCCTTTGAACTGATGCTGCTTTTACTTGCCTAAATTCCCAGTATTCTGCCACTTTAGCCGTCAGTCGTGAAAACATCACTAAGATCTAAATGACAGGATGTCTGCATGTAAACTGCATAAACCCCAGTTTGATCCAACACCAAATAAAAAGAAAAAGTTCAAAGTGAAGCACCCCCTGCTGTTAGGGAGGCACATTGCAGCATTAACATTCATTTGAGGACACATCGGGAGTTCCTGCTCACCTGTGAAAGAGATTCAGCTTTGAGCGGTTTCCTTTGACTCTGCATTTCATCTCCAAGCAGCCTCAGGGGAAATATCCGACTCTTTATCACATAAAAGCTGCTGAAGAAGAGAGAGTTTAAAAACTGGGATACTCTGCTGCAAAAGAGACAAAGACGGAACAACGGCAAAATCTTACCAAGTTGGTTTATAATCTCTACTGTAACATTTAACATCCGCAAAGATTCACTGTGTAAACAGATGTTTTACAGCGAAAAACACAAATCCCAAGTGTTTTCTGTCTGATATCTAGTGTAAATATCTCATCACACTTGAAATAAAACAAAAGTCCTTTAACTTTACAGCACAATAGGAGCTGGATCAGTAGCAAAGTACAAGTTTCACAGGCAGATTATTTTACTTTCACCAGGGAAAAATGTCTTTACAAGTTAACTTTTTAAATCAATATCAAAGACTTATTGGCTTTGATATTGATTTAAAGCTCTTATATTGATGAAAAGTTACTTGCAAGTTAGTTTTGTCTTATTTCAACTGGACTAAGATATTTGTGCAAGAACTAGAAATACTTGGTAAGATTTTGTGGTTTTGCAGCGCTACTGAGTTTTAGTAAACTGCACACCACACTTTTCCTTTTTTATTTGTAAAAGAAAAGGAATCAATAATCATAATTTATTTTCTTTATGCTTCCTGTTTTTACCCCACTTGTGTTAGTTTATCATGTAAAATACATTGAAATTTGTTTCAAAGTGCCATTAATTTCTTGTTTTAGCAGTGAAACCGTCCAGCGGAGTTCGGGGAGTTTGTGTGTCTCAATGCGAGTTGTTGTTGTTTCTGCCCTCTGGTCGCGTCTCCTCCCTCAGTTTGGCCAGCCTGAAGTCGTCCCTGACGCGCTGCAGCAGATCCGGGCAGCACAGCACATCCACAGCTGTCATCGCCAGAGCCTTGGCCGCCCGCAGGGCGTACAACTGGGCCTCCTCGGCTCCTGGCGCAAGAAGGAAAAGAAAACGCTAAAAATAGAAATCACCACGTGGCATGGAAGGGATCCTCATCTTTATAGCCAGAAACCAATAGTTTTATTTGGTTATGACTTTTTGTTTGTCTAATTCAGTTAGTTTTCGTGTGTTTTGCTAGTTTTTACTAACTAGCAAAACACACTAGTATTATTAAATATTGTTTAGTTTTTATTAGCTACAGTAGTAGTTCTAGTTTTTTTAATCTTTTTTCAAAAATAGATTACATTTTTGCTGAACAACTGAGTGTTTTTTTTTCTCTTAAACTTTGCGGTGGCCATTTTGTGGACTAACGTAGGTGCCGTATGGAGCGCCGTAATTTGCCGACAGCCGATGTAAACTGCTTGTGTTGGGTGTGGGTAAATTTAACATCAGTTCGAAAGGCTAACACACATTTCTCATGTGATGTTACACTTCAGTGATCTTTGTAACTGTCGGCCATCTTGGTAGGCAGTTGCTATGGATTTACTATGACTACAATAAACAAGCCACAAGCTTTAGAGCTAACTCTCACCTTGTTCATGTTTAACTTGTTATAACTTATTATTACAATTTTTAAGTACTCTATCCACCTCTGTGTAATACTAAGATAAATATCAGTGATATATACTGCAGTACTTACTGCCTAGCAGTGTTAACTAGCAAAGTTAGCTTAGCTAGTGTAGCTTTTGAACATGTAGCACACATGTAACTTGCTACATGTCCTTACTCTGATTTTGTTATTCACCTGAAGAGTTCGTACGTCCTTTACAAATCCGTTTAAACATTGATTTCAAGCGTCCATGGATTAAACTTCGTGCTCAGTAGGTAGGTAACAATATCACAGTATGAGATCGGAGGAAGCTTGTTCATATTGTCTGACATGTTTCGATCACGATAGCAGCCATTTTGTTGATATGCATTTCTTTTCCATATCGTTGAAAAGTGTCAATATAATTTATTTTTGTTGGTTTGGAAGCCACGGTTCATCTATATTTTGCCTACCAAGATGGTGCCCATCACTTCTGGTTCAAACTTGTGGGAACTATGTAAAAATAGATTCATAAACGAGAAAACAAAGATATTATATCTTTAATTTTAGTCTGTTTTAGCTTAGTTTAGTTTTATAAACATTCATTCTACTTCCAGTTGTATTTTTCTCCATTAGTTATAGTTTTTATTTACCTCAGTTAGAAATATTTTTGCTAGTTTTAGCTAACTATAATAACATAATAACTTTGCTGTACCTGCTGCTTCGGCGTATTTCTCTGTGTGGTTTAACGCGTCGGTGCCGATGTGGAAGAACGGGTGGATCCCAGGCACTATGAATGAAACGTTGCCAAAGTCTGTGGAACCTGCCGGATAGTTAGAAATTCATTGCGATAATGACTCTGTGTCGAAACAATCCTGTAAACAAGACCTGCTGCTAAATGTTAGCACTGCAAAACAGACAGAGAGGAGAATGTTTTTATAAAGATTAAATATTTACCAACCAGAGAAGCTGGCTGGATGCTCAGGAAACGCCATGCCCAAAGCTTCTCCGTTGCTTTTATACAGGGTTGCCAGAGTTTCATTAGGCAGAATGTTGGAGTAAGTATGGGCCGGGTAGATTATCTCCACCTACAGGGACCAAAAGGAGCAGTCACAGTGTGTTTAAAATTTAAGATCTATTAAGAATTGGCAAGTTTACTTTAAGAATGACAAGAATAATCCTCATTGTTTGATTGTTGTGTTACCATATGGTTCCAATTTCACGAGTAAAGCATGTAAAGCTCAGAAAAGTCAATTTTAAGTAGGTTTTTGAAACGGATCATTTTCCAGACACCAAAAAACATTAACTTATTGCCACAAAAACATCTGAGTGTTTCTTTTTACGCACTTAGGTTGTTTTGAGAAGCAGTTGAGACCCAAATGGAAATGTAAAAACATGAATAATGTGAACTTTGGCATTATTCTTCCCCTTTAGCACAGCCAAAGTTATTAAAAATGTAATTAAAAAAATGTCCAGGCTCTCGTGTAGGTTAAGATCATATTCAAGCTGTTCTGTTTGTGCGTTTCCTGAAACTAGAGCCTGTTTAGATCAGCTGCAGACTGAGGAGACTTATAGCTCAAAGGCAGCAGTTATGCAACAGCGACAAACATTCTGGGGCATAATTACAGCAATGAGATAAAAAAGATGATGCTAGACGACAGGTGAGTCATGAGCAGCAGCTCACCTGGCAGCCTGTGGCCAGAGCCGCAGCTCTGAAGCACGCCTCGGCTTTGGCCTTCAGCTCCCAAAGATCACCGAGCCGCGGGGTTCGCAGATAAAACTCCAACTCCGAGAAGGCAGGGATGATGTTGGGCTTCACCCCTCCGTGTTTGATGATGCCTGTTAGGAAAGAAAACAAAAAGACATAAAGAAAAACGGAGGATAGAAAAGAAGGCGTCCATTTTCTTTTTATATGCAGTAACTAGGTTTACACTTGGTGCACATAATTAAATGCTGTTTTAAACTAGTGACGTTTCCATTGATCATATAATTATGCAGCTAGGAATTACAAAATTAAATTTAACGAAAACATACCAATTAAAAAAATTTTTTTTCTTTTTCCATTAAGCAGATTTATTTTCGTAATTCCAATTTGCTCAATGGAAATGCAGCTACTGTTTTATCAACAAGGAAATTGGAATCACAAAAATAAACACTTAATACAAACAAGCCAATTTCGGAAAAACACTCATGTTTTTCCAAAAAACATCTTGTTAATCATGCGACTCATATGATGCGACAATAATGATTCAATTTTGCAAAATAAACCAATTTAATGTGGCTAAAAAAACAAACAAAAATTTACATAATTCGCAAAACTGCATTTGAAACACTTTTTTTGCATTACAAAGCCACATGACCAACAGCAGGATGTTGCTACTGGTGGAAATGACAAAGAAGATGACAGGAAGTGGGAGGAGGATGATGGCACATCATGTTTTTTAATACAAACATATTCATGTGTGGTTTTGTAATTCTTATTTAATGGAAACATTGCAGTTGCAAAATTGTGTTTTTTAACATTAGCAGAATATCAACAACATTTTGCGAGCATTTCTTAATAAAAATGCAGCTAGTGTTTTTTTGGATTTCACTAATTTATAAATGAATGGATAACATGGTAAAAATATGGCTTTGAAAAATGAGCACCCACGTTTTTCTCTCCATAGCAGGAATAAATAAGCCGTTAACATTTCTTCCCTCACCATGAAGTTTCCACTCAGGCTTCAGCTGCTGTCTGAGCGCAGAGAGGTTGCTATAAGCTAGCACAGCAGCATCCAGAGCGTTCACCCCCTCCCACGGATACGCAGACGCATGAGACGCCTTCCCGTGGTACTTCACCGACACCCTGTGACATCAACCTGGTTAGTTCAGGTTTTTATTTTAAGGCAGAAAAGGAAGAAGAAAGGAAAAGAGCTCACTCAGCGATTGTGACGGTGGGAAGGAAGGAGGCATCCTGCTGAGCCGGATGAGCCATGAAGATGAGATCCACATCAGCAAAAGCCCCGGCTCGGATCAGGTCGATCTTTCCTCCAATCGCCTCCTCTGCGGGTGTTCCCAGAACGGTTATCTGGGATTAAAAGGGTTTAGTAACCTGACGTAAATATCAGCTTCTATGTGCCAGTCATGATCCATGATCCACATAAGTCAACTGGCCTAAATGGGATCTATTAGGCAAAATTTACATTTTGCATATGTTTGTACTTCTACTTGGGTCTCAACTGCTTTTAAGAAAAGCCCAAGTGTTTAAAAACACCCACCCAACTGTTTCTTGGGGAGTAATTATGCAGAAAAGTTAAAGATTTTTGGTGTTTGAAAAATTAGCTGCTTGAAAAACTCCCAGAATACAACGTCATAAATTAACAGGTGCTGCTGTGTTACCTAGCAACCCCAGGGGAGCTCCAGCTCAATTGGTCAGCTGGTTTTCCTGCTGTATGCATTGTACAATGGCTGCTGGAAAAGACAAGTGTTTTGTTGTTGACCTACCATCTAGAAATCACTTGCTGTATTCTTGTTAGTTGTGCAGGAGACTCCACTTCTGCTTTTCAAAGATGTGTGGTTGTATAGTTGTGCATTTGTTTACAGCCATTTTCATGAGCGTTTGTAAATGTACAGTTGTGGGGTGTGGCAGATTATTTGAATTTAAAGTGACAAGACACTATAGAACATCTGAAAACAGCCAGAACTGGGCCGACTAAGATCTCATTATCTAGGAACGATTTTGTGTAACAAATGTAATAAACATGTTTCAGACAAATTCTAACCTGTTCCAGGAATCATAGCCTTTAAAATAAAGTCAACATTATGAGACTGTATGCATCTTTATCATCTTTATCAACCATTAAACAGAAATTTTATTACTTATATTTTTGATCAAAATAAAGTTTTCACAAACAAGATGATGTAATGGAGGAGACATAGAAGAACTGTATATAAAAAAGCTTAGAGAAGAAAGTCAGAGGTACTTCATGGTTTAAGAATTTTTTCCCTATATGGAAGTACAAAAGTGCCACAACTCTGTCTGTCTAGATCAGGGGTGGGCAATCCTGATCCTCGAGGGCGGGTGTCCTGCAACTCTTAGATGTCTCCCTGGTCCAACATACTTGAATCCAACAACTGAGTCACCTCCTAAGTGCAGTCAGGTTTTCCAGAGTCCTGCTAACGACCTCATTATTTGACTCAGGTGTGTTGAAGTTGAGACACATCTAAAAGTTGCAAGAGACCCTTGAGGCCTGGAGTTGCCCACCCCTGGTCTAGATGGATAGATAGATCTTCCTGTTCCAATGTAAGTTTCCTTTACAAAATTAAAGTTTATTGATCATTGAGATGGTGAACATCATATTAAGGAGATTGTAGAAAGAAAAAAATAGGAGTAAATTTTCATCAAAAAACTTTCTGAAATGTTCTAATAAAGAAAAACAAAGAAATTTCTGATTGTGTTTAACCAAATAAATGAATTGCTTTTGGTGAAAAATGACATGGACCATTTCTTTAGGAAGGTATATTTAAAACGTGACAAAGGACTTATTGACTTTTGGTACTGTTGATATTCCATAGACGTCTGGTGTAATTATTACCAATTAGCTAGCTTGGCAAGGGGGGTATTTATCTATACTAGCAGTGTCTTAACTTGTGCTCTTCCTCCCAGTGAGACCAGAATGACCCAGTGAAGGACCGTTACCTGCACTGGGAGCTCCGGCTGGTTCTCCACCGCCGCTTTCAGCCCCACAGCAGCCGCAGCTCCCACTTCCGCTATTAGGTTGTGACCGCACGCGTGCCCAATTTCCGGCAGCGCGTCATACTCGCACAGGAAACCCACGTTCGGCCCGACCGAACCCCAGCTGGCCCGGAACGCGGTCGGCAGCTCGTAGTGGCTTTGGACCGTCCAAGCCCGGTCCTGCTCTGAGAAGAACCGAACCAGCGCGTCGTGAGCGTTCACCTCCTCGCCAGCGACTTCCGGTCGGGTCCAGATGTCCCGACTCAGAGTGTGGAGCTGCTGTTTCAATGAATCTATGCGCTGCTGGAGGGCTTCTTTCATCTGGTGCCGGTTCGCCATTCCCACAGCACCGCCGGAGGTCCAAACAGAACCAGGGTTTTATTTTATTCCCACATTTCTCTGAGGAACACTCAAGAAGTTCATTCTGATCAATAAAGCTTCATTAACGTCTCAAAGTGGGCGGAGCCTCTGACCGGAAGTAGTTCCGGTTGACCTACATTTTATTAATAGTAAATTATAGTAGTAAATTACCTGGGAAAGCTGCAAAAACACTAAATTAAAGTGTTTGTAGTCTGTAGTTTCTAGTGCAAATTTCTTTCTACACCTCAGATAAGATAAAATAAATGTTCAGCATCTTGTTTTAAGTCAATAATGCCTTAATATTAATGTTAAATATTCAATTGGCAGAATATTTAACGTATTAAAAAAACCCTTATTCAATGCCAGAAGTGAAATAATATGGCAATGTAACTAGTACTTTTTAAAATCAATATTAAGAAATCATAAGCCGTGAGCTTATTTTACGTTTCACATTTTTTGCTTAAAAGTTAGTTTTAATCAGTTTTATCTCATTTCAGTGTACTAAGATATTTGCTGTAGATTGTGGATCAGTAATTTTTTTTATGAAGTAATAATAGGTGACAAACGGGAGAATAATGCTTCTTTTCAGGGCTACATATGATTACTTTTTAAAACAATGCGTGTAAACTCTGCCATCTACTGGCCGGAATCACATCCTTCTCAAACGAAATGCAGCTTATTCACATAATTACAGAATAGAAAACGATAATATCTAAACGCTTACAGCAGCCAATCAATAACATATAATCTGTGTTTGTTCATTAATGTTCTGAAGCCAGAAACAGAACAGATGGATTTATATTCAGATTAAATTACTCGAAAAGGGACTCTTCCGTATTTTATTTAGATTATAAAACAAGTATGTTTTATTATTAAATTGCAATTACTTTGTTTTGGTTTATTAAACAAAATAGGCCTACAAATTAAAGGCATGTTTTGCGTCCATGTCGTCGCTAGAGGGAGCCAGAGTCACGTTCTTCCTGCTGTGGGGAATAAAATACATAATTTTAAGTTTCAATTCGTGTCAGAGGTGTAATTTATTCACAAATGCAATTAAGGACTACTTCAGTTATTGATTAAAAATCAAATATCCTTACAATGAATCGATCAATTAAAAAAAAAAATGAAAATTTAAACTTTTTATTTAAGACTTTTTGTTTTTTAGAAATACACAAATAAATGCAAATAACTAATTTAATTCAGTTTTAACTAAGACAAATAAGGTTTGAAAAACGTTTTCTTGCCTAAAATAAAACAAAATCTGATGATAATATTTTGGATTAACCAATTAGATAGCAAAGACGCTTAATATGAGGTTTTTTTTATTATAATAATTTTATATGAAGCAGGTGAAGCTGAAACTATGACTTGAAGAGTTTCAGGTAGAATAAAGAAGTTTTTGCTGATCTTAAATGCAAAATGTGAATATTTTTGTAAAGTCTTAATTACTGCTCTGATGTTTCAGCAAATGGGTCTATGATTAATTTAGTTAATTGATTACTAAATTAGATGATTATTTCAGTAATCGTTTAGTGCGATTAATCATAATACATCCAATTAATAATTTCAGCCCTAATTTCATTTTATTAACTACATATAATCTGACTCTCACAGGGTGTAACGGTGTAAAATGACATGAGTGTCTCGCCAGTGTGTGTGACACGGAGAGCAGATGTACTTGTGCGTGTTTTTCTGTCTGAGGTTAATTGGGATCGGCTGTCAGTCACAGGAGGAGACGTGTCGCAGGATGACACTGCCACGGCCGCCTGTCAGCCTCGTCCACGCCCCGCCGGTGGCGCCGCCATTTTGTTTCAGTTTGGTGACGGACGGACGGACGGACCGACCCACGCGTGACCCCGCTGACCCGGCCTCTGCTGTGGGAACATGTGTTTGATTTCACATGTTACACGGAGGGATTTACGTCAAATAAATTAACTTACTCACTTTTATATGGGCGCATTAGTGTAAGGAGCACATTTCCGTCAAAAAAAGAGAAAAAATCTAAAATTTTCTAGAAAAAACTTGGAAATATCTGAGTTTGAAAAGTCAAAAATATGCTTGGAGAAAAATCAGTAATTTTTAGATTTATCTCACAAATTTTCTAGACAAAACTCAGAAACTCCTGAGTTTGAAAAGTTGAAAGTTTGCTTCTTGAAAAAAATTTTTTTTAATTATTTTAATCACAGATATCTTCTAGAAAAAACTTGGAAATATCTGAGTTTGAAAAGTCAAAATTTTGCTACAAAAGAAATCTGAAATTTTTGTTAAAAAAAAGAAGAAATTTCTGGCTTTCAACGGTCAAATATATGAAACACTTGATATAGTCCAAATTTTGGAGATTAATTTCAAAATGTACAAATGTTTCTAGAAAAATTCTGAGGTTATTCTCAAGTTTTGTTTGTATTTTTTCTAGCAAATTTTTAACTTTTGAACTCAGAAACTCTTTAAAAAAATTCTGAGCTTTTGTGGTGCAAGATTTTAATTCTTTTTCACGATTTATGGAAAGACATTTTTTCCATCCATCCATTTTCTTTCACCCTTGTCCCTTGGTGGGGTCAGGAGGTGCTGGTTCCTCTCCAGCTAATGTTCTGGGCGAGAGGCGGGGTCACCTGGACAGGTCGCCAGTCTGTCGCAGGGCAACACACACAGACACACAACCATGCACACACACAATCACACCTAGGGACAATTTAGAGAGACCAACTAACCTGACAGTCATGTTTCTGGACTGTGGGAGGAAACCGGAGTACCTGGAGAAAACCCACCATGCACAGGGAGAACATGGAGACTCCATGCAGAAAGACCGGGGCCGGGAATCAAACCCAGAACCTTCTTGCTGCAAGGCAACAGCTCTACCAACTGCGCCACTGTGCAGCCCCGGAAAGACATTTTTTTCCATATTATAATTTGCCTGTGAACTAGAACTTTTTCATCAATATTAATGAATTATTGACTTAAAACAAGCTCCTAAAACTTACAGAAAACTTACTCGTAAGTTAGTTTGTCTTATTTCAATCGTACTAATAAACTAACCCAAAAACACCATTTGTGTTTTTGCAGTGCGTCACACAAAGTCTTAATTTTTGTTGCTTCAAAACCTCAGTATTGTTTTTGAGGAACTTGATTTTTATACATGAAATTCAGGCCCAGTGGAGGGAAGTGACATCATCCTGTCTGCATCACTTTCAAATGAGACGCGTAGCGTGAAGAGTCCCAACAGAAATCCTGCCTGTGGTGCTTCATATTGCAAACCGAGCCACTCAGCGGGGCGAGCAAATCCCCCGAGGGAGAGAGAGAGAGTGTATGCGTGTGTGTGTGTGTGTGTGTGTGTGTGTGTGTGTGTGTGTGTGTGTGTGTGTGTGACAGTCCCTCTTCTGTCATTATCGTCACATCAGTGCACGCTCTCTGCCTCTGCGTTCACCAAGCAGTAATACGTTTACACCTCGGTTTGGAGGTGAAATTACACGCTGCAATATTTGCTTTATGTTTGTTGTGTTTGCATGATCGGGTTTAGCTTCACTTCCTCCTCTCAGATGTTACAATATGAAAAAATAAATCAGTTTTCCTCATTTCACAGCTGCAGCAGCTTATGCATTTCAATTTCATTAAGCTAAATTGTTCTTCTTTTTATTTACTGGAATCTGTTCATTTTTAATTTGTTTGCAATAAATAAGTAATTTTCTTTAGCCCTACATCTTCATGTGGGTTGAAGGTTTATTTCTGTTTTAGCAGGAAATTGATAATATTTGGATGTTTTCTTCATTTTGTTTGTTTCCTCCTGAGTTTACCTCCATGTATTTCTCTGTTTGGCAAAGGAAAAGCGTCTGAACCAATAACATCAGCCTTTGCTGGCAGACTGGGAACGGTGGGAGGACAAGCAGTCCTTCAACCTGCAGACAAGCCATGATCAGCAGTGGAGTTGAGTAAAGACGATAAATCGGTAGATTTGGTTCCATTTCCAGCTGCTGCGGTTCGCTTTCACACTGCACTGAATCAAATGAACCAAATCGTTTAAAGAGCCTGTTCCCCTCCTCGCCTGTGGCGGCGCTGCACCAAGATCCACTAAAGGAAATAACACAAAAACCCCTGAAGATAAATGCAACTTCCTTCCTTCCATCAGATTTTTGTTGGAGGAGGATTTCTCTTTTATCTTTGGTTAAAGACCACAAGCCATTTCTCCTGCTAGCGCTAGGCTAACTCGTTTGTTTTGGTTTCATTTACCCAGAATGCACTGCACTGTAGTCCACTTCCTGCTTTCGGAGCGGTCTCCAGTTTTCTTGCTGTTCACATATGTATTCAAACCACACCAGTTCATTTCAACTGAACTGACAGGTTTGAAAGCGGACCAGAGTTCGATTAGCATTCCCTCCTCCCCAACCGAACCGGACTTTCTAGGCAAATGGACTGGAGTTGGATTAAAGCTGTTTAAACACAAGTGGTGTTTGCCTAGATTTCTACTATAAATGTTAACATCAATCACATTAAGTGAGTGTGGAAAATGTTTCAGAAAATCAATCTTCTGTTCACTTCCTTCCTCCAAATATAAGCTTTTTATTTGAATTACAGATTTTCTGTGTCTGTTCTTGGGATTAAATTTAAGATGAGGTAAGGAACTCCTCTTCCTCCTCCTCCTCCTCCTCTTCAGGGGATCCGCCATCTTTTATTACTGCCTTGAGCTATCAGCTGCAGGTTCAACACAGAGATTAGCTGTGAATGTATGTTTTCTGTGTGAAGATGATAAGACCTGTGATGACACAAAGCAAAGGTCAATCTCAGCAAGACGGCAGGAGACAGAAGAGCAGCGGAGGACGAGCTGGTCTGCAGAAATAAAGCAGCAAATACTTTCATTTATTTGAAGTATTTAAAGCCAGGTTGAATAGTGCGAGTATATCGGGTTTGAATGTGAGTCAGAAAAAAGATCCGTCAAATATTTATATTTTAATTTATATGTATGTAACAATACACTTTATTTATAACAACAAACTTTAATTTAGGATTAAATTTCTCTTGTTATATCTTGCCATTTTAGTTTGTTCCCTTTTCAAACTTACCCCATATGACAGCGTATGAGACAGAAGGAAAAACTGCTAATTACCGTTAGTGTGACTGTTAACTGCCGTTAGCCTAAATGCTAATTACCGTTAGTGTGACTGTTAACTGCCGTTAGCCTAAATGCTAATTACCGTTAGTGTGACTGTTAACCGCCGTTAGCCTAAATGCTAATTACCGTTAGTGTGACTGTTAACTGCCGTTAGCCTAAATGCTAATTACCGTTAGTGTGACTGTTAACTGCCGTTAGCCTAAATGCTAATTACCGTTAGTGTGACTGTTAACTGCCGTTAGCCTAAATGCTAATTACAGTTAGTGTGACTGTTAACTGCCGTTAGCCTAAATGCTAATTACTGTTAGTGTGACTGTTAACTGCCATTAGCCTAAATGCTAATTACTGTTAGTGTGACTGTTAACCGCCATTAGCCTAAATGCTAATTACCGTTAGTGTGACTGTTAACCGCCATTAGCCTAAATGCTAATTACCATTAGTGTGACTGTTAACCGCCATTAGCCTAAATGCTAATTACCGTTAGTCTGACTGTTAACTGCCGTTAGCCTAAATGCTAATTACCGTTAGTGTGACTGTTAACCGCCATTAGCCTAAATGCTAATTAACGTTAGTGTGACTGTTAACCGCCATTAGCCTAAATGCTAATTACCGTTAGTCTGACTGTTAACTGCCGTTAGCCTAAATGCTAATTACCGTTAGTGTGACTGTTAACCGCCATTAGCCTAAATGCTAATTAACGTTAGTGTGACTGTTAACCGCCATTAGCCTAAATGCTAATTACCGTTAGTCTGACTGTTAACTGCCGTTAGCCTAAATGCTAATTACCGTTAGTGTGACTGTTAACCGCCATTAGCCTAAATGCTAATTAACGTTAGTGTGACTGTTAACCGCCATTAGCCTAAATACTAATTACTGTTAGTGTGACTGTTAACCGGCGTTAGCCTAAATGCTAATTACCGTTAGTGTGACTGTTAACTGCCGTTAGCCTAAATGCTAATTACCGTTAGTGTGACTGTTAACCGCCATTAGCCTAAATGCTAATTAACGTTAGTGTGACTGTTAACCGCCATTAGCCTAAATACTAATTACCGTCAATGTGACCATTAACTGCCATGAGCCTAAATGCTAACTACTGTTAGCCTAAATGCTAATTACATTAGGCAATTTTACGAATGTTTTCCCCTTGATTTCAGGTTAATTTAGTTGCAGTGTATCTGACCAGATTTATTTAAGCACTGGTCCAGTATAAAGCTGTATACTTATTTTTATTGGTAACATAATGTAAGCCAATTTTATCATTGTCTTATTAACGTGGTTTATTTTGTACATAATACAGACGGTTTACTCTGCCAAAAATACAATAAGAATATTTCACACTTTTTTGAATAAAATTTCTTTTCTTTTCTGGGAACATTTCTTAAAAAAATGTTTCCTGGTTTATCACATAGAATCTTAAAATAAATCATAAACTGTGTATGTTATGATTATTTGTTATTTGAATTTTTAGTTTCAGTTATTCTCTTTTGATCATTTCTTTGCTTTTCTTTATTTCTTGCCATTTTAGTTTGTTCCCTTTTCAAACTTACCCCATATGACAGCGTATGAGACAGAAGGAAAAGTATTTGTGAGGATTATTTGGAAAAGAAGCAAAAATCCTGCAGTAAAAATCTCTGCATAGCTCAGAAAGAAAGACGTTGTGAAGCAACACGAGTCAACATTTGTTCAAGGCTGCTACTCTCTCAAGCTCAGACGAAATGAGCTTGATAATTGTAACGCTGACTTGAAGTCAAATTAACATAAAATTTTGTTCTATAATCCCAAAAGGACTAAAACAGATTTTTTTGCTTGATTTAGGAATAAAGGTTTGTTCTTCCTCAACTACATTGGGAAAATATCATAATGCGTTGATGTTTGAGCCTTAGACTCAGATTGTGTTTCTGTTTTCTTATTTTAGATCTGGTCTTGGTTCAATCTTCTGTGTGTTTACTTCTTGAATTATTATTTGGTATTAGAGTTGGGTTTCTTAGATTAACATTCTTTTCTCTTTGCTGTTTATATTAGTTTCATCTATGGTTCCTCCGTAATTTTAAAGCCCGGTCTTTATAAAAATAAAATAATTACGCCACATCACTTAAAAAAATGTTGTACACACACGATCGGTTTCAGAAAAGTTTTCATCAACATGACCCCGCAAAAACATGCCAAACCCATAGGGGGCAGTGTAGTGCGAAACTAAAACCTATGTCAGCCAATCAGATTGCTTCAGAAGTTCAAACCAAACACGACTTCCTGTTAGGAATTAAACATGGCGTCCAGAGCTTAATTTATTTGGACATATATATTTACAGGGGGCTGCACAGTGGCGCAGTTGGTAGAGCTGTTGCCTTGCAGCAAGAAGGTTCTGGGTTCGATTCCTGGCCCCGGTCTTTCTGCATGGAGTCTCCATGTTCTCCCTGTGCATGGTGGGTTTTCTCCAGGTTCTCCGGTTTCCTCCCACAGTCCAAAAACATGACTGTCAGGTTAATTGGTCTCTCCAAATTGCCCCAAGGTGTGAGTGTGTGTGTGCATGGTTGTGTGTCTCTGTGTTGCCCTGCGACAGACTGGCAACCTGTCCAGGTGACCCCGCCTCTCGCCCGCAACGTCAGCTGGAGATAGACACCAGCATAACCGAGGGACAAGGGTGTAAGAAAATGTATGGATGGTTATATCTTGACAATTGTTTTGCTAGCAGTAGCTGTTGTGACTTTTTTACACTTATATGTTGTTCAGTATGATAAGTGACTGATTTACAATTATATGTTAAGCATAGATTACATGATTATTATTAATTGAATTCAACATGATTGTATATAATTACAAGGATGAAGTGAAATATATTTAAGTGCAAGACATGATTTATTTGAATAGAAGAAGTCTTTTATTTTGAAGAATGCTTAAGTATCTGGTTCTGTTTTGTCACTATCTTGCTTTGTTGATATTTTGGTTGTCTTGGTTACGAACAGCTGTTGCCGTTATCAGCTGTCGCCGTTTTCTCTCTTCAATAAAGAACTGAACAGAAAGGTTCAGTAAAAGACATACGAGCCTCCGTTTTGTTTGAAGAAGCTTCACTCCGTAACAGTAGCATCATGTTAGCGCTGTGTGCTAGCTAATAGCTGCTTGAATACATAACCATACTTAAATTATGTTTAATTTTCTAAATTTATTTATCTACTTTTTGGGTTTTGTATTTATGTATTAAGTAAAACTCTGTATAGTTTAATATGACCTGAACATTATGCTAATACTGTGGCCAGATGGGGGCACGGCCTCCCTGGACCCCCCCTTGGAGGCACCACTGCTCTGGGATTAAAATTCCTTTACCAGATTAATAATAATAACAAGTAAAAAAGTTTCAATTTTAGTGCCAATCATCCTGGATGCCTGGATCCTGGATGTGGGTGAATCTTCATCAGCGCAGACAGAATGTTTGCATTGTGTAGTATGAGGATGAACATACTTGAGTTGTAGTTGTGTAAATATGGTAGCATGTGAGAGATGCAGTAATACTTCTGCAAACATAATGTCCCAAAAAAAATAAAAAACATCAAAGGCAGGCTGGATCAGCTGTTGATTAAATTATGTAAACTACCGTATGGAACACAAAACAAGGCAACACTTGAGCTTTATTTTGTTTCCATTACAAATGTATGCAAAACTTTGTCAATATTCCGCTAATGGTGAAAATACAAAATTGCCCAATTACTGTGTTTCCATTAAATGAGAATTACAAGTACATGAGTCATAAAAAAAATGACTACTTCCTGTCGGGTTTTTTGTCGTTTCCGCCAGTAGTAACATTTTGTTGTTGATCACATGAATTTTGTGATGTGATGAAAGTCTTTTCATTGTAGTTTTGTCAAATAAATTCATTTTGATTCAACTGAAATACTACTTCATCTGAGCTGAAAAAAATTCATTTTCATTGAGCTAACTAATGTTCATAATTAAAATGTGCAACTTTTTAAGGTCAATGGAGACACAGCTATAATGAAACAGAAAATTCCAATTAAATTCATTAGTATCAAAAACACAAAAGAAAATCAGGTGAACCTGTGGTGCATAAATGTTAAAAGAAGATGTTCAGTCTGTGTTTCTGTGTGATTTTTGTCACTCTTTCTTTGAAAATAGCCAACATGTCGGGGAAAAGCTTAAGTGCTAATTGGATGCCGTCCCATGAGAGCTAGCAGGCGTCTTCCTGGTCCTCTGTTTTCTGCCTAATGGGATTGCCTCAGCTCACACCTTCTGAATAATGAACATGCTTAATATTCCTGCCAGACGATTCTGACCCCAAACAAATGAGGTTTAACAATTTACCTGGACGACAAAAGAGACTCAAACACATTTTGAGGGACTTTGATGCACATCTGCTACCAACACTGTTAATATCAGGAAATTATTTTCTCAAATGTTTTTAATGGTTAGCTAACAGATTTTGGTAAAAATGCTATTAGCTTCTACGTGAAGTAATACTTTCTAAAAACCAAACTGTTTTCAAACTATCCTGTCAAGTCGTAAAATCCGAGTTGTTTACATTTATTCTAGTACATTTACTAGAGTGACTTTTTTGGATAAAAAAATTACATTTAGGAGTATTTTACTACGCTGTAATTTCAGTAATTTTATTATAAAGTATTTCTTCTCTTACTTCTGGATTTTCTACCCACTGAATGAAAAACAAACATGTTTTAACCAAAAATTCACCAGTTAAAGTTTCATGAGTTCTTTATTAATAGAAACTGATTTGGAAACATTTTATTTTTTGTTATTTATATTAATAATTGCCATTTTGATTTTTTAAATACCAAAATTTCCACTTAAAATTAACTAACACAACTACCTACAAATGAAAAGTTTTGAATTAAAAAAACAAAACATTTCTAGAACATTTTTGAGATTAATCTCAAAATTTTGGCATTTTTTGAAAATGTACTCCCGTATTATCCATCCACAGTGGTCCTATTACACACTGCTGTAGTTTTAGGGTGACGTGTCACTTTAAATCCAAATAAGCAGCCGCTGGCCACGCCCACAGCCCTAATGCAACATTTACATTCCCACGTCAAAATGGCTGAAAACAGACATACAATTATCCTACTGTACATCTTTGAAAAGCAGAAGTGGAGCCTCCTGCACAACCAACAACATTGCAGCAAGTGGCTTCTGGATGGTAAGTCACTAACAAAACGCTTGTGTTTTCCAGGGGTCATTGTAAAGACCAAATGTCCTGGAGCTCAGCTTCGGTTGCTAGGTAACCGGGCTTGGCTCGTGTGGGGTTGCTAGGTAATGGTGGATTGCTCATGGATTGTGACTTAACAATTGGCAAGTTTTTGAAATGGCTCATTTTCCAGACACCAACAACATCAACTTACTGCGAAAAAACAAGTTAGTGTTTTTTTTAAAAAAATGTTTGGACAATTTTTATTAGCAGTTAAGACCAAAATGGAAGAACAAAACTGTGAATTTTGCGCTATATCTACTGTTTAATGTTTTCATGATCTGTTTGGAGTCACAGTGGTTCTGCTGCAGCGCCTTGTGTTTCATTTTGTTCCCATCTTTGATCATAAGTGTGGTGTTTTCCTCAGTGCCTCAGCTTCCTGCTCCTTACAGCTGTTGCCCATCTGCTCACCTCAGTCCCATCCAGGATAAATATTTAGATTTAGCTTAGATTTCCTAAGATCTTCCCCTCACATGTTAAGTTTTAATGTTGTGTTTTCTTGTTCAGGAGGCTGAGAAAGATGACCTGCAGCATGAATCTATTCAGAAGCTCAGCAGCTATGACATTAACCGTGATTGACACTTGCAGAGAGTCAGTCATCCGTCAGGATGCGAAGGCATCATTACTCTCCACAGGGCACATTCTTTTACAGCCTGATTAAACTGAATATGCAAATGTGGGACCTATTTTTATGTTACTGTTGTTTAATCCTCCTAAAACAGATACATTTCTACAAGTTTAACACAAAAAAGATGAAGAATTCTTCACAAACAAACTTATAATTGTTTATTTAATGAACAATCTGTGTTAAGTAGCTCGTTTCCTTTGTTTTATTCTCATTTTAATCTTTTTTTTTGTGTTCCTAGGGATAAATATGACTTTGCACAGACGGGAAACAAAATGAAGACGCATCTTTTTCATCTTTATTTTTAATGAGGGCTCTCAGTCATCAAACTGTCACAAGTGTCATTATATTAATCACCTGTAAGCTGCATCTGCTGAGCAATTCATCCACCTGCCTCCCTCTGCTGAGCTTCAATTACACTCATTTTATCTGAACTTCTAAAGATCCTGCTGACTGGCACACAATTAAATCTGATAACATTGGATTTTCTCAACATTGAATAAATTTACTTAAATTAAAGATTGTTTTTTAATACATTTTGCACTGTGATATTGTGTGTTAAGGCTTAAATATGCTCTCAAAATAAAGCTAAACGTCTTTATTTCACTATGCTTCATATAAAAAGAAGTAAAGGACAAACCACCGTAGGCACATCATTAGTTTTAAATCATGCTTTTCCCAAAACAGAAGTAAGAGTGTCAAAACTGAGTCCGTAGCAAGCAGCACTGCTGTCTTTTTCTTGATTAAATTGCATAAAAAGTTAAATACACTAACAGTAAAATGGATATTTAACAGTCAGTAACAAAGAACTTCAACACAGATGTCAAACTTTATCTTGCGAAACAGCCAGGTAAAATCACACTTCAGAATTTAGGATAATTTAGTGGAAACTAAATGTTTTCAAAGTTAGCAAAAACGCTAACAAAAATGTTACGTCCACTATTAGCGGATTAGCAGAAGTGTGCAAACTGTCAATAACCAAAACTTTGAGCACAAATGTTGAACTTTATTCAACTGAAAGTTTATAAAACAGCCGAGTAAATTCACATTTCAAAATGTATCGAAATATTAATTCAGTGAGCGCTAAGTAAGCTAAATGTTTAGCTAACATCTGAGTTAGCTAAAGCACTAATCGAAAAGTTTGCGTTCAGCTAAAGGGAAAATTTAATTCAGTGAGAGCTAAGCAAGCTAAATGTTTGGTCAACTTTTTGGCTAGCTACAACACAAATTGAAAAGTTAGCTAGAGGTTAGCGCTTTAGCTAACTTTTTGGTTAGCTACACCGCTAACCGAAAAGTTGGAGGTCAGGACTGAGTGAAAGGAGGAGAAATAATATAAAAGTCAGAATTATGTGTAGATTTAGTGTTTTAAAGTTTGTTAATCCATCTAATGACCAACCAGTTTGAGTTTCAAAACAGTTCTCTGTAATTGGTTAATCTATGGAGCTAAATTAGGGCCGTCAAATGGGAAAAAAATTAAAACTGAATAAATAAATAAAGATTTGAAACTGAAAATAAAATTTAATCTGAAAAGTAGTTTTGACATTTTGTCAGTTTCAAATATTTTTTTGATAGTTTCATTTCTTCTTTTGAAAAAAGAAAATGTACAACAAGTTAATAATATAAGTGATTATTATTATTAATCAGTTATTGCTATTGTTTGCAAAACCCCAAAATTGTGTGGTGGTTAAATTATTGAAAATTTTCAACTAGAAAGAGAAACAAAACAAAAGGAACATAATTACATTTGAGTCTCAGGAATATATAATATTTGTGTGCTGCATTTGTTGCCGCTAGATTTTTGTTGGTTTAGTGGAAAACGACTAAATTTTATCAAAAGAAACGTGACTTTTTTTCTGAGTATATAGCGTGATAAAAGGAAACACTATTCATTTTTGATTTCGTAGCTGAATAAAAGACACCAAACCAATGAGTACAACCTGAAAAATACATAAAATATTAGAAATATTCTTCTGGCCTTTAACAAAAACGTATCCAAACACTGAAAACATGGAGCTCGGTGAGAAGACATGAGATAAAATGCTAATTTCATTGTGGGAACAGGTGCTGCAGCATGACATGTCATTAATCAGTCAAAACGCAACGATGAACTCTGAACTCTGCTGGTCGGCTCTTTGACCTCGTCGCGAACGTTTATTTGAAGCTGATTGATGAGGGTTGAACTAACGAGTCACAACGGGAAGCATGCGCGTCCTAATTCTGCGCACGTGACGCCAAAAAGGCCAAAAAACTAAGATTTACATGTTCCAGGCAGAATTTTAAAAACGCTCAAAATCAACAAGGCAGACGGACTTTGGGATTTAATTGGCCCTTTTTCTTTTCCAAAATAAAGAATTTGAAGCACAGATTTTAATTTACTTTAAATTTTCTCTGATAGGCTCAAATGTTTACATACACCCCGTTTAATATTTGGCCATCAAGTTGTAGAGAACTTGTATCAATTGCTGGTTCCTCTGTCAGATTATTCACATTTTAAGGGCACTGTGACCGTTACCTAGCAACCCCAGCCAAGCCCAGCCTGTTACCTAGCAACCCAGGTAGAGTTCCAGCACGTTTGGTCAGCTGTTTTTTCACTGTTTGTGTTGGAAGAGACACTTGCTTTGTTGTTGACTTATTATTCAGAAACCACACTGCAAAAACACAAAATCTTACCAAGTATTTTTGATCTAGTTTCTTGAAGTTAGATCAAACTAACTTACAAATAGTTACAAACCAGTTTATTTTAAGTTTTATTTTAATTCCTTAAATTTAGGGAAAGTACTAGGAACTGAATTTTTTAGATTGTCTCCTAAAGGAGATTAATTTCCCAGATATACACAAGGACATTTTTGAGTTTGAAAAGTTGAACATTTCTATAAAAAAACCTCTGAAATTTTTATTTTGAGATTAATCTTCTACTAAAAACAAAAAAAATGTTGAGATTGATCTTGGAAATTTTCAAGAAAAATTTCTGAGTTTGAAAAGTTAAGTTATGATGAGACATTTTTCCCAATCTGCCAGTTGAACTGGGACTCTACCATCAATATCAAGGAATTATTTACGTAATATTTACTTATTATTCACTATATCTTGTTGAAACCGACACATTTTGCACTAGAAACTAAAAAATCCTCGGTAAGATTTTGTGATTTTTGAATGAAGCACAAATTGCAAACCTCCAGCTAAAACATCCTTAACCATCCTCTCTACTAAACACGCTCAGATTAAACACGTTCACATGTGAATCTTCCAGGCGCCTGATCATCGGGATCCAGCAGAAATAATAATTTATGCAGGAAAATGGCTGAAAACGCGACAGAAGGCGTCGTGTGACAGACCAACTGCTACCCAGCAGCTGCTGAGCACAAAAAATCTGAACACTCATCTTCGTCTGAGCTGCTTCACAGTGAAACCAAGTCTTCCTCCGTTAAACACCCAACCTGCGCTCAGCCAGGTGACCTTGACTGGTTGTGGGTTACCATGGCGACGCACTCAGACGCCAACAAAGGCCTTTTATATTCGTCTGAATCGCTAAATGCTGCTGATCACCTTAGAAACAGAAGTTTTGTTTCTCTCCAGTAGTTATTAAAGCTTTGCCAGCGAGTCCTTGCTCTTTAACATGTCATAAATGGAGAGATAAATAAATAAAAACGCCGGTGGAGCTAGCACTTTTTATCGAGATTTATAAATTATTGACTTGAAACAAGCTTTACTGAAAACTTATTTATGCAACAGAAACTAGACGTAATAAAAGTTTGCTTTTGCAGTGCAAGCACAGTTAACAATACAAAATTATTTTATTGTTGTTGTTATCATTACCAGTGATTGTTTGCAAAACACCCAAATTATCAGTTTCAAAGATTTTTTTTCAGTGTAGATTTTCTTTTTAGAAAGAACTTTACGGCTCCAATTTAGCTCCATACTAACTGGTTCTTTTAATTGATATTTATAAAGTATTCACTTAAAACAAACTCCTATTTCTTGCTGAAAAGTTACTTATAATTTAGTTTGATGTTTGCACTAAAAAATAGACAAAATACTTGGTAAGAATTTGTTTTTGTAGTGCAGTCACCTTGAAATAAAGCACAACCACTTAACAATCTAAATTATTATTATAATAGTGCATTTTGTTGTGTTTCACCTTCTTGTGCAACTTATTTCTTTTATTCTCATCCACATTTTTTAATGTATATTTCAAAATGATAGAAGAATTTGAGCCAGAAAAAGAGACGAGAGGAAAATCAGAAACGTATTTAGTCTGAGTACCTCAGGAAAACATAAACAGCCAGTATTTGTGTGCTAAATTTACAACAATAACGCGTAAGGAGGGATTGATTCTGCTCCATCCTTGTTGGTTTTATGGAAAAAAAACTAAATTTATTCAAAATGAAAGTGACTTGTTGGTGTTAAAGGTGTTTGCAGATCTGCCTCGGTGTGATAATTCACAGATAATTGAAAGTTTCGAACATCCGTGTGTGAGTCTGAAGTCATTAGGCCACAAGCTGTGAAGTGATAAAAGTGTGTCTGCTCGCCTGTGTGTGTGTGTGTGTGTGTGTGTGTGGAGGATGATGAGGATGATGATGATGGGGCTTCGTCTGCGTTGGTTTGACGGCTGCTGGTCGGCTGCCAGCAGGCTGCCTCACGCTGCAGCCTCGCTTTGCGCCACAGATGGCCGAGATCGCTTTGGAGGAGGCGACTGAGTCTCTACCTGTTCTGATCATCCAGGTGAGATTTCACTCATCGATCAAACGGAGGATTTTTCAGAGTATAAGAGGATTTTTCGCTAAACTGAAGCTGAATTCGCTGTTTCCCAGATGGTTTTCCCAACATGACGAGTTCATTTCCTGATTTCTGCATTTTCTTTCCCTTGAGGTTTTCTCAAAATGACAAGTTAATTCTTCATTTTCCTCAGTTAATTTTCTGAGTTCCCCCTTTACTTTTTACAAATGTTTTTTTTTTTAAAGTTAATTTTCTGACGGTTTTCGCGAGATAAGTTAATTTTCTTGATGGCTAATATCCCGTTTTCCACATACGTAACCAGGTTTTTGTTACATTTACACAAAATGTCTTTTTTGTTGTTATTCAGCATTTGAAAACTGAATCACCTTTGAAAACTCTGTCGTTGTTTTAACCGTGTGACTTTAGGATTCGGAGCCTCTCCTCTTCATTTCTTCTTCTCTGGTATTGTAGTTGAATTCGTAGACCCTCCCCTGGTTGTTGTTATTCATTTCTTTTATCTAAGTACATCCTCTTTGTTTATAGATTTATTAAGTTAGTTTTTATCATCACTATTGTAATAAATAAATCTATTCAATAATGTGAATATTTAAGTGAACGTATGATTGTAAAGTAGCAGGAATTTACTTTAGTTTTGCTATATTTTTGTTTTGTGTAGGACTTGGATGACTGCATTCATTGTTCTTGTTCTGCTTTCTATATTCCCCCATTGAGCTGAATACACTAATCTTAATGCATTTTTTTGGTCTCTTAATTAGTAAATATGTCAAAAGGAGGCAGAAATTTGTCTGTTTTTCAGCACAAATCCCACCTGATTATTTTCAGCGCTGACTGTTAGCTGGAAACGATTCAGAGGAAAAAATGTCTCTGTGCTGCTGGGTTAATAACAAGTCTCCAGCCAGCGATAAGTTCTGACCGGCAACAGGAGTCAGGGCGGGTCACCGACGCCGTTTTCTATTCTGGGGAATCTGAGGGGCTGCAGGTCTGTAAACACGATGACCGTGAGTCACCTGAATGCATCAGATCTCTGCAGCATCACAAACAGAAAGAATCTGCTGCCTCTAAAAGCTCGTTTCATCCACATCAACAAATTACATACAACTAATGTTCCTGGAATATAATCTCAAATTCAACATTCCTTCACATTCTTCAGATTCAGACAGATTAGGACAAAATCTCAGTGCCAAAACTGGGAAACCAAACAAACCAGCACCCTATCCTGGAATTTAAAAGCTTCCAGTGTTTTCACACTAAATTCGGTACAATCTGGGCGTAAATTGCAACATTTGTTACATTTTCAGCTGCTGCAGTTTGATTTCGCATTGCTGTGTCAAACGATACAAACAAATTGAAAACCTGTTCCCCTTCTGGCCTGTGGGGGCGCTGCACCAAGAACCACTGAATGAAACAACATGAAAACCTCTGAAGACTCTGAGCTCAACTTCCTGTTTCACAAAATGTAAACAAAAATGGAGTAGCTTCAAATTTTTGCGTTTCTGAATTAAATCTAGAAATTATTACATTTTTCTCAGAATTTATATATGATATAATTCTGAGATTAATGTTAAAATCCTATGACGTAAATAGTAAAAAAAAAAAATATGAGTAAATTTCCGCCAAAAAACTGAAAATTTTAGATAAACCTCAGAGATTTTCTAGAAAAAACATGGACATTTCTGACATCCAAAAGTCGAACATTTTTTAATATACAAAATTATAAAATTTAATGTCCAAATTTTTTACTCACAAATTTTCAACTTTTGAAGCTGAGAAATTTCCAACATTTTTCCAAATTCCAAGGTTAATTTAAAAATTTCAGAGTTTTTTTTTTTCATCAATCTTTTACTCTTCAGAAATTTCTAAATTCTTTCTAGAAAATTTGTGAGATTAACCTAAAACGTTCTCGGTCTACAGGCTTCAGTATCCTGATAAAAAGACAATATTTTGATTAAAGTCAGATTTTTTTTCAGGTGCCCTAACCTTCTTCTTGTCCTTTCAGAAAATATCTTAAAATTATTCATTGCTTCGAAAACCAATTCAATGATTTTTTTTAGTTTCAAGACTTCTTAGGTTTATGATATGATCCTATTTGCCCTTTAAAGAAACATATAATTGACTGATCTTTAGCAGGAATTTGTACTGGAAATCCGGACTACAAGGAGTTAAAACTGAAAATGAAATTTCACGACTCCTCCTCTGTGTGACAGAACCGGGCCAGGTGTTTCCAGGTAAGTGACGGCTGATGCCACGGCCGTCAGCTTTATTTGGGTTTTTTGTCAATCTGTGATCCGCTGCAGCTGCACAAAGCTCAAATAAACGGTTCTGTTACTGGGAATAAGCCCAGCTACTCCAGATGATGTGTTTTTGTTTTTCAGGAAGGTGACTCAGACAGCGATGTTTTCAGATCCGGTGCGTTTGCTCAGGCTGAATGTGCGGCAGAAATAGTGCGATGTTATGTAAAGCTGGGTGTTTCTGCCTGAGCAACTCGTCTCTGCCTGTAGCATGCTTTTGCAGCAACTGAACATTTGCTGAACCACCTGCTAAGTCTTTTGAGATTGCAAGTGTGTTCTGCAGAGATAAAAAAGGTCTTTACACGATTAAATGGTGCATGAAGGAGATTCTACTAACTGACCATTATGTTGTCAGTCTTTCTGCTCTCCGTTTCACAGATACTTCCATTAATCTGATAACTAAATGCATTGATGGCTGTTTGAAACAGGATTATTCGGAATAAATGGACGGATGAAGTGGGAGAACATTGTTCACAGAAGGACTGAGTCACAACTTTTGTCCTGCGATGGTGTTGCATGCAGAAATTCCTCCAAATTTTGCAGTTGTTTTCTGTTTTGTGTCATGAATCAAAAATAAAAGTCTTTGGCTTAATAATTGCTTTTGGGCTTTTTCTCCCGCAGCCAAACGGATCTGGTGCGATTTCCGTTTTTGGTGTCACCTTGGCTACAGTGTGAAGTGTCTCCAGCTGGGGTTGGACAGAATATAGAAGTGGCAGATTAGGAAACAGTTAGGAGCTGTCAGTGATCCTCCTCCCCTTCGCTATTTATGCATCGCCCCTGCAGAACAAACACATCAGCGACAGGCTGCTGCTTCTCACTGCCTTCACTGCTTTACTGCACAACATATAACAACAACTTTTGATGTGCATGCAGAAAAATACAGCTACTTCCTTTAAATAATAGACTAATGCACGAGTGCGACTTATTGGGTATAGTAATGGGAAGAGATCAATACTAATGGCACTTTCACGTGGACTACTGATTGTACCAATCAATGCAAATCACTTGCAATATTTATCATAAAAGCCAGATGGATGTGAAACGGCCTCGGCTGACGCTGGAATAATGGTCATGATTGTCATGATGGATGAGGAGCAACACACACAAACACACCCAGGATGGGAACTTCGACCCACCAACCGGTGTAGGATATTTTAAATGCAGGTTGGGATAGTGAAAGATGTTTCACTGCAAAAATGTTTAATAACCACTTTTTCTGTTAAATTGAGAAAGCTTGAGAAATATCCATGATTAACAAAAATATTTAAATGGCAGTTTTAAGGATGGAAATTTACTTTCCTCAAAATGAAAGGTCGTGAAATTTGTGGATTTACTTCAACTTAAAACAGTACAATACAGATCCAGGAAATATAGAAAGTTCCTGGATAATTATGAGAAAGTAACCGGCAAGTATGATTAAAGATACAGGAAAGTATCTGATCAGTTCTATGAATGATCCAGAAATTTAACCCGTTGGTTCCTAGAAAATTCCAGGACAGTACCTGGAAGGTTTGGAAATTTACCAGTCAGTTCCAAAAACTTTCCAAAAATTCAACCAGTATGTTTCTACGAAGTTAGATATCTGGTAAGTTTAAGGAAAGTACCTATAAGTTTTCTAAAAGGTATCTAGGAAGTATTGAAAGAGTAACCTTTATGTACAGTTATATCTGCTGGAAAGTACCTGGTAGGTTTTCTGAAAGTAACTAGTTAGTTTTACATACTTTCTGACATTTTAAACCTGTAAGTTACAGGAATGTACCTTGCAAGTACTTGGTACTTTCTGAGAAAGTGAGCTGCAAATACAGTTAAACTCCAGAACCTGTAAAGTTCTAGAAAGGCAACCAGTTAGTTCCAGGAAAGTACCTGGGAAGTTTAACCAGTAAAGAAGGGTGCCTAGGAAGTCTAGGGAGAGTAACCCAAAATACAGGAAAGTATCTGGTAAGTTTTGAGAGAGTAGCCTGTAAACATGGTACTTTCTTGAATGGTTAAACCTTAAAAAAAGTACCTCGTAGGTTCTAGGAAAGTAGGCAATTAGTTCCATTAACTGTTCTCAAGTTTAACCAGTAAGTTCCAACAAAGTCCCAGGAAAGTACCTGGCAGGTTTTGGAAATGTACTTGGTTAGTTAAGAGTAACTTGTAAGTACTGTTAAAGCTTCAGGAAATACTTTGCAAGTGTTAGTAACTAGTTAGATACTAAGTAACTAGTTAGATCTAGGTACTTTCTGGGATTTAACCAGTAAGTTCCTAGAAAGTTTAACGAAAGTAAGTGTAAACATGCTTAAACCTTCAAGAAAGTTTCTGGTAAGATCTATTAAAGTACCTAGTTAGTTCCATGAGTTTTCACAAATTTAATCAGTAAGTCCTAGAAAGTTCCAGGAAAGTACCTGTTAAGTTTTGGAAAGGTACCAAGAAAGTCTTGAGAGCATAACCTGTCAACATTGTCAAGAAAGTTCCAGAAAGTAACATCCAAGTGAATTCTTGAACAGAATATTACAGAGAGCTACAATAAAAATAAATGTTTGGACCATTAATCTGAGTCTGAACATAAAAACGTGAACGTAAACAAACGATGAAGCAGAAAATGCTCTACGGTCGTTTCCAGATCAATATCTACCTCTCATGAGAAAATCTGGTCAGTCTGTGAACTGTCTTCCCAAAGAGAGCCTCCTCTGCCACAACGAATCAATAGCTGCTCGCACGCGCTTTAAACCCGGCATTATGAGTCCACAAGAAGATACATGTAATTTGTGAGCCAGCGCTGCGGAGGGAGCACAGGGGAAATAATTGTGCAGCTGCGCAGGGCAGGAAACAAACTCATGTGTGCTTATGACCCACAACTGCTGCAAACAGATAAATTATAGACTGAGCAGCACTTTGAGGTCCAAATTGCACTGCATGGTGCCTATTCAAAAATATATGAGCGTGAAATTACCGGAACATTTATTTGTTGTTGTTAAAGGTGGACGAGGAGCTCAGGAGGATCATGCTGAAGATTTTTAAATGAAACTGAAAACAGCTAAACAAATGGACACCAGGAAATATGGAGCAACAGAGCACAACAAGGAGAAATTTACACAAAAATGGCATCTAATATTATTAAAAGCAACTATTTCTAAAAGCAATTTGAGAAAACTCCATTTTGTTTGCGTGTGTACATGGGAAAATGGAGATTTATGGTAAATATTGCTTATTTTGGCATGATTCCCAATCAACATTGCCTTTTGTTATATTCTAGTATGCTGTAAATATCCATCCACCCACCCTTGTCCCTTGGTGGGGTCGGGAGGGTTGCTGGTGCCTCTCCAGCTAATGTTCCGGGCGAGAGGCGGGGTCACCTGGACAGGTCGCCAGTCTGTTGCAGGGCAACACAGAGACACACAACCATGCACACACACACTCACACCTTGGGGCAATTTGGAGAGGCCAATTAACCTGACAGTCATGTTTTTGGACTGTGGGAGGAAACCGGAGTACCTGGAGAAAACCCACCATGCACAGGGAGAACATGGAGACTCCATGCAGAAAGACCGGGGCCAGGAATCGAACCCAGAACCTTCTTGCTGCAAGGCAACAGCTCTACCAACTGCGCCACTGTGCAGCCCCCTGTAAATATATATGTCCAAATAAATGAAGCTCTGGACGCCATGTTTAATTCCTAACAAGAAGTCGTGGTTGTTTTGAACTTCTGAAGCAATCTGATTGGCTGACATAGGTTTTAGTTTCGCACTACACTGCCCCCTATGGGTTTGGCATGTTTTTGCGGGGTCATGTTGATGAAAACTTCTCTGAAACCGATCGTGTGTGTACAACATTTTTTTAAGTGATGTGGCGTAATTATTTTATTTTTATAAAGACCGGGCTTTAAAATTACGGAGGAACCATAGATGAAACTAATATAAACAGCAAAGAGAAAAGAATGTTAATCTAAGAAACCCAATTCTAATACCAAATAATAATTCAAGAAGTAAACACACAGAAGATTGAACCAAGACCAGATCTAAAATAAGAAAACAGAAACACAATCTGAGTCTAAGGCTCAAACATCAACGCATTATGATATTTTCCCAATGTGGTTGAGGAAGAACAAACCTTTATTCCTAAATCAAGCAAAAAAATCTGTTTTAGTCCTTTTGGGATTATAGAACAGAATTTCATATGTTAATTTGACTTCAAGTCAGCGTTACAATTATCAAGCTCATTTCGTCTGAGCTTGAGAGAGTAGCAGCCTTGAACAAATGTTGACTCGTGTTGCTTCACAACGTCTTTCTTTCTGAGCTATGCAGAGATTTTTACTGCAGGATTTTTGCTTCTTTAATCCTCACAAATACTTTTCCTTCTGTCTCATACGCTGTCATATGGGGTAAGTTTGAAAAGGGAACAAACTAAAATGGCAAGAAATAAAGAAAAGCAAAGAAATGATCAAAAGAAAATAACTGAAATTAAAAATTCAAATAACAAATAATCATAACATACACAGTTTAGGATTTATTTTAAGATTCTATGTGATAAACCTGGAAATTTTATTTTAAGAAATTTTCCCAGAAAAGAAAAGAAATTTTATTCAAAAAAATGTGAAATATTCTTATTGTATTTTTGGCAGAGTAAACAGTCTGTATTATGTACAAAATAATAAGATAATAAGACAATGATAAAATTGGCTTACATTATGTTACTAATAAAAATAAGTATACAGCTTTATACTGGACCAGTGCTTAAATAAATCTGGTCAGATACACTGCAACTAAATTAACCTAAAATCAAGGGGAAAACATTCGTAAAATTGCCTAATGTAATTAGCATTTAGGCTAACAGTAGTTAGCATTTAGGCTCATGGCAGTTAATGGTCACATTGACGGTAATTAGTATTTAGGCTAATGGCGGTTAACAGTCACACTAACGTTAATTAGCATTTAGGCTAACGGCGGTTACCAGTCACACTAACGGTAATTAGCATTTAGGCTAATGGCGGTTAACAGTCACATTAACGGTAATTTGCATTTAGGCTAATGGCGGTTAACAGTCACACTAACAGTAATTAGCATTTAGGCTAACGGCGGTTACCAGTCACACTAACGGTAATTAGCATTTAGGCTAATGGCGGTTAACAGTCACACTAACAGTAATTAGCATTTAGGCTAACGGCGGTTACCAGTCACAATAACGGTAATTAGCATTTAGGCTAACGGCGGTTAACAGTCACACTAACAGTAATTAGCATTTAGGCTAATGGCGGTTAACAGTCACTTAAACAGAAATATCTAAAAAATTAAGTTGACGACAATAAAACACTGTCCTGAACTTAATAACAACGGTACTTATTTGTTGTAAATATTACTCAGTTATGTTTGAGTTTTGAAAAAAATTTACGCTTAAGTTGTTTTACTGCACTGTATTTCTTACTTACTTGAGTCATTTTATAATAAAGTATCGCTACTCTTGTTTGACAAAATTTTCTGGTTACTGAACTTCACCTAATGAAGAAAAAACAAAACATGCATCTGACACTTACAGTAGACTTCTTGTTTGTGTACAAAGTATGTTTTCATAATCTTATAAGATTATAATGGCATTATAATTATAATGCTGAGCCTGAGCCATTTACTGGAAGTAAACATTTGCACTATCGACCGTAAAAATTAAAAGTTTCATTGTTTCTTTTTATGAATAGGAAAAGTGTTGACTCTGTGTTTTAAACATATTTATTTGCATTAGTTTTGTTTTTAAAATGCCAGAATTTATACATAACTTTACACTTTTATCTGCCGTTTTTAAATCGGACGGTCTGATCAGGCTACTTATCCTCCAGATACTTTTGTACTCTTGAGTAATTTTTTTAGACTGTTAATTTTTACTTTCACTTGAATAAAAACCTGTTACAATTGGATACAAGTTTTGGGTATTCTCTAACACAACCATTTAATAATCACTCTAAATTCACATTAAAAGCTTGCACCCGTAAAAAGCTGTAAAAATATTAAAAAGCGCCTTCTGTCTTGTGCGATTCATTAACGGAGGGGAGGTAAAGCTCATCCGCAGCTGTTAATGTGTTTATTTATAACAGATAGTGATGAGAACCGTGAGCTGCGCTCCAACACCTCAGGTCACGTGACCATGCGGCTGGCGCACAAAGCGCCGCTTTATAACCGCCCCTCTCCCAAACCAGCGCACAGCCAGCCTGGCTCTGATGCTCACCGCGTCTGTCTGAAGGCTCCAAACGGGATTATTCTCCTGCAATCATCCCCATAGCAACCACTACTGCTAATTAACTCTCACTTCTCAGGTTTTCCTCACCCGGACTTTGCACTTTTTATTTCCACGGCATGGATCACTGCGGGATATTTGGAGCGAAACAATGAAGGTTTGTGTTTTTCAAACTTTACTACATCTATAATTAAAAATAATAAATTATTTCTCATTTTCATTTTTTTATATAAGTGCTGCTCCTGAATCATTAGGTCTTCTTGATGTATTATTGCTAAATAATGATGTGAATCTGAGTGTAAATAATTAATATCCTGAATTCTGTCACCAAATTTTAAAGGTTCATTGATCAGATATTCTTAATCCCCCGAGCTGGCCCCATGATGCCTAATTAATCCGGTGATTACTGGATTAAAAAACAGCTTCAATGCGTAATGACCTGATTTAATTAATAAGAATGCCCCTGGTTTCCTCCATGCCCGGAGGCTGCAAAGGTTCGTCAACTGTTCAGTTTCCCACTATTGTCTGGGATGCAACTGTGTGAGTCAGCTGCGCCCCTAAGTTTTATTTTTCCTTCAAATTTGAAACTAAAATCACTTTAAATAAAAAAATAATTGCATTCTTAAAAGGGAGTATGATGTAAAAATTGTTTTTTTTTTAGCTTTACATCATGTTATAATGTTATTCCCTCATCAAAAACATACCTGGAGTGTTGCCTTGATTCTTTAATGCATGTTTGAAAAATTATTTAATCGCCATGGCAACCATTAAACACCTGGTTGGACCTAGCTCCGCCTCAGAGGATAAAGCTCCTCCTCGATTTTTTGAAATCTGTTTAAAATGAAATGTTTTTTTTTTACCTTTGCATTGTGTTATAATGTTATTCCCTCTTCAAAAACATACCTGGAGTGTGTTGAATGCATGTTTGAAAAATTATTTAATTGCCATGGCAACCATTAAACGCCTGGTTGGACCTAGCTCCGCCTCTGAGGATAAAGCTCCTCCTCAATTTTTAAAAATCTGTTTAAAATGGAATTCTTTTTTTTTACCTTTGCATTGTGTTATAATGTTATTTGTTCATCAAAAACATACCTGCAGTGTTCCCTTGATTCTTTCATGCATGTTTTATTAATCCTTTAATCTCCACGGCAACCATTCAGCTATCCAAAAAGCCTGAGTGGACCAAGCCCCGCCTTCGAGGACGGAGGTCGTCCTCAGAGCGGCAGTTTCCAAACTAACAAGCTTCTGCTTCACAGACCAGCAGCTCCTTCAGACTAGACAGCATCAATTAGCAAACATCTGGTGGAGCTGCACATCAGCTGAGCTCACTATAGGACAAACTTTTCAGTGAAACACTGGTAAAAATGAACATGATGGCTTCCTGAAGTTGGAGTTTCAGAAAGAGCAGGAGTTTTTAAAGAGGCAGAGGCCCAATTTCAAGGCGTTACATTACAAAGTCAGATTTCTTTTAAAGCTGCATTATGTAACTTTTACTCCAAAAAAATATCATTTTTTTTACATAGGCTATTTGTTTAAACTATCATTATGTCATGAGTCATGATAGTTTGTTATGAGACAAATGATCTGATAAAAAATTTAACTCCTCTGCCTTCTAGTGTTAACTAGAAACAACCAATCATAGCCAGGAGGCGGGTCTTAGCGCTGTCAATTACAATCTCATATGGCCCATCCTTCTTCCACCTGGCCTCCTGCCTGTCTGCTATGCTGCATGCTAGTTAGCATAGCCACTCCGCCATTAGCACATTTAGCAGTGAGTACATATGGATGATGGACAGCGCTAAGATCCTCCTCCTGGTTCTGATTGGCTGTTTTTGCATTTCTTCATATGGTAATAGCAGCTCAGGGAGGACATCGATCTTTTTACAGATTGTCACAATATGGTGACAGAACAAATAAAAGTTACATACTGCAGCTTTAAGTCATATTTAACATATGTAATATTTTTACAACTGAAGTTACCATAGTTAGCTGATTGTGCTATAAAATGGGACTTACTGGAAAACACACCACCCCTGTAACGGAAACCAAACATTCTTTTGTCTTGTAGGTGTTCTTTCACCTGATGCTGTTACGCAACTCGCCTCTTCACTGAGCATGTCCGCGGCCATGAAGCTGGCTGCGCACCGGATGGCTGGCACGGCTATGAGCGCGCTCACGACAGGTGTGCAGTACCTGGGCTCCAACGACGCCAGCTACGATGACCTCTCCGTCGACTCCGACCTATCAAAGAACGGCTTCGTCCTTGGAACTAAGGAGGTGATTTTCACTGCCATTGCTCCGGTTTTTCCCACCAACATCTCGGGATTAGCGCTGGGTAACGCCACCGCCGTGGAGAGCGTCGATGCGCCGCAGTGTGCGGAGAACGTAGCGGACAACCTTGAGTGCTTCATGATCCTCACCCCTAGTCAGCAGCTTGCGATCGTCATCTTGGCGCTCACTTTGGGTACCTTCACCGTGTTGGAGAACTTCATGGTTCTGTGTGTGATCCTCCACTCGCAAACGCTTCGATCTCGGCCTTCTTACCACTTCATCGGCAGCCTGGCTGTGGCCGATCTCATTGGAAGCATCATTTTCGTCTACAGCTTCTTGGACTTCCATGTTCTCCACAGGAAGGACAGCCCTAACGTTTTCCTCTTCAAGCTGGCCGGAGTCATCGCCTCCTTCACGGCCTCCGTCGGGAGTCTCTTCCTCACCGCCATTGACCGCTACATCTCCATCCACAGGCCTATGGCGTACAAGCGTATCGTCACCAAAACGAAGGCGGTGATCGCCTTCAGCATGATGTGGATCATCTCCATCGTCATCTCGTTGCTGCCGCTGCTCGGCTGGAACTGCAAGCGGCTCGGCTCCGTCTGCTCGGACATTTTCCCGCTGATTGACCGGAGGTACCTCATGTTCTGGATTGGGATAACGAGCGTCTTGGTGTTGTTCATCATCTACGCCTACATGTTCATCCTCTGGAAGTCGCACCACCACGCCGTCCGCATGCTGAGCCGGACCTCCCAGAGGAGCGTGATCATCTACACCGCAGAAGGCGCCAAAGTGCAAACGGTGAGACCCGAGCAAGCCCGGATGGACCTCCGCCTGGCCAAAACTTTGGTCATGATCCTGGTGGCCCTCATCATCTGCTGGGGCCCGCTACTTGCCATCATGGTTTACGACCTCTTCGGGAAGGTGGACGACTTCATCAAGACCGTGTTTGCCTTCTGCAGCATGCTGTGTCTGCTCAACTCCACTGTGAACCCCGTGATCTACGCCATGAGGAGCAAAGACCTGCGCAGAGCCTTCCGCAACATCTGCCACATGTGGCGCGGAGGCTCCCAGACCCTGGACAGCAGCGCCGAGAGCGACTGGACCAGCAGGAGCATGAGAGCAGCCGCCGCCGCCGCGGCAGCAGCTGGCAGGGCGGAAAGAAAACGCGGCCGCCGTGAGAAAACTGAAGCGAAAGTAGCTCAGGTTAGAGTTTCTGGAGGCACGGAGTCTTCTACTGCAGAGCCCGTCTGAAACCAACGATGCTTCTGCACAACTGTGAAACTAATAGTGTTGTTTAGTCCCTGATCTGTTAGCTTTGTTACTACAAAATGTGCCAAAAATAACAAGGAAAAAAAAAGAAATAGGGTTTTATGGATAAAAAAAGATGATGGATACATTTAGACCTCGGTGATATGACCGATTTTCGATTTTAATCGATTTTTTTCTTTTCTAAAAGATGGACGGAATATTAGGGCCATACTAAGAAAAAAAATGAAAATAAAAAAAACTACAAAAATAAATTCATAATATTTAGAGAATTAAGTTGGAATACTCTTATTTTTCACATAATACTATGACTTTATTCTTGTAATTTTATGTTTATTCTTGTAATTGTATTTATTATTTTCTTGGCTTACTCTGTAAAAACTACAAATGAAAGACAAATATTTTCAAAAAGTGGATTTTTTTTCAATCATCCCTTAGGTGATTAGGGCCAGGCTGAAAGAATGTTTTGTTTAATTACGACAACAATATGATCATAATATTAGCAGAATAAAGACAATTTTACCAGAAAAAAACGTCTTAAAATTCCAAGAAAATGTTGTTTGCTCAGAGTTATCAGTGTCTGAAGTGACTCAGTTGTTTGCACGATCGTTTCACTTCTGCTACTGAATAATTTGATTTGATGCTGTGAAAACATTAAGTATTATGTGTGAAATTTACACCAAAGTAACTTCACGAGGTGCTCAGCATTGCTCATTTTAATATTTGGTTATTTTTCATAAAATTACTACTTTATTCTTCTAAAATTCTGATTGTATTCTTGTAGTTAAAAGAAAATAAATGTTAAATCAGTCCTAATATTCTGACTTAGAGTTGATATGAATTCACAGTCCAAATAAATAGAAGCCTTAAAATGCGCTTGTCAAACAAAATGGCGGCTTTGGACAAGCGGACAAAACTCTGGACTGTAGAAAATTCCGATTTTCCAAGAATTAAGAATTCAAACATTCAATTAATCGATCAAATCAATTTATTGCCCAGGTCTGGATTTTTTTTTAATAACTAAAAAACATTTTGATGAAGGACATTTTTGTGTTGGAGGATCTACTGATGCTTTGTTGCCTTTGCTCCTGCTTAAAAAGTGAAGATCTTTTCAGCTGTGATGTGTTGTATTTTATTCATTTTTACTACATAATGCTGCAACATTTTGACAGTGATCTGTTGTGAAAATATTTTTTTTATTTTTTGTTTCAGTAATTATTAATTGTACTTACAAAAAAAAAAGTTTTAATCTTGCACTGCATCATTCCTGTGCAACAGCTATTGTGCCACTGTGTCACATAACAGTATTTACAAGCAAGGAAGTACTTGGTAAGGTGTGAATTTTATCTATTTTTGTCCTAATTTGGTTCAAATGTTGGGTGTCTTTTTAAAATAAACTGAATATCCCAGTTTATCGCCTTCTGTTGATGTTTTATTAGTTAAAAGCTTTGCTAGCTTTGCCTATTTAAGGCTGCGGTTTGCAGCCTTTCCTTACAAACTGCCTGATTAACAATGCAGTAAAGTTAATTTTATTACTTAAACTGGTTTAAAAGTTTTAAATGAAAGGAAACCTAAGAGATTACAGGATGTGACTGACCAGCTCTCTTGCTGTGAACTCTTTTAATTTCAGGCTTCAAAGCCAAAAAATGTGTCTCCCTGGAACTAAATTGTGACTAAATTCATCTTTATATTGTTTTTAAACATATAAATGTTTGTTTCTGACGCATCACCAGATATATCAGTTAATCAATTTTAGCTTTTTTTATGGGTAACGTTGCCATCTTGTGGACATATGTAATTGAAAACGAATAATTGTCAGAATATGGTAAAATAAAAGTGTTTCGTTGTTTTGATTAAATTTAAGAACGTAAACGCTTAGATTACAGATTTATTGCACCTTTTGTGTCATTTTTTATGTTTCAAATTTACAGTTAATAAAACTCAAAGGTCAGTTTCTCACAAAATAATGTTTTAGTCGCAGATATGTTATAATTTAAAATCTCTGACTTTATGGTTAGAAAGCTAAGATACTATGGAGTAGAGGTTTTGGGGTCGTAGTTGAGGAATTAATATGAATTACAACAACATTTAATATCCTTTTGGGGTCAATAAAGTATCTTTGAATTTGTTAGCTGCTCCAAGTTGTAAAAACAATAACTTGTTGTCATGGTTACGCATCACAACAAGTGGCTAAAAGTAAAAAAAAAAAACAAAACAAAAAAAAAAAAGTAACAGCAAAATCCGTCAGAAACACAGCATCCACTAGATGGGATAGTCACCCAATCATTTATTAACAAGTCTAGAAAAAGAACCAATCAGAACTAACCTAACAAGGCTATTCGAATCTTTTTAGTTTAATCTTTTTATTTTATTTTTTTTACTTTTGATTTTCCCATATTTTTATTATTTGACAATTTCCCCACAATATAATTAATCATCTTTATTCTCCTCGCGGCATGTCACTACATAGCCCAGAATGCCTAGCTTCCGGGTTTGACCTGTGACGTCAGGAGGCGGAGACGCCGACAGCCTCGTATCAAAAACAAGCAGCTAAGTAGCGTTAGCTCGCAGCAACGCTATCTGCAGACCAACAGTTGGCCCGCAGCTGGCTGCTCGGCACCTAACTTCTGGAAAACAACTCTCCCAGCAGAACCAAGTCAACACCTCTGGTAGGAATTATTTTCGCTTAACAGGTAAAACAAATAATTTATATATAAATGTAGGAAGTAGTCCAGGGTCAGCGGTAGTCTAAGCTAGTGTTAGCTCTGTTTTCTTTTTGATTATTGGCTTCCAGGCGAAGCTAGCGGCGGATCGCTGCTGTTAAAGCCTTTCCAGCACAGGGTGTTCAACACGTATCCCTTTAGGAAAAAAGAAAAGAAGAGAAACAGTTTTAACTATTAAAGTCGCTGGGTGAAATACCTGGCCTCATTATTGTTGTTTTCCTGCATTTTTTAAAAGCCATTCTCTTTCTTTGACAACTTCCAAGTCATGGCGTGTGGAGCCACCCTGAAGAGAACCATGGATTTTGATCCACTGATGAGCCCCGCGTCCCCCAAAAGACGGAGATGCATCCCGGTGGCCCCATCGGCTTCCTCCCCGAGGCGGTACCTCAGCATGGAGCCCTCGCCATTTGGAGAGTCGTCGTCCAGACTCAGCGCAGGTAAAAGCTCCGGCCTCCGGAATGACCAGTTTAACTGACAACCGGTGACTCTTGTTGTTCTTCTCTGTCTTTGATTGAATCACCAGAACAAATCCTGAACAACATAAAACAGGAGTACAAACGTATTCAGAAGAGGAAACATCTAGATGGAGGCTACCAACAACCAGAGAGCTGCTACTCTCCAGAATCCCCCTCC
Source organism: Poecilia reticulata (assembly GCF_904066995.2). Lineage (NCBI taxonomy): Eukaryota > Metazoa > Chordata > Actinopteri > Cyprinodontiformes > Poeciliidae > Poecilia > Poecilia reticulata. Next base: position 24,975,861 of record NC_088851.1, read on the forward strand.
CAGTTATCCTTGAATGTATCCAGCATGCCAGGTCGGTCTGGAAAAGATGCCAAATGTTAAAAAAATATAAAAGGAAAATGGACGATTGTGTGTATTTAGAAGCTTTACTAGCTTTACTGCAACTGTTTATTTTAGTTATTGATTATTATGACAATCTGATTAAAAATGGCCCATTCTGCAGCTTTTTCACATCTT